>NW_027040818.1:16622914-17244198 GCF_037179485.1 Ochlerotatus camptorhynchus | reverse complement strand
GTTTGTGACTACTGGTAAACGGGGAGATCTACCTCAAGGAGTGTCTACAGAAGCGTCTGCTTCCTCTGTTGAAGCAACACGAGGGCCCTACGATCTTTTGGCCGGATCTAGCTTCGTGCCTCTATTTCTGGAGTGATACGAAGAGAACGGGGTCACTTTCGTACCCAAGGACATGAACCCCCCCCCTCCTCCCCCAACGCACCGGAACTAAGGCCCATCGAAAAATACTGGGCTTTATGAAGCAGGCACTACGAAAGCATCCCTAGGAGGTCAAATCTGAGGAAGAAATGAAGAAATAGCGGGTTTCCGTACAGAAGAAGCTGCAACCAGATGTTGTACAGAACCTTAATGAGTGGAGTCAAGCGTAAGGTGCTAGCGTACGGTTATGGTATTGAAGTTGAATAAAATAAATATGCCAAAAGCTTACTAATGGGTTATAATATGGTAATATGGTTATTATATGGTTTATTGTCTGAAAGTTTGAAAAGAATCGGTCAACTCGGTACTTTCCTACAGCGTTTTTTTCCGTGATGCAATTTGTTGTGGGGCACCCTTTACCATACGTAAACGACGAGTAGAGACCGGAAATTGATGACTGACGCCATTTTGGAATCCAAAAATTCAAGATGTCAACTTTCGGTTTTTGAAAAACATTCAAATACCTTACAATATGGATATTTTTGGAACGGAAACGACATGTAGCGACCGGAAATCGACGATTGATGCCATTTAGGAATCCAAGATGGTGGCTTTCAGCTTTCTAAAACCAAGAAGAAGGTTTCCGATTTCTGAGAAACTGTCAAATACCATACAATATTGGTGTTTTCGGAACGGAAAAGACGTGTCTTGTCCGGAAATCGATTTTTGACGCCATTTCCAAGGAATCAAAGATTTTATGATGGCAGCTTCCGGTTTTCTATAATCCAAGATCGCGACTTCCGGTTTCGGAAATTTTTTGCAAAGACCCTAGAATATGGGCATTATTGGAATAGAAGCCGAAAATCGATAAATTGATGCCATTCTGAAACCCGAGATGGCAGCGTCCGGTTTTCTCAAATCGAAGAACCGTGATTACCGATATTGTTGCTACCGGAAGTTCCAAGCAACTGTTGCAATCATGTTGGTTGCAAAAGATGATGACCTTGAGGGTTACCTAGTTATTGCTGTTTCTGGTGATGATCTCGGCGCTGGTATTTATCCGGAGAGATCCGAGCAAAATCCTATATATTTGACTTCTAATCCGGCAGCTGATCGTCTAGTCCAATGGAAACGTTAATCAGGATGACCTGATCACAGAAAGTGAGAAACCTAAGCAACTATTGGAAAATCGTCAGCAAAAAACAGTGATGCCGTTTTATGTTACATTCTGTGACATACTTCTCATAGTGCGCCCTTATGTATCGATCAGTGTGCCGTGTTGTGTTTCGGCACAGTGTGCAGAGTTGATTACCCCTTGCGGTTTTTGATAAACCGTAAAATACCCTTCAATATGGGTATTTTCGGAATGAGAACGACGTGTAGAGGCCGGAAATGTAAAATCCAATCGATGATTGATGCCATTTAGGAATAAAACATGGGTGATTATTTTTTTTAATCTGTGAAATATCCTACAATATGGGCATTTTTGGAACGGAAACGACTTGTAGAGGCCTTAAATCGATGATTTAGGAATCGAATACGGCAGCTTCAGGTTTTCTGAAAAACTTTCGAATACTGTATAATATAAGACCCATATTATGGGTATTTCCGGAATGAAAACCACGTGTAGAGGTCGGAAATCGATGATTGACGGCATTTTGAATGCAAAATGGTGGCTTCCGGTTTTTGTAAAACTGTAAAATACCCTAAAAATGGGTACTTTTTTAATGAAAATTTAATGATGTTATTCAAGATGGCGACTTCTAACTTCTCTTTTATGTCAAAGTTAGATTCCGTCACGTTTAAAATTAGTTATGTCTAAGTGTGTAGGCTACACGGATTTATGTCTAGCCATTCGCTTTATAGAGGGCCTTTGGTTTAAAAACAGCTCGTTCACAAGTAAAAAGCTTTTATCAGTTTGACAGTTCCGTACGATTCCAAAACAACTATTCCGAAGTGTTTTGCTGTACTTTGAGTCATTCAAAATGTTTTTATGTTACTTCATAGGCGAA
Organism: Ochlerotatus camptorhynchus; assembly: GCF_037179485.1. Taxonomy (NCBI): domain Eukaryota; kingdom Metazoa; phylum Arthropoda; class Insecta; order Diptera; family Culicidae; genus Ochlerotatus; species Ochlerotatus camptorhynchus. Next base: position 17,242,048 of record NW_027040818.1, on the reverse strand, counting down.
GTTTGTGATTTTCAGAGTTGGTTGGAAATGGTATCTATCATGAAGCTTTAGTGTGATAATTTATTAGCTAGAGAATGGTCTTAGAAGAGGGTAGCTAGACAGTTCCGTTAGAGTACGGCAGTATGAAAATTGAATAGAAGTTGAAAATGAGCGAAGGGCCATTAATGCGGCAGTGCAAGTCAAACGCACACTCTTTGCCTAACCCGTACGATGTACGCGGAGATTTGAAGTATGTCTTCAAATCTACAGGCATACTTCAAATCTCCGCGTACATCGTACGGGTTAGGCAAAGAAGTGTGCGTTTGACTTTGTACTGTCGCATTAATGGCCCTTCGCTCATTTTCAACTTCTATTCAATTTTCACACCGTCTTACTCTAACGGAACTATCTACCTACCCTCTTCTAAGACCATTCTCTAGCTAATAAATTATCACACTAAAGCTTCATGTTAGATAGCATTTCCAACCAACTCTGGTACTTTGACTATTTCTTACCGGACATTTTTAATTTTCTTAAGTTTAGTGGATGGGTCTAAACCAAGCCCGGGATTCGATTTCTAGTTCCTCAGTGAGTTCACTTCATCTTCAGTTTAGTTCGTCCCATCATTTATCTCATCGTTGAGTCGCATCGCTGAACCTGACTATTGGCCACGGAAAGGCTTGCCACTGCACATCTAAAATCGACTGCATCCGAACATCTTTTTATCTCAAATCGAGGGAAGATATTCCGTGCAAGCTCTACCACAAACCGGACTAGTAAATGTTGGTCTTGGTCAAGCGATCCGCCTAAAATTTGGTCTTCAACAGCAACACATGTCAAGCTGCGTTTAGCAATTGGCTAAACTTGGTGGGTTCGTTCCTATTCGGCAAATTTTCATTATGTCGAAAGTAACATTAGCAGGGTGCCCAGTGAATTTTCATGTTGAAATTCCCGGTTTTTCCCGGTTCAAATCTTACATAATTCCCGGTTGTTAATATTCAACTAAAAACGAAATTGAACTCATTTTTAGCAAGCGAATTCACTGAAAGGATAAAAAATGATTTAAGAAGATGCCCAAAATTCTGGGGCTTTAAAATTTGTGTTTAGTCTTAAACTAGAACTTTTTTTTAATTTGTAAATAATAACAATCTTCGTGATGCACGATTTAGAGAAAAAAAAATAATTAAATCGAAAAAAAATTCAAGATCACAGATTTGAAACAAGTTATAGCATACTTATGAGTTGTGAAGTCATAATTGTCACGCTCTGAGACTTAGAAGCATTTTAAGAGTTATAACAAATTACAGAACAATCTATAGAATCTAGCGGACAAACCCTGGAATTTTTAGTAAAATTCTCACACAGTTTTCGAAGGAAAAGTTCTGAGCAGAATTCCAGAATTATTCTGACATGAAATCCTTAGAAATTGTTTGATGAACTAGGAGGGATTTCTGTGAAGAAGAATGCATGTTCTAAATTAAATTGTTTGGTTATTTTAGAAGATTTAAAAAGGAATTGTGAAAAACAAAACTTTGCGGAAAATTCCTACGTTATTCTGAGGAGATTTGTAAGGGGATCATGAGGAAAATGACAGATAACGTTTAAGAAGAATTCCAAGAGAATTATGATCAGAATTCAACAAGAAACAGAGTTCTAAGAGTGTTTTGGCAATATTTGGCAAAGATTCATCACAGAACTCCAACAAAATTGATTGCAAAAAAATTTATGATAATTAGAAAGAAATTTTTTAAGTGGTTTCTAAATAAAATTTCGAAAGATTTCTGCTATTTTGAATAGAGTTAAAAGAAATTTTTGAAAAGATTTTCAAATGAATCGAAGTTTCCGGATAGGCTCAAGAGAATTCGAAGCAGGATTCAAATTAAATTCTTAGAAGGGGTTGCAAGGAAATTCCAAAAAGAATTCAACGGTAATTATCACGCGGAGTGTTTTCTGGTTTATTTCAGAACAATTTCAAGAGAATTCAGAGCAGAATTCCAAGTTAATTCTGAAAATAATATCATGGGAATTTTGAACAACGAGAAATTAAAACCCCGGAAAAGAATAACTCAGTGTAAAAAATATTTGTTTCCCAAGTCCAGCTTCTTCAATATTTTCTGCTTTACATCTGAAATTGAAACGACAAAAATAAATTTGCAATATTGCTGAGTGATTAAATTGTAAAAACAATAAGACGGGAAACTGAAGAAAATTATGCAGAGCAAGACATTCATTTGGCAAAGGAACACTCTGTTTTAATAGTTTATTCTGAAATTCTGGTGTAAAACCTTGTTCCTATGGTATGGTTAATTTATTTTTCCCGGTTACTTTTCAAATTCCCGGATATTTCCCGGTATTTCCGGTTTTCCCGGTTTGCTGGCCATCCTACAATAGTTTTGTTTTGATGATCGAAAAGTTATTCCAATTTCCAATTAAACGCATATAATCTCATAGTGATAGTTATGTTTAACATATTAAGCAGGGTTTTAATCATACAAAGCAGATTGCTAGCTTCCATGCTAAAAAATACTGGTTTTTGAGTCAAAAGTTATTATACGTCGTTTGGTGGCCCCCTAATGTTACTTAAGTCAAAGTGAATTTACCAGGATATTCGTGAGAACTATCAATCAAGTCTCCTTACGTGCAGCCCAATCATCATTTTAGGACCACCGAAATCATCTTAGCAGCAAACAGTTCGATTTATTCACTTTAATAATGAGAAAGCGAAACGACGAACGTGCACGTTTCATGGGTTACTCTGCGCTGTTACTTAAGACAAACGGCATCTCCATAGAAATCGGGTGACTTAAATAACATCGGAAAAAAATTTGATCGGAAGGTGATTACGTCAATAAATTTAAAACTGGGATGTGATCCTATATTTGGACAGCATATAGTGTAATAGAAGGCGCTTCGATTGACACTGATAGCTAGACTTTGTTTGTTTACCTTTGTTACTTTCGACGTAATGAAAATTTGCTCTTGATATAATCCTTTTCCCTTTGTCCTTCTCCTTTTTCATTTTCAGAAAGCGAGTAATGGCGCTACAGTCATATTGCGGTGTTTACATCTGTGCGGATTTGCTAGTGCTAGTGTTCTAGTCAACTAGCACGAATTTCAGTTGTTCCTGAAATCTCATGCTGGTAGACGCTGATGCCCTGTTTACATTATGCTGGTTACTTTTTTGCACAGTGCTAGTACACTAGCGCTAGCAAATTCACACAGATGTAAACACCACATAAGCCATAAAAGGCTAGGACAAGAGTTAGTGCTCATGTCCCAACCGTCAGAGGAAAATGGAGCATCACTTAACCTTTTTAGCTTAGATGCTTCCAACGACCAACCAATCATATAATTACCAAAAACGAGTTGTCAACTTTTTCCTTGATTCATTGATTTGTTTTCCGTCGATCTTCACTTTTCATCCATTCATTGGATTCTGAAGCATCGTGTTTAAATCTTCGATTAAAACAGGTTCAATGTTTTCTGAATCATCTTGCCCCTTAAATGCTGTAACAGTAGGCTTGGCCGTTTTGAGATGTGTGACGCATCTTCGATTTGAAGAAAAATTATCAAATGATATCAATCATTTTCCAGGATGCTTTCAAGAAGTGGCTGTGTTGGTGTTAGATTAGATTAGATTAGTCTAATGAGTAGTTCATATTCCTCCTCCTACACACTTAGATTTTTTGACGAGCTTGGTACCACCGAGCAGGCTCAGCATTTATTTTTACTGAGATCTCAGCAAAATTTATGTTTGTTAGCCGAGATGTCGGCAAAATCTCCGTTTTTTAACTGAATCTCGGCTAATTTTTTACTGAGATCCGCCAAAATAGATTGCCGAGCTGCTCGGTAGTGCCCATCTTGGCAAAAAAATCTAAGTGTGTACTTCTTTGAATAAATTTGTTAAATCATCCATTAATGGCTGTGCCATTGGTTCATTAGGAACAGTTAGGTCCCTAAATGAAACTATTCAGTTTTAATTCAAACCTTGTTATTTTAAGCTTAAGTCAATCCAAGTTAAAAATGATTGATTATAATCATTATAAAACATGTTTTTGTAGTATTGTTAGATCAAATAATTGGTAGAATATTAATTGTTATAGACTGACAAACGTTGTGAAATATACTACAAACCATAAAGTGACGAATGTCCAATCAGCTTTCATTGAGTACTTAATAAAACTAAATGGAATAATGGTTGCTCTCATAAAACTTTAATAACATTTATATAAAGTTGTAAGGTATTGAGAATGTTACTTGAGTGACGTTGCTGGAATCGAATCGATCGATGACTGAGAGAAAAGAGAGTGTGGTCTGCTGGTTGAACTGGATGGTTTATTTGAGATGAACACAGTCACAGATCTAGAAGAGCCTGGGTGTACATATTTGCTAATTTATTTTGCTCGATTGCAAGCACGATTTTAAAATTAAGATTTTCATAAAAAGCATACCTAATCTGCAATGTTTCACCGCCTGAACAGATTCTGCAATGTGGTCGTCGGATGGTTTTCTAAATAATTTTGTAATTTTTATGGTAGCTGAATTTTCGAACCAAGCTTGTTTCCCTGTGCTTGTGCAGGTTTTATAAGAAACTATTTTTTTCTGGAAAATGCTACAGTTCATTGTGTGAACTGACATTTCATTTGTTGTAAGAAAACATGCAAAGGATATACGAAATTCACCCTTATATTTGATGTTCATGCCATTTGATTCGCGTGTACACTTGAATGCTCATTCTTTAAGAACCACGCGAGAACCTGGTGTGTGAACTTAATTTATGCTGAAATCGTTGTGATGACTTCATTCGACAAGCATTTAGGGCTGTGCGAGTAAGTAATATCACTGCTGCGATAATTTTACGAGAACAATTCTTCTTGATTACCCATTTCCCATTTAACAGGTATAATAATGGCAACCTTTTAAGCTATAGACCTCCGTCGGTTAACAATTATCTTTGACCCCAGACCGCTACCCATTGTCACGTAAGTAAGTGACGGTTCGTCGGGAGGAGCACAAGAGCATAATTGCATAAAAGCGCACTCACAAACACACTCCGCCCATGACTCTCACCTTATAGTAGCGAAGGTAAATGAAGTTGAAGTTGGAAGCTAGTTTCAAAGAGAAGAGGCTCGCCTTTGGCGCTCATAATAATCATAATAATAATTAACGCAACATTGCTGCACGAGATAGCAACATCAAAGCCAGTCAAACAGAATTTAAGTTTTAGTTTAAGCTATCAAATGTGGCTGCATAATGACCTGTGAAAATTTGCAACCATTTTCCCACGGACGTCTTTGAAGTCATCGTCATCACGGGTGGTGGTTTTTTTTTATCGTGATGGGCCTACAGTAGTAACGTCCCTCAAAAGTCGTTGTTCATGCGTGCATTCGGCAAAGTTTGTATCAGAAAGTGTGGGGATTTTCGTTATCTTAAACGGTTTCGTAATAGACAGTCACACCTTGCCAGGTTGCGTTGTTATATTTTTGTCGGTTGACATGTTTGAATTTATCGATCCGCTAGATGGGAAGCGAGTGAGGTTTTGGCGCCCGGAGTGCAAAAAGCGGGGTTTGATTTCTCGCGGATGAATCTAAAAATAGAATTGTTTCCACCGTTTCGTTCCTGCGAGTTGATGGTTTTATCGATCTCCGATTTTTTCGCGAAATAGATCCAAAAGCTATTTACTAGCTGGGTTAGTGTCTTTTTGGTGGGGGGTTATGATTCGTGCGTTTGATTATTTACCCATTTATGAAACGTTTCTATCGTTTTTCTCTTCGTCGCTTTCTATTGCTGCTGAGTTCCAGTCCAGGAACGGGATATATCATATACGACCAGCTGGTTGTTTAATCAATTTTGCGTTGCTACCGCAAGCGTCTGAAGTGTCTTCCTTGTGCCTTTAAGGCGCTCGTTTCTTTGTTCCCGGTTCGAGGCTTTCCGGCATTCAATTGAAAGCCCACAAGCCGCACCGAGTGCAAGAAAATCACTTTCTTTGCACCACAATCTATCACTCTCACTTGGCCTTACCCGGCCGCCCTTCGTCGTCGTATCGGGACCCTACAGACATGCTAGGGCTAGGCAGCCAGCATGCCTTGGAGACCTTTTCTGTACCACCAACCAATCACGTAACACGCAGTACACACTCCGTTTGATTGTTGGTCAATAACTATAACTCACAACAGGCGCCCTGCTATGTATCGCAATGCCTGCAACGACACAGCTAGCGATTGCTTCAATCAAAACCGGTGTGATCTCCGATCTCTTCAATTAATCATCAACTGCGCGAAACACTCTCGAGCGCGCGCGCGCGCTTTTGTCTATCGAAAGATTCGCGATCGCACTGAAGGTTTAACGAACGAACGGACGTCTACCGTCAACTAGATCTAGCGAGTGACTAACATATCGGAGCAGCAGGCGAGGTAGCCTCTATCGTCGTCGGTCGCATCGAGCGAGTCGGTGAGTATCTGCCTTGCTTGCTAGTAGACAGGTACTCACTCTCACGCCGGCTGCCAAGCCAAGTGATAAAAACAAACCAACAACTCCGAACACCTCGCTCAGGTGAGTCCGAGTCAAAGGGTACCTCCACACCGACACCGGTGCAGTAGTGAAGTGACTGATATCAGCAACAGCGTCTGGAACGGGTTTAGTAAGACAGGCGGGGCGGGCGGTGTTCAGTGATGCATCGCGGAACGAACGAGCCAACAGCGGAACGAAACGCAACAACGCAACGTGCACGGCTGGGTTGTTTGATAAAAAAGAGTCTCCGGTCTCGGGGTCGGGACTGTTGTGAAAGGGGGCCTGTTTATCTGTCAGGCATGTTTATCCACGGACGGTGATGGTGCCGTGTGTTTACACCGTCGCGTCGTCCTACCCTGTTCGCAACAATATTGATGAAAAACAGGTTCGTTGTGCAACACCCGGTTTCTCCCGTCGATTCGAGAAGGGAGGAGGGGGAGTACTTTATCAGTTTTGTTATGTTGCGGAATTTCGGGGAAGAGTGTTGGATTACGAAGTGGCGTTGTTGCCTTTTTTTTTAGAGTTGGTCGACTGTTTATGAAAGAGCTTATAAGTGCTAAGCTTCAGTCATAAATCTGTACATAATTTAATGTCTTCTAATTTTCAGTCAATTCACTTTTGTCCATAATGATAATGGCAAACTTCTGATTCATTTCGACACTTTCCCTGAAGTGAACCTCCCCTGAATGATTGGAGAACCTCAGTTGAGTTGAGTAAGAAAGCTTTAAGAAAACTGCGAATAAGTTATGAAGTACTTGTTGCCAAGCTAAAAGATGGACGTTAGGGTCCAGGTGCGTAGCGTGGTAGCGTATAAATCCATGTTCAAGATATTATTATTTTTTATATCCACGTTATAAGTTTAAGTCTCAGAATCGATCAGATTTTTAATAAACGGAGTCCAAGCATAAGAACTGAATTTCTGGACCATTAACTACTTCTTGTGTACGGAGTCTTGAATAATTTTGGAAGTCTCAACTACATTGACAATTTCATTTCAACACTTTAGAGGTTTTCTTTAGATCATTCTCAAGAATTTCCTTAAAATCCTTCTCATAAAATTTACTCAGAGCGCGCGTTTTAGAATTCGTCTAGAACATTCTTGGGTTTCTCCCTTGAATACTCCACCATTCACTTCTTATCCTTAATAATTCTCCCAAGAATTTTCTCAAGTTAATATCTTAAAATATTTCTCAGAATATTCACGGTATACCCTTCAAAACAATCCAAGAATTCGGTTTAACATAATATTGGATGCAATCTGAAAATTCCCATAGAATTCTTCTTGAAATTCTCATCCAATTTTGAAGAGAATTCCTTTAGAACTGTAAGCAGAGTTCAATTCCTAGAAACACTATTCGAAATGGATCACATCATTCGGGCAGTTCAAAATTACGGTGCCTACTATTCGAATAATTTTAGCTACATACTAGCTTATACGTGCCAAAATAAGTTGTATAAGCCCATTTTTTGCTGTATAAGCAAATCTGCTGCCAAAATTGTTATTTGGGTAATACCTACATTCGACTCGATACTTCAGTTCAAAAGATGATAAATTGCTGTTGTGTTGTTGAATGAAGTAGAAGATATCTATCGGATTTCTAGTCTATTATCTTATCTCGAAAAACTTGCTCTGCTCAATGTTCTCTTATCATTGTTTTGCTCGACTAATTTACTCACATTGCGGCGTTAGTATCGCGACATTCAAACGCCACCTGACTCATGAAACCAAACGTGAAAGTAAATAACAATCTAAAGAGTTTCGTCTCTTTTGCGCATTCCACCGACATTTATGGTGAATCTGTAGCTTTGCGGAGCCGATATTCATTGTTTAGATTACAAAATTACTTAAAACTAACGTTAGTAAAGCTGGGGCCGATTACTCGCAGCTATCTCGAGGTTAGGCGTAACAAATTGTAGCAAATGGATGGCTAGGTAGGGATTGTGAACACATGATTTGGAGAGCAATGTGCTCTTGATCTCGAACTAAGCGACACTCTGATGAAAAAGACAAACATGGGGGTACACCGATGGGCAACCAACAATTTGGGAGAACACAAGATGACACTATCTACTAAATCCTCAAATCTATCCGTTTTACAAACACATAAATTAAATTTAAATAGTCGAGATCTCGGCTCGCCAAGACATCTCTAACGGGTACCGCGGGTTGTTTTCCTCGGGCCCTGAGGGATGTGAATAACTCATATCTGGCAACATGGTGTAGGGTACATGACCAAACAACATGCTCGATATCGTTATAACTACTGCTACACGCTCATAAATTGCTGCTTGAGAGCCCAATTCGATAGAAGTGCGAGTCAAACGACCAGTGATTGGACATGAGCCTTGATATAACGCGTATAAAGTCGTGGCTCATGTCCAACCCTTTGAACCATAGTTTGTTCGACACCTGTGGGAGAATAGAATCTAACCATCTTCTCAATTCACCATCATTCCATTTTTGTTGTCAACTGATGAGGACTGCCGACCAATGGAGAAAAATTCGTTGAAGGCGATTTGTCGCTCAAAAATATCACCTTCCATAGCGCCCACCTTAGCCAACGAGTCCGCTTTCTCATTACCCGGAATTGAGCAATGAGATGAGAACCAAGCTGAGGTCAGTCTAAATGTGCTCGAAACTTTTTAAATATTTTTTTTTTGAAAAAAAAAAAACTTCTAAGTACCACTGAACTGTCAAAAAGTTCATCCGATGAACACTGAGTTCACCTGTGACGTCACGCTGCAGTACCTAATGTTTAATAATCATGAACTTTAATGGTGGTAAGCTCTACCTCGGATTAACTTTTAATTTCAATTCCATTCCTGTTTGGATGATCTGCCAAGTGTTTGCTTAGAGTCATGTTGATTATCTCTGATGTCGACTTCAAAACAGCTGTATATTCTAGATCAGGATTTAATGCGAGGATAATGCCGGTTGGAGCTCACCATCATAAATGTTCATTATTCAGCTCCAACCCATTAACGCATTAACAAGCACAAGCAGTACAAGCAGCTCAAAGAGCAACTTTACCTACAACACCAGCGTCAACTACAAAATAAGCTCAAAACTAATCCTAAAAGCTTCTGGAATCACGTGAAAGATCAATATCGGGTCTGCCCTCCACGATGTTCAACGGGGATCGAGAAATGTCTAATGTGGATGATATCGCGGATCTATTCAGGTCACATTTCTGCAGTGTTTTCGTCAACGAGGAGCTCTCTGACGAACACGTTTCAGATGCAGCAAGTGAGGCTCCCATTCCCATACGTTCAGTTGTTGATTCTCATCCACCTTTATCGAGAGACGACGTTCAAACAACAGGCCTTTAACTTAAACAAATCTTCCACTAGTGGCCCGGATGGAATTCCATCTGTGGTGATTAAAAACTATATAGGAGCCTTGAGCGCACCACTAGCATTCATAGTCAACCTCTCGTTGAATTCTGGAATCTTCCCTGATGGCTGGAAGAATTCTTTTGTTTTTCCTGTCTTCAAGAAAGGCGATAAACAGTCTGTAATCAACTATCGAGGTATTGCGGCTTTGTGCGCAGTTTCAAAACTTTTTGAGCTGATAGTTTTGGATTATTTTAAGCACACTTGCTGCAGTTACGTTGCCTCAGAACAACATGGATTTATGCAGAAGAGATCCACTGCATCAAATCTCGTGCAATACACAACTTTTATAATTCGCGAGCTTGAAAAAGGCGTACAAGTTGAGGCTATCTACACGGATCTCTCTGCTGCGTTTGATAAAATGAACCACAAGATTGCTGTTGCCTAATTAGAGCTATTAGTCTTCCATGGTCCTCTTCTTAATTGGCTTCGTTCTTACCTCACCGGTCGTCAAATGTCAGTGAAAATAGGTGACCGTATTTCTCAGTCGTTTCCGGTTTTTTCTGGTGTACCCCAAGGTAGTTATATTGGGCCGTTCGTACTTCTGCTGTATTTGAATGACATTCACTATTCAATCAGGTGTCCGAAGCTATCTTATGCGGATGATTTTAAACTGTATTTTGTCGTAAAGGATCGTAGTGAATCAGTTTTCCTTCAACAACAGCTGGACGATTTTGCTACTTGGTGTCACAAGAATAGGATGGTATTGAATGCTTACAAATGTTCCATCATCACTTTCTGCAGAAAACAATCACCCACCTACTTTACGTACAGCCTTCATGGTTAGACACTGAATCGGGAGACTATAGTCAAAGACTTAGAAGCCATGTTAGATTGTCAACAACCTTCAAGGATTATGTGTCATATGTCCCCAGTAAAGCATCTTCCCAGCTTGGCTTTATTTTTCGCTTTGCTAAAGATTTCAGAGACACTTCATGCTAGAAAACGCTTTATTGTTCACTAGTCCGTTCGACACTGCAATACTGTTCAGTAGTTTGGGCGCCGTTTTAAACAATTTCTAGATTTCTAGATAGAGCTGGAACTAGGGCGTAACAGCTTTTGTAAACAATGACTACTCTCGATGGTTTATAGGAATCCATGGCACACCCACGCAAACCAATATAACGATGTTGATTTGCGTGGGCGATCATTGACTTTCTAGAAATCATCGAGAGAAGTCATTGTTTACAAAAGCTGTTAGGCCCTAATTCCAGCTCTATCTAGATTTGTTCCCTATGCTCTTATAGTCGCTATATTCATAGTCTGGCGGATAGAATATCGATCCATCAAAAAGCGGAACCAATTCAATATATTTTAAACCAATAATTGAAAAGGTACTATCAACTTTTATGAACAAAACGTTGATTATTCTTTCCTTGCCAGTCGAACGCAAATTATCAGCATCATCGGATAGGGGAAACTTTTCTCAACCCAAAGATGGTGTTAGTTTGCGTAGGCGAGCCTTGAGTTACGAGAAAAGGGTTTCCGAAGTTTTGTTCACAATTGCAGATGTGCTCTTTTCTGTTGTTGTTCGTGATTTGCTCGATTGGTTCCGCTATTTGACAGCTCAATTGGTTCCCGAGATTCTATCCGCCAGACTATGAATATAGCGACTATATATGCTCTTCGTTGGCTACCCTGGAGAGAACCTCCCTAATTATGACAGTCGATGTAACTTGCTGAGCCTACAACTTCTCAGTGTTCGCCGTGACGTCGCTAAGGCTGTCTTCATCGTCGATCTCCTGCGTTCGGACATTGACTGTAGTCCACTTTTGCAACAGCTTAACATTAACATAAGACGTGTCAATTTGCGAACCCACTCTTTCTTTACGATCCCGACTTCTCGCACAAACTATGGTGCAAACGAACCAATTACTTACATGTGTAAAATTTTTAATAAATTTTATAACTTTTGTGACTTCAATGCTTCCCGTGCTAGCCTTAAGAATTTATTCTATAATGTTCTGATTAAGTAAAGATAAATGTTTCCTGATTTAGTTTAAGTATATATGTATCTGTAGGATTTTATGTTATCTGTTGATACAAAAAGAAGAGGTTTTCCGCCCACTTGAGAAGGGGCAAGGTTGGTCCTTCTGAAGTGGGCTCCATTACCTATCTTACCTTACCTAATCTATCCATACCTAATCTTACACGTGATGGAATCCATCTTTGTCAGTCTCAGAACACTTAAATTTACATAAATTTTTCTAAGTGTGTACGTTTGGTACGATAGTTTAGTTCAAAAGCTACAAAACACAATCTATAAGAACGAATAAAATTTACATTTACAACAAGGGATAGGTAACTCTGCACATCAATCTTGAATCTACTTTTTTCTCAATGTGCCGTAGATGTGCCGATTGTGCCGGCAGGCACGTTCATAGAGCAAGCTGCGATTGTTTGTAAAATACGTAGATTTGGCAACTCGGTATTTATAACAGCTTGAATATTTTATTTTGCAATCTCAAGGATAACACCGGTCTAGAGCCAACCAAGGAGGAATGCAACGTCGAATAAAGAAAATAATATCGAAAAATACTAGCAAGGTACAACCGCTTTCAGACGTATGTGCAGAAAAATTCTCCCATAAATTTGGTTACTACCTCATGGGGACCGATCTGACCTGATTCTACTTCTTTCATTATGTGAAACGCAACGGTCTATCGGGGGCCGAAAAGAGTTGGAACCGGTGGGGAACATTTTTGGAGTTCGAATATAGATGATTATGTGTATGACTTCTGTTGTTTGTATGAGTTGCATCATTTCTAGAATTACGGGTACTATTGGGATCTGATTAGCTGCCTCTTACTCTAGAGCCTACATTTTGGATCTAAATCTATAAATAAATGTACCGAGAAGTAAACTGTTGGTCTTAGTTCCTGTGTTATATTCAATTAGAGGAGGTTCCTGAAATATACGGTCAAACAGCACCGTTATGTTGTGAACAACTTCAATGATCGTTGTGCACCAGTGTTCCCATTTTATTTAATGATAAATCCAATGCCTTTGAGTTTGTGTCAAAGCTATGCCGAATCTACTTTCGGCACACTGTGCTGAGTGACTTACCCCTTGATTAACAACCATTCTTCTCAAAACCAAACTAAGCGCTCCTAGCGAAACATTTGTCTGCCTTCATCAGTATGCCGTAGTAAATCCAATGACGATTCAATCTGTTTGGACGGAATTGAAAAACTCGTATAACGGTATTGGAATCAAGAAGCAGTGTTATATTTTTTACAATATCTTAACATTTTTTGACTTTTTATCAATCTTCCGGTAGGAAGTTTGGAGGTAAATACATTTAGAACTCATCTTTGATAGAAACATTCCATTTTTTGTTCAAACTCGTTCTAAAAAGAGAGGTAAATTGCGGGTTGTGCTTAGTATGATGGAAATAATACCTCAACCCTATTTTTTATCACCTTGCTAGATAAACATTTTAAATGATCCTATCTGCTTTGATCGATTCTATTCATCGACTTTCTCTTTTGATAACCACGGTTATGCAAACAGATTTCGTGCTATTTTTGCCACTTAGTTTGATAAAGAAGGTTTTTATCTAGCATCCAAAACGTCAAACACAACAGGGATTGTTTCTACAGTTATTAACGAAAGAGACAGTCGATGAAGAGAATCGATCAATGCAGATAGGACCTCTTGAAATGTTCATCTAGAATGATCAAACCAAATAATAATAGTAAGATGAAACAGTCGAAAGAATAAACCGACAGTGAGCATGCATAAGAGCGAATACGCGATGATCGATTCTCTTCATCGATTTTCTCTTTGCATTGCTACAGCTAAGCGAAACAATTTTCTAGAATTTGTTCAATGCAGAGTAGTAACAGGTTGTATTGGCTATAAGCAACAGCAAACGCACCGAGAAACATTAAATATAGCGAGTTATTAACAAAAGAGAAAATCGACGAAGAGAATCGATCATCGTGTATAGGTCCTTATGCATGCTCACTGTCGAAACTTTCTTTTAGGTTCTGCAGCGTGACGTCACGAATAAACTATGTGTTAATAGGCTGAACCTTTTTGACGGTTTAGTGGTACTGTTTACAAGCACTTAGTCGTTTTTTCGAAATTAAATATTCTAAAATTACCGAACTTTAATTTGAAAATTGTCGAGGAACAGCGCGGTGAAAGGATGTTGCTCGTGGACATTGCAGAAGTGTGGTTAACATCTCACTGCAGTCTGAAAAATTCTCGAGAAAATCTAGCCAAGAAAAAATCGACTAAATCCACGTAAACAGTACCACTGCACTTTCATCAGATTGAGGTTAACCCGACGGTGCAAAACCTCTTTCACGGTCCCTTATTCTTAGCGTTTGTAATTCCATTAAACCTCTGACGAAATTCCTGAACCATTCACATGAGTTTCTTTTGATGGCCAGACGAGATTTCTTTGAGTACCTGGCGGGATTGCTTTAAATCTCCAACAAGATTCCCTTGTATCCCAGACATAAATAAATTACATATGAGGTTTCTTAGAATTGCTGACAGGATCTCATTGACTCTACTTATGCTTTGAATTCCAGGATAAGATTTCTATAAAATTTAAACAGGATTCCTTTGAATCCTTGTCAAGATTCTTATGATTTACAAACGAGATTCCTTTGAACTCCAGAAGAAAATCCATAGAATCTCATACAAGATTCCATTACATCCAAGATAGTTTCCTTACAATCCAGATAAGATTCCGTTCCGTTCCCAGACAAGATTCCAATAAATTTAACGGTAGATTCTTGTGAATCCCATACAAAATCCCATTCAATATCAGATTGACATCTTAGACAAGATTCTTTTGAATATCAGACAAGACTCTTCAAAATCTCAAACGGGATGAAATTAAATTTCTGAGGAGTCTCCTTTAAATTCCAGGCGTGATTGTTATAAAGCCAAACGTGATTTTGGAATGCCAGTTGGAATTCCTAATAATCTCAGCAGAGATTTCTAAAAATGTCAGACGGGATTCCTTTAACTTCCAGACCATATTCAATAGACGATCTACATTTGAATCCTAAATGTAATTCTTTCGAATCTCAATCGATGACAGATGAGGTTTGTTTGAATCACAGATGGAAATCATATAGTCTCAGAAAAAATCCTTCGAATCCTACACGGGATTTATTTAAATTCCAGATAAAATTCTTTAGGATCCCAGAAATGATTCTTATGAATCCCTTATAAAGGGTGATACGGTCAAAATTTGGTCAAGGGAAAACGCGTGTAAATCGGTGAAATCGTTTATTTAAAAAATCAAATTAAATTTCTTTTTCAAGTTCAATTAGTATAAAATTCAGGAAAAATATTCAGTTAGGCTTCCGCTTTTCCAAATCCGAATTGCCGGGCCTTACGCTTGACCCCTCCCATCAGATTTTGTACAGCCACCTTGTCCACCTTCTTCGCCGCAGAAAGCCAGTTTGCCTTGAACTGCTGCTCGCCCTTAGCAGTTTTTTTGGTCTTCTTTAGGTTCCGCTTGACAATAGCCCAGTATTTCTCAATTGGGCGGAGCTCTGGCGTGTTGGGAGGGTTCTTGTCCTTGGGAACCACCTGCACGTTGTTGGCGGCGTACCACTCCATGGCCTTTTTACCGTAATGGCAAGATGCCAAATCCGGCCAAAACAGTACGGAACAACCGTGTTTCTTCAGGAAAGGCAGCAGACGTTTATTCAAACACTCTTTCACGTAAATTTCTTGGTTGACAGTCCCGGAAGCTATGAAAATGCTGCTTTTCAAGCCACAGGTACAGATGGCTTGCCAAACCAGATATTTCTTTGCGAACTTTGACAGTTTCATGTGCTTAAAAACATCTGCTACCTTTCCCCTTCCTTTTGCCGTATAAAACTCCTGTCCCGGAAGCTGCTTGTAGTCGGCTTTGACGTAGGTTTCGTCGCCAATTACCACGCAGTCAAACTTCGTCAGTATCGTCGTGTACAGACTCCGGGATCGCGCTTTGGCCGTCGTATTTTGTTTATCATCGCGATTTGAAGTCACTACCTTCTTGTAAGTCGATAGTCCGGCTCGTTTTTTGGCTCGATGCACGGTTGTAGACGATACACCCAGCTTATTTGCGGCATCTCGGAGAGAGAGGTTAGGGTTTCGCTTGAAACTACCGGCAACTCTCTTTGTCGTCTCAGCGGCTTCTGGTTTTCGATTTCCCCCCGATCCAGACTTCCTGGCTGTCGACAAACGTTCCCCAAATACTTTAATTACATTTGTAACGGTTGATTTGGCAACTTTTAGCGATTTTGCCAACTTTGCGTGCGAGTAGCTCGGATTTTCGCTATGCGCGAGCAAAATTTTGATACGCTGCTCTTCTTGCTTGGACGGCATTTTGACAACTGAAGAGTGAATTCCAAAATCAAAATAGGAGCAACATTCTACACCACACACCTTCAAAATGAGGGGTGTTCAGGTTTTTTAAATGCAAAATTGAAAGAAATACGTCAAGTTGATATTGACCAAATTTTGACCGTATCACCCTTTAGAACCACTTTGAACCTCAGTTGAGATTCCTTTAAAGCTCAGACAAAATTGTATTGAATTCGCGATCGAAAATGTTGGGATTCCTTAGAATGCCAGACGGAACTCCTTAGAATCTCAAACGGGGTTCTATTAAATCCCAAGTAAGATTCCAATAAACCTTCAACAATAACCTTTAAAATCCCAGACGAGATACTTTAACGGGGTTTCATCATATCCCAAGTGAGTTTCCTTTTAATCTCTAACAAGATTTCCTTTAATCCAAGACGAGATACTTAAGACGGAATATCTTTGAATCCCAAACGTGATTCCTAAGAATCCCAGAAGGAATTTGATTCGATCTCAAGTTGAATTTCATTGAATCCCAAGCGGGATTCTTTTAGGTTCCCTACAGTATTGCTATGAATCACAGATTACTTGGAACCTTTGGCGAGATTCCTGAATCATCAAGGTGAGATGCTTATGATTCCCAGGCAGGATTTTAATTAATTTCAGACAAGAATTATTCAGATACCAGATGAAATTCCGTTCAATTCTACGCGGGATTTTTATAAAACTCCAGACGGAATTACTTTAAATCCTGTACCAGATTCCCATGAAACCCGGACAGAATTCCTTTGCATCATAATCGGCATTCTATTGTTTCACTAACGAGAATTTTTTTGATTTGCTGAATGGATTTTATTTTAAATATCTTTATCACAGTGGAGGTTTTATTGAATCCCATATGGAATTACTTTGAATTACTTTGAATTCTCATGAGTTCCGATATATCTCAAACGAAATTTCTTTGTATCTCAAACGAGGTTTCTTTGAATCCCAGACGGGATATTTTGTAAATCTATATAGGGGAAATGGATGTAATGTCGGCCTAAATGCCCCTAATTTGGGCCCATACATAAATTCAGCAATCGACTAAATTTTTAATAGCGACTAAAAATATCCATTAGTACCGTCCCAATGACGCGTTCATCTAGATAAAATTGATAAATAGCAGATTTTTAGCGATGGGCCCAATGTTAGATCCATAGGCCAACATTAGAGCCATTTATATAAAAATGAATTTCTGTCTGTCTGTCTGACCCTTACAGACTCGGAAACTACTGAACTGATTGGCGTGAAAATTGGTATGCAGGGGTTTTTGGGGCCGGGAAAGGTTCTTATGATGGTTTTATACCCCTCCTCCCTCTGTAAGGGGAGTCCCATACAACTGAAACAGAAATTTCTGTATACCTCGAGAACTAATCAATGGAACCAAATTTGGCATGTGGAAGTATAAGGAGATGTTCATAGGTGGTAACCCCTTAGATAAGAGGGGGGCTACGTACAATAAAGCATGCTTTTTTTTATTCGGCGCATACACTCAAGCTTATATTGAATCCCGAGCAAGGCCGGGCACTCAGCTAGTTCCTGATAAGTTTCCGTTGAATCTAAGATTCTTATAAATTCCATATAGAATTGCTTTCAATCGCAGTTGAGATTCATTTAAATCTCAGACAAGATGCCATTGAATGCCAGACGGGATTCCTTTGAATGCCAGACATAATTTTTCAGAATCTTAAACGGGATTCTTTTAAATCTCATATAAGATTCCAATAAATCGCTAACAATAATCTATTGAATACTAAACGATATTCTTTTGAATTTTCTTTTTTATGGCTTTCTCAGTCTAGGGTAATTCAAACCGTTAGTTGTGCATTGCCCGACGTTTCGGCCGTTTATTGTGGCCTTTTTCAATTTCTACCTAGTCTTGAAAAAGGCCACAATAAACGGCCGAAACGTCGGACAATGCACAACTAACTGTTTGAATTACCCTAGACTGAGAAAGCCATAAAAACGAAATCTCCATACAACCAGTTGAACAACCAAATCATTATTTTGAATCATAACCGGTATTTCTTCGAATCTCAGACGGGTTTCTTTCATATCTCATGTGTGATTCCTTCAAATCCCTGACAAGATATGTTTTAATCCGAGAAGAGATTCTTTTGAAGGAATATTCTTGAATCCCAAAGGTGATTCATTAGAATCCCAGGAGAAATTCGATTCGAACTGAAGTTGGATTTCGTTGAATCCCAAGCTAGATTCTCTTAAGGTTCTTGACAGTATTGCTATGAATCACAGATTACTTTGAACCTCTGACGGCATTCCTCAAGCATGTGATGCATTTGCAGACGAGATTTAAATTAATTTCAGACAGGAATTGTTGAAATCACACATGAAGTTCCTTTAAACTCTACACAGGGTTTTGTTAAATCCCGAACGGAATTATTTCAAACCCTTGACAAGTTTCCATTGAATCCCGAATAGAATTCCTTTGAATCACAATCGGGATACCATTGAATTACTAATGAGAATGTTTTGATCAACTGACTGGATTTTTTTTAGGTTTCATTGAATCCCTGACGGAATTCCTTTGAGGATTAGAGGATTGAGTTCCTCCGGAATCGAGAATATTTTGAATACCAAATGAGAAACTTTTGGAAACTTTGAACACCAGCAGTATCCTAAACAAGATTTCTAAATATGAATCCCAAACGGGATTTCTTTGTGTCTCAACCGAGGTTTCTTTGATTTGCAGATGGAAATTTTTAGAATCTCTAAAAAAAACTCCTTTGAATTCTAGACGGGATTTTTGTAAGATTTGTAAGATTCTTATGCATTCCATATGGAATTGCCTTGAATCTCAGATGAAATTGATTTAAATCTCAGACAATATGCCATTGAATGCCAGTCGGGATTCCTTTGAATGACAGATATAATTCCTTAGAGTCTCAGACGGGATTATTTGAAATCCCATAGAAGATTCCAATAAATCTCTAACAATTCATCCAATAAATATACGGAGGTATTGGTGTTTTTGTAGTTATGCTGCCCCCTCGGTATTTTCCACTTTTTTTTTATTAAATCAATAGCTCTGTTTCCGTACTAGCTTTTCTGTAAGATTCTGTGCAGCAAAAAGCAAAAGTATGTTCCCGTAATTGCTGCACTATATTATATTCTTACAGCAACTTTCTGAAAGCTTCAGCAACCTACAGGGTAAGCAAAATAGCAAGTACGGGAACAGACCTAATCACACCAAAATCAGAGATGTCCCATTTTTTAATTACTATATTAACAACTATTTTTGCAGAGTGCAGAACATGTTGGAAACGATGGATGATGATCCTCTGGTGTTTATGTCGATAGATGCAACCGATTACAAATATTTTAACTATCGCTTCGTTAATCGATTTTATACGAATAAAAATCCGACATCACTAGATGAATGTGAAACGTCATTTCAAATATAAGGGCCATTCATAAATAATTAGACAATTTGAAAGTGATCGCGACGAATCACAAATTACGTCCCCACAGTAACTGAAATAAACTCGAGTGCTGATGCTGACCGGTTGATGAAACTGCCACCATCGTCGTCGTCCGGAAACAGTTTTGTTTTATAACCTAACCGAACTGGAAAAGATACAATCGACGTCTACTTAGCTTTGAATGTAGAAACTGGACATGCAGTCTTCTTCAGTGTAGCCAAAAACGAACGGCGGATGCAAGAGACGAGACACGGAGGTGTGCGTAGATAACATAATCAAAACTCGCATACCTAATCGAGAGAAGCTGATGGTGACCGGGTGCTTGTCGTTTCGCAGCGAACACGTGTTTCCGACCGGCTTTGGAAAGGAGTTTGACAGTCCGGGCTTCCCGGCGGGGACCCGATTAAAAATTGACACCAACGGTTTATGAATCGGTAATGATGATTGGATCCATAGGTAGTGGTACTATCTCGTTAATCTCACTTTTTTGATATCTGGCGAAAACCTCCACTGGATGTCAAACTCATGAACGCGGGTTCATCGCGTTCATTCGTGACGTCAGCGTGCAGCATCCTATAGACCAGTGCACGGATAGATTTGAGGCCACTCACTTGAGAAAAAGTGGCACAAGTTGCGGGCACTTAATGTTCATGAAAAATGAATAATGAACATTTAGTGTTCATGATTGGTTGACATTGCCCACAGTTTGTGTCACTTTTTTGTCGAGTGAGTGAACTCAAATTCATCTGTGTACGCGTCTATTGAGTTCTCCAAGCAGGATCTCACGAACACTACACTGATAACATAATTTTACACACACTAGCGTATACTGTCATGTGCACGGTAAGAATCAAACTTCCATTTATGACTAAAAGTGAACCCATTGTCAATAAAAGCGCCACTACTAATTAATGAGTAATTCATTATGCCAATTACACTGATAGGCAAAATAAAGTGCCCACCCCATCATTTTTGAAATTTCTCTCATTTATTTGGTTCAAATTCAAATAAACACACCGTAGTCTGTTTCGATGTCTTACCTTTATTATTCTTTTAAAGTTACACCTATGGAATACTGAAAATATAAAGTTTTACTTGAAGTAAAAGAAAATCAATTTGGATTGAAAAAGAAAACAGTGACAAAAAAAAGTGCCCACTTCAAAAATCGGTATGTTTTCGATAAGTTTCCATCGGAAAACCCCTCGATTGTTTTTGTTTTGAAAGTTTGACATGTATTGAAGCAAACGGGTGGAACTGGTGCATTTGTACACGTGATCGCATTTGAATCAGTTGAAAAAAATGGAGGACGTAGTGATTTCGAAAGCAATTCCCGTGTGTATCCGAAAATTGGTTGTTCGTGATGTGCAAAACGGTGAATCGCACCGGTCTGTCGCTAGGAAGTACAATATCAGCAAAACAGCGGTCGGGAAAATTCTGCAGAAAATGAAATCGTTCGGATCAGTGGTGGATCGCCCTGGCAGAGGCAGGATGCGCAAAACGGATGCGAGAACGGACACCAAGATCATGCGTGAAGTGAAGAAGAACCCGAAGGTAACTGTCCGCGAGATCCAGGAGGCTCTTCAGCTAACAGTTTCCAGTCGAACTGTTCGTCGCCGTCTCGTAGCACAGGGGTTGAACAGCAAAGTTGCTCGGAAGCGCCCATTTATCAGCAAGGCAAACAAAGTCAAACGGCTTAAGTTTGCTAAGGAGCATGCTGATAAGCCCCTAGAGTTCTGGAAAACGGTTCTCTGGACGGACGAATCAAAATTCGAACTGTTCAACCGGAAGCGACGGGTTCGTGTGTGGTGTAGATCGGGTGAGGAGCTTCAGGAGCGCCACATACAAGGCACGGTGAAGCATGGAGGAGGAAATGTGATGGTCTGGGGGTGCTTTTCGTGGGGTGGAGTGGGAAGCCTGGTGAAAATCGACGGGATAATGACGGCAGATTCCTACATCGACATCCTGCGGGAAAATCTGGAAGTTTCGCTGATCCAGACGGGCCTTGAGGAGAAATTCGTATTCCAGCAGGACAACGATCCGAAGCATACTGCCAAGAAGACTAAGTCTTTCTTCCGGTCATGTCGAATTAAACCACTGGAATGGCCTCCACAAAGCCCGGACCTCAACCCCATCGAGAATTTGTGGGCGATTCTCGATGCCAGGGTTGACAAAACTGGTGTTACCAATAAAAATAACTATTTTGAAGCCCTGGAGCGCGCCTGGGAAGAACTAGATCCACAGCACCTGAAGAATCTAGTGGAGAGCATGCCGAAGCGCCTGCAGCTGGTCCTGAAGGCCAAAGGAGGACACATTAACTATTAGGCTGGTATTCTTTTACTTTATTTTATGTTTTCTGGAGTTAAAATGCAGTGGGCACTTTTTTTTGTCACTGTTCTTTTTTACACCCATTTTGATTTTTTTTTCTTCGAGTCAGTCTCTTCTTTTTATCTGGTATTCTATAAGTGAAACTTAAAAAGAATATAAAGAATAAGATATAAAAAATACTACAGTGTATTTACTTTAATTTGAACCAAATAAATGAGAGAAATTCAAAAAATGATGGGGTGGGCACTTTATTTTGCCTATCAGTGTAAGTAGTAACTGTTAGCTACTGTTACCGTGCAAGCGTAGGGTTTGTTTTCGTTATGTTGTTTATTTTTACTTTAGAATGACAGTTCTTACAGCCAACAAAAAATTTCTCACAGCTAACAAAAAATTTCATCTCACTAACACACGCAAATCGCATCAATACGAACCCGGCTGGAGAGGACTATAGACGAGTGCACGGATGGATTTGAGTTCACTCACTCGACAAAAAGTGACACAACAGCGGGGCCCACTTTGTGTCACTTTTTGCCGAGTGAGTGAACTCAAATCCATCCGTGCACTCGTCTATAGGGAGCTGCACCATCGGGTTAACCTAACTTCTTTTGACATCTGGCGGTGGTTTGTTTATATGGACTTATAGAAAAATTGAATTTCTTTAAAATGTTTTTTTAAAGATTCAAACTGATGAATGCAGGTTCATCGCGTTCATTCGTGAAGTAAGCGTGCAGCATTCTATAGACGAGTGCACGGATGGATTTGAGTTCGCAGACTCGGCAAAAAGTGACACGACAGCGGGGTCCTGTTTACTAAAAATGAACACATGAATAATACTAGCGTACCATTTGAAACGGGTCTATAAACATATGTACACGAAACTTGTTAAGCCTTTTTCGCGCCAACCGAATACGCTCACGAAAACTAACAACACCATCAGGTAGGGGAAATTCTCCCCTTCCGGATAGTGTTCTTAGTTTGCGTGGGCGTACTTCGGTTCTCGTGAAAAACACTTAGCAAATTGTTTCCAAAAGTTGATAGTCCCTTTTCAAAATTTACGCGAGCATTATTCATGTGTTCATTTTTAGTAAACAGGGCCCCGCTGTTGTGTCAATTTTTTTTTCAGTAGATGAACAAAAGTTCACCCGTGCACTCGTCTATAGTAAGCTTCGAGAGAATCCAACTAACTGTGATGAATGTCAACATTTGAACACAATCAAGCTACAGTAGACGAATGCACCGATTAATTTGAGTTCACTAACTAGAGAAAAAATGACCAAGCTGCGGGCAATTAATTTGTCATGAATCCTTAGTGTTCATCATTGTGTCACTTTTTTTTCGAGTGAGTGCACTCAAATCCATCCGCGCCCTCGTCTGTGGTTTACTCGGGTTGCCAAGCAACCGACAGCAACACAGAGACGCAAACGGCGAGAAAATGCCATTCGTGAAAGTGAAGTGACAACGACTTCCTCGTTTGTCCGTCCGTTCGTTCGTGCGATGGGTGTTGTGAAAGATGCAGCAGTCGTTGCACTTTTTTTTTTCTTCCCTCCAAGCCCACCTCGAAGCCGGAAGGGAAGCAAACGACGAGAGAAGCCGAGATTATTGACCATTATCGTCAATTTCATTTCATCATTTTTTTTACACTGCCTGTCGGTCTATGCTCTGGATATGGTGCCGCAGTGGTACTTGGGCGTTGGACATGTTGGAAAGGGTGACACCCGATTAGCATTGGCAATTCGTCATCGTGAAGTAATTTTCTTTTGCGGTATTTTGCTTTACCAACCGTTGTGTATGGCTTCCACCTGACCGTGAGGTCGCATTTTGTTTACATTCGTGCGGCTTGTGACATGAGACAAATTTGTTGAAAGGGAGCTGTCAAATGGTGTACTACGTATTTTCTAACCAATTTACATGCATTTGGTGCATGCTATTCGATCTAGAATGCTTTTACTTACATCCATGCTGGTAGCAAGCTGTTCACACTCGCAAGGTAGTTCAATTCTAAGTGACAGCGTGGTTTGTTTACAACCTTACGAATGTGAACACCTTGCTAGGTAAAATTGGGATTTTATCAACTTCTAAAACTAGGAGCAATGAATGATGTTGCATCCGGAGGATTCTACTCACCTGGTTCGTTCGAGCTCTTCGAGTACGGGGAGGAGGAGTTGGGCAGTGGCGTTCCTTTCATGGGAGGCGCTGGAGGCACGTTACTAAATTCTATATGATGGGAATAATGGGAAGGTCGGAGGTAATCGAACAAAAACAATGAGAACTCAAGGAACTACAGTACTTAGATGCTAGAAGAGAATAGGACAAGAAGGAAAGTGTACAGAAAGAAAAAGATGAAGGGATAGAAGAAGTTCGAAAGTAGTAGTCTCGTTTAAGATTCAACAAACCATCATTGAATTCAATCATCGAAAGTAGTTTTTTCGTTCAAATTCAAAATTCTGCCAATGAAAATATCATCACTGTGTTCCGTTAGGCCAGTAGAATGCAATGATGACATTTTCGTTTGCAGAATTTTGAATTTGAATGAAAAAACTGCTTTTAATTTTTTGATGATGATTGAAAAAACAATGATGGTTTGTTGAACCTTAAGCGGTTACGGTTAGTGTCCACTCCACGATTTGTAGTCTTCGGTCAGTAGAAGCATTGATATAGCATGTCGAGCCCCTTTGTCCACGTATACATGTATGAAGTAGGTGTGTCTCTACAGATGGAAATGGTATGGTGCAATTCGAAAGGAAGAAGTCATTTCAAACAAAACGGGGAACCTTCGAAGGTGACGGAAGCCTTGGCAGTGCAACCACCTCCGCTACCGCCGCCGCCAGTCATCGTCTGAATCTTCTTCCAGAGATATTCTGCGTTCAGCTGCCGGTCCGGGACGTAGCGATACTTCGGCCGATGAATGCTCGGGTCGAACTTCTGGTCGGCGAAGATGTCGTAGAACTGTTTCAGAAAAGCGGTCCCGTCCTGTTTGTCCTTGTGTCGTGGCGGTGAGGTGGAACAGGATCGAAGCTTGTCACTTCGGCGGCGGTGACGACGGCCAGGCTTCTGCCCCTGGGGCGACTGGTCTGGTGCAGTGATCGAGCGTGCATTGTCCGCGGGCTTGGGATACTGGTGCGCTACCCAGGGACCGGAAAGGTAGTTGGAGATATCTTTAAGCTCGCGAATGTCCGGAACAGAAGTGTACATCTTACCCAATATCGACAGGTTCTCCACCGTTTCAAACTTACTCTTGATCTTCTCGACCTCTCCACGACCTCCGCTGCAACCGCCGCTCGTTGATCGCTCCCTCTGCGGGGAACGAGCGCTCTTGATCTCCCGCTTCAGGGATGCCGTCTTGCTGATGACGTTGATGTGCGGCATGAAGCGGTCATCCCTGCGTAGCGGGTTTTTTGGAATCGGCGAATGAGCCCGTTCCTTCCTCTTCCGGCTACGCGCTCGCGACTGTACTTCGTATTTGTGAGTCATCCTCGTTACATCCCCGGTTTCGTGCTGTCTGACTGTGATTCTCCTGCTGGCCTTAGCACTTTCCCTCTCTCCAAATGGGCGGTTCAACTCGGAATCGCTCTGGTACTGCCGAGGACTGGTGTCTCTTGATGGTTGCTTCCACATATTTGCATCCAAACTCTCGAATTGGTCCTTAATCTTCTTCACTTCTCCAGTTTGTATGCACGTCGCGTACTCTGGAGTTGAGCTACGCGAACGAAATGTGAAGTTTTTTGGAGACCGTTTGCCTTCCTGATAGCTGTACGAATAGGTCATCGAAGGCTTCTCACCGAACAGATCCTTCAAATCTGTATAGGACTGGGAGTTCAACAGCGGTGACACACCCTGGGATGTCTTGACCTCTATGGTTCGTTCCTCGGACACCTTAGCATTGTCGTCCTCATCCGTCGATGATTCCCTAGCATGGTAAACCGTTACGGCAGGCTCATCTTCTTGGCGCCTCTCCTCAAAGTACTTGATCTTACTTTTGACGTCGTCAGATGTATTCCTGAAAATCACCGTCCTGTTGCTCGTTTCCGAAGAAACACTCTCGGTTTCGCAATACGAATGCGGTCTTTCTCTGTCCAGCGGTCTCGCCTTCCGCATAACGACTTCTTCTCTAGCTTCCTCAAACTTCAGTCCACCTTGCATCATTCGGTAGTCCGTTTGCAGCGAAAAATATTCTTCCTTTTGTGGAAGGATGGACGGTCGTTCCTTCTTCTTCATAGTTGGCAGTGTATGGCTGGCATGCTTTTCCAAGATCTTACTCTTCAGCTCCTGACACAGAGCTTCCTGCCTGTTTTTCTGTTCGAATGTCTTCTGGATCGCAGCGACTTTACTTTCCTTCTCAAGCCTTGGCTTGAACTGTGCCTCGTTAACCTGATCCTTAGTCAGCACTGAGTTGCTCCGCACTTTCAGCGTACTGGAAGCCGACTTGCTCCTCTCTTCCGGGACGTGAATCACGTACTCCTCTTTAGCCACCGCCTTTAATTCTTCTTTGTTGCAGTAGATCTCAGTCAGTTGACTCTTCAACTTCTTCATTTGATCGCTCGAAAGCGTACTCAAGAGATTGTTACTAATACCATATCGCTTGTCCGCTTCCAGCGATACCGATCCGCTGTACTTTTCCGCCATCTGCGAAGCAACATCCACCACCGATGATCCCCTCCACAGTGGTTTGTAGTGATCCTTCTTCGTATCCAACTCCCTCTTGGTAAACTCTTCGAAATGCAACACCTTCTTGCTCAACTGGCCCTTTAAATCCTCCACGGACTTCTCTTTGTTCCTCAACCCCGTATCTAAATCATACTTCCAACGGATATCATCCGGATCGTGTGCCAAAAACATCAGATCCTTGTCCCTCTGATCCTGTTTCAACCGGTACAGCAGTTGGTTCAACTCTCGTTCCACCTTTTCCTGATCGCGAACCTTTCTCCACAAATCAAAGTCAATAATCTCCTCGTCCTTACGTCGTGGACGCAAATCCGTCGACGAAGTCACCTTTTCGAGCTGACCCAATCGCTCCAAACTGCAGTAGAAGTCATTCAAATCCTGAAACCGATCCGATCGTCTATGACGACAAATTGGACCATGCTTCTCGTAGCTGCCCAGGTTCATAGAGTGGCTTCGAATCAACTCATCCGAGCACTGATTCGCACTGCGATCCGTAGTACTCAGACTACGTGCGCGTACGATCTTCTTGACGTGTCCTTCCCCTTTTAGGTGCTGAATGCGTCTACAGGATGGGGAACGAGACGAGCGCTTGGTTGTTTGCGAATATTCAACTGACTTGCGTCCCAAAATGGTTCTGGGAGCATCCGGTTGGACCACTTCAGCGATCAAAGTCTGTACCGGTGGTTCACTCTTGCTCCGTTCGTGATAGCTGTAGTCTATCTTCATGCTGCGTCCACGCAAGTACCCGAACTCTTCCTCCTCGTCGGTCAACTGCATCAAAGACTCGTACCGCTGAACCTGTTCGATGACCTCACCGGTTGTGGCGGCATCCATGGTCGGACTCTCACCGCTACGGCATCCACCGTATCTGGTATCCATGGTTTTGAACTTCGATAACGATACGGGCTTCGCCTGGGTGAGATAGTAGTTCGGTTGCTTCAACGAGGGTTCGGATTTCGCCGATAAGCTGTTCCACAAGCGAGCCTTCTCCCGGACCGACGAGGTCTGAGGTGGATCGGCTCCGGAGTTGCACCCGGGTGGAGCCGGTGAGGATTTCCTCAGGAATAGATTCTGGAAAAAAGAATTCGTCCGGACGAGGTCGTTCTGCTGGACGATGCGCTCGCTGTAGCTCTCGATTCTCTTTGATTTTCTGGAGGGTTTGTTGGGTTCTTTGCGGGTGGTCGGATTTGAGGGGTTGGACTTTTTTGAGGTGAAGCTGGTGGGGATGAACGATGCACGGGACTTGCGCTTCGAGTTGGTGGAATCGATGGAGAAAGTTGAGTTGGTACGGGCCAGGCTTTGGGTGGATGGAGTCTTGGACTTGAGGCCTAGACTTTTGGTGACCTTCTGAATGTTGGACTTGATGGTTATGGTAGGTGAAATTTTGCCTTTGGTCTTCTGGGGTTTCTGAGTGGTGGAGGCACGCACCAGTTCTTTACCGCGAGATGATACGGAAACGGTTACTTTGAGGGCTTTGTCTTCCTGGGGCTTTCCACAAACGGAGGAAGTGCTGGCTTTGCTGAGACTTTGCTTCGAAGAGTAGATGCTGGATGCACTTTTGAAGTTGGATGAAATACGGCGGAGAGCTCTGGACGTCGTAGCGAAGCGTTCAGGTCTATCGATAACCAATGGAAGGTACGAACTACGAAGGGCTTTCTTCACCTCGTTCGGTGACTTGAGTTCCGGATTGCGGAGAATGCTGGTGGAGACGGTGACTTCCTTGCCACAAACTTTCGGCAGCTTCCCCTCCAAGCGTTTCTTCTCTTCGGCGAAGGTTCTCTCCTTGGAGATACCTCTACCAAAGGCAACCGGACTTGGACTAGCTTTCCTGACGGGACTGCTAGAGCTGGCCCGATACGTGTATCGCTTGGCTACGCGGGTGCTATTTTCCAGGTTCTTCTCCTCTTTGATCGAGGAAGCAACGTAGGAAGTGGCAAAGATCGGTCCAGCCGATTTGGATCTATACTGATCGATCTTGCGAAGGGTTCGGGTCCCCATGCCACTGCTGCTGCTGGTCTCCACAACCGTTTTCTTGTCGTAGTTTTTGGTCTTGATTTGGGACATGATCCGCAACGTGGAGTTGCTGCGGGAAGACTTGCGATTCGGAGGTGCAGGTGGTGCCACCGGTACAAACGATCTGACCTCCCTCGGAAACGGCCCGAACATGTCTAGCGGACGTGAGATGCTGGTGATCGGATAGCAGGTGATCTCCTGCGGTGGAACCAGAAATGGATTGGTTGCCATGGTAGGGAGAACCTCCTGAATCTGGACCTGCAGTTCGCTGTCGCCATCTGTTGGGGAATAGAAGCATGTTTTTGGAACGCTGAAGCATTTTCGTTGTATTTGGTACTAACACTCTGGTGCCGTATGTGTATAGTCCCACCTTAACCTTGGTTGTAGATTGCTACTGCTGCTGCTGTTGCTGCTGCAATGTGGCTCACTCATTGTTACAAAAACGCTGAGGCTGCAGATAAACACAAACACACTTTGGTGCCATCAAACGGGTGTAGGGTTAGAATGCTGCCCCCGACTGCCGCCGGGACGGGATTAAATCGAACTCTTTAGTGTAAGCAATCATCTATTTTAGCTATCTACTGTGCTGAACGTGTGAACGCAAAAACGGGTGAAGGTGAAGTGCGGGGGTGTAAAATGTGCAAATGCTGAATCGGCTAAGAATTTCCTACACGTGCTTATGTGTAAATTGACCACCTTGGACCACATACCTAGCCATTATCGTTTACGATTCCGATAACCGGCTTTGAATTGCAAGCGGACATGCAGCATTGTGCTACTCTGTTAGTCTACCTTGCAGGCGTGCAACACTATGCACATGTTTGTATATGTATATGTTTCTTTATGTACAATGTGGATTAGTTGCAGAAAATTTACGACAACGCAGGAGTCTTCCGGCATGGCAGAACACCTGCTGGAATTTATCAGAGAGTAAATATTGAAACGCCACAACCACAGAAACACACACACACCGGCCTTAGTTTTGTGCATTCTGGTCCTGAAATGTTTATTACGTGTGGAATTATTAGCAATAACATGCGGTTTGAATTGAATCGGATAAATCCTTAGATAGAGAAATGGGAAAGAGGTAAGGCTGTAAGGCAAATAGACTGTTGTTTCGATCCCGAGCAAAAGGATTAGAGAGGGATTGAAAATTGTAAAGTAGTGGTAAGTTGCTTTGTGACAGTTGAATCCTCCACCTTGGCGTGAGAGCAAAATCCATCAGGATTGCCGCCTGATGTTGTGACCGATAGTAAAACCAGGTTTGGTAAGATGAAAACAAACCCGAACTCGTGACTTACCTTTGGGCTTTTCGGGTGCCGGCTTGCGGAATCCTTGGACAGGGATTTCACCGCCTGCCTGCATATTCTTGTAGTACTGTTTCTGTTCGATGGGGCTCAGGGCTGCACTGGTCGGGACTTCCTTCTTGCGGAAGATCAGCGTCGTGTCGCTGTCGTAGCCACCCTGTTCCTTGCTGAGGGCTCTGAAAAGGACGATAGATGATCGTTGGAAATTAGTGCAAATTTTTGCCGTAACGCGAATTGCAAAAGCCTTGCGGACAGTTTGCAATTGAAATTCAACAGATGGTTAATGTAGTGTTTACATCTGTGCTGATTTGCTAGCGCTAGTGTACTATAACTGTACTAAAAAGTAGACAGCATAATGCAAACAGTTCGTCAGCATCTGCCAGCATGAAATATCACGAACAACTGAAATTCGTGCTAGTTGGTTGAGCTAGCTGAGCTAGGGAACGAGCGTAAGTGTACCTAACTTTGTACAACACATATAAGTCTTCCATTGCCATTTTGTTGATTACCAATCGATCTGAAACCAACGTGTATTCCTCAAAAAACTTGTTTTGAACTTAACAAACTAAACTTTGATTACAGTAAACCCCCATCAAATGAGGATAATAGGGAAAATTTAAATGGAAACCGAATGAACGTTGTCCATACTACGTAGGATTTGACTTAATTGGATACGACTTGGAATTTCTCAAGATCCTGACCAGATTGAAATTTACTGTCTTCGGCGCAAAGTTGTTCAGCAGATCATCACTTTTTCGCTGGTGAATAGTAGTTTAAATTTTCTCACTACGCGACGCCTGTATACATGTGAAATTCTCGCATGAAATATATCTCGAGATCCTGACCAGATAGAAAGTTACAGTCTTGCGTAAAGCTGATCAGGAGGTCAAGGCCTTTTGGATGGTGGACAGTAGTTTAAGAGTTTTCTCACTTCGTGGCGCTAGTATACATGTGAAATATCTCTAGATCCGGTCCAAATTGAAAGTAAATGCTTTCGGCAGTGTTGTTCAGGAAGTCAAGATCTTTTCGTTGGTTGACAATAGTTCAGAATTTTATCACTACGCGGTGCTAGTATACACGTGCAACGAACTTGACCAGCTAGAAAGTTACAGTCTTGCGCAAACTTATTCAGGGGGTCAAGACGTTTTGGCTGGTTGACAGTAGTTCAAAATTTTCTCACAACGTGGCTCTAGTATACATGTGAGTCATACCATTGATTGGGAATGTTTTGGACAGGTGAAATGGTTTGTTTTCTTCTTCTTATTCTTCACATTCTAAGCTTTCTGCTGATCACATTTTAGCTTATTGCGTGCTCTCAACTTAGTATTCTAGATGCACTTCAACAGTTATTGAGAGTTTTCGATGCCTGTACCATTTTACATTAGTATAATTGTGTGGCAAGTACAATTATACTCTATGCCCGTAAAGTCGAGAAACTTTCCAACCCGAAAAATTCCAGCATGGTCTTGCTTTGTAGTTGCACCTTTACTGACTGAGCTAAGGGAGGCCTCTGAAATAGTTTTTGTGGCTCGCTATTTTTCGCAGAGGAAAAGTCATGCTGAATCTAATTTAAAAACCTTAGTTATACTAAAGGATAACAAGGACAAAACTAACACCATTCGCCCTGAGGAATCTAGCATAAACTAATCAAAATCTGATTGTTTTTGCATAACTTGCATGCTTCTATCAAAATATAGAACTGATCACGATTTGAAAAAGTGATCTAGATCAAAACCATCGATGCCAAAAGATAGCTTGTATTCACATGAACAACTGTGCCGCAGGTTTTGTTTCGATAATATGCTTCTACTAAAAGATAGAGCTGATCTAGTTCAAAACATGTTAGTAATCAAGGTCAGTGATAATGGTAACAAAAGATAGCTTCTATTTATCTTGACAACTTTCGAGAAGATTTTGATTGCTATTAAGCGTGCTTTCTCAAAAGATAGAGTTGGTATAGATCAAAATATGGAGATCTAGATCAAAATGAATGATGTCAACACATAGATACTATTCATCTGATCAACTTTGCCCAAGACACCAAACCTCTATTACTTGAATTAGAGGAGTTCTGAGGTTTTCTCCGATTAAATGCTTCTAAAAAGATAGAACTGATCTGAATCAAAATAATTTAGCAATAAAGGTAATTTCTAATCGTATCAAAAGATAGCTCTTAACTATCTGAAAGAAAAATATTAAAAGATTTTGTTTTAATAGCGTGCTTTCTCAAAATATAGAGCTGAACTAGAGGAAATGCAATGATCTAGATCAAACCAAATGATGTCAAAACATGTGATATGATAGATCTTATTCACCTGAACAACTTTACGCAAGACACCAAACCTCTATGACTTGAACTTTATGAGTTATGAGGTTTTGGGCGATAAGATGCTTCTACCAAAAGATAGAGCTGATCTAGATAAAAACAATTTAGCAATCAA
The DNA here is from genome assembly GCF_037179485.1 of Ochlerotatus camptorhynchus. Classification (NCBI taxonomy): domain Eukaryota; kingdom Metazoa; phylum Arthropoda; class Insecta; order Diptera; family Culicidae; genus Ochlerotatus; species Ochlerotatus camptorhynchus. Next base: position 17,209,615 of record NW_027040818.1, on the reverse strand, counting down.
AGTCAGTTCTAATCGTATCAAAAGATAGCTTTTAATTAACTGGAAAAATTTGGAGAAGATTTTGTTTCAATAGCGTGCATCCTCAAATGATACAGGTAATCTAGATCTTAATTTAGTGATCTAGATCAAAACAAATGATATAAATGATGATGATATGATGATATAAGATAAGATAGATATTATTCACCTGAACAACTTTGTTGAGGACACCAAACCTCTATGACTTGAAATTGAGTAGTCATGAGGTTTTGTCCGATAAGATGCTTCAGATCTAGATCAAAATTTAGTAATCAAGGTCAGTTTTACTGGTACCAAAAGATAGCTCATATCGATCTAGAAAATTTTGGAGAAGATTTTGTTTTAATTGCGTGCTTCCTCAAAATATAGAACTCCTCTAGATCAAAACATAGTGATCTAGATCAAAACAAATGGTGTCAAAAGATAGATCTTATTTACCTGAACTAGATTCGGTGTATAATGAGTCTAGCCAAGAGAAAAACAGTTGAACTCGCATCACGGTTTTCGAAAGATTCCCTTTCTTTTCACTTGGCAACAGAGGACTTCTACATCAATTTCAAATGACTTCGAGAAAAAAAAAAAGCTGCTGTAGTAAATCATTATATCAGTGATTTTGTTAAATTATCTAAAAAAATAGTAGAAATTCTCATTTATGATCATTACCAAACGTATCCCATGACTATTTAAAGCTCACCGCATATATTTTACTAGCTGAGTGTGCCCGGTCTTGCTCGGGATTCAATATTAGCTTGAGTTTATGCGCCGATTTAAAAAAAAAGCATGCTGTATTGTACGTAGCCCTCTCTCCCTATTATCTAAGGGGCTACCTCCTATGATTATCTCCTTATACCCCCACACTCGCCCCCACATGCCTAATTTGGTTCCATTTGTTTGATTAGTTCTCGAGTTATGCAGAAATTTCTGTTTCATTTGTATGGGAGCCCCCCCTTACAGAAGGGGGAGGGGTCTCGAACCATCATAAGAACCTTCCACGGCCCCAAAAACCCCTGTCTACAAATTTTCTCGCCAATCGGTTCAGTAGTTTCCGAGTCTATAAGGGTCATACAGACAGACAGACAGACAGACAGACAGAAATTCATTTTTATATATATAGAAGAAGAATATAGATAGATAGATTGCAATACCTTTCGTGGACCTTTCGTAGCATCGTAATGCTTGTTTACTTTGCACGATAGGTAGCCGGTTTGACAGTTCAATAGGTAGACTTGACTTCACTCTTGGCGTGACTCATTATACACCGACTCTAACCTGAACAACTTTGTCGAAGACACCAAACCACTATTACTTGAATTAGAGGAGTTCTGAGGTTTTGTCCGATGAGATGCTTCTAAAAAGATATAACTGATCTAGATCAAAATAATTTAGTAATCAAGGTCAGTTCTAATGGTATCAAAAAATAGCTCTCATCTATCTGGAAAACTTTGGAGTGCTTTCTCAACAGATAAAGCTGAATTAGATCGAAATGGAGTGATCTAGATCAAAACAAATAATGTAAAAACACAGATATTATACACCTGATCAATTTGCTGGATACACCGAACCTTTATGACTTGATTTTTTTTTTAAATTTGTGAGGTTTTGTCCGATGAGATGCTTCTAAAAAGAGAGAACTGATCAGCATACCAATTTGAACCAAACTTTGCCAAAAAGCTTATTTTGGCATTCTGAACAAACGACTTTTTTGGTTTGGCTATTAAGTGCCTTTATCCGACTACAACCCTGGATTTTCGAGATTTTTAGAAATTTTATTTCTAAGAAGAGATTACTTCACAACCAAGGAAGTTCTCTCACCCCAGCAGGCCTGGGTTCAATCCCAGTCGGCGCCGCCGGGAAGTTCTGAGGCATAACATCTCTGATCACGCCTTCCTTCGGATGGGAAGTAAAGCCGTTGGTCCCCGGTTCATGAGTTGATGGGTCGATAGGTAGGGTCCAGGTGTGGGAGCTGCCTTCCTGGCACGTCGGTAGCATTGGTGCTCAGCACGGAAAACAAGATCGACGGAAAAAAACAAACCAAAGGAAAACAACCAAGGAAGCTATTTTTGATCTTGGCACGGCATTTTGAAGGAATTTTAATTTAGTTTTTTATATGTTTGCTGACATTTTATTTGTTTACAGAAGCTACAGTAAACAGACTGATTACAGCAAGGTATTCAAATTATAAAAATGGCCTATTTTCTTAATATTTTAGGCTCAAATTTTCTCCACACTTTCGAAAACCTTTTTACTTGATGTGTGATTCAACTTTTTGGCTACATCCCTGACCGACGTATTGGGATTCCGCTTAAACGCTTTCATTACATGCTTGTGATCCTGATTACTAATAGAATTCTGACCGCATTTCTCCTTCCGTTCGATGCTCCGAGTTTCGTAGTAACGTTTAATCACACGACTCACCATTGACTGCACGATTCCGAGTTGTTTTCCGATGTCCCGATGAGAGATTTGAGGATTTTCCAGGTGCTTGCGTAAAATCAATTTGTGACGTTGCTTTTCGGGTGACGCCATTTTTTCCAACTTTCGAATAACTGGCAGCGATAAAAATACAGTGTAAAGAATACACTCTAAACTACTTCTACCCAAATTTTCAAGAGAAAATACCTAATGGTTAATTTTCTACAGCGTTTTTTCCGTGATGCAATTTGATGTGCGACACCCTTTAGCTGACATTAGTATGATGACCTTTTTTGGTTCCAATTACGAATAAGAATTCCCAGCAATACCATAAGTTTCTTACGTGAGGTTTCTTTTTCCATGGAAAGGTTGGAGCAAAGGACGATTTCATTAATCATATCCTCTGTGAATTTAGTTAAGAAAGAACTCAGTTCTGCCCTGACTATATACGAATGATGAGTTTAGCCTTTATGTTGGACGGCGCAGTAAAAGGCTCTGTCCTCCACTTCGTAATAGGGTAGAGAACTACTTCGGCCTAATCGCCCATTTTGGGTCTATCGAGCAGAAAACTTCAAATAAATCCATGATTTCATAGTTAACAAGTCAATTATGCGTTTGGTACGATACTTTAGTTAATAAGCTACCGAAAGAAGTCAATGAGAACGCGTGGTATGAAGGTTTGCACCTATTATTCCCAAAAACAAAAGAAGCGCTCCGACCGAATCAATTTTTATCATCATCCGATAGGCCGAAGTGAATTCAATTGTGTTTCAATGGCGTTTCAATGCGTTAGGTCGAGTTTAGAATCCGTGGGTCGAGTTTGGCGTCAAGAAGCAGTGTTAGACTTTTGACAATATCTCAAAGATTGGTTTATCTATATCAAATCTTACGGTACGTACGGAAAGGTAAATAAATTTGGAAGCCATCAGTAATATTAACATTCCGTTTGGTGCTAAACTGCGCTAGATTAAGAAAGAGTAAGTGCAGGTTGTGCCTAATAGGCCGGAAATGGGGTAGTTAACCCTACCATCTTTCCACTCTGGAAACTGCTTACCTAACTAGCTTGTTTCGATTCAGTGTTACAACCATTTTAACTGATAGCCTCATCACTTAAATCATCACCGCTTTCATTGAATGCAAGAATTCCTTCGTCGAAGTCCAGAAGTGATTTTCCAACTTCCATAGGGTTCGGAGTTGACTTACAAAATGCCAAAATGAATAATCAGCATACCGGAAATAATGTATTAGGGGAAATGACGGCTTCGGCATGACAGACTATTTTCGGCAACCCAAATTGAAGCACTATTTTCACTGGTTTTTCTTACGAAAACACTTCGCTGAATGCATGCAAACGATTCTTTATGCTTTCAGCTTCAATTTGACTATATTTTTACCACAGAGAAAAAGAAATCTAGCAAGGTTTTCTTGAAATGCAACACTCGCACTACAAATTGTAGCTGATTTCGAGTTGCCGATAATAGAACAGCAGATTTACATGCAGTTCAAATGGAACGGTTGCCGAAGAAAAACTGGTTGCCGACAATACTCGCTCTCACTAGAGAAGATTGGAGCTTTGTAAATGCGTTTCAAAACAGTTTTTGACAATTCTTTCGACTGAAATTGTTAGAGCAGCTGGCAGCAAAAGATTGTAAACAAACCAATACTGCATATGTGTGCGTTCCTTACAGAAAAAGGCTATAGAAAGAAGGTCGCTGCTTAGGTTGCCGAGAATACGTAAATTCCCCTATAGAATTAATCAGAATGGACGTGCAGATGACCGAAACGCAGCTAGCTAGAATAATGCGCAATTTGTCACCGAGCGCATGGGAGATCGTAAGTAGGTAGGTACAGACCAAAGTCATACAGGACAGGCCTGACAGTCTAAAATTATCATCTCTTTCATTATACCGCTATTCTTACGCTACTAGGAGTGTGACTAAACTACCCAGAAACGACTAAAATCTACCCAGTTCGACTAACTCAGTCGTTAGATTGCTTTGCTCAGTTGTCTGGAGAAATTTCCAAAAGTGCTGAGTAGCCTACGTTTTTAGAAATTTCTCCATTCAATGGAGTAAAAGTGACTCACTCTCTGAGTTAGTCTCGTTGAGACCCCTCGATAAGAAATTTTGAAATCGACCTAAAATGAAAGGGAGACTCTAAACTTTCATTTGATGGAAGTTTCAGCGATGCTGATCTTTTCAGAAACTGTTTTCCATCAGAGATACCGTGGTATCACTAAAATTTATGAGGGGTATATAGGGGGAACGAAACACCCTAATTTATTTATCCACTGCCTGAAAATTTCCACCAGTAAAATAAATCCAAAATATATTTTTCTTATCTCACTTAGGTCGATGCAAATTGATTTTTTATTTTATGGTCCCCCCTCCCATGAATTCCATAATATTGACAGGACAAAAAATGGCATAATTTAAAATTTAAATTTATGTTCGCTTATTTTAAATTTTCTTAAATTTTAATTTGTTATTTTATCATTATTTAATTTATTTAATACTTAATTTTTATTTTTCGTTAAATGTTACTTATTTTTTTTTGCTAAAGACAGTAACTTTCTAGTTGGTCAGGCTCTTGAGATTGTATATATGTAAAATTTAACGTTTATACTAGCACCACGTAGTTAGAAAATTCTGAACTACTGTCCACTAGCGAAAAGTTTATGATCTCCTGAACAACTTTGCCGAAGACAGTAATTTTCTATCTGGTCAGTATTTCGTGATGTTTAATTTGTTATAATTTCACGTGTATATTAGCGCCACGTACTATTGTCCAAGTAATATGCGCAACCGTTTCAAAATTGAATTCTCAATACGCCCGACCTCTCCATTGGCCTGTGGCCAATATGGGGTTGTTCGCTGCTGCTGAATGCCGAATTTCTTACAGAACCTTTTCATTGATTCACGGTTAGATCGAAGAATTTCTGGGATGACTAAATGATTTCCCTGCATGATAACTCCAGCCGCCGTGTTAAGCTCGGTTTTGAACTGCGTATAACCCTTAACGCTCGTTGGCCAAACATTTGTTTCCAAAGCTTGCATAAGCTCTTGGAGCGTCGTATCATTCTTGGTCGCTTGTATGACATCATTTAATACTATAGCATTGGAAATTGAGTGTTCTATCATCTGGAGAATGTTGATATGTCGAATGCTTTCGGAAAACAACACACCGACAATCGAGATTACTCGATCCTGGTTCGTAAATAATCTCGTAATCATAAGCCTGAAGCTGAAGACCCAACGCTCGATTCTCAGACAAAGGCGTGATCGAGGGTTGAAAAGATATTTCAAAACCTTACAATCAGTAATTATTTAGTTGAAATCGTGTTTCCAGCAAGTAAAGTTTGATTTTTTCCATTGCCCATACGATCGCCAATGCTTCTTTCCTGTCTGAAAGTATTTACCCTTCAGATCAATTACGGCTGCTAGCAAAAGCGATTATTCTGGTTTACCCTTTCTCGTTTTCTTGCAAAAGTACGGAATCCAACCTTCCGGGCTTGCATCTGTCACTAGCTTTGTTCGGTCACCACGATTGAAGAACCCTAGATATCCGATGTTACACACTGCTGCTTTGATATCTTGGAATGCTGCATCTTGTTCCTGCTTCCACCGGAATATTGATCCGGTTCGCAGAAGTTTCCGCAGGGGTTCCGTTTTGCCAGCAAGGTTAGACACAAATCGACCAACATATGTAACCAAGCCTAAAAAACTTCTAAGTTCCGAAACATTTTTAGGTTCTCGCTAACATTTTATGGACATGACCCGGTTTTCCGTTGGTTTCACTCCCTCCGAATTAAGAACATGTCCTAGGAACTCAATTTCGGTCACACCATATACGCATTTTTGCTCGTTAAGCAATACACCATATTGCTCCAGCCTCTCGAGCAACGCTTGTAACCTTTTATCATGCTCTGCCCTCATTTAACCGAACACTACAATGTCGTCTAGAAAAATAATTATCCCTTCCAATTCGGCCAAAATGGCTTTTATTATTTTCTGGAAAATTTCTGGAGCACACGAAACGCCGAACATCAACCTCTTATATCTGTACAGCCCGGTCTTCGTAATAAATGTGGTGATTGGTCGTGGCTCCTTAGAAATCTCCATCTGATGATAGGCCTCCTTTATGTAAATTTTTGAAAAAAAAACAGTCGCTCCATCAACGGATCCCAATATCTCGTCCACCAAAGGCAGAGGATGAGCCTCCCTCAAGACGGCTTTGTTTGCCCGACGCATGTCGATGCACAGCCGAACATTTCCCGAGTCCTTCAGTACAGGAGCTAGTGGTGAGACCCAAGGAGATGGTTCGTGAACTCGCTCAATTATCCCTTGCGCAAGCAGCATATCTAATTTTCCTTCCCCTTATCTTCAAGAGCATAAGGAACACGTCGATAGGCTTGGCGAACGGGCTGAACGTTCCGGTCCAATGGTATCTCAACAACAACATCCTTGATCTTCGGAAATTCTATCGTAGATTCTTCCGAAACACGGCCGACGTCAAATCCAATTTTCAAAACAGAGTGATTTGGCTGTCTCATCTCCTAGGAGACATTGCTGACCTCTCTTTGCAACATAGAATTGTGCTTCCGTCTCATGCCCTCCTCCCGCAATAGTTGCCGTAAAGCAGCCAGTAATTTCCATTTGTTCCTCTGATCCGTAACACGTAAGCGCACGGTCAATTTCAGTTGCCATGTTCCGAACCACAACTCCCTTTCGCTTCTTGTCCATCCATGTTAATTGATTTATTATATTTGCAGCAGCTCCGGAATCAATTACCATGGGTATTTCCACTCCTCCCACATAGAAAGGAAAGGGATTGTTGCCCATAGCTTAAAAAATATAATCGCTCTCCTTGTTATCTTCAGCACCAGTGTCCTGAACCACTCGTACCCTTTTTGCAGCTGGCTCTGATCGAGGGTCTCTGTTAGGGCGCTTGCAACATTGCCTCGCAAAATGTCCTATTCTTCTGCAATTTAAACACGTAGCTTGTTTGGCAGGACAGTATGCGGCTCCCAGTACGTAACCACGACGACCACAGGCAAAACACACAGGCTCCGAGAGTTTTCCGGTCAAGTTTCGTTTGTTTGACCGATACGCTTGAGTATTATCCCGCTTTATCCATTTTTGTAGCGCATTCATGTCACGGTTCGGTTCGTTTACCATTTTCTTTCCAGATACTCTGTTCACATCTTCAGCTACTTTGACATCCTCAAAATCCTTCAGCTTTTTCTCACTTTCTTCCATGCTGGTTCCAATTGCCTCAACCTCTTCTAGAGTCATATCCTTCTAGGGCACATTTTGGCGAAGCTTTCCCGAAGCACATTTCTCAACGATTTGATCCAATATCATCTCATCTGGCTTCTCGTACTCGCACCGTTTGATTTGTGTTCTTAGACGAAGAACAAAATCAGAGAATCGCTGTGAAGGCTTCTGAGCGATTTGCCGAAACTGATGGTGCTCATAAGTCCAACGGTGAAATGGTTCAAAATGTGAATCCAATTTAGCAATAGTGGCATCATAATACGGCGGGTCACTCAAAACGTATGATACATTACCACACTTTGGCTAATTGTCGTAGATGTCACGCAAGTCCGAGTCCGAGCAAGTACAGCAATTTTGATCTCCTGTCATATTGCGAGTCAATCTTTTCAGAATTGAAATACGCTTCCAAGTCTCGCTTCCACTTTGCCCACGCGACAGGTAGTTGAGAAGATTCGAAAGGTTTGATTCTATAGTCCAAATCAGCCATTTCTCCTCGTCGCCAATGTAAAATCCTTCTTTAAGATTTTGGGAACATCGGAATCTTGAATATTCTGGCGTTAACACTTTTAGCTTTCACACGCACACTTTAGTTGCGTTCGCTTCCAACCTTCTCCTCAACTCCTCCGTCTCACTTTTTCCTACGCTTCTGGCTACCGCTCTATCACAGAACAGATAGGTAACATGGGAATCAGAAACGGAGGCATTTAAATTTCAATTGGTAGTGACACCTAGCGGTGGAGAGAACGCTTTTTACACTAAAAATTTATTTACACTTATACCACCTTTTACCATTTATACCAAACATACCCAAGACTCATATATTGAAAGGTGTGTACACTTCTGTTAGTGCTTATGTATAGAGTGTCTGTAGGAAAGATGAGAACATCTCATTCATTTTTTAGATAATATGCTTGTTTTGAAATCTTATGTTTCTTCTTCTACTTTGCATATAAACTTATTGCGTGCTCTAAGCTTAGTGTTCTAGATGCGCTTCCACAGTTATTTATTGAGAGCTTTCAATGCCGGTATCATTTTACATTAGCATAATTGTGTGGCAAATACAATTATACCGAAGACATCATATCAAGAAGACTGGCAACTCTGCCAGAATTCAGGAGAGATACTGTAGCGCTGTCTCTATAGTTTATTAGCTATATTACCAAAAAATACGCAACCAAAACAAACTGCAGTGGATAAAGCTGTTTGGCAGTATGGAGATTTTAGAAAAATCGGCAATTTCTTTTCAAAATTTTTTTTTTGTTTAGTAATAGTGACATTATCGAGGGGCGATACATCTCAACCTCAATCCTAGATGCTCGAAAAATCTAACGCTAGCGAATCACTCTACGCCAAGTATTTTACATTTCATGCCTCTAAATCTATCTACTATCTATTGTATGCTCATATCACTTCCTATCCACAGATTTCATCAATGCTTCCTGCAAAAGCAAAGGGTAAGTAAAATGCTAATTGTGAAGTGAGACGATCACATCAAAGAAAAACTATTTATGCTTTTCTGCTAATTCTAGTACGATTATCATAATTCCGTACACTTTGATATTCAAAAACACATTTGGAATAAAACATATTTAAAGTTTAACGATAGAAAATAGGGGAAATGCTTCTTTACCTATTATCATCAGTGGGTATTTATTTGTATCATGTTCCAATGCATTCCCGCATAAACAATAACCATAAGAAGCGCCTAACCACCAATTCGGGATATCATCCCAACTTTATGTGGTATGCTCATACTATTAATGTTATTGTTAGTGTATGGTACCCGTTTATTAGGGTCGTTCTGCAAAAAAATAACACTCTAAGACTTCATTTACTCCCCTTGCGGTAAAAGGGAAAGAAGTTCCGAAACCGACATTCCCCCTAATTGGGTTGTTTTTAATTTTATAAAAGAGTGTCGATTTTTATACATCATCTGAAAGAACTCCGTTTTTTTAGCACAACGCTATTTTTTTTAAATCCGTAGACTTTCATCTCGATTTTAAAATCAAAGTTAAAGGAAAAATATTAACTCCACTATTTGACACTAAACTAACAAATTGACAGCTCGCTCCCATACAAAGTCCCACTGAGGGGCGCTAAGATGGCGATATTTGCTAATGTAATCGCACTTATTTAAAAAAGTTCCGGTGCTCTAATTTTGATCAAATTTCGGATTTCGATTCCATGTTTAATGTAGATTACGAATATGCCTTTACCTCAATACCCTTAGAGAACCCAATTAAAAAATATTCAATGTTTCATTCATCCTGAATTCTCAAAACTATATTCAATACACATGCAGATCACTCTACCTGTAGGATTTGAAAATAACTTGGGTTGTTAGAGGATATGTCGAAGGAATGGCAGGGAAACTCTCTTTACCCCAATGGCATTTCTCATAGCCGTCTGCGTTTGTGTTAAAAAGCAAAACACGTTCCTTCTTTCACTTTTTATGCGTAAAAACCGTGGTTCAGAAAAAGCGAAATGATAATGCATTTCGTCGTAGAAAAAAAAAATCGTTCCATTCACGACGGATGACCCCATTGTTTACGATTTATGAGAGGGAAAGCGAATACGAGCTTATCTGTTATGTAGCATATTTATAGTAACTTGCCGTCTCTTTTGTTCTTTCAGTCCTCCTGGTAGCAGTTATTGGGACACCACACTCGACATAGGAATTGGCCAGTTGCCAGTTTTCCCAGACTTTTCGATTCGTTGCGTGTGTGATAATAATTTTTGCATTCCTTTGCTTAATGCCTTTGACTTTTTTGATCAAATAATTCAATATGTTGTCATGTTACTTTTACATGTAACATTTGTATGCTCATCAGTACATAGTGGCTTTAGCAGTTTTTAATCCAAGGTTAGTTGTGTTCTAGGATTTAATATTTTTCTTTCAATTTGGCATTGCTGGTTCTGGTATAATTGACAACAAGAATTGTACAGTACTATCCTAATATTTTGATCATGTGAATCAAATGAAAACTTTACCGTTTTATTAAAGTACGCTAAATCATTTTTTTTACTAAAGATTGCTAGTATTGAAAAGCCAAACGCAACGGATTATAATTATGTTATGCATGCACAGTAGAGTGATGCAAAATTTGAAATTTTCGCTCCACAATACTTAAACGATTCCAAATCGGATCCTGACTAACCTCTCAAAATTTGAACCCATTTGGTGAGAAACTGAGATGGCACAAATCATTTGAAGTTTGTATGGGAATTACTATGGTAAAACCAAGATTTTTGTTCATGTCTATCTAATAATTTGCCATATCGGTCTGCTACAAAAGTTTTCAACTGAACTTGTAGGAAATTTTTCCAGTTACAACTTTGCTGAAGACCACTTTTCAATTAAATGCAAGGATCGAAAGTTATCAATGGTTCAATGCGCTGATGTCTTATGATCATGCTCAATCAACTGCTCAGCAGGCAACATTGGTTTTTTGGGGCGTTGAATACTACACGGTTAGAAAAAAGTACCCAAAATTAAGTTCTTTTCACTCATCTCGGCACTATAGTGCAGGAACCCAAAAGTAGGTAAAGCGGGTCAAAGTAAATTTCATTTACTTGTGTGCAATTCGTATGGAATTTTCCACTGGCTTTTTAACCAAAAGTAAGTTAGTTGTACCCAAAAGTAGGTAAATATGATTATACTCAACGTTGGGTTCCCACACTTTACTACCCCTGTTGGGTGGTTTTGCTCCTCCGTTTTTGACAACATTAGAAGGAGAAAAGGAGACAAACTAGTCAAAAGTAGGTAAAAGTGAACTTTCCGTTGGGTACTTTTTTCTTACCGTGTACACACAAATCATGGCTACTATGTCACACTGCAAAATACAGTGTTGCCCACAAAACAGCTGCTTGATCATGTCATAAGATTACCAATCTCTTAAATAATTAATAACTTTTTCTTGTCTCGTTTTACATAGAAACGATCTTCAGCAAAGTTGTAGCTGAGAAAATTTTCTATAAGAATGGCTATCGAACTGTTTCGCAGCTCAATATGGAAAAAAGACTGGAAGGCAATGAACAAAAAGTTGAGATTTCCCATAGTAATTTACATGTAAACTTCAAATGTCTTGTGCGAAGTCTGTTTCTAACCAAATGAGTTGTAACTTTGGGAGGCCAATCAGGACCCGATTTGAAACCATTTAAGCACTGTGGAGCGAAAAAGTCAAACTTTGCATCAGTCTATTGCACAGCTTATTTGACACATGATCTTTATTGGCATATTTGTATAGTTTTAGCTTATTAGTGGATTTATGAATTTAAGGTATAAACATCATTAAAAATTCATCAAATGTATTTGAAACTATATATTGCACACAAGAGGGCGTCAATGCAGTCAAATTTTAGATTTTTTTAAATAGTTAATATTTTTGGACTATTTGACATGACGTAAATTACAAATAATTCACTTAGTCGTGACCTACAAATTATTAAACTTCCAACAGTCGTGCTGGTGCACTTGATAAAGACAAATCTTTACACTTTTAACATTGAAATCAGTGGTTATGTAAGGAAATTGGTTTAGTTTTCTTGCTATTGATTCGTGGCGCTTTGCTTATTTCTTGGATAAATATTGCGTTTTTTTTCAATGTGCCTTGAAACTTTCATAGATTTTGGTTGCGAAATAAGAAAGTTATTTAACTTTTTGACTTTGTGGTTGAAGCAAAATAAACCTTTAAGCATTGTCTTCGAAAAAAGTGCACACACAATAACAGTTGTAACTTTTCAGTCATCGAACACATTTCTCTCAGAAAAAAATGTGCACACTATTCCATTGAATGGCGGAGGCATCGAATCTTATTATTATCATACAGAGTCGGAACAGCCAGTAGCATAGTTGTACGAGACATTTCACCAACATCCCATCAAATATGTTTATAATTGGTTCAAACAAATTGTTATACTAATAGTGATTTTATGCAAAGCAATGTAATACCCTATTCACTTATTCAAACAAAACCGCTAGAATTACGTCAATAATGATTGTTTTGGCCAAGCATTGAAAAGAAATAGAAAATTTAATGTTTGCATGTTCAAACAATTAGTTAAATGTTTTAACGGTAACTATACCAATTTATACAAGATTTAAAATCATCATGTGCACTGCGAAATGAAAATAGAAAGGAATAGCAAAAAATACATGATAAGCATGAACTCAGTTTCAGATGAAACCGTTTGCTCGGAGTTACCTATCTGTTCTGTGGCTCTATGCTTGTCTTGTCACTGATGGTAAATAACACATGTTAGATATCACACTGTCCACCAGCAAAAAGGTGATGATCTCCTGAACAACTTTGCGCAAGTCAGTAACTTTCTATCTGGTCAGGATCTCGAGAAATTCCATGTTGTTACCAATTAAGTTAAATCTCACGTAGTATGGACAACGTTTACGCGGTTTCCATTTACATTTCCTTACTATCCGCATTTTTTGCGGGTTTACTGTAGTCAAAGTTTAGCTTGTTTAGTTTAAAACAAGCCCTTTAAAGAATACACATTGGTTTTAGATCGATTGGCAGCTCGGCAGCGTAATGGCAGTGGAAAACTCACACTGTTGTACAAAGAACTTGTGTTACAAAAGTTGACGCGAGTAACGAATGGTTAATCTCGAATAATTTAGAAATCCAATGAAGTGTTCTTTAACTTCAATCCCCTTTTCATAACGACGGACAGTCTAAAGCTCCTAATCATCGAAATTTGCGAGTAGTCCATAGTTGTTAATCTATAACCGTGGATAACGTCAGCGCTAACGTTTTGCATTGCAGACGTTATCGTCGGTTGTTGATGAGACTATATGCACTTACCTGGACAAATTTCCTTCCGTGTACGTCTTACTGGTACTGAGTTTCTGCTGTTCCAGCTGCTGTTGTGTGGATAAGAAGGAAAAAAAAAGAAAAAAGTGGAACACAGAAACAGATTAGCATCATCTCCAACCTCACAGACTTAACTGTTTGCCATATCTACTAGCACAAAGAGTGTCTTCTAAATTAAGAACTACACAAGTCTTGTATTGTTGTATCAAAGAAGCTGTTTAGAATGTTGACAGAGAGTGTTTTGTTCTGTTGTTCGGTTTTAAAATGTCTGAACACGGAAAGAAACCAGGGCATTGCGAAAGGTGTAGAACAGAATTCAAGCAGAAAAACCCAAAACCTAAACCGAAAGCGTTGGCTTCTTTTAGCCTTTCTGTGTTAGTGATAAAGGAGCTAAATTGCAACCAACCCGCATCGTTAGATCAACCAGTTGAGGTCATCCTCCGGGAAAGCTCAAGAGGACGACCGACGCGATGGCAGCAGCAGATAAAATTAATTAGCAAGACAAGTTGGTGTGAGAAGGAGTGAGCGTGGTTCGGTGCAAGGTGTGTGCTTGGTGTCAGTAGGTGAGATGCTTTGGTGTTTTTTTTTTTTTTTTTAATTTTTCGATCAAACGAGGGAGGGGTGATGCAAACACTTACAAATTTTTGCACTTCTCGAGCGAACACAATGCAGAACAGGGGCACAGGGGAGTAATGCTCGTCTAGCCACTAACGTACCGTGAACAGTGGTGTAATTTTATGATTGTTTTTGGTAATTATTGAACGATTGTCACATGCCAAGTTGTTGATGTCGAGAAAGTTGTTGTTCGGTGATGGTGAAAATGTTGTTGGAAAACACACAGAGATTGTTGTTGATGCGTTGTAGAGAGAGGTTGTGAGATAGAGAGTGAAGCGAAAGCATGAAAGAGATATGGAGAAGTTACAGATTAGTTTCTTTTGGCTTGTTTCCGGCGGCCATACTGATGGAGTGAGGACGAGGGAGTTGGAGTGATTGATTAGGAGCCTAGATGGGAGGGGTCATACACACACACATACATGTATTAGAGGGCATGGATACATTGCTCTTAATAGGAGATAAGCAGAGACATGGTTGACAGAGACTGGTAGAGAAAAGTAATTTATCGAACTGAGTCTTAGCTCCGGAAATCAATCAGATGAAGACTTGATCTTATCCCATTACGGTTGATGAGATGTTTGGAATTCAGTCTATAGGATTTTCTTTTCTGTCCTGCCATGAATGGTTTTGTTTGTTTGGCTAGATTTATGACAAATTGGTGGCGTCTTCATTCGCAATTGGGATAATATTGTTAATCATTTTTCCGTGTTGGCTTCTCGTTGACAAGTCTTTAAGAACGCATTTGTATAATGGTACAATCAATGTAATAGAAACAGTATTGCAGTTAGGGTTTAAGGGATAATTAATAAATGGGTTGCAGTTTACAAAGTTATGTAGGTTGATCAGCTTTTAAACGTAAAGGCTGACAAAAAGTAAATTGGTACGCCCCTCGTGCACTGCTAGCACGCCTCTATTGTTGGGAATCGAAAATATTTGACAGTGGTTTGTTTACACTTCTATAGAGAACAACTGCTGCAAGTTTGATCAAAGTAGTCGATCGCGTTCAGAAATAACGTCAAATGGAACTCGAAAGAAGAAAAAATATTGTGCATAAACATCTGGAAAATCCGGAGTGGTCCAGTTCCAAGCTGGCTAAAGTGCTAAAGATGCCGAAAACAACAGTTTGTCGAGTGCTCAAAACCTACTAGGAAACGCTGAGTGTGGAAAGGAATCAGTGGAACCTACGAAAAAAGCTGCGCAGCAAGGTGTTGACGTGCGTTAAAGCCAACCCCGGTCTTTCGATCCGAGATGTGGCCAGAAGGTACAACGCCAACTTTCAAACGGTGCGGAACATCCTTGCCAGGGAAGAACACCAGTCGTACAAAGCCAGTAAACATCCGAACCGGCACATGAAGCACAATTGCAAGGCTCTTGTACGACCGTGTTTTGACGAAACACAAGGGCTGCACTTTGATCGAAACATGCGTCAAACTCGATTTTAAGCAGCTTCCCGGTCAAAAGTTTTGCATCGCGACTGGACCTGGGAATGTGCCGGGAAGATTCAAGTTCGTGGTTGCCGTCAAGTTTACGAAGTGGTGGAAGTGGTAAGCGATTTGCAGTTGTTGCCTGAAAACGGAACCATTCGTCACATCCTCGACGATGACATCCCAAGTTTACATCGAAGAATGCCTGAAAAAGCATGTATTGCCGTTCATCTGCAATCATAGGGGGCAAAGTCATCTTCTGGCCCAATTTGGTCAGCTGCCAGTACTCCAAGGTGGTTCTGGAGTGGTATGCTGCCAACAAGATCGATATTGTCCCCAAGCTAATGAATCCTCCGAATTGCCCGGAATTTCGACCAATCGAAAAATACTGGGCAATTTCAAAGCAGCGACTTCGACGAAGCGGCGGGGCAGTCAAGGACATCCAGCAAATGCGGGCAAAATGGAAGAAATCCGCTGATACCGTGTCCGTTTTCACTGTGCGGGCGCTGATGGGCTCCATCAACAGGAAGGTTCGAGATTTCGTTCGAATTGGAGAAATGTAACCTTCTAGTGCTGTAACTTTGAAGTTTTAATAAAGCAGCCATTAATGGACTTTTTAAACTTATTGAATCAGGAATTACTGGACTTTTTGTATGTACCAATTTACTTTTAGTCAGTCTTTACTAAAGAGTGACCCGAAAAATAGTGTTTCTCTATAACTTGGTCTCAGGCGTCATTTCGTTCAAAAATGCCACTTCCTTGTTACAATTTTTTTTAAATATTTCAAGGACTTCATTTTGGAAAATATTATATGATTCAAAATGGCCAAATCTAAGCAAAAAATGTGAATTATTGCCCTCAACAAACAATTACGTAAAGTTTCACACAAATCGGAAAAGGCGATTTAAAAATTCAATGATTTTTCGCTGTTTTTCTGGGAACTGTTCAAAAGTGCAATTCTAGATAGAGCTGGAATTAGGGCTTAACAGCTTTTGTAAACAATGACTTCTCTCGATGATTTCTAGAAAGCCAAGGCTCGACCACTCAAATCAACGTCACCATCGAGTAGGGGAAGTCGAGCCTTGACTGTGGAAGTCGAGCCTTGACTGTCTAGTAATCATCAAGAGAAGTCATTGTTTACAAAAGCTTTTACGCCCAATTCCAGCTCTATCTAGAATTAGCGAGCTTGTTGATTAATTGGGCAGCGTTTTCAGCTTCAGCCATAAACCAGATCGTCAGTTGTGTACCCGCGAAAATGGGAAAAGGTGAGACAAATAGTACCGGAAAAACTGCCGATAAACCTGTAGAATACTAGGACAGTTTTATATTTTTGATCCAATTAAGGTTGGTAAATAGAATGCTTTTAATAATGTTAGAATAATTAAGATCGTTGTTAATATCGTCAAATCCAATTAGTATTTTTTTAATTTGTAATCGAAGCATTAGAATCCTGCAAAAATCGCACGTAAAACCACCAAGTAAGCCTGAAACCCGAAGCTCGAGAGCCCTTTTAAGTGTTAGTTACTCAGATTTTCAATTTCCCGCTCCAAGGAGAATGTATCCAATGTCTTTCCTCCACTTATTAGCGTTAAGTCCACACAAGGGTGTTAAGTAGCAAGCAAAGGGGCGATAGAGAAGTTCCGTTCCAAGGAAGGGTTCACACTACTCCTACATGTACGCACTACTTAGGGTAGGAAACAAAGAAAACCGAAAGACACACATACAAGAAGAAGATTTAGAATAAGAAGAAGAATACAAAGTTCAAACAGGATTAGGAAAAAGAAAGTAACGGACAAAGAAAACTGTATGTCGTACCCCGTTGAAGATATCCATTACTTCGTCCCACCACTTGCGATGGCGTGTTCGGAATTCAGTGCAAGCGTGGGGGTCAGTGCATTTTTTTTTGCATTAGATGAACAGAAATAAATCATTGCAGTAGATGAAAAGAGAAGATAATTCGGCAATTAGTTAAAAGACGATCATATCAGAAAACGAATATAAATTTGCTAACATTGCACCGAAGATGGCAGCAGCAGCAGCAGTGAAAGATGAGTGGCGGTGCATAGTTGCAGGCGCTAATCCCGGTATAATTAATTATTCGCCAGTGGTGATTAAGTTTTGCCTGCCTGCCTGCCTGAGTGCGTGTGTGCGTTTGTGTGGGTGTCAGTGATTGTGATAGGTGATTAATTTGGTTTGATGGCAGATTAAAATCGACGTCGTTCAACTTTGAGTTGGCGTCTAAGGTTAAGTGCAATGCCGTTCAACAAAGGCTTGCTTTCCTCCCGGAAAGATGGTAAGGGGAGCCGAAGTAGGTTCGGATGATGAATTGGCTTTTGCTTCGGGAACAAAAGTCCCTCGATAAACGCCTGCAATTAGTCTAATAAATAATTCATGAGCGCTGGGCGCCCAGATGACTACAACAGATGTTGGACCGCCTTCACCTATGTTTACGGTTGCAGATTATACTGATTCGATGGTACTTAATATAAAGGAAATGAGATGCGAGGATTAACATTTTTTTGTTATTTCCTGTAGTACTTCAATAACGTGAAACAACGGCGGGAAATTAGAGCACTATTTTATATTTAAGGCACCTTTACTGGGATTGCATCCCTATCGGTGATCGCCTGAATACTACTTTTCAGAAATTCCACTCCATACTATTAAATTTCAATGCATTCCTAAACGGTCCTTAGTCCAAAATTTCTCACAGTTCCTTCCATGCATCATAATTCCCGGAAGAACGGATAAATTGATTCCCCGCCACTCCCTACACCCCAAATGTCACGAAGCTGAACGTTCTGACCGCAAATCTATGTCAAAACCCCATTCCTGAACATCGTCGTCGTCGTCGTCAGTTTCCAAGTAGTAAAATTTACTACACCCATCATCATCGTCATCCTGGAACATGTGTGATTCGGCTTTTGTTCCCAGGGCGTAACCCCCGGGCTCCCACCCCCTCGTTAAAACACTCTAGGATCTCTGATTACACCCTTAAATCATCGCCAAGTGTGGCATGTTGCAACATTTATGAGATCCATTTCAAGTACCTATCCTGCTCCACACGTGTGGATGTGAGGGTGTGTAGTTCGTGTATCCTACAAGAGCCCTGACGATGGGTACTAAATCAGCAACTCAAGCATCCGGAAAACAACGAAATCATTGCCGGAGCAGTTGTTGGTGTTGTTGTTGTACGAGGAAGATTAATTACTAGTTCACGTGCAACCCCTCTGCCGGAATTGAGGAATGGGTGTGCTCGGCTGATGTGATGCCCAACTTCCTCCCCTTGTCGACGGTGGTTGTTAAGAGGATTATAATTTCCTACATGCTAGCAACGCGCGAAAATTTCGAAATGCTCAATAAATGAGTCAATTTGTGCACCCAAAGTTGGCGCGGTTTGGGTTGGCAAAAGGCTGAACTGTGAATGTGACTATTTGCAAAAGTTTGATTTATTGCTGATTACTTGTTGTATGTGAGTGTGTGTGTGTATGCGTGGGTAGATGCCAATTACGGATGGACGTTGTTGTCGAGAGTAAGTTGGTATCGACGGGATGAAGTTGTTTGAAAATGTTCACCAGTAAACAAGAACAGAGTAATAAGCTGCACTGCTACGACAGATAACGCCAAATTGCAGCATTCGATGGGGGAGGGATTAATTAAGTCACGTCATGTTTGCTGCGGAGTCCAACGGTGGTTGGTGATAATTGGGAAACTCTGATTGGAAATACTTGTAACGGGAGCTTCTATTGATGCCAGTCAGTGGTAGTTGCAATCGTTAGTTACTAATTGAAATTTATGTGCTCGTTTTAGTTGCTTTTGCTGTTTGCATTTTCACAGATTTGAGATTATTCTTTTTTAGGAATCCGGCAAATTTTCAGACAAGATTCAAAATCAAATTTATTCCAGCATTAAGCTAATTGTGCTATGTAGGCAATATAATTAATAACAATTGGCCTAGCTAAATCTTTGTTGAAAATGTTGCTACGAATATCTACGATAAATAGCCTCAGACGCACTGACTATCGCTTCTACCCAGTGTAGTTGAATTGCTGTTGTTTTGAAAAGCTTCGCTGTCAACGTACGAGTGAAATTAACACATGAGATCATTATCCATCGACGAATACGCGTTTGTTGATATTCATCAACGCTTGAGTTTCCAACCCAAAATTCTCAAAATCGGAAACGATCCTCAAAAGCAAAAAAATCAGATTCATTTTGCCATAAATGATTATTTTGAATGAGTGAAAAAAGCAACATAACACGTTCCACAACGGTATATGTGTGTAAAACCAAAATAATCATTTCGCATTTGATACTCAAAATCATCCCCACCAAGATGATTATGAACATTGATATGACAACAGAACAGGCGATAATGAATACGCATATTTGAATGAACGAAACAAAAATTATTGTTGACTTCGAAACTCAGCGGTTGCCTTGATCAAGAGCATGTTATCATGTCAAAATTCAAATTCATGCAGGTAGTCGGTTTATCTTTCAAGGTTGCCTTTATTTTCAATGTATTTGAGTGTAGAAGAAATGATTTTTATCAGCACTTCTAAACAGCTCCCAGTGAATCATTCGAGTCAATGATTCGGATCCGGAGCTGAGTTGATAAGCTGGAGAGCTGCATTTCGCTTTTCGGGTATTTGCTTTTGTACGGATCTTCCGTTCCCCCAGAGTATGATGGGAGGAGAGGTGAGAGCACATTTGCTATAGGAATATCATCAGCAATAAGGCCTGGTACATAAATAAATTGGATAATACCAGTAGAAAATTAATATCGTGTAGCACATGTACATGTTTCTCTCTCTCCCAAACAGCCGCACAGTGGCACGAATATGAATAAAGATGGTCAAAAAAAAGCTTGTAAGAAATTGAAATGTTTAAAATTATGGACACTTAAAATTTTAAATCGTAGAACCAGAACTTTTGCAAAGTTCGTAATTTTTACCAAAAGTTCTTGTGCTACGATTTTTATCAGCTTTCAAGTGTTCATGGTTTGGAACATTTTAAAGTTTGAAAGTTTGCTTTTTTCATAAGCTTTTAATTTTGACGTAGGACTACGTCTGTGATTTCTATATGGGGGTACACTTTGTGAAAACCGAAAATGGAACATGTAATGAAATTATGAAAGGTTCTGAACGCCCCTGGACCAATTTCAATAATTTTATCACCATTCGCTTAGTAATATTTCTACGCACCGACCAACTGTTGATTTTCAACAAGAAAGTATTGAAAAGGTGGAAAATGTCAAGC
This sequence comes from Ochlerotatus camptorhynchus, assembly GCF_037179485.1. Taxonomy (NCBI): domain Eukaryota; kingdom Metazoa; phylum Arthropoda; class Insecta; order Diptera; family Culicidae; genus Ochlerotatus; species Ochlerotatus camptorhynchus. The sequence goes on along the minus strand of NW_027040818.1, from coordinate 17,188,783 downwards.
ATTGTTCAAAAGCGTCGAAATAACTAACAAATTCACCAATTGCATACATGCATATGCTGCTTCCCCAACACAGTCATCAGGGAATCTTTTCTAGACGAAGCATGACGAAGTGGCATTCGCCTCCTATCTTCGTGTGTGAATAGGAGGAGCAATTGAGTAATATTTTGCACACTCATCGCCATATTCAGAACAACACGCCCCTAACGACAACACAAAATGCTCTCCAAAGTTGTAATCTTGTAACCAAACTTGGAAGCAAGTGTACTCTACGAAGCACCCGTGTCCAGCTAGCAGCAGCCGGGTCGAGACAACAAAGCAACTACCCAAGTGTGGAAGTAGAACCATCGCAACGATCAGCAAAAGGAACCAGCACAACGGTAGCAACCAAGCTTCTAATCCTGAAGCAACCAAGCCGAGACTCTTCTGAGTGCCCATTTATCGCAGCGAAGTTGAGGTATCCAACCACCGCGGTCAACCCGTGTCCAGCAGTAGCCGGGTCGAGAATCTTCCGAGTGCCCATTCAAGGTTGAGGTTTCCCGCGCTGCGGTCCTCCAACCTGTCGCAGACGCCAGTTTAACCCCCGTCCAGCAGCAGATGGGCCGAGATTCTTGTGCCGTACTATGGGATTGTCCGGTCCGATTTGCTGATCCAGCTGCCTACACGCCATCATCATCTTCCAAAGGCTTTAAACCTGTGATACTAACTAGAGATGAACTAGCCTAAGGCTAAAAATCTCTTTAATAAAGCCTTAAAAAAAAACTGTGATACTATCGGCCCTTTTCAGGGCCACCGAGATTTTCCAAAAGAATTCAATTTCTGAACATGTCCTAACTAAAATCCATATCAAAAGGTTCTTTTCAGGGCAATCATAGTCATACTAAAGAGTATAAACAGAGAGAACCCCGCTCAAACTCCTATTTCTACACAAAACACAAGCTTCTGCTGCAGTTAACAAATAAGATTTATTATATAAGACCACGTAGTCCTACGTCACCATTACGTACAATCCCATAGGGCTTTCCCTTGTAGTTTTTTTCTTCAAAAACCGGGCGACAACAATTTGGGCTTTTCGGGTTTTTAACATTTTTTATTAACTTGCGCTTGATAAAAAAAAATTGTTTATATTTCCCAGAAAGACATTATTTTTTCTGATTGTGGGACAAATGGTCGACAGAAAAAACGTCGAATAACAAAACGTCAAATGACAAAAGGTCGAATGCTAAGAAGGGGGACTAAATGTCGAATGGATAAAAGGTCCCATTATTCGAAGGGAGACAAAAGGTCGAACGATGAGAAGACGTACAAAAAGTCGAATGGACAAATCGTCGAATGGACTGAAGGTCTAATGGTTCAAAGAAGTTCAAAAGGTCGAATGGACATAAAATCGAATAACTTGATATATCTTAAGAAAATTGGTGAATATTATGTTTCTTGGATTGACTTTATTATGTTTTTAACCAGCTGATGTTGAACTATACGGTTTACAAGTTTATTGTAGATTGTTTGGTTTTTTGCTGTCCCCATCACAGTATTACACCGACACAGTAATCAAAAATTGCATTATCAATATTATTCCTTCTTTCCATCACTGATCATTCTTTCATATAACCTACAATTAAATCGATTTTGATGATTAGTCATTTAATATTCAACGAAAAGGTATCTAATATCTGTCAAGCGTTCTTTCCACTATTTGCCATCTGGTCAAGTGGGCTTCAAAACAAAATTTACCACCATTCGACCTTTTGTCGCTCTTTGAGTAATTCACTGATTTTTATTTTCATTCCAACGTGTGTCCCCCTTCTCATCAGTACTTTTGCCCACTTTGCAAATCGACCTTTTGTAAATTTGACCTTTTATACCTTAGACATTTTGTCATTCAACGTTTTGTTCTTTTATCCTTTTATTAAGTTTATCCCTCTTTGAATCGTTTATCACTTGTCCCTCTTTGAATCATCTGACCTTTTGTCCATTCGACCTTTTGTCCATTCGAACTTTTGTCATTCGACGTTTTGTTCAATCGACCTTTTATCCATTCGACCTTTTGTCCATTCAACATTTAGTCCATTTGACCTTTAGTCCATTTGACCTTTAGCCCATTCGACCTTTGTTCAATTCGACCTTTAGTCCATTCTACCTTTAGTCCATTAGACCTTTAGTCTATTCGACCTTTAGTCCATTTGATCTTTAGTCAATTCGACCTTTAGTCCATTTTACCTTTAGTCCATTCGACCTTTAGTCCATTCGACCTTTAGTCCATTAGACCTTTAGTCCATTCGACCTTTAGTCCATTCGACCTTTATTCCATTCGACCTGTAGTCCATTCGATCTTTAGTCCATTCGACCTTTAGTCCGTTCGACCTTTAGTCCATTTGATTTTTAGTCCATTCGACCTTTAGTCCATTCGACCTTTAGTCCATTCGACCTTTAGTCCATTCGACCTTTAGTCCATTCGACCTTTAGTCCATTCGACCTTTAGTCCATTCGACCTTTAGTCCATTCGACCTTTAGTTCATTCGAAATTTAGTCCATTTGATCTTTTGTCCATTCGACCTTTAGTCCATTCGACCTTTAGTCCATTCGACGTTTTGTACATTCGGCCTTTTGTCCATTCTACCTTTAGTCCATTCGACCTTTAGTCCATTCGACCTTTAGTCCATTCGACCTTTAGCCCATTCAACCTTTATTCCATTCGACCTTTAGTCCATTCGACCTTTAGTCCATTCGACCTTTAGTCCATTCGACCTTTAGTCCATTCGACCTTTAGTCCATTCGACCTTTAGTCCATTCGACCTTTAGTCCATTCGACCTTTAGTCCATTCGACCTTTAGTTCATTCGAAATTTAGTCCATTTGATCTTTTGTCCATTCGACATTTTGTCCATTCGACCTTTGATTCACTCGAACTTTTGTCATTCGACCTTTTGTCATATAATTATTTTTCCCTACAGCTTTGTCTCAGACGTCACGTTGGACAGAAATGCTGTATTCGTTCTTATTTTTTAGTTTTTATTTTACAAGAACCAAAATGGCCAAACTTTAGCAAAAATGTAAATCAATATCCATAACAAACACTTACTTTCGACAAATTAACTTTGTATAACCCTCCGTTACTCGCGCTGTTGTGTTTTGTACAACACATATGAGTTTTCCATTGCCATTTTGTTGCTGAGTTACCAATCGATCTGAAACCAACGAGTATTCCGCAAAAAATTTGTTTTGATCTAAACAAGCTAAACTTTGATTACAGTAAACACAGTGGACAGTAGTTCAGAGTTTTCTCGCTTTGCGGTGCTACTATACATGTGAAACTCTTGCATATAAAATATCTGTAGTTGCTGACCAGATAGAGAGTAAATGTATTCGGGAAAGTTTTTTTTCAGGAAGTCAAGATCTTTTTTTTGGGTGACAATAGTTCAGAATTTTCTCACTTTGTGGCGCTAGTATATACGTGCCTTTCTCGCATATTCAATAGCTCGAGATATTGATCAGCTAGAAAGTTGCTGTCTTCGGCAAATTTGTTTAGGGGGTCAAGACTTTTTGGCTGGTCAACAGTAGTTAAGAATTTTCTCATCACGTGGCGTAAGTATACATGAACACTTCTCGCATATGCTATATCTCGAGATCCTGATCAGATAGAAAGTTACGGTCAACGACAAAGTTGTTCAGGAGGTCAAGGTCTTTTAGCTAGTGGACAGTAGTTCAGAATTTTCTCACTTCATGGTGCTAGTATACATGTGAAATTCTCGCATATAAAATATCTCAAGTTCTTGACCAGATAGAAAATTACTGTCGTCGGCAAAGTTGTTCAGGATATCACAAAACTTTTGCTCGTGGACAGTTGTTCAAAATTTTCTCACTGCGTAGCGCTAGTGAAATGTGAAATTCTCGCCTGTGATATATCTCGAGATCCTGACCAGATAGAAAGTTACTGCCTTGTTCAGGAGGTTAAAGCCTAGAGTATGTGAGAAAATTCTGAACTAATGTTGACCAGCCAAAAGGCCTTGGCCCCCTGAACAACTTTGCCGAAGACAGTAACATTCTATTTGGTCAGGATCTCGTGATATTTTCTATGTGAAAATTTCACGTGTATACAAGCGCCGCTTAGGAAATTCTCAACTACTGTACACCAAGCAATAGGTTTTGACCTCCTGAACAACTTTGTCCAAGACATTAACTTTCTATCTGGTCAGGATCTCAAAACAAACCAAATGCGAGAATTTCGCGTGTATACTAGCGCTACGTAGTGAGAAAATGTTTAACTACTGTCTACTAGCGAAATCTATCTGATTAGAATCTTTAGATATTTTACATGCAAGAATATGTGTACTAACGCCACGTAGTGTGAAAATTCTGAACTATTGTGCACCAAGCAATGAACAACTTTTTCGAAGACAGTAATTTTCCAACCGTTCAGAATCTCGAGCTATAGCATACGCGAGAATTGTACATGTTTACTAGCGCCACTTGGTGGGAAAATTCTGGGCTACTGTCCACCAGCCGAAAAGTCTTGGCCCCCTGAACAAGTTTGCTGAAAACAGTAACTTTCTATCTGCTCAGGATCTCAAGCTATTGTATATGCGAGAATTGAACGTATGTACTAGCGCCACGCAGTGAGAATTTTCTGAACTACTCCACCAACGAAAAGATTTCGACTTCCTAAAAAACTCAGTCGAAGACAGTAACTTTTTATCTGGTAAGGATCTAGAGATATTTTATATATGCGAGAATTTAACATGTATATCAGCGCCGTGAAGCGAGAAAACTCTGAACTACTGTCCACCAACGAAAAGGCCTTGACCTTCTGAACAACTTTGCCGGAGACAGTAACTTTCTATCTGATCAGGATCTCGAGATTTTCCATGTTGTAACCAATTAAGTCAAATCCCACGTAGTGCGGACACCGTTTATGCGGTTTCCATTCATATTTTCTCTATTATCCGCATTTTTTTTGGGGTTAACTGTGATAAAAGTTTAGCTTATTTCGTTAAAAACAAGTTTTTTAAGGAATACCCGTTAGTTTCATATCGATTGATAGCTCGGCTGCAAAATGGCAAAGGAAAACTCTCACTGTTGTACAAAGTACAACGCGCGAATACTCGTGTTACAAAAGTTGGCGCGAGTAACGGAGGGTTAATTGCAAATTAAGGTCATTGAGGACATCGATAACCGATGAATGGCTGAGTGCATCGAAAGAACCCAAAGAAAGGTTTTATAAGGGTTATGTAAATCATGATTTAGATTTTTTTTTTTTTTTTTTTCTTTATTTTAGAGATTTTTAGCCTGAGGCTAGTTCATCTCTTAAATGATTTAGACTTTTAGCATGTTTTAAAACCTCCATAACACTTGCAATGTTACTTGGGTAATGTTTTTAAGAAGATCGATTTTGATGCATTGACGTCTACATCGAACACTGGGCCAGGAATGCAATCTAGCGGAGCAAAATTAATAACTCCGAAACGAAGCATTTCCGTGACTTGGTGTCTGGGGCAAAGTATCTCATCATAATAAGGACCATCTATTGACATAAACAAATAGTTCAAAACTCTTCCGCAAAGATGGCGAACTTCTTTCTCTAACGTTTTCGAGACTTTATGTCTTGGGAAAAGTTGTTTATCTTGACAAAATAAACAACTCTTTTGAAGACATAATATTTCCACAGCCTACTGGTTTCGAGTTATATGGAGTTAAAGAAAAAAATGTTGAAAATATGGTTTTTTTTTCTTTGGGTTTTGGTTTTTTTGCTTACAACCATGTTATATTTTTTTCTTATCCATATACATTATATAAATAACTTTTGTGAAGAAACATACTGGTTTAAGCTTCAAATTTTAAAGATATTGTTGAAAAAACGAAAAAACAGCAATTTTTTAACTTAATTATCTTTCAAAGCGCAAAAAATCGCAACCTAAAATTTTCAGCAAAAATTAAGCAATATCAAGATGAGAGAGGTTTATTTTGTTGTATTTGAGATTTCTTCATTTTAGTGGAACATGTTTTTTTTCCTATAACTTTTTTTAATGCATTGAAATGGCGTTTTGATGGCTTGACGACCTTAACAAAGTTGTTTATCTTAATAAAATAAACAACTGTTCGGAAGACATCAAAACTCCACAGCCTACTGTTTTTGAGTTAAAATGAATTACAGAAAAATATGTGAAATAAGTGTTTTAATTTTATAAATATTGTTTAAAAGCATATTACAATAAAAACTCCTTTGCCTAAGGCATCAAGTTTTCAAAACGTCATTTCAATGCATTAAAAAAAAGTTATAGGAAAAAAACATGCTCCACTAAAATGAAGAAATTTCAAATACACCAAAATATACCTCTCTCAAATTTTGATATTTTGTTTATCGAGTATTGCTTAATTTTTGCTGAAAATTTTAGGTTGCGATTTTTTGCGCTTTGGAAGATAATAAATTTAAAAAATAGCTGTTTTTTCGTTTTTTTTTCTTCTACAATATCTTTAAAATTTGAAGCTTAAACCAGTATGTTTCTTCACAAAAGTAATTTATATAATGTATTTGCATAAGAGAAAAATATAACATGGTTGTAAGCAAAAAAACTGAAACACAAAGAAAAAAAGAACATATTTTCAACATTTTTTTCTTTAACTCCATATAACTCGGAACCAGTAGGCTGTGGAAATGTTGTGTCTTCAAAAGAGTTGTTTATTTTGTCAAGATAAACAACTTTGCCGAAGACATCAAGTCTCAAAAACGTCAGAGAAAGAATTTCGATTGTGGCGCCATCTTTGCGGAAGAGTTTTGAACTATTTGTTTATGTCAATAGATGGTCCTTATTATGATGAGATACTTTGCGCAAGACACCAAGTCGCGGAAATGCTTCGTTTCGGAGTTATTAATTTTGCTCCGCTAGATTGCATTCCTGGCCCAGTGTGCACTGGTGATACGCCGTGGAAATACACCCTCGGGATTTTCAGTTTGTTGTTCCGCTTTGGTTCTTCGTTTGCAAATTTTGTGAGAGTGGAATTACGCCAGGAGATTTTTTGGTCTTCTTTTTGTTCGCTGTTTACACGTGAAATATAAAGAACCTACGGATTCAGTACGTTTGGCATATTAAAACAATATAATTCGTAGTTCTGGTGCAATGCGTAACAAGCAGATACATTATAGAATTGAAAGTTGGAAATACGCCATGTAAGAAAAAACGTTTTTGACGATTTGAAGTGATATTTTCTTCTACTTGTTCGTGTTTATCGAGTAGTTTGTGAACTGTTCTTTCTATACATGGAAAAATATGGTTTATTTACCTTTTGGAGTTACGCCCTTTTCAAATGTTAGCCTAGAATTAAGGCTACCAGAAACTCCCTTTTCTGTTGGTCATAGGGGTTACTAGAACTTTAAATTAAAAATTAAACCACCGTCATCGGTTTGGTGAAGCTGCCAAAACTGAATAATAGGGATGGTCGGGTATGAAAATTTAGTTTTCTGAATACCCGTACCCGACCCGAACTCGTCAGGTACGGATACGGGTTGTTTTGGGTAACCCGTTCCTGATCATCTGCAGTTCAATGGACATATATACTTATTTTTAAGGTTTCTGTTTTTGCCAAGGCACATGATAGGGGAAATTGATGTAATGTCGGCCTAAATGCCCCTAATTTGGGCCCATACATAAATAGCGACCAAAAATATCCATTAGTACTGTCCCCATGACACGTTGATCTAGATAAAATTGATAAATAGCAGATTTTTAGCGATGGGCCCAATATTAGATCCATAGGCCAACATTAGAGCCATTTCCCCTATGTGTTATTTGTGGAAGAAACTCACCAAACAGTTTGTTTTGATGCTCAAAATCATTACTTTCTTAATTTTTTTAAAACTTTATTAGCGAGATTTTTTAGCTTATTAGCTAGTTCATCTCGTACTTTCTTAATTGGATAAGATGTAAGAAACATTCGTACCCGACCATTCCACGTTTGTTGTTAAACCGTATCCGATTCGAATCCGAAAATATACTCGTACCCAACCGGGTCGGGTTTCGGGTAAAAATGCCCGTACCTGACCAAGGGAAAAATCAGCTTTACTCAGGGCAAATAGTTTTGCAGTGAGTAAATTTGAGTAACTCTGAATTACTCAAATCTGATCAAAGTAGTATGAACCGGTGGAAACTAACTAATTTTAAATTGGCTCATTACTTGACTAGCCTATTGGTCCAAAGCAAATCAATTAACGAACCCCATTCTAGTTGACATTCTAGTACTACACTATGTTGGTTTTGATTCGCTTTGAAAGTTTCACAGATAAAATGAGGGGTTCGTGGATTTTCCTATGTTTCGAGGGGTGCATCGATCAGCTTGGGACCGAAGATAGTACCAGAGCTGAGTCAAAAAGTTGAGCACGTTTCTTCGGGACTTTCTGGTCTTAGAGTTACCTATATGCTAATACGCTTCGTTTGTCTCCAAATCAACATTGTATTCTACTGCTGCTTTGGATGAAAATAAATGATACAATATTCAGAAGCAATTTCGATAGTTTTGTTGAGGACATTGATATATTAAATTTACTTATAAGTCAATTTATTTACTTCATTGTTGTATTAACAAAATTCTCTATTTTTTTATTTTCTTCTATAATTCTTCCACATTCTTCCCTGGATTCTTCCTTTGATTTCCTTGTGAATCAATCCCTCTAAAGGAAACTAATTTCATAAATTGTTAATTCTGCTCTGGGTGGTAAACTTCTAGGAAGATCATGCATTTCGGGTGTAGGTTTTGGGTAGTTGGAACATCGATCGATTCTGCGATTTCACGAATTGAAATTCCATTTTTATTTGGTACTAGCTGAGTGTGCCCGGTCTTGCTCCAGATTCAATATTAGCTTGAGTTTATGCGCCGATTAAAAAAAAACATGCTATATTGAACGTAGTTCCCCTCTTATCTAAGGGGCTATACCCTCATCTCCTTATAGCACCACATGCCAAATTTGGTTCCATTTGCTTGATTAGTTCTTGAGTTATGCAGAAATTGCTGTTTCATTTGTATGGGAGCCCCCCCCCATACAGAGGGGGGAGGGGTCTCGAACCATCATAAGAACCTTTCCATAAGAACCTCTTGCCGTGAGCAAGAGCTGTCTTGCTCTTCTCTGTCTTGCTTGGCCATCTCTTCTGCATAGCCTATTTAATCCAGGATGATTTTTAATTACTGAAAAAACCACCTCAGGAAATAGTTCCGATACTATTCCGAAATTTTTTGATGGTGTTTTCGATAACAAATTCAAAATGGAGTTATCTGCAACAAGTCACATATACAGTAATACAATATTTTGGTTTAACTCCAATTTTGAAATGTGACATTTTGACAGCCACCATAGTAATACCAACCGGTGGAAACTAACGATTTTGAATTGGCCCGCTACTTGACTAGCCTATTGGTCCCAAGCAAATCGGTTAACGTATCCCATTCTAGTCGAAATTCTAGTACTACACAATGTTTGTTTTGATACGCTATGAAAAGTTGAGCACGTTTCTTTGGGACCTTCTGATCTTAGAGTTACCTCTATGGTGATACCGTAGAGGTAACTCTAAGACCAGCAGGTCACGAAGAATCGTGCTCAACTTTTTGGCTCAGCTCTAGTACTCTCTTTGGTCCCAAGCTAATCGATGCACCCTTCGAAACATAGGAAAATCTACGAACCCCTCATTTTATCTGTCAAACTTTCATAGCAAATCAAAACAAACATAGTGTAATTGTAGAATTTCCACTAGAATGGGGTACGTTAATCGATAAGCTTGGGACCAATAGGCTAGTCAAGTAGTGAGCCAATTTTAAAACGTTAGCTTCCACCGGTTGGTGATACGCCGATGCACGCCGATCCACGTTGCCGCCGCCGCCGCCGATGAAAGGACCGGCGCACAGGTCTAGTCCGACCTTTACTTTCATCACCGACAAACCGACATTACACTTAACTCTGACTTAATCGTAAACGACCGATTTAAATGTGCAGTGATCCGAACTGTCAAAACCATAGGATTTTTTGATCTAGATAAAAATAATTTTTCCAGAATAGATCAGACATGAACCAATTCATAACTTTTGCATGCGGGTTCATAGCTTAGCTACATATTTCCCGCGTACACGAAGCCAGATGTCAGTAGTGTGCTTTGGTCAGAAATTTTATTGTTTTTGCTATGGTCATTCACTAGGGGCATCCCACTCTTAACTATAGCTATAGTATCAATTAAGTATTTCCAAGTATCTGATAAGTATTTTTAAGTATTTCAAGACCAACAATTCAAATGGCCTTAACTCCATTTTGTAAACAAACCTTGTAAGGCTATTTTCTCGCGAACCGAAGTCCGCAAAGGCAAACCAACATCATGAACAGGTAGGTGAAATTCTCCTCTACCCGATTGTGGTTTATACCCTGGACAGACTATGGCTTATATCATGTAATATAGGCTGTCTTGCAATGAGCACTCATACATAGGATTTCCAGTGAAAACTAGATGTATGAGTGCTCATTGCAAGCTAGCCTATATTACATGATATAAGCCATAGTCTGTCCGGGGTATTAGGTTTGCAAATGTAGGTTTCGGTTCGCGAGAAAATGGCCTTACAAGGATTGTTTACAAAATGGTGTTAAGGCCATTTCATTTGTTGGTCTTGATTTTAAGTTTTGGATTTTTTTAATCATAGTGACCGGTTACTAATGTAGTTGTTTGTTGTTGTACATTCCGTTACGTTTAATCACGTACTAAAGCATAATAACGCTACTTTCAATCTGTTTTAAAATTAATGAAGTAGTGTAATCATGTGTATGAGTAAATATTTTAATTCTACTCATGAAATAGTTCATCAACAAACAGTTTTCTTTCAGCGAGCTAGTGAAATATTTATGATTTCGAACTGGCTGTTCAGTACGATATCAAACTTTTGAGTTCTATTGCTTAGCTGAAAGCTAATGATGCCGTTGTCGTCCAGACTCGTAACCAGATTTCAGTCTGACCCGCATGCTGCATGAGTATGAAATTCTTGGCTTTAAGAAGGTAAAGGATGCTAGGACTACGCTGGTTATTTGCCAGAGAACAATAGCAATACAATGAAGTGTAACTACCAGCAAGTCGTTGGGTTGGTTTACTAGAAATTGAACTGATTGCAATTGTCACTGATGGTCGTATAGTGCCACCTTTTGATAAACTTACATCGGAAAAATGAGTTACGACGGACTGGTGAGTAAGTTGAGTGAGTATCCTGATAGTAACCGAAAGCTTTATGTGGAATCAACATGAATTTCTCACTTTTAGGCTTCGAAACCAAAATTATTTCAAACCATTGTTATACCAAATATAACGATTTAGTTCAAAAACGTTACTTATTTGCTCCCATTTCATGTAAAATAATTCTAAGTTAAAATATATGAATTTATTTCAAACAATTCCCCAAACAAATGCCAAAATATTCTCCGAAATATCTCCATATTTATGTTTTAATACGTAACAACCGTTTCTGATGAATTATAGAATCAATTAGATATAAACTAATAAGCCTTAGGCATCGAAGGTTTCAAATCCGAGGAAATGGGATTAACTTCTACAATAAACTCAATCTAGTAGATGTGGCTTGCCGGATGTTATAAGTGCGGATGGTGCGGAAAGCTTTCACAACTTCTTATTCAGCTTCAATCAGCGTAAATGCCTGAAGCTATCGTCCGTTGGATCAAGATCCTATTGGACGAAAAAAAAATTTGTATGGCGAGATGGTTTTGGGATGTAAAACAAATGTTTAGAGGATTTACTTCCACATGCAGCTTTTGCCACAGTAACTTTCCAAATAGTTCCTTATTCTCTCTTTGAATGACTGGTGAATCGGTTTGGCAATGTAATATTCCTTGAATCAAAATGGTCGCCTGCTCGATTCCTACAAAAAAGGAATACATTAAAAAATAATAGTTGATTTTTCTAAATACGCATACACAAAATCCCAGATGACAGGGGGTAAATAATAGAATGAAATCTCGATGAACATTTCAAATGGTCCTATCTGCTTTGATCGATTCTCTTCATCGACTTTTTCTTTCGTCAATAACTCAGCTGCAAAACCTTTCACTGTTGTATTTGACGTTTTGGACGCTAGATAAGAACCTCCTTTATCAAACTATGTGGTAGAATTAGCGCGAAATCTGTTTGCATAGCAGTGGTTATGAAAAGAGAAAGTCGATGAAGAGAATCGATCAAAGCAGATAGGACCATTTGAAATGTTCATCGAGAAATCTGTCTAGCAACGGTAATAACAAACTAGCCTAAATATTTCTGAAGTATTTTTAAGTATATTCAGGTATGTTAGGTATCAGTAAGAGCTTTCTGAGTATAATGCGAGAAATATAAAGTTTAGAGTGGGATGCCCCTAGGTCATTCATGTCGGTTTGTCGGTGCTTTCATCTCCTCCATCTATCGTATAAAATGACCACTTTAAGTCTGTTATTTGAAACTTAGCATCTTCAGCTTTGTAAATCGTTGACTACATAGCAGAAGTAATACAAACAAAATAGTTAAAGTTATGAAGTTGTTGAGAAGGTTCCTTAGCATACTTAAATATATTCTAATCTAATTTTTAAGAATTGCTTGATATCTGATACTAGGATTTCAAAATTCCCTGAACACTCCAGATTTTTCCAGAAGGTTGCCAGGATTTCCATGATTTACAAAGTTTTTCAAGGTAGTAGACACCCTGTCATTGGTTAACGGTGCAAGCAAGAATATGCTCGGCAAATGAGAACGACCCAAATTTGAGTTTAGTTCACTCATAATCGCCAAAAGTGCAGGAACTCAGCGATGAGCTAATTTGCCTCATGATTTCATGCGGAAAACCCTAAAAAATCTGCCGGAAAATGAGAAAATTGTCGAAAATTTTACTTAGTCTAGGAGAAGTACCAGTAGACTAAGTGAATCCAATCTACACTTTTCTCATATTCGGAAAGTTTTTCCTTGACAAACCTGGAAAAACCTTGAAAAACATGATGCAAATTTACTCATCACTGAGTACCTGCACTTTTTGTGATTTGTGAGTTAACTAAACTCAAATTTGGGTCGTTCTCTTTCGCCGTGTGAGCTTAGTGGAAGTGTGACCGAGTTGGGATCGATGAAACTGAAATAAGGTAGTATGAAGATAGTTGGTGATCCCAACTAAAGTGCAGCATCAATATGACAGCAAATCAAAATCAAATTTTGATATCAACATCAAACCACAGACGAACAGACGTAACACTTCTTTGTGTATCTTCGTTCACGCATTTAACGGTTGATTTGAATATTATCAGTTCCGTGAACTACTCGCCGCAGCGCTGGCATCGGAACACTTTTACGTTTCTATACATTCTATAGAACTGGCTCTCCTACTATCCCCTATAAATGTATCGGAAACTAGTGGGACTGTCTGTGCAAACAGAAACAGGCCTGCTAGTGGAAGAAGGTCGTTATGCTATACGGTCTAGCATAGGCCTACGGCCAGGTTTCAGTAGGTACACACTCGCTTAACGGCAGATTGGTTTACACTGGTCGACCAGGGTGTGTGCTGATAAATTTCAAAATTACAATTAGATCATTATTTCATACATCAGCTTGAATTACGGTGATCGATATTAATTTTTTTTTTCGCTGTGCACTACACCACCGGAGCCAGCAAAGTTCAACATTCCATCGTTGCTTATGCCTTTGTTGTCGTTTGGAACCAGTTTTGCGAGGTAGGCGACGATTGTGCCTATTTCTCGCGTAACTTTTGAAAAGGGCCTATTTATAGCCTGAACAATACGTAAAGAGCAAATTGAAACATTGAACGTCGCGTGAAAGTGGAACTTAATGAAGGCCTAAGTACTTTTTCGTAGTTTTTAGTTTTCGGATTTGAAAGATCGTCGGTTACAGTGGCCTGCGTACTGATCAGAAAAACGCGGTCCCAGGTCCTTACATATCAAAGAGATTTACATGGTAAAATCGCTTCTGTATCGTGTATTTTGCGAAACTCGTTGTTGTCGTTGGTTCCGGGTTTCAATGGATACAAAAATTTGAGCAACGGTGTGAAGTGATATGAGGGGCTCGGTGACCTTAGAGCAACCGTTTTTGCTTACTGAGCAGAACATCATGAGTCTAATCTCAGGCCCATCCACATTCAAGATTCGTCAATCGTTTTATTTGTTAATATGACTACATGGTAATAACAGCAACTCGGTGATTAAAAAGGTGCTCGTTTGCCTAGTGGCAAACGTTTTTGCTTACTGAGCAGAAGACCGTGGGTTTAGTCCCAAGCTCCTTCGCGTTATATGATCGTTAGGACATCAATTCAGCTTATCGTTTACCAAAACGAACCCTGCTGCAAACCCAACCCTATTACCCAATATCCCAGTGATTCCTCGTGGAAGTGCAGAGGTGTTCTCGGCTTCCATCAAAGCGAGTGTCACGTCAACACATTCCTACCCCTTCCTTTCTTGAGCTGTGTTCGGGCGCGGTCGGCGCTGGTATTGCCTAATTTTAGATCACCAGTTTTTACACATTGAAGATGATTGCTAGTCCCAAGCATCGTCTATTGGTTCTCTGTGTAATTACAGCTAATCTCGTAATAACAGAGTAGCAACCGTTGGCGGTCAATCAAGCTCAAGCTCTATACATTCTATAGAACTTTTATGCAATATTGTTTGCGAGTTAGCGAGCAAGCTTCTTTGCCGCGAGAAGCCCGAGAGATGTCGTTCCTAAGGTACTATGTTTTGAGATACTATGTTTTCAAGAAAAACTTTTTCAAATTGTTACGTCTGTTTGTCTGTGATCAAACTGCAATCATAATTTGATTTCAGTTTACGCGGTTACATATTTGAATCAAATTATGTTTTAATTTTGCTCTACATCTTCAAAAATATATTGATGTAGTTTCGTCACCGACAAACCGACATGAATGGTCATACAAAGTATCATCAAATTTCTGATCAAAGCACAAAACTGACATCTGCCGCCGTGTTCGCGAAAAATGTGTATCCTAGCCACGAACACACATACTAAATGTATGAGTTGGTTCGTGTCTAATCTATTCCGAGCAATTTATTTTTATCTAGATAACAAATTTCTATGGTTTTGACAGATGGGATCTCTGCACATTTGAATCTGCCGTTATGGATTCTCGATCAAGAGTTAAGTTTTAGTTTCATGTCGGGTTGTCGGTGGTTTCGTTTTTATTGCTTTAGTAGTCGTTTTGTTATCAACAGGAAAAATGTACATCAAATTGAGTTTTCAGTTTACTCTCTCTCTTTTCAATGTGATGTCACAGGAAGATTTTTTCGCTCTTAATTTTGATATTTTCACCGTTAAAACGACTAAAACGTTATCTTAAGCAATCATTATCAACGACATCACAACATCAAATTTAGTTTTGAATTTGATGTCAGACTTTGCTCGGGATATAAGAGGTTCATCGTTGAGCGTAAAAACGACCCGAAACAATTATCTGCCTTATTGCAATAACAACACAAAATTCCAAATTAAAAATGATATTTACAAGCTTGTCCTTCGGAATAGCGCCGTTTTCCAGAAAAACCAGCTCTGTTATTAGTCAAAGACAACATCTAACCAGTTCAGTTTGCTATATATAGAAATTTTTTTAGGTGCTGCAGCTGCCCCTGAGTAAAATCGGTTAGCAATTGCTGAATGCTATGCCTGCGCGATAGAACCTCGTAAACCATCATACCTCTTTGGATTCCTTCTCCGAGATGGACGACCGTCCGGGAGTGTAGTTCTCGATCCGGCCCGGTTGATTCCGGTACTGCTGCGTTCCGGACCTGATGGCCGATCCCTGAAGCGTGTTGAATCTAAAATTGAAGTGGGAAGTTATTGAAAGTGTGTAATTTTTACAAACAGAAGCAGACAAGACATACTTGGAGTAGTTGTTGGGATTCAACGGCGTTCGTCTCCGATCGAGGGTACTGTACTTGATTGTGTAATCGGAGTCGTAGTTTGGCTCCGGTTCCGATTGGTAGCCGCTGGTTTTGTACGGGAAGTTTCCTGATTGAGGGGGAGAAATTTTGGATTAATATTTTTTGTGAAACATTCGGGAAGGGATCGCTTCCTTCACCATTTCCGTGCATGCGGGTGCGTGATTATGTGTGATTAATGTGAACAAACACAAATGCCTCTAGGTAGGTATGTACATCATGCAAATATTTTTTTTTTAAATGTGAATAATTGTGAGATTGTGATTTGCTGTTTCCGTTTTAATTTGTAAGAAAGTATTTAAATGTATGTGTGTCTTATTTGTCACTAGAGCACGACGCGCAAATCAAGATTAATGAACCTGCTGCAAATACTGAGTGACATCCGGAAACTTCAACCTGATGACGGGATGATTGAATTTCTACTTCCCATATCTGCTGAAAGCGAGGTTAGATATAAATTGAGTTTCACCATCTTTTCCACAACGAAGTGATGAAGCTGGATGATGGCACGTGGTGGGGATGCTGATTTGTTGTTTACAATCTCATTCCGTTGTATCGATACATATCTTCATCGGGTGCACTGCTAAATTGGATTCCCCAGCGGGTTGGATGAAATGTAAATGGTTCTTTGAATAACGTTTACGGTTTCGGCTGTTGTTCGTTATCTTAAAATTGTTTTTTTTAGGAAGGTTCCATGCCAGGACCAAAACGTAGGTGATGGGCAAATAGTAATCGACACTATCCTAATTCGGCTGCATGCCGAAAAAAAAAAAACCTATTCCAAGATCTTCAAATAACAGACGCATGAATCGTATGCAACATGTGTGCTAGAATTGCTGTCATTAGCTGACGAGCGAATGCGATTTCGTTGAAATATCTCGTAATATGATTGCCCACATTGATGGGTTGAAAATTTATGAATTTCCTCGTGGATAAAATTGATTTTCTACGTCGTATTCTGTAATCCCTAGCTTGCAATGACCGAATGACAACTAGAAACGAGTGGAGCTACCGGTCCGAGTCGCAGGACCCTGATTATGGCACTCAAATTGCATCGGATTTGATTCCATCCAGCACAATTCCAATTGCTGCTGCAGTTGCAATTGGATTTCTCCTGTGCAACGAAAGAACGATGATGGGGACGGAAAATCAAATTCGTTGACCCGGCCAAGAGAGTCAAATCATTGGCTCTTGTCGACATCTTCGTCCCCACTGCGAGCGAAGACAGAAAGTGGACCTGAGCGGACAATCAGATGGACTGAGATTGACTTTCCGAGTCGGGGTATGTACGGTTTCGTTACTCAAGCGAAGCTCGCTTGATACCTGCTAAAATATTCCGATCCAATTTCACCACCAGCATCCTGCAGCTCCTGAATTAATGACCAATTTCCAGCAATCTTCCGCCGATCTCTAATTAGAAATCGATCCCCGGTTGTAGACACCCTCAACGCGACTCTCCCGGTCCGTCTATTCAAACACTTCCGCGCTCTGCAATAACTTCGAGCGTAAATAGACGGGCGGAAAAGCCGGAAGCGAGTAATTAGATTCACTACTTCCGTTTCGGTCATTTCCGGATAATGACAGCGGCGGTGGAGAATCGTCGAGAGGAAATCGATACCGACAATCTTGGCTTCGTCTCGATTGATTGCGCTGCTGCTGCTGCTGCTGAAAAGGATTTTCGCTGGATGGGTTGGGAGGGGATACGCGTGAATCAGTACATGAATTGTTCTCGTAGAAATGCAATCTGCATCCTATTAGCGACTGGGAAGGATTGTTTTACGAAGAGTAGCGGGATTTGTGGAGAAGGAGAGGAAACACTGATTGAGTGCAATTTTGCAAAGTAGCACCGTCGTCGTCGTCGTTGTCGTGGGTCGGTGTTGGTTGAACGTTGCTGTGTTCCGCAATTGTGGAAAGACACTTGTTCTACTGTGAAAATGCTTTAATTTCATTGATCTTGGATTGGGTTTCTTGAATTTTCAATCATTAGGTTATGTTGAATTCTAGTTTTTGCGTGCCCTGAATTGTTGGGGCATTCAAAATTTCAATTGGAGCTGTTTCATGCGTGAAGTCGCAATAGTGTCCAATGTTTGTGCTCTAGGAAATTTTAAGTTGTAGTGCATGTCTGTCACCAAGACAGCCATTTATGGACTCTGTATTTTTTTATTATATTTATGGAAATTGACGGCTTCTTTGATTACTTTACTAAACAGGGGGTAGGCAAATTAAATCTTTGAGTGCTAATGTTTGGTATGAGGATGCACCATGTTTCAAAATCTATCGTTTCTGGAAAATATCTCATGGGGTTTTAGGAGATAAAATCTTTTCTGGGGATCCTGGAGAATCCTTTCCTACCATTCTTAAAGAATCTCATCTCTGATTCTTGTCAATTCCTTCTGATATTGGTGGAGAACCGTGTTAGGTTATTATTTACAAAAATCTCAACAGCTGGAAGTTCTGTAAAACTTTGACCTTCATTGTATAGCCCATTATCCACAAAAATATGTTCAAAACTCGGTCAAGCTTATTCAAATGGTCAAATCTTGGTATTGTAGGGGAGTGTTAGTATTGTTTTTAGCTTTAAAACAATCAAACAGAGCTGCCCAAATCTTACCAAGCAGTTCAGTTGATGAGGTTTTGGAGAAAAAATACAGAAGTCGGCGATAATTTCTAAGTGTGAATGTCTGCTGGGAATGTTGAAAAATATTTTTTTGTTTTCCTAGTGAAGAAGTGAGATTCTTGAAGATATTTTCATAGTTTGTTGGACCCTCAAAGAATGTTGGAGAATCTTTCGTGGGAAACTTATTCGGACTATTTGGGAATCTCTTTCAGAAGTGTTTGAGAACCCCTTCTAGGATTTTTGAAAAATCCTTTTCTGGTTTACTGGAATCGACCCATCAATTCATGGTAGGATCCAGGTGTGGGTGCTGCCTGTCTGGCGTCAGTAGCATTGGTACTCACTCAGTACGTTAAATATGATCGGCGGAAAACAAATCATGGAAAAAAAATGTTGGCAGCTCGCTCCCATAAAAAATCCCACTGAGGGTCGGTAAGATGGAGAGTTTTGCTAATGTAATAGCACTTATTTAAAATAGTTCCATTGTACCAAATGCCTTTACAGAGATTGTATGCCTCAGAAAATCCCAACGGCACCGACTATAGGAGTATTTTTAAAAATTTTGGAATTTCCCATTATTCGTAGATACTTCCTTAAATTAATGGAAGTGCTCTGAAGTTTCTTGATCTCGCTCAAAGTTCTCGGAAGTTTCCGCAAGATAGGGAAACTGGCAAAAATCTCTAAAATTCTTTAAAATTCGATGAATTTCCCTGAAGATATCGGAAAATTATGGAAATACTCTTGTTTTTTTCTGAAATTAATTAGACTGCCTGAAGTTCCCATAATTTTGCTGAAGTTTTCGGAACTTCCCATAGAATGTTGCTGCATTTTTGCGATGGTCATGAACCATCCCTGAAGATTCTGCAATTTTCCTGATACTCTCGGGATTTTGCTAACGTTTTCGGAACTTCTTTAAACGATCTATAATTTAATTATCATGGATCATGGAGCTTTCCAGAAGTTCTCGCAATCATCCAGAAGTGCTTAAACATCCGTTAAGTTTGCTGGACTTCCATGAAGTTCCTGAAATGTTTCTAAAGTTTCTGAACTTCTTTGGAGTTTTCTGGACGTCCCTGAAATTTCCAGAATTTCTTACAAGAGTGCCTGTTGAAAATTTGGATCCGAAGAAATAGCATTTGGGAATATAGGCCCTTGCCGATACAGGAGCGTATGAGACTTCATGTGACCACTAAAATCATAAAAAGGGGGAAAACCTTTTTCATTTCACATGTGTAGGCGGATATTTAAAAGAAAAATATAAGATTTTGAGCCTCTGAAAAATTGTAAGATTCTTGAACCAGAGTAGATTTTTTGTTTCGAAGGAATTTTGAGAAGATTCCAGATTTTAGAATGAATGTCAGGGATATTACAGAGAGAGAAAATGAAAAGGAGTTTTAGAAAGACCTTTTAGAGATTTTAGACCTCTACTGCAAGTCACTTGTGTGAGATAAGATTCAGAGTAGAAATTTTAAGTAGATCTGTGGGCAATTCCATGTCGATTGTGAAGATCCCAGGATGCGTGAAAAATGCCAAAGGTATCGAATTTTGAGGGTACAATTCCAAAGGAATTCTGAAAATAATTTAAGGAAATTCCAAGTGCATCACGAAACGAATTTCTGGAGAATTTTAAGGCAATTTCTAAGTAAAATTTTAGAAAAATGTAGAGAAGAAGTCCTTGAGATAATTCTTAACAAAATTTTTAAGTGAAATCTGAGGTGAATTGCTTGCGTTAGAAAGCTCGAAAGATATCTAATGATGAATTTCATACTTTTTTGGGATTGATCTGCAGAGAATTTTTAGACTGTTGTAATTACATGTGGTAGGGAGCCCCAGAGAGAATCTCAAACTTCTTTTAGAATAAATCTGGAATAATCTCTATGAAGGAAAATGAATCCAGAGGAAATGCTTCAATATTCTAATAAGATCCTGCAAAGGGTTAATAAAAACGCTTGCCAAATCGGGTTCTTCGTCATTTACTTTCGAGCAACGGACGGATAAGCGTCGAATACGACGTATGAGTGAAACAGCACGCATCGCATCAATACGAAAACGACGACGAGGAAGGAAAGGCTTCCCTAAATAGGCAGCATGACTGGGTCGCCGTTTTCCGGTCGGCATCGACTTGCACTGGTGTGAAAGAATCATCTAGCGCTAGTTGTTCTTTCACAACAATCCAATTCAATGCTGGTCGGAGCACGTCTTGGTCTGGTGTCGGTGTGAACGCTGCCATGTACTTGCAACTACGAACGAAAAGCACTCCAAAAGGGATGAGCCTTATGAGCTATTCTGCAAGTATAAAACAGACTGTAATTCAGTGAACATGATCAGCTGCAATTCAATCAGCTGTGGAAAAACCCACAAAGTGGGCGTGGACATCGGAATGAAAAGCATCACCAACGGCAACGACATCCTTCGAACGTTACACAGCTGAGTTTGACTACAATAATCACCTGCGGAATGCTGCTGCCTGGAAAACCAACTGAGCACGCTGTCTCTGGAGATACCCAAGCACACCAGTTTGTTCGCTTTGATCCAAAATGGCAGTTTCATTTGCGACGGAGATGGTCACTACAACTGTGGTAGGACTCTGAAGGACGCGGACATCGGAGGCTCTCTGAGTAGCTTCACCATCTTCCGGACGTTCCACTGCAGTCGTTCGGTTAGGCTGATTACAACATTGATCACCTGCAAAATTTCAACCGCTGTGCAATGGTGTAAGCACGGCATCCCAAAAGTACCAGCATGTACATCTCTTGGATCCCAAATAGCCTTTTTCAGTGCCACTATATTTCTACGCTATAGAACTTCTTTTAAGATCTCTAGATGGTGGGTAAAACAGGTTCACAAAATTTAAATATTTTTGAACCATGGAGAGAAATAACAGCAAAGAAGCAGTGTTCAGAAAATCACTATCAGCTTTGGGTCATTGAGTCTCCGTGAGAGGATTAACTTACGTAAATCATCCAGCTCTAAGCCTTCCCGCAGACGTCAATTGGTAGCACGTTTATGCATTTCGTGTTAGTTCTCCGTCCACTGAATCAAATACAACAGCAATATCTACAAATAGCGCTAAAATAAAAGGAGCGTTAAAAGGCAACAGCGATTAGTACCTATTCGTTCCGTACCCTCCAACTCCAACAACCCTTTCGATGGACACCATGAAAAAACAAAAACAACGGCCTTTTTCAGGGTCACTATTCGAAAAACAAATGGCCCTTTTCAGGGCCACCAATTCAAATACAGAAGGAGTTAAGATAATAGATTTTCGAATAATTAAAAGAACTAAGAGCAACCACGTTTGTTACGACCACTCACGGCTTTTGGGCTACATATTCCAGATCTTAGATGTAAAGTATTCATCACCTATTTCTCTTACCATCAGCCTATACTTACTGATATAGGAAAGTTATAATATCATCATTCAGAATTTAATGTCACAAACAAACTTTTATAATTACAGATATCAATAATCATTATTTTTCATCAGCTACACAGTAGCCGTCCCAAACGATCAAAAGGAAACCAGAAAAAAAAAAACAAATAACGGCCCTTCTCAGGAAACGGAAAGAGCTAAGATAATAGATTATCGATCAATTAAAAGAACTAAAGGCTCAACATATTTATTCAGTCCACTAGCGGTCCTACGTCAAGCTTCCGTTCGTGCCCCTAGGCATAGACCCTTCTAGCAAGCCGTTCTATAGCATAATGTTCAATGTAGAAGGGGCTACATATTCTATATATATATTTTGCATGATTCTACGAAAGATGATAATTTTTTTTTATTATGGTTGTCCTCCAAATTGGAGAATATGATCATTATACCCCTTCATTTTGTTCAATATTGAAAGTACCGTCTTCTGATAAGGTAATACAACTGCCTGTTGCGTTATCATAAAATGCAACCCTCACTCTCAGTGTTCACTCGGCTGTCGACAGAAGCAGACCACTCTCAATTTGTGTCATGCGATCGTCTGTGTGCTCGGCAGTAACCATTTTTTGGTTCTCCTCATTGTTCTTCATCAGCAATTCTTTCAGTCGATGCGTCGTCGACTTTGGAAAGCAACCGTTTCGTGATGAGTGTGTGAGTGCTGACCACATTTTTCGTCCATTGCTGCAATGGAAGCGCTCTGATCCCCGTTGGCGAATCTGCCATGCAATGAAGCCACTGGAAGCGGCTCCCGTTCTGGTGGAGGAGGCTTATTGAATAGTGGAAGATAAAATGTTTATTGTGTTGTACCTTTTGACTTTAGTTTTAAGATGTATTGTATAGTGAACAAGAATCCTCGGCTCTGTAAAGCTTATTTGGTTGAGCTTTATCAAATAAATTAATGAATAAAACAAACAATCACTCTCTTCTTTACACCTGAGACCTAATTTAAAACTAATGATGGAGCAACTGAAAAAAATTAACATATTTTTGGGAATTGTTTTATCTCACAACAGTCATCATGGTGGAGAGGTTCTCTTGCTTTAGAGAAACATTTTTTATTAAACAATTAAAAAAAACTCTTCAGAAATCAAGAGTTAAGGTGGAGAACTTGTTTATATTTCGTCATACATTCTTATTTCGGATACATTGGACATTAATTTTTAATGAGGCCAAGTTTGACTAAGTATGCAACACACAATATGTACATAGGACCGATATGACAGGTTATGAAAAAGGCACAAGAAGTTCACTAAACAGCTTAGCGTAGTTTACGTCAACCATGCGGTCGTGCCTGGTACACAGCCCCACCAATTTTTCGATGGGGTGACTCTAGTGAAAATGTTGGGAAGATGTTCTTTTGCTGTTGTTAGATGCACTCGCGATGAGTAGTTGAAAAGAAGATTGATGAAAATTCTGTAGATTTCCTTAAAAATGATGGAACGCGATGTAAGAAGATGGATTTAGATGCATAAAAAAATGGTAGCGTGAGATTTTCTGGCATATTAGGATTGAGATCCCCCTAGAAGTTTATTAAATAATTTAAGACGATGAATTCCAACTATTGCAAATTTGCTGTGCTGATTAACAATGTTGCTGTCTTCAGAAAAGTTGTGAATTATGGTGACATTGAAAACCTTGTAGAACATGTCGAATCGATTAGTTAAGATTTATGATGCAAAATAGTCGAAAAACTGATTTTAGGGTAGTCCAGACCATAATCTAGTTATATCTCGCTAGACTTATAATGTAGAAACATAAAGTCTCCAGCGAAGTTAAATTAAATTCATAGTTCTACAACTTTACAGAAGACATAATCCTATATTTTTGTAATTACAAAAAAAGTAAATTTTTCTAAGTGTAATACCACCTTAATAAAATAGTAAAGGTGACATTTCAGGCAACTTTTTCTAAGACACCTAACCGCTAAAACTTCGAGAAAGGTGAGAAATGAGTTTTGATAGCCTTTTTTCAGATTGGTCTCACTGTGTGTTGGCGTAAATAACTGCGTCGATTGAAATATTTTGAAATTCAATTCGTGAAAACATTTTAAAATCATGAATTCGAAATATACTATTGCGGCACTCCCTGTATCATGTACAAGTGTTATATTTTACACCACACGATAAATTGCCATGATTTTTCTAAGTCATGGAGATGCCTGATAATTTGTCAACAAATAAGATTATTTTGTTGTATTCAGGCAGAGCTCTCTAAAATTTAATTTTCATAATTGATGGAGTTACTGCCCGAGATGGATGAAGAGCTATAGTAAAATGAATTGGCATTGAAGGCAGGCATGTAAAATCATTTACATTCATTTCATGCAATCATTTACATTCATTTGCCTCTAACTTTTTTCTTCAACAGCAAACCGCAAAATGATGCATAGAGCTTTAGCAGGTTTTGTTATTAGCTACAAATTTTGTCCGTAACTCAAATCTGTGTCTCTTATGCATCACGAATTAGAGCGGGCAGAACTTGTTACTGTTTTTTAGTGAATGTAAAATACATTCACTGAAAAACAGTAGTGGCTTCTGTTCGCTCTGGTTCGTCATACATAAGAGATTCGGATTTCAGTTGTTGACAAAATTTGTAGGTAATAACAAAACCTACAAAAGCTTCATACATCATTTTGCGGAATTCTGTTGGTGAAAAAATTTAAGAGCAAATTAATGTAAATGAATGAACGAAATGAATGCAAATGATTTTCCATGCCTGATTGGAGGTATTGCATAAGCAAGAAAAATGCGGGGCATATCACAGCAATGATTTTTGAAATCTTGGATAAATGATTTATGAAAATAATTTTGCCTTCTTTTGCGCTGCTATTTTTTTCTCAAATTCTCCGGAAAATACAGATGTCAGATTTTGAAGATACAGCAACTTTGAAAATTTTGACCTTATGAGGTCACCGGTTTTGACTACTCCAAATGTATTACAAGCCATGTTCCTGTCTTGGGCATAGTTCTGGATAAAGCTGGAATTAGGGCGTAACAGCTTTTGTAAACATTGACTTCTTTCGATAATTTCTAGAAAGTCTAGGCTCGCCAATGCAAATCAACATCACCATCGGGTAGGGGAAGACTTCCTTGTGGGCGTGCCTTGGATTCCTAGAAATCACCTAGAGAAGTCATTGTTTACAAATGCTGTTACGCACTAATCCCAGCTCAATCTAGAGTTGCTCAGATGGACTATACCTATTCAAATGTAACAGTTCAGTTCAGAATCACTCACCAGGTGGCGCTACCCAAGTAACCATAGGCACGTTATTTCACCTTTTTGGCTATGAAGACTGACTAAAAGTAAATTGGTACTTACAAAAAGTCCAGTAATTCGTGATTCAATAAGTTTAAAAAGTTCATTAATGGTTGCATTACAGTACTTTTATTAAAACTTCAAAGTTACAGCACTAGATGGTTACATTTCTCCAGTTCGAACGAAATCCCGAACCTTCCTCTTGATGTACCCCATCAGCGCCTTTTGAAACTGCCCAATATTTCTCGATTGGTCGAAATTCCAGGCAATTCGGAGGATTCATTAGCTTGGAGACAAAATCGATCTTGTCGGCAGCATACCACGCCAGAACCACCTTGGAGTAGTGGCAGCTGGCCAAATTGGGCCAAAAGATGACTTTGCCCCTATGCTTGCGGATGAACGGCAATATTTACTCGCTTCTTCAGACATTCTTCGATGTAAACTTGGGATGTCATCGTCGAGGATGTGAAGAATGGTTTCGTTTTCAGGCCACAACTGCAAATCGCTTGCCAAATCATGGCCTTCTTCACGAGCTTGTCGGCAAACACGAACTTGAATCTTCCCGGCACATCCCCACGTCTAGTCGCGATGTAAAACTTTTGACCGGGAAGCTGCCTAAAATCGAGTTTGACGTATGTTTCGTCAAAAGACGGTCGTACAAGATCCTTGCAATTCTGCTTCATGTGCCGGTTCGGATGTTTACTGGCTTTGTACGACTTGTATCCTTCCCTGGCAAGGATGTTCCGCACCGTTTTAAAGTTGGCGTTGTACCTTCTGGTCACATCTCGGATCCAAAGACCGGAATTGGTTTTAACCCACCTCAACACCTTGCTGCGCAGCTGACGATCTTGGTTTCAGTTTTTTCGTTGGTCCACTGATTCATTTCCACACGTAGAGTTACCTTGTAGGTTCGACAAACTGTTGTTTTCGGCATCTTCAGCACTTTAGCCAGCTTGGAACCGGACCACTCCGGATTTTTCAGGTGTTTGTGCACAATATTTTTTCTTCTTCCGAGTTGCATTTGACGTTATTTCTGAACGCGATCGACTACTTTGATCAAACTTGCACCAGTTGTTCTCTATAGAAGTGTAAACAAACCACTGTCAAAGATTTTCGATCCCCAACACTAGAGGCGTGCTAGTGGCGCGCGAGGGGCGTACCAATTTACTTTTAGTCAGCCTTTATACAGCTGAAAACGGCTATTCCAGTTTTGGTAAGTTCTGATGAGGCCCGTATACATATAGCCAAAAAGGTGAAATAACGTGCCCATGATTACTTGGGTAGGTGATCATTCATTTTTAATTTGCTTTAACTTAACATCTTGACTAGATAGAAGGTTCCTGTGTTCGGAAAAGTTGTTCAGATGGACGAAACCTATTTTGGGGTAAACAGTTCAGTTCAGAATTTGCTCTAGTACACAACTTGTGACTTCATGGCGACACCTCTGGATCCTGCCATCCAGATCGGGACCGCAATTCCTACCGCTAGTGATCGTCGAATCATGCGATAATTATGCGATGTTAACGTTAACAAAATCGTGAAATCGTTCTCTTCCGACAAAAAATGTTGCTGTTCTTCTGAGCATTTCAGTTTTTGACAGCATTTTCTTTAACCAACCAAACTGTTTTTAAAATTCAGTTCAAAATTTATTTTATTTTTGACATATTGATGTGTAGTTCTAGATAGAGCTGGAATTAGGGCGTAACAGCTTTTTTTTGTAAACAATGACTTCTCTCGATGATTTCTAAAAAGTCAAGGCTCGCTTACGCAAATCAACATCACCATGGGATTTTGTGGGTTTGTGAGGGCGTGTCTTGAATTCCTTGAAATCATCGAGAGAAGTTATTGTTTACAAAAGCTGTTACGCCCTAATTCCAGCTATATCTAGAGTTATTCCCGTTATAACAGAGGAAGAAGAATACAATGACTTCACTTTTTGGCAACCATCTAGTTCGAAGTTCCACATATGTTATGAGATGACAGACCTGTCCCAGATTTGATGAAAATTTACAGGTATGTTTTACTTTGAGTTGATTAACATATGAAAATTAGTGTTTTAATCGATTATATGGTAAGCATGTTGTTAATAATGAAAGCTCTACAAACAAAGTAAACTTTCCCGTGCCGATTTATGTACATTAGTTAGATGTCGCAATGGGCTGACAAATTTAATTAAGTGAAAAATGTAGTAGCTGCATTCTCTTCAATGCTGGCAACCGCCATTTGGACCAGCAAAAATGAGTAATGCACCAAGTTATTTGAAAAGTTATGCAAAAGCATGAGTAGATATTTCTCCTAAGGAACAAAAAATGGCGAACTAGTACGTGTGTTAAAATAGCCTTGTGTGAGTAATAAAAATGGTGTATGCGAGTTTCGAGTTGAGTTGAGTTTAGCTGAGGAAGAGAGTAATTTATCACCTCGGCGTGTTTTGTATCGTACAGTCACGAAGTCATCTGGAAGAAGTTTTAACATAGGAAATAAAAAGAAGAAACATATAAGAAGAAGGTGAACACTTGAGAAACGTGAGTGAATTATTTCTACGCTGGGAGAAAAAGTTTTCAACCGGTTTTGTGTAGGTGGTTTTGTTGATGTTGTTGTTTTGACTTGCGAGGACGATTCCTGAAAGGACGATCATAATGATACACCAATCAAATCCGGCATTATGCTTTCAATTGCAGAGTAATATTCCATTTCCTGATCTCGAATGTACAATCTCGTTAAACGACATCCCAAGCCAACCTTTCCCACACACTTTCATATGTGCACTACATTGTATAGAAAACAACATAACTGCTTATGTCTCGTTCCGATGGAGCCAAGATAAAGGAGGGAGGAACAATCGCACCGTAAGCTGCTCCTCCCGAATCCTACTTGATTGTGACTGCTTTGCAAGAATAAGCGTCTTTCGAGCATATCTCCTTGATAGCGTCAGTGATTTTGTACTTGTCGTCTTAACCTATCCTCACGTTCTGGTTCTAGGGTGGCCAGCTTGCAGGATAATTCGAATGTCGAGCTTAGCCCAAGGCGTCAAGTCGTTACAAGTTCGCATAAATCTTGGGCAATATTCAAAAATCCACGATTTCACGGTTGTCCGGTAGCCCTACTCCACACCCCCACCCCCATCACTCTTGGTGGGAAAACCAAATCCCACTCCCTTCACCGCATGTATGCGATTTTTATGTCCCGTGTATGTCGTTTTGGCATCCTTCGAGCGTAGGAAAAAGAAAAGAAGATAAATTGCATTCCACGCTTTCTGCGCTTGCCGTACTGGCGAACGGCACAATTCGAAGAGCAGATCATCTCAACCGACAACGACGACGACTACGACGACGCTCATCATCATGCAAAACGAGTTATACCCGTTCGTCGTCGTCTTCCTTACGATAGAGTCCTGTGAATCGAAAGCTTCTGCTCCTGCTGAGGGCCATTCCGAGGAAAGGTTCCTCTCAAGTAAGAAGCATAGTTTAGACTCTTCCAGCTTCTTCTGGCGTTGCGGTGCAACTGGTGGGAAGGGGCTTTCGTAGAGCTAGGGAAAATAAACTTTTCCCTAAATTAAATTTGAAGCAAAATCGAAGGATGGGTGAGGGAGGGAATTTTCTTCCCTCTTCACTGAAGGGCATTTGGGGTTGGTAGAAAACGAAATCAAACAACAATTGAAAACATGTTAGACATTTTTCAGTTGAATGGATGTTGCTGCTTATGCCGAGATGTTTCTTTGTGGTAGCCCTTTGATATGTTTGGAAGGAAAATCTGCGTTGATTTAAGTCTTTGTCTTCTTCTTCTGCGCATTTTAAGCCTATTAGTTACCGCATATTAGCTTATTGCGTGCTTTCTACTTAGTGTTCCAGATGCACTCTGCCACAGGTATTAATTGAGAGCTTTCGATGCCTGTACTATTTTCGATCTTCAGTATAATCCAGGGAAGTCGAGAAATTTTCCAAACCGAAAAATTCCTAGGCCGGACCGGGAATCGAATCTAGTCACCACCAGCAAGGTCTTGCTTTGTAGTTGTGCCTCTACCGACTGAGCTAGTAGGAGGTAAGCCTTTGTGGAGAGCAATAAAATTTCAAAAATATCGTTTGTAAAATTCAATGAATGGAACTTCATCAAAACTGTTTAGAAACTGATGAAATCCAAACAATATTCGCTAATTGGGAAATAAAGGTTGGGCACGCACCTTACATAAGTTGCATGCCTATCATATTGAATTGACACTTACATCCAGGCTGTTAGTTACTCAAGGTAGCATGTAAATAAATCGTTCAAACTGTGATAAGCGGATTCCCATGATGGTATCAAATGCAACTTCAATTTAAAAAACAGCCATTCGCGAGCACTAGCCAAGCATTACTCAGGCTTGCACCTGCTGCCGATTCCTATTACTCTGGTTATGTTGGTGATGACTCCAAGCTTTCACACAGGATCCTGCAGCTCAGCCAATGCCAAGTATCGGGCGGGAAAATTCCTTAATTCTTGTGTTTAAATTTCCACACAAAAAAGAACGAAAACTTTCAAGACTGAAAGTTCCTAATTTGAAACAACTATTTGCCATTATGAGCGCGACGAAAGTTCGTCCGTTCATTGTCCCTACCCATCCATCCACAGCACCCGGACGGACCGGGAGGCAAACGTGCAAAGCTGAGAAAGTTACATAGAGTTGTTACAGTTTGAGTTTGGTTGTAATTGCGGTTCGTGGTTGCATGTCGAGTAACTTGTCTCGAAAGGAAATTTTAATAATTGATTGCAGACAATGCTTTCGTTTCGAACAATACTCATTCGAAACGATCTTATTTTTTCAATGGGTTCGAGATTCATTGAGTTTCAAGAGGGAATCGTCCTCGCAATGTCCTGTTGTTGTTCCTATACCTATACATTGGCATGACATTGTGAGTTTGACAATTAAGGGAAAGAACATGGAAGGATGAAGATTTGGTTCAATCAATTACGGGGCCAACAAATAACGAACGAACGATGATGAGATATACGCTGGGGAATGGAAAGTTGGTATACTTATCGGCTGGTTTATCAAAGAAATAGAAGAAAATAAAAGAATTAATTGCAGAAGTGATATTTACCGTCGTTACGTGCTTTGTGCAGGGTTTGGTACATCTTTTTGTACCACTTGGCTTGGTTGATTTCGTCCACTTCCTGTTGCGGGAAAGATTTTTAGTTATGAATCGTTCTATTGATTGGTAGATACAGTTTCATAAGAAGCCTATCTCAAGATATATAAATTTTGAAAATGGTTAACAGTAAACCTGGGCGTCTAATGCCTATGGTTAAGGGGGGAAAATTCCATTAAGTAATGCGAATACCTAACAAACAAAGAAATTCGTCAAATAGGATGACCCTTCTGGACACTGAACATTAAATTTTTAACCTTCAATGCATTCTTATCTTTTACCACATACAATACTTTGGAATAGTTTGCTTTTTAGCGTCCGTGTGTATTTTACCCACAAAGCCTTATTGATTCTCTACAACTTTTTCTCAGACACAATTTCGATGCAATCAACGTTTTTTGACTAATGCTTTATTTTTTTAAGAAAATTGTACACGCGGAAACTCTTACGCCCTTTTGAAAGATTGGTCGTGAGTCGATAAACTCTCTTAACATTCACGGTAAAAAAAAACATCATGTTCATGTAAAGTGATTTGCTGTTGAATTTGCACTACTTGCCAAACATTGCAATTCGATGTGCAAATCCCTTGGAAGAGATCATATCGAAGCACGATGAAATCAGCAGTAAATCACTTCATTTTAGATTGTATTGCACATTGTTGTTGTTGTGCTGTGCTTTGAAGTCGAAATGTCATTCATACTGGTATTAACAATCTATCACTTTAAGTTTAAATAATTTATCGTTGGATTAATTTTTGGCTAAAAATGGGTTTAAATAAATTTATAGTCTTTTTTATACTGCAAACCTTGTTATATGTTAATCAGAATATGACCATATCATATTACTACCCAGATCACATGTTTCCAAGTGACATTGAACAACATCGCAAGGCTTTTAGTAGAAGCAAGGCAAGACATTAAGCAATAAATTTGATAAGTTTGACACTGTTTTGTAATCGAAATTATCTGAATAATACACTTTTATTGACTACAGCAACAATTTTGTATTACTCACGCTCTAGAACGCAAATTATTTCGGGTGAAGATGGAGAATTATCGCTTCTCTCGCTTGACTTCATTTTTATTGACTTACCATCTTTGCGAGTAATGTTTTTCATGTGCGTTCTTGACATTTGCTTCCAAAAGCAAAACTAATCAAATTCAATGGATAAAAACACTGTTGCTAATTCAAATGATAATTATTTTGATTAAAGGTGTTATACAGTACATATTCATCAACAACAAATCACTTTGTTTCAAAACGCAAATAACTTGAAAATCAATGATAAATCACTCGCATAACAGACTGAGTTATGTGCAAGAGCATTTGGATTAGATGTAATAACTTTTTACCGTGTAGGAAAATACACACGGTATGAAAACAAGACTCAAAACCAAGTTTAAAAAACACAATGTTGGGTGCTATCATTTGAGGTCCGCCAATAAGTGAATCAGAAAAGTGACGTTGGTTCAAATTTACTCATTCATTGAGTAATATGAGATGAACTCAAATTTATGTTAATTTTCTGATAATCATTGCCTAGCTCAGAACGTAATATTTTTCACTATCAACTGGAATAGGACATTCCGCTTTTGTTTAAAAGTTACATGTTTGTAAATATTTTTCGATATATTTCATATAAATAAATCACGCTGCGATGCAAAGTAAAAAAGAACTCAATTTTCAGTTAAAGGTACACAACCGTCATGTTTCACCGTTGGGTAATTTTATCTTATTTTTGTATGAAAATCATAGCAATCTGCGCTGCTGTTGATGCTGTCATTTTTTTGTTCTCCAGCACTTCCATTCGTGCTCCATTAGTCCTCGCATTAGTCTTCGTTAGTATTTGGCAAATAATGACACGAAAAATTGTACCGAAAACCGCTTGGACTGTTCCATTGTTTAAAGAAATCATAATTTGTATTACTGTCGGTTGATTCGAATAAATTAAATTTGACTTTAGTTGCCATATATTCGTTGATTTCCATTCTAAAGAAAAGAAAATTACCCAAATTTAATTGGTATAAATTTTACCAGTTCCATTCGATTGATTGTTAGGTGATTTTCCATCAATGGATTTTTGATCAAGATTACTCAAAATTGAGTTTTCTTCTATAACTTAATTTTATCTAGCCCAACGGAAGCCCCGTGTTGAGTGAAAGGAACTCAGTTTTGGGTACTATTTCTTACCGTGATTATGCAAAAAAAAAATGTGGCTATGCACGCCGGAGAGCGCCGAGCTGAGTCGTTCGTTCATTTTCCTTTAGAATTCAACAGTTCCAGGCCAATTTAGATTTTCCCTCTCCGAATTCCATGAACTTTCGCATAATTGTTCACTTGGGGGAAAAACCTTGTTTATGCCGGAATCCGGCCATTTTGACTCTCGCCTAGTTTTTCAATAAATCATAGCATGAAAAAGGCGCATCTAACCGAAATGAAGTCTGAGTCAAAGATGCAGGAAAATGGATTGATTTTTCAGATAAAAACACGCTAAAACAATATCACAGATTTACGTAAAAAAAAAACAAAACTTCAATATCAAAAAAGCGCATTTATAATATTTTTGAATTTATGTCAATTTGAAAACTTGTACAAAATGCTAACTTAACATAACTGGACAGGAATTTTATCTAGCAGGAAAAAAGTAATATCGCTCTGGGATTGTATCGAATTGAGTTGACGTCTTGTGTGAAGTTTCTTGGATTAGTTAGGACTGCAATTTGGTGAGTAAAAATAGTTCTAGTTTTGGCCGCAAACTTCTTCTTACTTCAAAAGATAGAGGTTTGCTGTCTTGGGCAAAGTTGTAGAACGTAAAATTCCATGAAAATTTGCCCAAGTTATAAAAGCTGTACATCTTCAAGCAGCTGAGATCAGTGCTGCAAAATCTCGACAATACATGGTGATCAGTGTTGGCAAAATCATCAATCAAATGATATTTTTCCGCTCTCATACGCTCTCAATATCACGCGTGATATTTAGAACAAAATATCATGCTTGATATTGACTTTACAACCTCCTTTGATATTGCGAGACTATTCACATTGTGCAAAAATCAAGCTGAGAGTTGACTCGACAACAAAACGATTCCGTTGCACATCGTTTTCTTAGAAAGAGAAAGTATAGTTTGCAATCTCTTTTTACTCTTCACCGATGGCAGACACGAAGGGACTGCTGCCAGCCGTTATGGAAGTTTCGGTTGCGTTCGGGTGTAAAGCAAAGCTCATTAAACTCAATTTCACCACAGTTTGGTGAGATTTGCAGCTGGAGGGTTTTGTTAGCTTGATATTCCGAGCTGCGATATCACAGCTTGCAAAATCAACCGCAGTTGTTTGCTTGTTGATTTTTGTCTACGAAAATGAAGCGTGATCTTGGGCATTGGTGATATTTGATTTTTTGATATTTTCCCAACACTGATGGTGATATTCAAAATTCTGCTTCGGTCACTCATTTAAGCTAACATTCATCGTCAAGGCATACCATGTCAATTGTCAGTGACAATGCTGGATTTTTTAATCAGCTAAATTTGTAACGAAATTAATTGATAGGAGCAAAAAAAAAAAATACATGTAGCCGTTAAAGTGAAACAAGCATCTACGTCCTGAACTGCTTGGATAACAATGATGTGACACAGAATGAACGAAATTTAACGTTTTATTGCCAGGTGAATCTTCGTCATTGAAGAAAAAATGAATGAGATTTTGACAAAGCTTTTTTTGAGGATCAATTTTATCAGTGACTACGTGATAAACAATTTTGTCAATATCGCGCGAAAGTCTATCAGTGACAATGAAAAATCTCAGCACTGACTGAGATACACGAAGTTTTATAAAATTTGCCGGAAATTCATGTTTTTAGTTTTATATTTTGAACACTAGTTAAAAAGAATACTTTTATCGGAAGTGGGACATTTCATCGAAGTACGTTTCACCGAAGGTCACTTCGCCTAATGGATCATTTCGCCGAATGGGTCATTTTGCTGCAGAGCAAGCCATTTTCTATGGTTTTGAACTTTTCTCAATGCTTAGTAAATTTTGAATCAGTCTCGAAAAAACAGTAAGAATTTTTGATTTTTTCAACCTGGCAAGCTTTTCAAATGTAATGCTTCATTCTTTTGAACATGAGCAGTTCTTTTGAGTTGTACTGGTTTCAGAAATTTTTCAGTAATCAATATTTTTGATTTATACTAATGCTTTCTTCTTTTAAACATCAGCAGCTCTTTCGAGTTGTACTGAATTCGTTATTTTCTAAATAGTCAATATTTATAGGAATGCTTCCTTTTTTTAAACATGACGGGGGGTACCCCTCACCATCCCTCTCTAACTGGGGAGCTTGGTAAAGAGAGATGATCAACCCGATTCGTACCTTCCTCAAAGTTGTCCTTGCTCGCTTTCTACTCTCTATATACAATTTTCACACTGCCTTCCGTTAATGGAACTATCAACTCAATACTTTCATCTCCTCATCTATCGTATAAAAATGACTACTTCAAGTCTGTTATCTGACGATTAGAATTTTTTACTATGTAAATCGTTAACTTCACGCAGAAGTAATACAAAAAAAATAGTTAAAGTGAAATATTTTTGATTTAGATGATTGATTCCTTCATTCAAACATGACCATTTCTTTCAGTTTGATAAGTGATTAAAATTTGGCTTAATGACCCATTCGGCGAAATGTCCTTCGGCGAAACGTCCTTCGGCGAAACGTCCTTCGGCGAAACGTCCTTCGGCGAAACGGCAGCTCCCTTTTATCATTTTTATTTTAAGAATCTTGAGGTTTTATACCCATATTGGTCACTTTCTCCGGAGCATCCAGAAACAGTTTCAGGGTTATCATGACAAGATTTGGAAATGTAAAATCTACCATTGCAATGGTTTAAATAATCTTGAAGTTTGACACCCATATTGATATGGTTCCGGTCATATCCCAAATTGGCCACTTCCCCCGGGGCACCTAGAACCTGTTCCAAGGAAATCAGGGCAAGCTGTGGACTTGAAAAAGTTAACATTGGCAACGGATAGCAAAATCATGAAGTTTGACACCCATATTGACATGGTTCCGGTCATGTCGCAAATTGGCCACTTCTCCCGGGACATCTAGAACCAGCTTCAGGGTTATCAGGACAAGCATTGGACATGGAAAATCTACAATTGGCAATGGTTTTAATAATTTTAAACTTTGAAACCGATAGTGATATGGTTCCGATCATGTCCCAAATTGGCTACGTCCCCTGGGGCACCTAGAACATGTTCCAAGGAAACCAGGTCAAGCTGTGGACTTGAAGAAGCTACCATTGGCAATGGCTTGCAAAATCTTGAAGTTTGGCACCCATTTTGGTATGGTTCTGATCATGTCTCAAATTGGCCACTTCGATCTAGAACCAGCTGGGGCATGCTGTGAGCTTGAAAAAGTTAACATTGGCAACGGATTGCAAAATATTGAAGTTTGACATCCATATTGATATCATTCCGGTCATTTTCCAAATTGGTCACCTCCATCGGGGCATCCAGAACCTGCTTCAGGGTTATCAGGGCAAGCATTGGACATGGAAACTCTACCATTGACAATTGTTTAAAAAATAATGAAGTTTGACACCTATGTTGATATGGTTCCGGTCATGTTCCAAATTGGCCACTTCACCCTGGCCACCTAGAACATGTTCCAAGGAAACCAGGTCAAGCTGTGGACTTGAAGAAGCTACCATTGGCAATGGCTTGCAAAATCTTGAAGTTTGACAGTTCCGGTCATGTTCCAAATCAGCCACTTCCCCCTGGGCACTTAGAACCTGTTCCAAAGAAATCAGGGCAAGCTGTGGGCTTGAAAAAGCTACCACTAGCAATGCCTTGCAAAATATTGAAGTTTGACACCCATATTGATATGGTTCCGGTCATGTCCCAAATTGGCCACTTTCACTGGGATTTCCAGAACCTGCTACAGAGCAGCCATGACAAGTTATTTCCCTGATAAAACTGCCACCGGAAAATTTTGAAAACTCCATGCTAGTTCCATTGTCCTCTTTTTTTTTTAAATTTACTTGTAAAAACATTTTTTCTGAGTCATCATGGTAAAACGTTGCACTCAAAAAACCGCATTAAACAAGCTTTGAGTTTTGTCGAAGACAACATATCAAGAAGACTGGCAACTCTTCCATTTTCTCAAACGACCGGCATAAGACAGGCACAATCGCATCATCTGCCGCTCAAAGGTAAATGCACCGAACGCATTCGATAGCAAAGGTTCCATCCTCAGAAGAAAGGTTTGTGCATTTGCTCTTTTCTCTATGCGTTGCTTCCACCTTCGCTCGAGCTCAGCGCTACTGTGTCTGTCGCTCGGATTCAGGCAAAGTTGCCAGTCTTCTTGATATGTTGCCTTCGGTTTTGTTTATAGTATAACTTTTTGTCTCTTGGCCTTTATGGATTGGATTCTTATAAATAACTCTTCATCTAATATTTTCATCTTTGAAATTGGCTTAGGGGCTGTTCATAAACTACGTAAACAGCTTAGGGGGGAGGGGCAATCATCCACGCCCCATACAAATTAAAAAAAAATATATGAACAAATGTCTACGCAGGGGGAGGGGGTCAAGAATAAAAAAAACTGTCTACGTAGTTAATGAACAGCCCCTTAGTGGTTCAAAAAAGTTTTTCTAAAAAATCATTTTTGAACAAAATCAAACGAAATTTTTTAGACTAGATTAACATGGAAATGGGCACCATAATGACAAAACTAAAAAAAAATCGGGTCTAAAATTTTGCGATGAGGAACAAAACTATCTCATCCCCACTCCCCAACCAACGAAACTGTAAATCTTCACTAACCTCGAGACGACCGCGAGTAATCGGTTCAATTCCTTTAACTTTAGATTTTAACTTTAGATTTAAGATATTAATAATGTATAAAGCAAAAGATAATTTGGCAGTGTAAAGTTTATTCAATTGAGCCTGTACAAATAAATTCATTTACATGACTCTAAACAACAAGTTGATTTTTGCGGTTTTTTGAGCCCAACTATGTGCCATGATGACAAGTATTTACTCTTAAAATTTCTTTAGAAAAATATTTCATGATAGCTCCGAGAATTTCAAGGATTTTCTTTAAGATCCTTAACATTAACTTCCAATGGTATCAGGGCTTTTCGATAAATTTATATTTCAAGAACATTTCCTTTAAATTCCGGAAAATTTCCGGAACTTATCAGAAGGTCGGAAGTCAGAAGATTTTAAATAACTTCAATTGTGCTTAAAGATTTTAAGGGAAGTTACGTGAACATTGTGACTGCCCTGAGAACTTCAAAATAGTTCCTTGAATGACAGGAAAATTGTGGGAGCTTCTGGAAGGTTCTGAGAGTTTAACCACAAACGAAGTGACAGACGACTAACTGGCGAAGAAATCAATTAAAATAATGTGGTTCGCTGTAATAGAATTTTCTTAGAAGCTTGTGCCATCATCCACCAGTTGGGATACTATTTTTGTTTTGGTTTTGCACTAAGTTGATTTTGTGTACAATGTTTCTTTGACAGTGTGCAAAGAGTGCGTATCATTTTGTCATTTTTTTATGCATTTCAGAGTAGAGTGAAAGAGATAGAACCAAAACATTCTAGTACATTTGGTGAAAATGCTAGTTCAATCCAGTAGTAGTGTTGCCATGTGGTACAATCAAGTAGTAGTGGTGTTGCCATGTGGTACACTGAAAAATTGCAATAGCAGGTTAGTCACCAAAGTTTTCGAGCCGCTCCGTCAGTCACTTCGTTTGTGGTGTAAGAATCCGAACACGATGCCTCCGGTAAAACGTGTAAAGGCAAATTGACAATGTTCGAAAAATCATTTCTTTGTAGTTTACCGATAAATTTTGAATCTTTTGACACCAAATCAATCTTTAATGTAGTTTCAAATGATTTGAAAAGATTTGAATTTTGTTAATAGCTATTATTTTTCAAACATTACCAGTTTGCCGTTACACATTTTATCAGAGGCATCGTGTTGGGAATATTAAAATATATTTCGAGAATTTTAACGGTCTTAATTAGAAACATTGCGAGATTGTTAAGAAATTCAAAAAAATACATATTTTCAGAGAACATCAGGGAAGTTACGAGAACTCAATAAAAATTTCTGAAACTTTACAGATGCTCCAGGCATACGAACTTTAATTTTATTTGTCAAATACAATTGGCGATCTAACGATAGCGCTCGTGGCGAATAGGAGGAGTATGCTATCGTTAGATTGCCAATACAAAACAGTACACAACAGAAAGATACACTTGTGAATACTACTGTAGCGACATCTGTGTGAGGATAGATGTACCTATTGAGCTAGTAGAGTAGTTGCGCATGTACTAGACGTTTGCACAAACAATCTTTAATATAATAACGAGAACTTCAGAGTATTCCACATATTTTTTAAGACCTTCAAAGAAGATCCGATGAATGAAAGGAAATACTTGGGATTTCGAGAAAATTTCATGGACAGACTGTGGGATAGTAAGGTAAAGTTTGAGAACTTCTATAAAATTTTGAACACTTCAGGGAAGCTTTAAGGTGGTTCCAACCGCTTCATGAAAACTGCAGGAACTTTAAGAAGTTCAAAGAGCGTCAGGGAAGTCCATAAAACTTTAGAGAAGCCCAAATAACATGTGGATACTTTATAGAAATGGGGGCGACCCCGGCGTAGTGGTTAACATTCATACCTCTCACGCCAAAGTCACGAGTTAAAATCTCACCCCCGGCCGAGTCACGAATGACCCGAGAGTGTTGAAGTGACTATAGTAAAAAAAAAACTTTATAGAAATTCCAAGAACCTCAGACAAGCTAGTTCGTGAGATCTTCAGACAAGTTCAGAAATCTTATGGGCGATCCCAATAACTTTAGTGTATCTCAATAAATTCTAGGAAAATTTCGAGAAACTTAAGTTTAGAGGACTCCTGAGAAATTGAAAAAAAACATCATACATATTTTGGAACCATAACAGATGTTCATAAATGCACAGATACAATTCTGAGTTTTAATAGTGATGTAAACATTTATTCACGTAGACTTGTATTTCATTTCATGCAACCGAGCAACTTGTATACAATGTTGTTTACAACAATGGGCTTTTGTATACAATATTTGCAACATTGCATGAAATGTCTCAGAACTTTACATGATATATAATGTAAACTTATATGATATGTGACGCTCCATTTATGTACATCATACTGAACAGAAATTTACACTACTTTTTCGAACTGTGTACCACTGATTACAAATAAGTTGTATCCGTACTCTACATACTTAGAAATACTCAATATTACAAGTGACGGAATCCATCTTTGACATAAACGATGACACGTAAACAAACATTTAATGTAAAATTAAGTGCTGCTAGACTGAAAAGTTTGAAAGTACACAGTTCGAAAAAGTAGTGTAAATTTCTGTTCAATATGATACACATAGATGGAGCGTCACATATCATATACGTTTACATTATATATCATGCAATGTAGCAAATATTGTATGCAAAAACCCATCTTTGTAAACAACATTGTTTGCAAGTTGCTCGGTTGCGTGAAATTAAATACAAGTATACGTGAATGAATGTGAACATCACAATTAAAATTAAGAATTTTTATCTGTGTAGGTTTGATCGAGCTGAATTTCGCGTCTACTATGACTCAATTTTATGTCAAATTTGACGTTCGTATATGTCTGCAGAGCACTTAAATTTACATCAGTTTTTCTAACTGTGTAGTGTTGTGTGTACTTCCTTTAATTACGATTATGAAGGCGCATGGATTTGAGGTAACTAACTAACTCTAAACTTAGCATGATAGCACTGTTTGAACTTTTCTGTGTCTGGAAATTTCGTGACTAGTATTTTTTTCATAAGAGAGACGATGTGTCGAATTTGCTTCTTATGTTATGATTTTAAATAATCAGGATAATAGGATATTCAAGAGATTCAATACATAATTGTTACAGTCGATTGAACATTTTCAAACTATTCGTGACTTTCATGGGGAAAAAAATCACATGCCGAACACCTCTGTCATTTTCATCAGTATGTCGCTTAGTTCGAGATCAAGAGCACACTGCTCTCCTAACCTTGTGTTCTCAATCCCTACCCTGCCATCCATTTGTTACAATTTGTCATCCCTAACTTCGAGTAACCGGCTCCTGCTTTACTAACGTTAGTTTTAAGTAGAGAGGGTCTAGATAAGAGACTAGCGGATTCAAATCAAACTACTTTGGCAACCTATGCCTAGGTGATTTCTAGCAACACTGCCAATGCAATCAATATAGGTGGTGCTCGATTGGCTCTGGCTTTGACAGTTCGTTTGGCTCGAAACCAGCCAGTCCGCTCCTCTCTTATACTAGACCCTCTCTAGTTTTAAGTAGTTTGGTAATCTAAACAATGAATATCGGCTCCGGAAAGCTACGGAAAATGAGCCTGGAAAAATAAACGCATTATAAAAAAACGGTGGCTCCGGTAAAATGTGTAACGGTAAATTGGCAATGTTTTTTAAAATCATTCTTCAGCAATTTATCGATACATTTTAGATCTATTAAAACCGAATCGCAACCGCGAGTACTCGGTCCAGTTCCTTTAACTTTAAATTTAAGACAGTAATAATGTATAACGCAAAGGATAACTCGGCTCTGTAAAGTTTATTCGA
The DNA here is from genome assembly GCF_037179485.1 of Ochlerotatus camptorhynchus. Lineage (NCBI taxonomy): Eukaryota > Metazoa > Arthropoda > Insecta > Diptera > Culicidae > Ochlerotatus > Ochlerotatus camptorhynchus. The sequence continues at coordinate 17,147,770 of NW_027040818.1, read as the reverse complement.
TTGAGCCTGTACAAATAAAGTAATTATAAAAAAAAAAACGAATCAATCTTAAAAGTCACTAGTTTCAAATGGCGCCAATGGATTTGAAATTTATCAATAACTGAGTTATGATTTTTCGAACATTGCAAGTTTGCCGTTACACATTTTATTGGAGGCATCATGTTCGGTGTGTTAAAGAAGTGACCTTAAGCGTAAGAGGACACCAAGACAGACTCCTTCAAATGAATTATTATTCTAGAATTTCCATGTAATTTCTTAAAATCATTTGGTACCTATAATTTACCGGTATTACCTTTCAGTACCGAAATACCGATACTCGCAAAAAGGGTCCGACATTGACAACTCTAGTCCCGATCATTTTGTCTATCCCCTGCAGCTAGTGTTGGCATAATCATCAATCAAATGATATTATTCCGCTTTCAAACGGTCTCAATATCACGCATGATATTGGAACAAAATATCATGCTTGATATTGATTTTACAAGCTCCTTTGATATTGCGAGACTTTTCACAACGTGCAAAAGTCAAGCTGAGAGTTGACCCGACACAAAAATGATTCCGTTGCACATCGTTTTCTTAGAAAGAGAAGGTATAGTTTGCTATCTCTCTTTACTCTTCACCGATGGCAGACACGAAGAGACTGCTGCCAGCCGTTGTGGAAGTTTCGGTTGCATTCGGATGTAAAGCAAAAATAATGCAACTCAATCTCACCACAGTTTGTTGAGATTTGCAGCTGTTGAGTTTTGTTAGCTTGATATTCAGGAGCTGCAATTTCGCAGCTTGCAAAATCAACCGCAGTTGTTTGCTGATTGATTTTTGTCTTCGAAAATCAAGCGTGATCTTGGGCATTGGTGATATTTGATTTTTTTGATATTTTCCAACACTGCCTGTAGCACTGAACTTAATCTTTAACGAGTTTTTCGTTTGACTGGATTACTCAAAATCCTTAATTATTTCCTAACTAAACCATCTAACTTCTTCAAATACAATAAAAACAAACCCTTACAGATCTCAGTGTCAGGGGCATCCCCTCCCTGGTCGTCGGCCCGATGCCGTCGTGCTTCTTCGGCGACAGCTGTGCCATCACCGTCCACCGGGTGTTGTCCGATGATTCCGGTTCGCTGAGATACTCCACTTTGATCGGCGTACCTGCGGGATAAATAGAATAACACCCAAACAAATGTGGAAATTGTGCAAGTTATTGTGCTACGGAGATTCCGAAACCCAATCGGGATCATAATGATAAGTACTTATTTCCGATGTCCTTCCACCCAATCGGGTTCCGCTACTGCTCCGTTGATACTGATGTTGCTGCTGCTGCTGCTGAGTGACTGTGGTACGGCTGGTCGATGTCTGGTAGACATTGGACTGTTGCTGCTGCTGCTGCTGATGGCCTGTGGCAGATTCGAACGCGCTCACCTGCTGACTGACTTTGCCATCTAAATCGTTGCGGTGGGCATGAAATCAAATTACGAGCGGTTAGAGAAATGGAAAATTAATTACCCTTAAACTTCGACAGGAAGCGAAGAAACGATCTCCGAATGATGCCGGGCTTTGATAGAGTTCACACGTTTTTCTCTGCTGGCTGTGGGCGGAGGGCGGGGATGGAATGGAACCCCAACAGGAAGGTGGACAATAAATTTCACTTACTTTCTACACTCGTAAGTTTTGGTTCAGTTTTCCAGTTTTCCACAAGCAATGTGGGTCGTAAGGGGATAAGGAATGTTTCATAGAAAAGTTCTTGGAAAAGACGGTTGGAAATTGCTGCATTGCGGATGCAGGAAACTCCTTCTCCGTCGTGGAGGTAGGAATTCCGGTTCCAGCACCGAGATACGGCAAATCGAATTTCTGCGGAAATTCGCATCTTCAAGGAAATATGGGAGGATATGGGCGGCGGTAGGAATTTATCCAATGGAGCAACTTTTTCCTAAGGATCGAAATTTTCATCGAACGCTTCGGATGAATAATGTCTTTGTAAGTGTTCTTCTTTTTGCTTTGGTCCTGCGGATGTAAACGGGTGGAAAGTTTTGGTCTTTTCGTCTCCGGTCAGTGAGGAAAACGCTTTTGTCTGTGATGAAAAGCGCTTTTCAAACTATTTACTTTCGGAGAAAAATTATGCTGAGTTTGATAACATTTGGCTGTCATGCATTAAAAAAAAAAAGAAGAAAGTTGGTTTAACTTTAATTAAGTTTATTTTATATCTGTCCCCCGTAGCAAGCTAGCAAAACAAAATTGCAAATTTGAAACTATGTCATCGGATCGCAAAGCTTCCATCTGAACACCGGTATGTACAACTAAACTTTGACCGATAACGAGCACGAACAACGAAGGGATCAAACTTTTTCCATCAACCCGAACGTCCTTCCTTTTAGTAGATTTTGCCCAACAACCCCCCCCCCCTCTTCCCCTCCTGACGGTGTCTCCATTCTAAATTTCGCCTTCCCGGAGCAAATGCACGGAATTCAACCTTATGACAAGCTTCCACACATTGGCGGCACACATGCATGAGCCTTTGGCAGAAACTCCCAGATCGACCGAATACGTGACTATTTCAAGAAGCGTCAGCTTCTCCCCTCCCACACGCACACGTAGTTTTTCCTCCAGGGTGGGTAACGGGGGAAACTTTTTCGTTGACTTTCACTTCCTTTCCGATCCGGTTCCGGCCCCAGTCACTGGAGGAAGGAACACCGGAAAAGTAGGACGGAAACTAAACATTCTTAAAATAATTTGTTTGAGAGGTGGTTTGCCCCTTCCTCCGCAAGCGCTGATATACCTGGGGCCGTCGGTGGTTTGTGTGTCTATGAGTATGTGTTTTTGTGGTGCGAGGAGATTTTGATGGGAAACTCAAACACTTGTCCGGAAAAACCGGTGAGATAAGATTTACCTTTCTTCGTGCATCTGATTCTTGAGAAAAGAATTGGAGCAGGGAGGGGGAGCGGGAGGGGACGTATGGTAGGAACTTCTTTACGATTCCGAGTAGAGCAGAACCTAACAAAGTTTATCGTAGAGATTTGCTTGCGGAAGGGAAAACTTGTTTGATAACTAAAGATTTTTGAATATCTGCAGAGCATATTGAGTGATATGTGGTTATGAATTGCAAAAGTAGTTTTAGGTGGTTAAAAAGAAAATCACTTATATCATAGTCAACCTAGAATTAAGAGTCGTCTTCAGTAATGTCTTCATCAGGGCTCTACATTTTCGAATCTCTACCCAAGCAACACAGAAAAAATCTAAATTCTTTTATTTTTTAATGTGAGTTGCCCAAGAAGTACATCTTTATTCGACACAGTTTTAAGTTTGTCGTCTGTTTCAATGTTCTGCTTGGATGACCTGTCAAATCATTCATCAAATTGGAGGAGCAAACATCTTCTTTTTCTTCTTGGCATTTCAAGCTTATTGCATATCGCATATTAGCTTATTGCGTGCTCTCAACTTAGTGTTCTAGATGCACTTCCACAGTTATTAATTGTGAGCTTTCGATGCTTGTACCATTTTTGCATTGGTATAATTGTGTGGCAAGTCTAATCATACTTCTATGCCCAGGGAAGTCGAGAAATTTTTCAACCCGAAAAATTCCTAGACCGGACCGGGAATCGAACCCAGCCACCTCCAGCATGGTCTTGCTTTGTAGCTGCGCCTTTACCGACTGAGCTAAGGGAGGCCCCAGGAGCAAACATATTACACTCAAATTGGTATGAAGTTATATGCTACGTGATATTGTATGAAACACTTGAGCAACAAATCCAACTTGTATTGTGTTTGTTGAATGAGAGATCCATAAAAAAATATGTTTCTTGAAACTTTGGTGCAACGGAATGTGAACTATTTGTTTTTTTGTACCTATTAAGCAACTGTTTCGAGATGTTACTAAAAAAGTTGACGGACCAAGATGTGTTGAAGAACCTATTTGCAATCTTGTTCCAATTAAGCGTATGAATCTATAAGTTTCCAAACTTTGTGAAACAAGTTGTCACTGTAAAGGTTTGTTGTAACCATCCAGTACCTAACCTTGGCTCAAATATGTCATGTCACTTTGATAATGTAAAATACCTTTAGACAACATTGGCAAAAACGGAGAAATCGTAATGCATGAACTCGCATCTGCAAACTGCATCATTTAAATAACGCCTAGCTAGACTATCAACACGAAACGGAAAGGAAAAAGAAGCACGCTTTGAATGAAAGGAAATATTATAAATCAAGAGTCACATGTAAAAAGGGCATACAAGCTTTTTGTAAACAAACATTTGTGGGCCCTTTTCTCGCCAACCGAGGGTCGCCTACGCAAATCAACAATTTCATCAGGAAAAAGAATGCTTCTCCTACCCGTTAATCTTGATGGTTTGCATTGGTGTCATATGGGTGGCGAGAAAAGGGCATAAGAAGATTTGTTTACAAAAAGCTTGTATGCCCTTTTCACATGTTGTTCTTGAAATGAGCAATATGGTTCACTTCCTGAATTTCCATATGTTTCTGAAAAGATGAAACAGTAATATCAGCTGGTGGAAACTAACGATTTTAAATTGGCTCACTACTTGACTAGCCTATTGGTTCTAAGCAAATCGATTAACGCACCCCATTCGAGTCGGAATTCTAGTACTACACTATGTTTGTTTTGATTTGCTATGAAAGTTTGACAGATATAATGAGGGGTTAGTGGATTTTCCTATGTTTCGAGGGGTGAATCGATTAGCTTGCGACCGAAGATAGTACCAGAGCTGAGCCAAAAAGTTGAGCACGTTTCTTCGAGACCTTCTAGTCTTAGAGTTACCTCTATGTTAGTACCGTCCCAATAACGAGTTCATCTAGATAAAATTTATAAATGGCAGATTTTTAGTGACGGGCCCAATCTTAGATCCACAGGTCAACAGTAGAGCTATTTCCCCTATATTGTTATGAAAGAACAACGCAATAGTTAAGCGGTTAAACAAACCTCTATGGTAATCCCGGTGAGAAAGGTGACTAAATCCATTCGTGGCATTATTATTTAAGCGTGTAATCAATTCAAGAATTCAATAAAATAAAAGGTGTGGCAGACAGTATTAACTTTCTCATGCATTTTACACGCCTACCCTGACGTCATGACATTATACTACGTTCAACACTCTGGCAAATAAACTTAAGAATTTCATAAGGTTCGACTTATGAACGACCCATATGAATGTCATAAGCGGAACTTATGAATGATTTTCATCTAACAGGAGGCTGCTCTCATACGCCTATAACCATTTCATTTTCCCAAGCGTTGAAAGACGAGTGGTCAAAAAACGGGCCCCGTAATCTGAACGTTCATGGTTCGGTTCCAGTCTGCTTCACTGTATTATTATTTTGTAAACATTAATTTTCATAAGGCAAATCAATGAAATTCTTACCGATATCATGTGGCTGAAATTCATAAGGGGTTCTTGTGAAATTCTTACGTTCTTTTGCCTCAGTGAAACAGTAGATATCAATCATGTAATAACGAAATATAATATGATATCAAGAAAGCCTATAATTCCAGCTATAGTCTGAATTACTATTAACTTAAAGGTGAACCACAGGCAAACAGACATAACACATTGAATATTTCTCATTGTAAAATATCGTCGCTAAAACATTACCGCCATCTGTTGAGTACACTGTGGTCGGTACTACGCTGAACATATGGCGGTAGTGTGTAAACGTCAAACGCAAAGGAATTGACTGTACGTGCCACAGGTGGCAGTACTACCAATTGAGATACTTTTAAATTGACCGTTAAATGCTTGTTCGATGAACAACTTGTGAGTGTTATGTCTGTTTGTCTGTGGGTGAACAATACAAATAAAATAAAAATCAGATTATATCTGCCACCCCTATTTACATACTACATATTATACTACGTTCAACACTCAGGCAAATAAACTTAAGAAACATATGAATTTCATAAGCGGAAATTATGAATGATTTTTTGTCAAACAAAGGTTGCTTGTATACGCCTATAACCATTTCATTTTCCCAAGCGTTGAAAGGCGAGTGGTCAGCAAACGGGCCCCGTAATCTCAACGTTCATGGTTCGGTTCCAGTCTACTCCACTTTATGTTATTTTTGCCAGCATTATTTTTCATAAGGCAAATCAAGGAAATTCATACCGATTTCATGTGGCTAAAATTCATAAGTGGTTCGTATGGAATTCTTACGTTCTTTTGTTTCAGTGAAACTATAGTGGATATCAATTACGTAATAACGGAACATAATATGATATCAAGAAAGCCAGCTTTTCAGCTATAGTCTGAATTACTATTAGCTTAAAGGTGAACGATACAAATAAAAGAAAAATCAGATTATATCCGCCATCCCTCTTTACATACCACATTGGCAACTCACAGGAAGCAAACTTTCAACACGCTACGAATCGTTGACCTAAGTTCGGGTAATCAATTTACATACACGGTATGAAAAAAATACTCAAAATTAAATTAAAAAAACTAACTCAATGTTGGGTTCTCAACTAACTCAAAAGTGGCGTTAGTTCATATTTACTTATCTATCGAGTAATAATAGATAAACTCAAATTACAGTTCATTTTCTGTTAATCATCGTTTAGTTAAAAACGTAATATTTTTCATAATCGATCGATAAAGTATTTTCTGTATTTGTATTAAAACTACATTTTTGTAAATTGTGTTACATAAAACTACTGACGAAGAATGTATCCAAATATTTTTCAATATATTTCATTTTAATAAAACACGCTGCGAACTAAATTAGAAAAGAATTAAATTTTCAGTTAAAAGTACTCAACCGTGGGGGCGACCTCGGCGTAGTGGTTAGCATCCATAGCTCTCACGCCAAAGTCACGAGTTCAAATCTCACCACCAGACAAGTCACAAATGATCCAAGAGCGTTAAAGTGACTATAATAATTTTAATAAAAAAAAAGTACGCAACCGTCATGTTTTCACCGTTGGGTACTTTCAACTTATTTTTGGATGACCTCATAGCCGTCGATGCTGCCATTTTTGTGTGCTCCATCGCCTTCGTTCGTACTTCATTATTCCATTCGATTGATCGTTAGGTTATTTTCACTCAATGATTACTCAAAATTTGGTTTTCTTCATAAACTTAATTTTACCTAGCCCCATGTGAAAGTGAACTCAATTTTGTGTACTTTTTTTTTACTGTGCAGATGTGAGTTCACCAGAACGTTCTCCAACATACCGTATGCGTGATAATGGTTGCACCATCATACAAATAAGGTTCCCGTTTTACCTGTGCATACAATGTGTTGGTTTTCTTTGCATGCACGTAACCTATAGCTCATACCGTAGTAGGCTGTGTATAAAAGAAAATGATTTCCTTAGTTTGACAGCTGCACCATGACGAAGTGGCAGCGTATTCGTGATTTGCAAAAAGACATTTCAATCGCCGTGGGAGTGTCTCGGTGGACCGTCAAAAGGGTTTTAGACCGAGAAAAGAAAAGACATCTATCCACGAAGGTGGCCTCAGGTCGTCCGAGGTCAGCTCGGATTCCGAGGGTTATCGCTGCTATCAAAAGGAAGATTCGGGTGAATCCAGTGTGTTTAATAAGGAAAATGGCAAAGGAACACGGGATCAGTGACTTTACGGCACGGAAGATCGTAAAGGAAGATTGCGGGGCGAAGTCGAGGGCACGGGAAAAAAACTCACATGATTACCAACCGCATCCGGGAGCTACGAGTCGAACGATGCAAGAAAATCTTGAACTTCCTTAAGCGTAAAAATCCGGTAATCCTGTTCACCGACGAGAGCATGTTTACCGTCGATCCCGTATCAAATTCCAGAACCGACCGGTATATTAGTTCTCTTCCGGTAAAAGACGTGGCCGACGAGCACAAGAACGTGTATCTGACCAAGCATCCTGTTAGCGTTATGGTGTTTGGATTGGTGGCTTCCGATGGCAAAAAAATGGACCCGGTGTTCATTCCAGAAGGCGACAAGGTCAACACGGAGGTCTACATCGGGATTTTAAGTAATTATGTTCTTTCGTGGATCAAAGAACAGTACGGTCCGAAGCCAAATGTTGTATTTCAACAAGATGGGGCTCTGTGCCACACCTCGAACCGCACTCAGAAGTGGTTGCAGGAACATCTTCCGTTCTGGGCGAAGGGTATGTGGCCGCCATCCACCCCGATATTAATCCGCTGGGTTGCTCAATATGGCGCGTCATGAAGGCCAAGGCCTGTTCTAAACGCCACCCGAGTACAGCAAGCCTCAGACAAACATTGACCCGTACCTGGAGAGAAATGGATCCAGACTACATAATTAGAACCTACCGTACATTCCGGAACCGTGTGGAGGCCGTAATTGCAGCAAGTGGAAACTCGATCGATGATATAGTTTAAGACTCTGAGAAACATCCCCCTTTGAATAAATAAAAAAAACTCGAAAACGAAATTTTTGAGAACTTTTTTTAATTTTAACATTGCTCAATGGTGCAAACATTATCACGCATACGGTAGTCCCACCATCGAATGGCATTTGCTAGATAAGATGAGGTTGCGGCATAATTAAAAAAAATTAGCTCTGCAAACAACGCTCTTTGAACACAATTTTATGAATACGTTACTGGAAAAAAATGCAAGGATTAAAAAGGATGACATTTTTGGACAAAAGGAGGATGTAGAAAATTTATTGAAAAAGGAGGACATGTCCTCCTTTAGGATACCATATGGTAATCCTATGCTCAAGGAATCAAACATATCTCAAATGGCAAAATGACAAGCGATCAACGAGACGAACGATAACGCTATGTCAGAAATGGAAAGCAATAAAGATATAATCTTCTTCCCTTCTTTTCACGACAAACAGCCTTTGGAATATAGCTCGCTTGGGCCGATAGAAGGAAACGACCAAATTGTTGGCAAGCTGCTTCACGCAGTAACGCAGAAGATGATATACAGGGGTTACTCAAAATAAATAACTAGGATAGGCAAATTTTTGGTCAACATTGGAGTGTTGTAACTTCGTCAAATATGATCCGATTTTAAATCTTTCTTCTTGACTGGAAAACTAATATTGTTCTACGGTGTAACCACGAAAATAATCCTGGTCACCGGATACCGGAGATATTCCGGGGCCCCAAATGAGCTGTCGCACGGCATGTTTTGATGTAAAAATTCAATTGTCTTCTGCTCCAGGGTCCCCCGGGGGCATACCGGAGGTCCCAAGAGCGGCCAATGTGGTAAATGATCCACTTTAAGTCTATAGAAAGAATATTCATGAAAATCCATGAAGAAAGAGCTGTCGCACGGCATGTTTTTGAGTTAAAACGAAATTGTCCCCTGCCACAGGTTTTCTCGGGGCATCCCAGTGGTTCCGAGAGCGGCCAATGTGGTAAATGATCCACTTTAAGTCTATAGAAAGAATATTCATGAAAATCTATGAAGAAAGAGCTGTCGCACGGCATGTTTTTGAGTAGAAACGCAATTGCCCCCTACTACAGGTTCCCCCGGTGGTATCCCATGATTCCGAGAGCTGCCAATGTGGTCACTGATCCATTTGAAGTTTAATGAATGTCTATTCATGAAAAACTATGAAGAATGAGCTGTCGCACGGCATGTTTTGGTCTAAAAATGTAATTGCCCTCTGCTCCAGCTTCCCCCGGGGGCATACCGAAGGTCCCGAGAGCGGCCAATGTGGTCACTAATCCATTTAAAGTCTATCAAAAGCCTATTCATGAAAACGCTTGCAGAAAAAGCTGTCGCACGGCATGTATTGGTGTAAAAACGCTATTGACCCCTGCTATAGGATCCCTCGGGGGTATCCCGTGATTCCAAGAGCGGCCAATGTGGTCAATGATTCATTTAAAGTTTATGGAAAGCCTATTCTTGAAAAAACATGAAGAATGAGCTGTCACACGGCATGTTTTGGAGTAAAAATGCAATTGTCCCCTGCTCCAGGTTCCCCCGGGGGCATACTGGATGTTCCGAGAGTGGCCAATGTGCTCAATGATGCATTTAAAGTTTATCGAAAGTCTGGAACCGATTCCAGGGAAATGGCCATATCTCGGTTGATTATAAGTCGATTTTAGTTCTTGGCATATGATTCGCTTTAGAAATGGTTTTTCTTTCGTTGTATTTACTAAAAATATAGATATTTAACCAGCATCATATATAAAATTTCACCAAAAATTTAGCAAGTTAGACAAGCCCTCCGGAAACCCGGAATATCTCCCGTATCCGGTGACCAGGATTATTTTCGTAGTTACATCGTAAAACAATATTAGTTTTCCAGTCAAATGCTCTTGGAAGATTTAAAATCGGATCATATTTGACGAAGTTACAACACTCCAAAGTTGACCAAAAATTTGCCTATCCTAGTTATTTTGAGTAACCCCATGTTGAGGCATTTACGTGTATTTGATGTAAATTTTGAATAATTGATTTTTTAGAAAATCTATCCAGAAAATCATGAGTTTGGTTTTATTTTCATGCATAAGTGTTAATATTTGCGTGCCTAACGTCTAAATTTGCATAGATTTGAAAATATAATTAGCTCTAAAAAGATAATTTCTAAATCTTTGACAGTCCACGGTTACAGTAGCCCTTCCGGACATGTTCCGGTACTGCCGGGGAAATGGCCAATTCTTGACACGAACCAAAACCCATCGAAATCCGTTCACCTCATTAAAAAAGTAGGCGTTTTGAATGAAATGTACGAATTTTGATTAATTTATTAGGTGCGTGGATTTCGGTCCGCCACGGTAATGACCTTCTTGAGAGTCCATGGTCATATAGGGTCTTTCGGGCATGTTCCGGTGCCCCTAGAAATGTTCCGATCCCTTAAGGGCAATGGCCATTTTTCAACATGAAGCGTATCAATATCGATGATGTTCTCGCATTCAAAACTTGCGTCACTATTCATTATATAAATGGCATCTGAACACATTTGGCACTCAATAAACCAATCCCACCAAGGTGGTCGTTCTCTAAAACAGGCCTGATAGGACTAGGAACTTAAATAATAATTAAAATCTCAAATGTACTAAAGTTGAAAAGACGAACTCAGAACTAAAATGTCGTCCATCTGCAAACAACTCGAATGAAGTCAAATTTCATATAGATCGGAACATGCCCAGGAAGGAGTGTAACCGTGGACTGTCAATAAGGCCTTCTCTAGCGAAAATTTGTAACATCATGAAGCTTGATGAGTCGCACGACGAGTTAAAATTCTTATTGACAATTGGCCACTTCTCCGGGATGGCCAATGTAACCGTGGCATCTCAACAAGGTCATTACCCGCCGAGTTTTGAAAAACTACACTCAAAATAATTCACACGTTATTGTTACGTGAAAAATCACATAGAGTCACTCAGGTGGAGGCGAACCAGCCCAAGGCTGAAAGCCTCCCTAATAAAGATAAATAATAATAATAATAATAGAGTTACTCTATTCCCGCTTCTGTCAATTTTACGTGACACAAGTAAAGTCTACATGATACCAGATATGCATCAACGGAAATTTCCTTCGAAGTCGGTAGATTTTTTAATGAAATGTACGTGATTTACACATACACAAATTCTATGTGCATTTCACGTAAACCCTATGTGATTGTCACATATGAAAAAAATAAATGAGTGACTCACTCATAATGCTACACAATATGGTGGCATTGCAATGTACATGTTTAGATACCAGTGAAAATCTAGATAATTGTGTTACCTATTTATTTGCGTGGAACAATTTCGTGTTGGAAGTATGATATACATAACTAAACAAATTATGTATAGAATAACTTTTAAGTTTGTTTTTTAGTTTCAGTATATACCGGCAAAAAGTACCATGAGCATGAATGCGAGTTAAGCTCCCTTACATCATATGGTTGTATCCAAATTTCCGTTACTTTTCCCGTTCGAATTTATGTTCCTCCTGTGTATATATTGACCGTAATAAAGATGTATTGGAATCAATGAATACTATAGAATCATTTGTAATGCGAAATCAATGATACATTTTATTTACAACGAAATTAAAATCATAGGAGACGATTATAAATTCCATCGACAGAATCACGTAGCTTCTACGTGATAATCCAGTAACCATCTCTCTCACTGAAACGAGTGCTTCCATGTATGAATCACGTAACTCTTACGTGAAAAGTGCGATGGAAAAAATCTATGTATGATTTCACGTAGCATTGACGTGAACATTATTTTGAGTGAATAAAGTTTGATATGTCGTATAACGGTTTTTGATTTTTGTCGTAAATTGGCAGAACTTGAACCACTCAATTAGTCCTCGCATTAGTCTTCGTTAGAGTTTGGTACACTCAAAATAATGTTCACGTCAATGCTACGTGGAAACATACGTAGATTTTTTCCATCATACTTTTCACGTAAGAGCTACGTGATTATCATGTAGGGGTACTCATTTTATTGGACCCAAACGTCACTGGATTATCACGTAGAAGTTACATGTATTTTTCGATGGCATTTACCGGTGGATTCCAGTATCAGATTTGTTTATAGTTGTTTACAAAAGATTTTCTTATAAGATAAAATCAATTATGTATTACTATAGAATAAATAGAAATCTTATAATATTTCTTTATTTATTGATGCACATATTCTAAAAAAAAAACATCAGAAAAAGTATAATAATATCCGACATAAATCCCAAACAATCCTGGTGATATGAGAAATGGAATAGGACAAATTTTCTTTTCACTGCCAGATCATTTGCCGTCTTTCTATTGAACACAATAAAACAGGCAATGTATATTTGAAAATCAGGATAATCATTAGAAATAAAGGGTGATACGGTCAAAATTTGGTCAAGGGAAAACGCGTGTAAATCGGTGAAATCGTTTATTTAAAAAATCAAATTAAATTTCTTTTTCAAGTTCAATTAGTATAAAATTCAGGAAAAATATTCAGTTAGGCTTCCGCTTTTCCAAATCCAAATTGCCGGGCCTTACGCTTGACCCCTGCCATCAGATTTTGTACAGCCACCTTGTCCACCTTCTTCGCCGCAGAAAGCCAGTTTGCCTTGAACTGCTGCTCGCCCTTAGCAGTTTTTTTGGTCTTCTTTAGGTTCCGCTTGACAATAGCCCAGTATTTCTCAATTGGGCGGAGCTCTGGCGTGTTGGGAGGGTTCTTGTCCTTGGGAACCACCTGCACGTTGTTGGCGGCGTACCACTCCATGGCCTTTTTACCGTAATGGCAAGATGCCAAATCCAGCCAAAACAGTACGGAACAACCGTGTTTCTTCAGGAAAGGCAGCAGACGTTTATTCAAACACTCTTTCACGTAAATTTCTTGGTTGACAGTCCCGGAAGCTATGAAAATGCTGCTTTTCAAGCCACAGGTACAGATGGCTTGCCAAACCAGATATTTCTTTGCGAACTTTGACAGTTTCATGTGCTTGAAAACATCTGCTACCTTTCCCCTTCCTTTTGCCGTATAAAACTCCTGTCCCGGAAGCTGCTTGTAGTTGGCTTTGACGTAGGATTCGTCGTCCATTACCACGCAGTCAAACTTCGTCAGCATCGTCGTGTACAGCCTCCGGGATCGCGCTTTGGCCGTCGTATTTTGTTTATCATCGCGATTTGGAGTCACTACCTTCTTGTAAGTCGATAGTCCGGCTCGTTTTTTGGCTCGATGCACGGTTGTAGACGATACACCCAGCTTATTTGCGGCACCTCGGAGAGAGAGGTTAGGGTTTCGCTTGAAACTACCGACAACTCTCTTTGTCGTCTCAGCGGCTTCCGGTTTTCGATTTCCCCCCGATTCAGACTTCCTGGCTGTCGACAAACGTTCCCCAAACACTTTAATTACATTTGTAACGGTTGATTTGGCAACTTTTAGCGATTTTGCCAACTTTGCGTGCGAGTAGCTCGGATTTTCGCGATGCGCGAGCAAAATTTTGATACGCTGCTCTTCTTGCTTGGACGGCATTTTGACAACTGAAGAGTGAATTCCAAAATCAAAATAGGAGCAACATTCTACACACACACACCTTCAAAATGAGGGGTGTTCAGGTTTTTTAAATGCAAAATTGAAAGAAATACGTCAAGTTGATATTGACCAAATTTTGACCGTATCACCCTTTAGAACGTTCGACCGGAACTGAATAAAAATGGAGACTATCATACACTACTAGTTCGTCTTGACAGCCAGGTTCACACAAGATTGTAACGAACATATATTTTCTTTGCTTAGGTTTAAGCAAAAAATACCAACAGCTCTGCAGTTCAAGAATTATTATTTAATTAAATTTAATTTTATTAAAATTTAAATTAAATTTAATTAAATTAAAACTGCTATCAGTTTCCCAATAGGCTTTTTTAATGCACCAACAATTTGAGGGCACCAGGCAAGTTCGAGAGGAAACGTCAACCAAACCGTTTGTTTACATCAGAATGAGGATTTTTTACAACGCAAATTAAAGCATTTTTCATTGAACATCTTGCCAATTTATATCGGTAATTGTCTTACTTTACGATTTTCCACTGATCTGAACCGATTTGTACTTCAACTATTCACACACTAGAAATCGGGAAGATCATACCAACTAATGCACTATTCTCATTTTATATTTTTCTCAGCAAAAATATTCCTGAGCACCAGCAGGATCCTTGCAAAAACGATATAGAATTAAATTTCTCGACTGTAGATTAAGTTTTGGAGCATCTCAGATGAATCTATTTATGAGGGAAAGATAAAAAGTGTTCCACTTCCTATGACTCACGGCAACAAATTCTGCTCACAACACTCTTTTTGAAGTTCTATTATTCATCACCAGAGGTTGAATCGATCGCTATGTTTCAATTAAACAGGCGTATTCACGTCAGAAATTCCAAACACATCGTATGAATACGATGATAGACTATGACTGACGGACTTTACAGCATACACATGGCAGGAAACGGCTTCAGTAAGTAACGATCTTCAAAAGTAAGTTGTGAGTGATGACCAACTGACAACTCTGAAAGAAATCAAATTTATCATATCGGTGGATATATTCTACGGAGCGTCGCCATGAACTAGACCGTTTGCGAAGCTTGTTTTTCGTCATGTACAGGGTGATTCGGAATAACTATCCCTTTTTGAAATGGTCATAACGATTGAACGCTTGCATGAATTTTTGATATCATTATATTCCAGATATTCTACATATATAATCTTCAACTAAGCATAGTTTATTGCAAATCTCTCTCCCTTTACCTTAATTATCAGCCACATTTGTCATGAAAATTAACCACAGCTGGCACGCACGCTTTAGTTCCAGCACTTTTTGAGTCCTGGTGATGCGTTTAAGCTCTGATATTGAATGGATTTTCCAAGCATGGTTCCTTTGTACCTCTATAATGATGCAAAAATAAATGTTACATTCTTTCGAAGAGATTTCAGTTTCTAAAAGATAACACACGATTTTTGTAAAGATTTATGCCATTCTCCATTTTGACGTCAATGGCGGCTTGAAATCACAAACGAATGAAATTTCAAATCCTACTATCAATGCAAGCTGATATTTGTACACACTTAAAACAAAAATACTTGAACATATACCCATTTTACCCATTGAGAATTGCATATTTGTGAAATCGGTGACAGTTATTCTGAATCACCCTGTATATCAAGCAGTGCTATCTTAAATTCATACTCGAAGTTTACTATACTGAAGGATTATACTGGCGAAGCATTATTGCTGTATATCAACGAAAATGTCTACGTTTTCTTCGTTGCTTTGGAAAGAATATTCCACGACAATATATCACTTACCATCACATCCAATAATAACGTTGCTGCCAAATTGGGTGGTCTTATGAAAGCACAAATATGTTTGAAGACTGTCATGATATCAGGATAAAAAATACTGAGCGTTTCCTTACCTTTAGGCTAAGAATCCATGAGTCGTACAAAGTTCAATCAAATAAGTATGACATTCGCTCTATGACATTATAACTTTTGTCATATTTTTCTGTTTTGCTAGCAGCGCAAACATTTCTATTGCCATAAAACAAAATCAAACGTTCCGATTCAAAATTGTTTTTTTTTCACTTACAAATATTTTGTGAAAATAATTACACACTATTTCCATCATTGAGGACAATACTCCTTTCTGGTGGATTGAGCGAACAGTAATATTTATTTACTTTGCTCGTTTGGTTCAGTGTTTGACGGTTCGTTTGGTTCTTTTTGCTTCAGTCCAGTGCTGAGTTGCATCACGGTACTGACAGCCTTTAGTTTGACAAAAGAGATTCCTAACAACAGAGAACCCTCTCTCCTTAAAACTTCTCACCAGTATGACACAACAACCGTGAGATATCGTTGTTTTGCTTTTCTCACTCATTCGCAATACCACTAACATCTGTCATGTGATACCATCATATCACCGAGGAAAAATAAATAGACATATAAATTGATCGTCATCTCATTTCGAGCATAAATACGGTTATGACGGTCATTCCTCTTCCAAAATGACGGATAAGGCGACAGCTGTGATATATCAAGGAAAAAGTCTTATCCTGCGTTATACAATCGTATCATAACCATTTTCTCGCGAAACGAAACCTACATTCACAAACCTAAAACACAATCGGGAAGAGGCGAATTTCCCCTACCTGTTGCAATTGTTGGTCTGCACATTTTCTTCACTTGAGGTTTCAACAATCAAAGCAACCATTGGTATCCATCAGCAAAGAAAACTTCAAATGGTTACTTTGGAGTCCGTAAGGAAACGCATTGTATTTCAGTAAATCTTCGCTAAAATTAATAGCGAATTCTTTTTTTTATTCAGTTCCAACCTGGATCGGGTATCAAGATTGGATCTGCTTGTCTTCTGACAATCGTCAGTTTTTTCGTTTGCTTTCAAAAACCCAACTCAGGTTGTGGTCCGCACTGACAAAAATCTCGGTTTCGCATTGATTTTGTCGAAGGTCCAGCTGTTGAAAAGATATTTGTTTTGACAGTAAAATTCTAGTGAGCTTGTCAATTGTGAGTTGTGTCAGTTTTGAGACGCGTAGGTAAAAGAGAATTGATATTTCCGATGGAACAGTGGCTTTTATTTGCAAATTAAAAAATTGCATTTTTGAAGATAAATGGATATTTTTCTGCATTGTAACGTAACAGACCCACATATTTATTTGTTACAAGTAAAATGAAAATCCAACGTTTTCTTCAAAATGTTTCGTATGTTTTGAACTTAACAACTTTTAGCAAGAACAGGAAAACGAGGGAGCATTATTCTCACTTCCCACTCATAAATGCCCAACAGTAATGATCAGTGAGTGAACGATTTTGCTACTCTCTTCTTCTCATTTAATCTAACTGGCTTTTATGAAGACGGTCTAGTGAGGTAGAGGTGTTTCCAAGTGATATGCTAGTTGACCGTCAGTTTTGAGATGTGACGGTTATGCGAGGATGACCGTCAAGGGACAATAACCGTAATGATAATGCACAGCACTGCTTCAGTTTCTGCGTGTCTCTATTCAACGTCTCTGGTTTGCAGTTCCGTGCGCCAACTCAATTTTGAGGTGTTGTCATTCACTCACATGTAAACAGGATTACTTACTTTAAAGTTGTTTTCACTCAACGTCAAGTTAAAACTACTCAAAACTGAGTTTTCTACAACTTACTCAATTTTAACTTGGCGCACGGAACTGTCGAGTTGGGTGATTAGAACTCAATTTTGGATTGTTTTGCTTTTTCGTTTTTGACAACAACAAGAGAGCAAGTGAGAGGCATCAACTCAAAAGTAAGTTTAAATAACTCAACCGTTGGGTAGTTTTGGTTCTCCGTGTATATCACAGCCTCTCTCTCTCTACTACATAGGTCGCTAGACCACAGGAAAATTAATAACCAGGCGTCTCCATAAAATTTGACTCGTTTATGTGGAACCTCAATGTACAGTATTCATGTGATTATTCTTGCCATACTGGTGGTATATTGTATCGATTGTAGTACGTAAATGTTATCACATTTACCCCAATTGTAATTCCCGCATACGATGCTACCGACTATAAACAGAAATGGTGCGTTCCAAAATGTACTGCAACTCAATTTACCACGCAAATCCCACACAAACACCCGGTGATTTGTGACCGTTTACAGGCAATTTCAAACCCGAAAGCAAGACCTTATCCCAGCACGCACATCTGATTTGTGCGATTTGTGTCCCAGGAAAGAAAGTGAGTAGAATAGAAAAGAGTGAAATAAATCCATCAACCTTTTTGGGTGAACCTCCGAAATAAGTACATTTTGCTTCGATTTTTGCATTTACACACACACACAGATAGAGAAAAACGTGAGATCGTGTCCAAAAAGCCCCCGAAACTTACCCTTGTTCTTAAGTATCGTATTGATGGTCGGACTGGCCGGTGCCGCCGCAGCCGGTTTCGAGTGGGGTGCAAACCGGACGGTGTGGGTTGGCGTAACGCAGCCGTCCCGTGGTCCGATGGTGGGCAGTGAGCTGGACGTTTGCAGTGGGTGCTGGTGTCTTCGAAGACCTTCCGCAGACGGTGGTGGGGGACCTTCGGCCGAGGGTCGTGCCGCTGTCGGTGGAGTGGAGCTGAACTCAACCGGTCTCTCGTAGCCGGAGGATGTGGTCCACGGGGCAGGCACTTGTGGCGTTTCGGCACGGGACGAAGGCGGTTGAAGGATCCGTCGCGTCGGTGTGGGAGATTCGAATCCGATCGGGCGGAACTCGCGGCGTTCGCTGACCGGGGATGGCGGGGCGCTACGGGGTGTCCACACGGGTTGCACCGCTTCACCGTTGCTGCCGGGTTTGCTTCGTTCGGCTAGTTCTGCTTTGGTGAGAACCTCGGTCGAACGGTTGTGCGGTGACCAAACGCCTGTGGACGGGAGAAAGAAAACACAGGGGGAAAATTCAATTAATCCTGAATGTAAACAGAGTTGTTGTCAGCCGGCGAGCGACCAACTGATGATGACCGGAATGTGATGATGCGTGAATCATGGCGGGGGTTAGACTGGTTCCTATTCGGATCGAACGGAATGCTTGGGATGGTTATTACATTTTCGGCTACGAACCAATCTGCTTCATCTGGGAAAGACGGGGAGGTGGAGCAAATTCCTGTTTAGTTGGATTACGGTAAAGGGTGTTGATGCGGAAACACATGTCCACACACACACAAACACGGCGAAGCACAGATGGTCTGCAGTCAGCGAGAGAGGATTAAACCCGTTCAATTGTTGGCTGTGGGTGGATGTTGAGTAAAGTGCACCTGCAGAGGTATCTGAATCTCCCACCTTGGGTAAAGGACCTGGGACGCAAATTGACAACATTGTCACCGATGAGACGTCTGTGATGCATACCACTTGCAGATTGGCCGGGATGGGATTTTATCATATCAGACAGAGGCTGAACAAGTCAAATACAGTATGCATGGGTGTGCAAATAAGCCAATCCGGATCAATGGCTTTACGATTTGGTTGAATGATCTCGAATTAAGGCCGTACCGTAACCGGAGCAGCAGAGCAATTGTATGGCTCTGCAGCAGCAATGTTGATCAATCGCTTGGAATGGCATTGGTATTGTACTAATGTGCGCTTACAAATAAATCGATTTTAATAGGTTTGTGGTTGTTTCAACGAAAATGTAACTCCCTCTTTCGCAAAGATACAAATTTTATGTGATTTCCTGCAAACATTGCTTGTCAAACAGGCAACCAGTTGTTTTGGGTAACTCGTCATTGCATTTTACTGGCTCACCTAAGTAAATTAACTGCAGTCCATGAACCTCAGCTCTGTTTATATCCATAAGATCCAGTCATAAAGATTCATTTTCAGCACCTCCTAGCTTGCTTGAATGCATGCCACTATATGGCTACTAGGGATGTCCGATTTGAGCTAATCGATAATTTGTTTTCCTTCGAATAATTTTCCGATTATTCTTTTCAACCACAAATAAAATCAGTGTTGGCAAAATCATCAATCAAATAATATTTTTCCGCTCTCATACGCTCTCAATATCACGCGTGATATTGGAACAAGCTCCTTTGATATTGCGAGACTATTCACAACATGCAAAAATCAAGCTGAGAGTTGAATCAAAAAATGATTCCGTTGCACATCGTCTTCTTATAAAGAGAAAGCGGAGTTTGCTATTTCTCTTTACTCTTTATCGATGGCAGACACGAAGCTACTGCTGCCAGCAGTGGCGGTAGTTTCGGGCCGCGTTCGGATGTAAAGCAAACATCATGAAACTAAAACTCTCCATGGTTTGGTTAGAATTGTAGCTGGTGAGCAGTGTTGCCAGTATTCCAGATTTATCTGGATTTTCCAGATTTTCGTTCATCCGGCCATATACACAGACAGATCACGTATATTTCCAGATTTTCCCAGATTTTTCAAACATGTTGCTTCAAAAATATAATTGCAATTGATTCACACTCTAATCAAAAAATAAAAACTGCTTCTTTAATTATGAAAGGCCATCAACGTTGGAAAATATTACAACATCGTACATGGAATTGTTACAACATGTTTGCATGTTAATGGATTGCAGAATCATGAAAATGGAACCATTTTCTAAATATTATTCGCTGAAAAAAATCTTCAAACTTTTTAAAATAGTGGGCCTAAATGTTTGTTTAATTGGAATTATTATTTATTTTCTATATTGAAAAAAAAAATCAAAATTTAAATATGGAGGAATTTTTATAATTTGTTAATCTTGAGAAATCGAAAACTGTTCAGGATTGAAAACAATAAATTCAGCCTTGGAAAATTAGCAAGGCTTTTGAATCTAAATAGACAGCTACCAGGACTTTGAAGTATGTTTGTGAGATTTTTGAGGATATTTCATAAAGAAAATTGGAAAGGCATCTGATAATTTTTAGCATTTTTTTAAGTACCTGTGAATATTGAGTTACAGCAGTCTGAATTTCTTTAGAATTCTGAATTGCCCTAAAATTTCAAAATTTTAAGGTAATGCTGAAAATAGTTTACAGTGAAGTGTGAGGCAAATTCTTTGCTAAATCAAAGGAGTTAATTCTGAGTAGAGTTCCATCCATCTTTGTAAGCTTCGTGGTCGTACGGTGTCACCCGTCCTTCAGGTGTATTGTGAGTGCCACGACGAAGTGAGGGTTCGATTCCCGCTCCAGCCAGTGGAACTTTTCGCAACCTGAAAATTTCCCTACTTGTCTACTGGGTGTGGTGTGTTGTCAGTTTTCTTGTGTTAACTTTTCAGTCTGTGCAACCTCTGGTTGAAGACAGTGTCAGTTGTATTTTTTTAAAACTCATATGACAATTGCATGGAGATATTGTGAAGAATGGAAATAGAATTCGGAAGAGAAATCAAAGAAAGTTCGTATGATGAAACTTAAGGAGTATGCTGATACGAATCGTGAGAATAATTTCAATGGAATTCTGTTCAATGCTTCTATGGAGATTCATTTTTATAACATTTTAAGAAATTTAAGAGAAAAACGAAACATCTGGCAATTTCTGGGATGCCATTTTGGCAAAGTATTTGAGTATTTACTTAGCAAATACTGAAAAGGATTCTAAAAACAACTCTGAGCTCAAAGGGAATTATCGGATAAGTCTGAGCATAGTGTGCCGGTCATTCTGAAGAGTGTGACAAGGAAATTATTAATAATATTCTAATGGAATTTCATAGAGAAAGATTAAAACAAAATTATGTCAATTTTTGGGAATTGTTGCTAGTTTGAGGGAATTGTGGAATCCGAGAGTGATTTATAAGAGATAACAAGAGAACTCTTAGAATGTTACTGAAAACGTTAGGATATTATCAAGATTATTTTAGGGGAATCCAGAAAAGAAGTATGATGGAACCTGTAGTTTAGGTAAACTGTGTGTGAATACCACGATGTTAGGCTTTGATTTCCACTTCAGCCTGGTAAATTTTACTTTAAAATAAAATGCCTACTAGGGGAAATGCAGGTAATGTCGGCCTAAGTGTCCTTAATTTGGGCCCATACATTAATTCAGCAATCGACTAAATTTTCAATAGCAACCAAAAATATCCATTAGTAACGTCCCAATAACGCGTTCAATGTTGGCCGATTTAAGCAATGCTAACAAGTTATTTGTTTTATATAAATTATTTGAACATTTAATTCATAAACATTTTGATTTCAATAGCATTATGTTAAAAAACAGGATTTTTGAAGCCTTCCAGATTTTTCCAGATTTTATGTTTCAACTGGTCCAGATTTTTATCAAAATGACCTGGCAACGCTGCTGGTGAGTTTTGTTAGCTTGATATTCGTAGCTACGATATCACAGCTTGTCACATCATCCGCTGTTGCTTGCTTGTTGATTATTTTCTACGAAAATCCAACACTGAATAAAACCATTGATTTTATTTTAACTGAATATGTATTCTAAATATTAATGGTTCTGCGATCATGTTGGGTTATTTTCGGTGAAACCATAATGACCATAGTGAAGACACACACAAAAAAAATCCAAGCGGAAAAAAAGTCGAAACATTTGTGAATTGTTTTCTGCCAGCGACAGAACATTTGTGTACATGCGCGACATAGATTTATTGTATGTTTAATTTAGTGTTTTTTTGGCTAATTGCTGAATTTATTTGATGTTTATTGCATTTGCAATTAAAGGAAAAGAATGAATACTAACCACTCATTGACATGGACGTTAAAGTTATGCGTAAATGACGGAGTTGATAATTTACTGTCACACGCAAGCTAAAATTTAATTACTATAAACTGTTTAAAAAAGAATGGGCTGCGAAATTTGGTTTATTCTCTATCTCCGCTATTTGCTTGAAATGTACAGACATTTCTTCGCTCCGGACGATGGTTTTACAAAAAAATTACATTCGCCATCATTGATCAAAGGCCATTAATTTAGCACTTATTCATCCCGTCACCGAAGCGTCCCAGGATTTGAGTGACATAAGTGTTGTAAGATTTGGTTGATTTCTCTAAACTTTTACAGTGCCACAAATTTTCCACATCCACTTGCCAATCAAGCGAAATTGAAATTGACTGTTTGATGATCCCTCAAGGTGGATTCTCTGTCACCCTGTTGGATCACCGTCCATATAGTTCAAAGCAAAACTGAAGCGCTTTGAAAACCCACGCGCAGCATTACGACGAGCGCGGCACACGTGTGCCATTTCGTGAGTGTTAATAAATCAATCACAGAGGATTCCACTTACAAATATGGGACGAGTGCCGGGTGTCTTTGATATTCACTTGTTACACCTTGAATCGAGTGCGAGACACAAGCTGTTCGTAATTCAATTTTGAACAACTCACATACACACTTACACATATTGTAGAGCAGTTCCACACCAAATGACGAATCGATATGATGCGACTTTCTTCGATTTGCATGAAATTTTGCACAATTGTTTGTTATGGTCGGTCATTTATATTTGTGCTCAAACTCGACCATTTTGAATTTCATCAAAAGAAAAATTAAAATGGCAAATTTGATATTTTCAATCAATTATAACTCGCAAACGCCACTTCAAATCGATGTGATGTCTGACATAAAGTTTTGGGAATAAATAATTGCTTTACTAGAAATAACTTTTGGACAATTTTTTTGCCGTGGACTACGTCTTACGGGATGGTACTGGGGGTAAATCTAAAATCTTAAATTGCGACCGTCACGAAAAGGTGTAAGGTTGTGAAGGCTTATAACCTTGTCATTTATAGATGAAATTAAAATCCAAATACACCAATCGATAGGAAGTAACCCTCACAATCTGCACCTTTAAATGCTTTTCTACTTTTCCATGAAAAACTGTTGAAAAGTGTACAAATAAAATGTGATAATTTTAACACTGTTTTCATTAAATAAACGTTCTCCCCAAACCAAGTCGTCATAATCGAGTACCATTTTGTTGCGCATCGTTTTGCTTGAGCCTGATAAACAATATAAGAGCTCTACTGTCGTTTCTCCACTCGTCAAAGATTCGGACGGCGTGGTAGGCAGAAGCAGGAGCAAATCAGGAATAGGCGGATTTTAAATATATGTAATATATATATATATATATATATATAGAATATATAAAATGAGGGACTTTGGAGCGCTTGTGTGATAACGAAACTTCTTGGAAGTAAAATAAGCGATTATTGAGAAATTGTGGAACAGTGAATTAATGCTATGTCTCAACGTATGACTGCAAACTACAAGCGTAATTACCGGATGCGCGCGAAGGATCGTCAGGCAGACGGTTCTACGAAAAGGACCCAACACCACTGCAGAGAGAGCTTGGTTATATCGGGCCAACAAAAAAGCAGTCAGAGGTCATGCGTCACCATCTACTGGTTGTGACGCTGGAGAAGGTCCTTCAACTCGAGATAGGAAATTCAAATTAATTTTCAACAACCTTTGGTACTGTATACGTTCGACACGTAACTACGATGTTTACTTACAAAAAAATTAACAGGTAGAGAACCTGTATACGAGCTTCTGCTCTGTCTTTGAAATTTTATTACTGAATCCTCCCAATTTTTAATTAATGTTGTATTAAGCACCTACTAATTGGAAACCAAATGTTTGATTTGAGAAAAGTTACAGTATCCTATAGACACGAGAGGAAGGGTCATAATGAGCACCCTTTTCCATTTCCGTGTCCATTGACCTACACTCGTAAACACTAATGCAAGGAAAAATAAACAGATACCTAGAGGAAATTTCGGATTCTGCAATACCTTAACCTATTATCGCAAGGGGTAAACAAAGATCTAGAGCACTCAAATTTGGCCAATAGATGCTCTGAAAAAAAAAATGTATCCATATGCCAAAATTGAGCTTTCAATGACGTTGTTTACCCCCTGACGATAATAGGTTAAGGTATTGCCGAAGTCAACATTTCCCCTACCATAAACTAACGACGACCGGAAGTGTAAAACCATTATACATAATATTTTGCAATGGTTCTACGAGCATGCTGGAAAGTACAGAATTATGACGCATGATTATTTTTTTTATTATGGTTGTCCTCCAAATTGGAGAACAGAGATGCTTAAATCACCCCGTATGATCGTTATACCCCTTCCTCACCTACTCTGCTGACATATGAACCAAAATTCCAAATCAAGTCTTCTGATAAAAAAACACAACTGAAAAAAATTAAGTAATTTTGTCCCACAACATTTATGGCGGAGAGGTTCACTTGTTTTACAGAACTTTTTTTTATAAATAAATTCCATGAAAAAAAGACACCGGAAAAAAAACCAGTCGCGTTAGGGCATTTAATAATAAGTTCGACTGCTAGAAGGGCAATATATAACAAGTGATGGCGTCTGTCAAAATCAGGGTTGTTAAAGCCTTGTCGGTTAAGGAACGATATTACCAAGCCGGAGGCGGCTAGTTCGATTCTTGCAGGGTGTCGACTGCCTGGAAAATCAGAGTATTCCATTTTAGTACTGGAAATCAGGGAATCTTAGGGAATTTCTTTAAAAATCAAGGAAAAAAACTAAATCCTCTCTGAAAAGTAATGATGATCTCGCTTGTCTCATACAATTTCATTACTCGGTGTAGTTTTAGGGTGTTTGTATTTAATTTAATAGAAATCTTCAATGGAATTGTCAGCTTGTGGGTGCTCAAATTAATTATTTCAATTGCTTAAACAAACAACACATAGTCTTCTCTAGCTGCACATGAATTGTATACAAATTACAGATGAATTACTGTAAGAACTGTCAAAATCCTATGAGTTAACACGCTAGTGTTCGTGAGATTCTGCTTGGCGAACTGAATTTTGATGGTTTTGGGTTGTCCCTGCGTTGAAGTGGGATCCAGAGGGACGGATAAAATTATTTTACATAAGTAGAGCTTGACATTGTTGTTTGTTACAAGATTCATGCACCAAGTGGATTAGCGCGTTTCTGGGTGGTGCTGTGTTTAGTTCAGTCTAACAAAAATTAAACCTCTGAAAATGGGTTGGAGCGTCTTTGTGTAAATCCAAGAATATATTTTATAACGGAGGATTAAAGACAAGTGTTTCATATGCAGAAATATCCCCAACAAAAAGTCCAGAAACAGTCAGAAAAATAACTAATAAGGGTGAAGAAATTGGCATGGCAAGGAGAGGAAATGGAGTAAATTGAGGAAATAAGTTATGTCTACTGTATTTTAATTCAATACCAAGAAAAATGCACGAGAAGTTCACTAAACATCTCAACGTAGTCTACGTCAACCATGCGGTCGTGTCTTGTACACAACCCCATCATTTTTTTTTCCAGGAATAATATACACGGTTTAAGTTTTCTGTAATTTTGGAAAAGAAGTCCAGTAAAGATTTTTTAAATCTATATTAAAAGAAAAAGTGTTTAAAAACTTAATATCAAAAAAATGACGCTCATACGTATTTTTCAACCACTAACTGAAAAAGTACCTATGTTATTATATTTTCTTCGGTACAAGACACTGAAGAAGTCTGCACATTGTAAATGAAATACGCGAATCTGTCAAGGATAAGCAAATAAGATAGTGGAATTAAATAATAATTACTAATCCTTCTCTCTCTTTTTATACAGGTATTCCACTAAGACGTCCACATTCTTCAGGATAAAAAAAAACAAAATGGTTGTAGAAGGTAAGTATTTATTTATTTATTTATTTATTTATTTATTTATTTATCTATTTTTTATTTATTTATTTATTTATTTATTTATTTATTTATTTATTTATTTAATAATTCATCTGACAAAGTTGTCATAATGAATAAACTATTCGTTATCTTAAAGAAGGTTCAGTCTTCGACACCAAGACCCGTCACTTGATCCACTCTGCTAAGAACAGTATCATCGATGTGGTATTCATAAATTATCGGGGCTTTGGACCGATAGAAGGTCATCACATCGCTGATGACAAGCTTGTTCCAGCGTCACCAGTGAACGAACATATTTAGCAACCGTTGCAGGACAAAAACAATCCTCGATGCAGCGTACCACCACATATATTGTTGCTTGCACTTGTGGCCAACGGTAGATGCAGCGTCATTGAGAAATAACACAAACAGTAACGGTCCCAAATTACTTCCTTGCGGGACACCGGACGTGCTAGTAAATGGCGATGAAACATAAGATCCGTGTTTAATGTACAGCGTTCTATAAGCCGCCGTTAGGTCCATATAGATTACGTCAACCTGCGCTTTATTTTCCATAGCTGAAAAACAGGTAGTAGTAAGATCCAGCAAGTTAGTAGAGATGTTGATCTGACGAAATGTGGTTTATTGTAGTGCGTAGAATTTGATCGCTGATGATAATCTCGAGAAGCTTCCATATGCAAATGAATTCTTCATCTTTTTTGAGGCACCGATGATCATTGCAAATGATATTTCGAACGTGTCTCAATCAACTGCATCCAGCGCGACGACCAGAAAACGGGTACTGTAAGCCAACCAGTTTGCAGTACTCCCGGAAGAAAATGGCGATGGTGACGCCGTTCCCATTGCAAGAAGATAGCGGATTCCCACGCTTTTGACGCCGGTGAAGGATGTTGCCAAACTGGGTGCCGAACTGGCAAAACACAAGCTGCTGCCTCGCTGCAAGCTTTACAGCATCGGTACCAAAATCATGTGCTCCAGCCTGGAGGAGTACAAACAAATAGGACAACAACGTGGACTTCTTCACGCATGATCTGCCATCGAGCAAGCCACTGAAGGTGGTTTTGTTTCAGATGAGCTGTTTCAGGTCATGATCAGTTGGGAGCATTACAAACCATAACATCGTGATGTTACGCAGTGTATGAACTGCCTCTCCTATGGCCATGGCACCAAAAACTACCATATGAAGTCAATCTGCGGCAATTGTGCTGGAACTCACTCAACTGCGGCCTGTGAGCAAGATGATGACATCGAGCCAACGTATGTCAACTGCGGTGGAAGCCCCCAAGCCTCCAATCGCGGATGTCCCAAGCGAGTGGAGTTCATGAAAATCTGTCGGAAGGCTACAATAAACAACCAGCTTGGTCGCCTCCGTAATCATCGTTTGCCTCCTGTACTCACGGGAGTCCAGTACCCAGCTCTTCAGCCCCGTCGACATGTTCCGAACCTAGCCCCGCTTCCGCTCAACAACCAACAAGCCAATCCTGCGAGTATCGTCTCGCTGCTGCTGCGGCCCAGCCAATTCCAGGTTCATCCACCGCCCCTGGTTTATCATACGCTGATGCTGTCTCAGGTTAACCTGTCGATGAACTTGTGACGCTCGAAGCCGAGGTCATCATCATCATGCGCACCTGCCAGACTCGAACTGAACAGCTACATGCTGCCATGTCTCTTGTCACGAAGTATGGACCGTGAAGCCATGAAGATCGTTAATTGGAATGCTTGCTCCTTGAAGAGCAAAAACATCGAGTTTGTTGACTTTCTTAACGAACGGCACATCGATATAGTCGTCATCATCGAGACTCACTTGAAGCCCGAGCTGAACGTCTTCCTTCACGACTTTCGGCTCGTAAGGTGCACCAGCTTCGGGAGAGGGGGAGTGGCCATCGATGCGAGACGGAACATCAGCTGCCGGCTACTACCAAGCTTCGAGCTGAAAATTATCGAAGCCATCGGAGTTGAGGTGAGCACATCGCTTGGTCCAATCACCATCATCGTGGTGTACTGCCCCAAGCAAACCAACATTAGGGACGGCTCCGCCACAGACCTCCGAAGAGACATCATAAAGCTAACACGACGGCGGCATCAACCCTGGGGCAATAGTCGGCGAAACCAGAACGGCACAATCTTGTACAACGGTCTACAGGAAGCCCACTACAGCATTCTGTGTCCGGACACTCCCACCCGGTTGAGTCGATTCGGAGCTCATGCCATCTTCATCAGCAAAATTGGCGATAACATCTCTCAACCTATCGCCTATCAGGAACTGAGTTTGGACCACTATCCGGTGGCTATTCGAAAAGTTGATACTCAGCTGTTTGCTGGTATTTTCAAATGATAATAACATCTTTCTTAAAGAGCAATTCGGGTTCCAATCAAGCGGAATAAGTCCGTTTCCAATACATCTGCCATGGCATTGTTGGACGTCGAGAAGGCGTTCGACAATGTCTGGCATGATGGTCTAGTGTACAAGCTGCATCGATACAACTTTCCGATCTACCTCGTGAAGATCATCAAAAACTACTTGTCGGGCAGATCATTCCAGGTCTACTTGAACAATGTCCCCTCTGATAGTTCAACGTTGATGTAGGGGTCCCTCAGGGTAGCCTGCTTGGGCCTATTCTATTCAACATTTTCACGTCAGACGTTCCTCCCCTGCTGGGTGGTGGTATCCTGTCTATGTTCGCAGATGACCCCTCCATCATCTATAAGGGTCTAGTGATCCGTGCTCTGGCGAGTAAACTACAATCAGGCCTGGATTTTCTGTCCGACTATTTCAAGAGCTGGAATATTTGTATCAATGCAGCTAAAACACAAACCATTATGTTTCTTCAGAATTCAAGTCCATCTTGATAGCACTCCCATTAGATGGTCGAGTGAAGCAGTCTACCTCCGTCTCACCCTCGATAGCAAATTGCATCTTGATCAGGTCGCTCTACCCTCTGATAAACAGGAAGACCACCCTGACTCTCAAAAACAAGCTTGCTGTCCACAAGCATATAATTCTGCCGGCTATTGAGTATGGTATGCCAATCTGGGAGAGTTGTGCTAAGTGCCACCACCTAAACCTTCAGAGGATCCAAAACAAGATCCTCAGAATGATCCTTAACAGTCCACCGCGAACTCGTAATTCTGAGATTCACCACCTGGCCGGTCTTCAAACACTCGAGGAGCGAAAGACTTCCACGTTGGAAAGGTTCAGAGTCACCTGTCTGCGATCAAGCCACCAGATCATTCGTGATTTGGCAACCTAGTTTAAGTAGCTAGGTAGGTTCCTGTGCCCAAGTAGGTAGGTTATCAAATTTTTTGATTCAAACGAAAACAATCCCTGTAAATTAGCGCAAAACGCAATCATCACATTAGAATAAGGCTAACCAATTGAAATGTTAAACCAAATGTTGAAACATAAAAAAACCAGAAAGTAAACGTAAATTTTACTACTAGGGGAATTTACGTATTCTCGTCAATCTAAGCAGCGTCCGCACTTCTATTAAGATTTTCTCAGCGTCACGCACATATATGACGTGTCTGTTTGTTTACATTCATCTGCTGCTTGCTTCTCTATCCATTCTAATCGATAGAATTTTTCAAAACGGTTTTAAAGCGTTTTTACAACGCTCCAAACTTCTCAGGTGAGTGTGACTATTGTCGGCAGACGATTTTTCTTCGGCAACCTTCCCATTAGAACTGCGTGTTAACCAGCTGTTCTATTATCGGCAACTAGAAATCAACCCCATTTTGAAGTGCGTATGCTTCATTTGAAGAAAAATCTGGCATTACAGGATTGCTCGGTCATACAAATATAATCAGATTGAAGCTGAAAGACTAAAGAATCGTTTGAATACATTCAGGGAAGTGTGTTGATGGGAAAACATAGTGAAATTAGCGTTTAAATTTTGGTTGCCGAAAACAGTCAATGGGTGCCGAAGCCAACATTTACCCTACTATGATGACAGGTAAGCGAAAAGGTCATCAAAGTCGATTTTGCGGTAATTGAGTGCTCTTTTGAATTCATTTGCCAACGCGAATATTAAGTGGACAAGTGGGAGTGGTGCAAATCTACTGGCAGCAATTGATCATCAGCAGAATATACTGCAGAAGAGCTACCCACGGGTGCAAACACCAAATCGAGAGTGCAACCTAAATTATTCAGCTGCACGTTAACTTGATTCAGGTTCAAGAAGTCCATACCGTCGAATAACGCTGTATTCGCCGGAGTCAAAAGAGAAGCGTTGTCGCAGAGTTCACGAACGGTGGCGATGTATTCTCCAATCAGATCGACATTACGGCTTTTGTACGGTGAAATGTAAATATTGCACATCAGGAATCGACAGCACACCTGCTCCAGCCTCCTGCCATTGTTCATATCAATGCGTGAGCTGCCATGTCGCTCGGCAACGGCTATGAGCGCACCACCAAAGCAGCGCTTGTCACTATTCAAAGGGGGACGATCAGAGCGGAAAACGTTGAATGGATTTCCAAAAATCTGCAGGGAATTGATGCTGTCGTCTAATCCTGTCTCCGTTAGCATAATTACATCGTAGGGACTGTCGAGAGATGCCAAAAAAAAAATTCTACCAGTTTCATATTCATATTCGTAAATCATATTTCAAACCACATCCATAAAACTGTAAATCTTCACTAACCTCGAGACAACCGCGAGTATTCGGTTCAATTCCTTTAACTTTAGATTTAAGACATTAATAATGTTTAACGCAAAAGATAACTTGGCTCTGTAAAGTTTATTCGATTGAGCCTGTTAAAATAAATAAATAAATAAATAAATAAATAATAAAAAGTGTGCAAGGTTTACAATATTTCAGAATTATGCAATTAAATATATATATATATATATATATATATATATATGATAATTTAGCAATGTCACTCTGAGATATTTAAGTTTTCAACACTTTGAATTTTTAATCTTAATAATGACAAATTTTGACTGTGTATATTTTTCCTAGAAAGATTTTATTTTCTTTTCAACTTGGTCTCAGCCATCATGTTGATCAGAAGTGAAATTTTCGTACTACATTTTTTTTGAAATGTCAAAGACATGGCGTGTTATAAATGACAAGATCCAAAATGGCCGAATTTTTATCAAAAATGTGAATGATTGACCATAACAAACAATTATGCAAAGTTTCATGTAAATCGAACAAGTTCTACTCCGACATTATTGTTTTGCAATTTAGCCTGGAAATGCTATGTAGACACAGAATGACTCCTCTGGGGCATGGATGAACGAGTCGATTCCGTCAGTTTTCATCGCCGTACAATTTTCCACCTGAATGGGATCTTCTGGACCGACGACGGGAGAAGTTTTCCTTCATATGTGTTCTATTTATTCGCAGAGCGTAATCTACTTTGACACCGCAGCACAGATGCGTTGCGCTGTAGCTATTGGGGAAATATAATCCTGCTGTTGGTAGCAGGAATGAACCTACTCCAATTACTTTCCAGCTCTGGCGGCACTCGAGAGAGACTGGCACCGTTGAGCCCCCTCGGGAGTCTGGTTTTGTACACGGTGCCTGATTTTTTATTGCCACTTGATGCACTTGGGTTTGGCTGAATGATGGGTGCTTCATTTTGAGAAAAGTGATGAATTTCTGATAGGAAACCCTCCACTTCGATTCAAAACCCCAAACATAGGAGCCTGTGCAAAAAATGGTGAAGATTGATAAAGGTTTGAAGGGCGCGCCAATGATTTGAAGTTTGTATGGATATTTCGGTGAATTAGTATGGGTTGATTTTCACATACACTGCTCTAACTTTGGATGCAGTTGTCCAAGCGTTGAATGATAATATGTTGTTATCATGACAATGGTCAACAAGTCTGTTGTTATTGTGATGAAATTGGCGTTGTTGTCGTGCACATATATCTGTAAATCTACCCTATTTTGTCATTTTTTTTTCGCGTTTCTATCTTTCTTGATATTCTCAAAAACTGATCGTAACAACAACAGGTATTTTGGGCATCGCTATAGGAACAACATATTAAATTTAGTAGAAGCAAAGTTAGAGTGAAATAAGTGGCTTATTAAATTCTTCCGTAGCAATTCCTATAAAAATTTCAAATCATTGGTTTGACCTCTAAACCTTCATAAATCTTTACAATTTTTGCACAGGATTGCACTTAATCGGGGTTATTTAATTTAATTTTTATTTATTTAATTCAATTTGTTTTTCTTCATCGGACTCAACGTGTCTAAATGAAGCCTGATGGGGAAACGCCTAGAAAAGGCGTAAAAACCCCATATCTTTTCGAAATACATGAATCACTATAATACAATACAATTACAACGAACATTAATCAAGTCTTCTCAGGAGTCTGCGTTGAATACGGTGACGAAAGGTTTCCGCTGCACAGTTAAAGTCGAAAAACTCGTAAAACTCGTTGAAACGCCCAGACATGAACCGTATTGGGTCATGCAAGCTGTAGTTCGCAGCACAAGGTCCAAGCTGCAGGAAACTCCTCGACCGAAGAACTCGTTCGGGTGCGTAGATTTCGAATTCAGCCAAGATTCCTGGAGAGTCGATATCACCAATAAGTACTTTCGCTGCGAACACGGCCTGACTAATCATCCGCCTATGTTCCAGTGTTTCAAGACCCAGGAGTTGACAACGATCTTCGTACGGCGGAAGGTTCACAGGGTCATTCCAAGGAAGGTGACGAAAGGCATACCGAACAAATTTCCTTTGAACAGATTCAATCCTCGCTATCCAAACTGCTAGATACGGGCACCATACTACCGAGCTGAATTCCAATATCGATCACACTAGAGAGCAGTATAGAGCTTTTAGACAGGCAGGATCGCGAAACTCGTCAGCGATCTTGAAAATGAACCCGAGTTGCCTGTTAGCTGTCCAAACGATGCCTGAGCAATGAAGCTTGAATGTTAAGGCGCAGTCCAGCGTGATTCCTCGGTCACGAACATTGTCCACACGTTGCAGAAGTTGGTGATTTATCGTATAGTTGAATGCCATTGGTTTCAGCTTGCGATGAAATGAGATAATATTACATTTTTGTACATTCAACGTGAGATAGTTTCTTGAGCACCACCACTGAAGCCGCAAGCAATCGGCGAAGCTACGAACAATCACATAGATCTTCACATCATCCGCGCAGAACGATCGGCAACCAGTTGGGAGGATCAGTCCGGCCTCATTCACAAAAATTGAGAATAGCAATGGTCCCAAGTTGCTACCTTGAGGAACACCGGAGCAGTTTATGAATCAAACTGGAGAGTGGCCTATCAGAAATTCCATCTTTTTTCAAAATGAAGCACCTTAGTGCACATAAGAAGGGCTCCATGTCATTGGGTGGCCAAAATTACCAAAACGCAATGTTCGATTTTCATATGTTTTTAGATGTGTTTTTGAATTTCATTGTCCATATTTTCATGATTCAAGAATTAAATTGCATCAGAAAAACCATATCAAAATGAAATATGTCTCCAAAGTTGACCATTTCCGGAATGCAAGTTAGAAGCCGTTTAAATAAAGTGTATTAATGAAACAATAAACATATTAACCTTTCGAGAATGTGCCTGAAAGTCCTGATTGTGATCATTCAAAATATGCGTCAACAGTTTACGAAAAGTGGCTAATTCTTGAAAACAATCCGTTAGAATATTGGCAATTTTATAACTACTATTCAGTCTACTTAATACACATGAGCGAAGCACAAGTGATTCATTCCTTGCAATTTAATAAATTTTGGCATTGCTTTGTTTATTTTTTTAATCGAAAAATTCAACGACAATCAGGTGAACATTTCTTCAAGTGTATGTGAAATATTGCTGCTGCCTTTACTCAAATTCTTTTTTTTTTCCTTGATTTGTTTTCCGTTGACCTTGTATTCCGTTCTGAGTAGCAATGCTACCGACGCCTGGACCGTACCTATCAACCCATCAACTCATGGACCGGGGACCAACGGCGTGATCAGAGATTGAGATTGAACCCAGGCCTTTTGGGGTGAGAGGAAATCATGCTTACCGCTAAATTCAAATTCTTGCTGTTTGCTACTCCGTATTAGTAAATTATGCATCTGGAACTATATAGGTAATCAATTAAGGCCGTGATTCGAATTTTTCCTACCATTGTTGAGGGTATTGAGAAAAATAGGTTTACTGATGAGTGAAATTGAGGCACCATCTGAATTCGACTAACAAGAGGATCGGCCTGGATCAATTCTTAATTGAAACTTCTTCGTGTGATTCGAGTGTCGGTTGTTCATTGTATGAAATGGTACATGGCCAATAAGAATAACTCAGAGAGAGTAACTTTTACTCAGTTGTACGAGAAATTTCTAAAAACTGCAGAAACTCAGCGCTGAGTTTCTGCAGCTTTTAGAAATTTCTCATACAACTGAGTAGAAGTGCCTGTCTCTATCTGAGTTATTCTCAACGGCCGTGTAGGTCTTAATTCTACTCCTTCAAACCCGAAACGATTCTCGAACCTGGAAAGGGAAACCAACACTCCATCTCCTGCATGGCAAAGCTACCCAAATACCTCACCCAATTAGTAAATCCGTCACAAAGTAGCTACTGATCCCATTCCCCATCAAAACTCAACCATCTTGATTCGATTGTCATCAGCTCGGCTCACAATTTTCTTATTCATTAACTTTTGTAAACTTTATACAATCGTTATCTTGTTTCGGTATGCCGATGGGATTGCCCAGTGACATCATCAGCCAGCCTAAATCTCCCAACCAAAAAGAAAAAAAAGGCAAGGCAAAACGCTACAAAGATTACCGTCTCCGAACTTGATATCCAAAAGAAGCGGAAGAAAAAAAACAACCAAACGAAGACACAAGAGAACTTTCCGATCTTTCTGGAAGTTTGGTTCCGCACCTTCCTTGAAATGGATCCGAACCAACAAAAAAAACCAACCCTCGAATAAATTCGTTTTCGTCGGAACCGGATGGTCAACAGCAGTCAGTGGCGCAGGGGCAGGACAATCCGAAAGTAAACAAGATATTATTTGTTTGCTGTCCTTCGTTGCCGATTCGGGGATTGGAACTTGCCAAGGATGGACCAATATCTCCAGCTTT
This sequence comes from Ochlerotatus camptorhynchus, assembly GCF_037179485.1. Taxonomy (NCBI): domain Eukaryota; kingdom Metazoa; phylum Arthropoda; class Insecta; order Diptera; family Culicidae; genus Ochlerotatus; species Ochlerotatus camptorhynchus. Next base: position 17,112,188 of record NW_027040818.1, on the reverse strand, counting down.
GACGTTGTGGATAATGCGAAAACAAGCAAGCCGAACTGAGTCGGTGCTGGCCGACGGACGGACGGTCACAAATTGATGGTACACAGGAATTAAGGTTTTATCTCTGTGTCTGGCACTCTGGGAGGATAACTTTTGACTGAGTTTAAAGTGAAGACAGAGAATTTTGACGCATCCGGTCCCGGTTCCGGTACGAGTTGCGGAAGGGAAAGTAGGAGCTGCTTGCGAAATTGGGCCCGTTGGAGAGTGGTTCGTTTCGGTAGGGGTTTTTGTGCATTTCAGTCATTCGTGGAGAAATATTATTCTAAGAAGCTTGATTAGAATGATTCATAAACATGGTAACATTGGAGCATTTCCAGACTAAATTGAGATAAATTAAACGAATTTCAGACTTCTCCTCACAGAATTCCATGAAATTTTGCCTAGTTGACCACTTTGTCAAGCAGTTTTGGCGTGACTTTCTACCAGCGATTTCACAAAACTGGACCAACTAATTTCTATTTTTTTTATGAAACGCACAAATGGTGGCGTCTTTTATCGTGGTTCTAGAAGAAAAAAATCTCAAAATAATGTTTTATTTCAAAGATTGAGTGGTAGTAAACGTCATTGAGCAGTTAATCAAAAGTGGTTAATTGTTCGCTTGGGATTCAGGTTTGTGCAGTTCGGCCATTTTAACTCACGCCTAAATTTTAAAATTGGCGTATTCGATATTTTCAATAAATCATAGCACAAAACTCAACTCATCTAATCGCAATGAAATCTAATGCAGTGTTGTAGGAAACTGGATTACATTAAGAAAAAAATACACACTGAAAATAAAAAATTTTCGTCATCAAATAAAAAAACTACAAGGGACAGCCTTATGGGGTTGTACGCAATGGTGACGTAGGACTACGTGGTCTTATAAAATAAATCTTATTTGTTAACTGCAGCAAGAGCTTGTGTTTTGTGTAGGAATAGGAATTTGAGCGGGGTTCTATCTGTTTATACTCTTTAGTATGACGCACTTGACATAGATGGCTCACAGCCACGCACGAAGAGCTACTGATTCCAATCAATAGCGGTGCGGCTTCTTCCTCCGTCCATGGATGCTCATGTGGGTTTCAGCTTGCTGCTTGTGGGGAGCCTTTCGTTGTGTACTGGAGAACATCACCACTCACCACCGTGAATAAACACCGTTTGGTGAGACCGGATGGAATTCAACTTTGAAATCTGTGTTAGGGAAATCGCTTTTTGCAGGCAATCGGTGATAATTTCAATAAACATAGGAACAGTTAAATTTTCAATAGTGACATTTTAAAAAATGATAGTCTAAATTTTAACAGATTCGTAGAAAACATTCATATCGATTGGCATATTAAGAATTGAAATCCATCATCTCTGGATCAAAATCAGACCACTTTCATGCCGCGACTGACTTTGTTTTCACACGCCCAATGTTGCCTTAAAGTACATGGTATGTTAGATCAAAACATATCTAGATAGAGCTGGAATTAGGCGTATCAGTTTTTGTAAACCATGACTTCTCTCGGTAATTTTAAGGAATTCAAGGCACACCCACGCAAACCAACATTACCGTCGGGTAGAGGAAGTCTTACCCTACTTGATGGTGATGTTGATTTGCGTGGGCGAGCCTTGAGTTTCAAGACATCATCGAAAGAAGTAATTGTTTACAAAAGCTGTTACGCCCTAATTCCAGTACTGATTCCGATCAATAGCGGTGCGGCTTCTTCCTTCTTGTGGGCTGCACCTTACTGCTAACAGGCAGCCTTTCGTTGTGTACTGCAACTGATGCCGACGACCGGGCACCACCATACACGGTGATTGGAACTGAATCCGATCAGCGGTTGAGATCAGCCTTGGTAGATAACTGCTTGTGGGGAGTCTTTCGTTGTGCACTGGAGAACACCACCACTCATCACGCGGAGAGACCGGTTGGAATTCAACTTTGAAATCTGTGTTAGGGAAATCGCCTTTCGCAGGCAATCGGTGATAATTTTAACTGCCATAGCAACAGTTTCACATTCGTGCAATTTTCAATAGTGACTTTTTGAAAAATGATCTGTAACAGAATCTTACATTTCTTAGTTGGGCGGAGCCATGTCTTAAAAAATCTTCACAAAACATGAAATGTCTTCAAAATGTTTGTGGAAAAAAAGTGTTTTCTTACCTTACCTTACCAATCACGCTAAGGCCATAGAGGTAACTCTAACACCAGAAGGTCCCGAAGAAACGTGTTCAACTTTTGGCTCAGCTCTGGTTCTATATTCGGTCCCAAGCTAATCAATGCACCCCTCGAAACCGGAATATCTACGAACCCCTCTTTTTATCTGTCAAACTTTCATAGTGAATCAAAACAAACATTGTGTAGTACTAGAATTTTGACTAGAATGGGGTACGTTAATCGATTTGCTTGGGACCAATAAGCTAGTCAAGTAGTGAGCCAATTTAAAATCGTTAGTTTCCACCGGTTGCTAAGGCCTTGTTGTCCTCTTCTGTCCGAAGAAGTCGTCTCCACTCTACTCGATCCATGGCCACACTTCGCCAGCCTCGTAGTTTGCGAAGGGTCCGCAGGTCACCTAGTACTTGGTCGATCCACCTTGCCCGCTGCGCGCCTCTTCTTCTTGTTCCTGTTGGGTCGCTTTCTAGAACCATTTTCACTGGGTTGTCGTGCGGCATTCTTCCGAAGTGTCCAGCCCACCGTAGTCGCCCAACTTTTGCAATGTGGACGAGGGATGGTTCTCCCAGTAGCTGGTGCAATTCGTGGTTCATTCGCCGTTCCGTTATCCATCTGCACTCCACAGTATGTAGTACGCAACACCTTCCGTTCGAGAACATCAAGGGTGCGTTGGTCCTCCACGAGCATAATCCAGGTCTCGTGGCCGTAGAGCACCGGTCTAATCAGCGTCTTGTAGACAGTCAACTTCGTGTGGCGACGAATTTTATTCGACCGGAGCGTCCTCCGGAGTCCAAAGTAGGCACGACTCCCTGCCATAAAGCGTCTTTGAATTTCTCTGCTGGCATCATTTTCGGCGATCACCAGTGTGCTCAAATACACGAAATCGTCGACCATCTCGATTTCGTCACCGGCAATCTGAGCTCGGGGTGGGAGGCTAACATTGTCTTCCCTAGAACCTCTTTCTCTCATGTATTTCGCCTTCGATGCGTTTATGACAAGTCCAATCCGCCTAGCTTCAGTCTTCAGTCTGATGTACGTTTCCGCCATCGTCTCAAAGTTCCGTGTCATGATGTCGATGTCATCGACGAAACCAAAAAGCTGGATGGACTTTCTGAAGATCGTGCCACTCGTGTCTATCCCAGCTCATCTGATCACACCTTCAAACGTGATGTTGAATATTTAGCAGACACGAAAGCCCATCACCTTGCCGTAACCCGCTTCGAGATTCATAGGGACTCGAGAGTGTCCCCGATACTCGACCAACGCTCATCACTCGATCCATCGTCGCCTTGACCAATCGCGTTAGTTTTTCTGGAAGTCCGTACTCGTGCATAATCTGCCTTAGTTGATCTAGATCGATTGTGTCGTATGCTGGTTTGAAATCGATGAACAAATGATGTGTAAGCACGTTGCATTACCGGAATTTCTGCAGAACCTGCCGAGAAAATTTGGTCCGTGGTAGCGCGGACACCCATGAATCCCGCCTGGTATTGTCCCACGAACTCTTTTGCAAATGGTGACAGGCGGCGGCATAGAATTTGGGAGAGTACCTTGTAGGCGGCGCTCAGCAGTGTGATCGCGGGGTAGTTGCAGCTATCCAACTTGTCGCCATTTTTGTAGATTGGGCATACGAAACCGTTCATCCACTCCTCCGGTAATATCTCCTCCTCCCAAGTCTTGGCAATTACCCAGTGCAGCGCTCTAGCCAGTGCTTCACCACCGTATTTTAATAGCTCACTCGGTAGTTGATCTACACCAATTGCTTTGTTGTTCTTCAGGTGACCGATCTCCTCCTCAACTTCTTAAAGATCAGGGGTCGGTAGCCTGTCGTCTTCTGCGCGTGCTCTAAGGTCCGTTGCCGTGCCACCTTCGTTTTCTGCTGCGTTGAAGTGCTTGTCATGTACTGCTTCCTCCTCTCAAATTCCTCACACTCGTTCGTGAGAAGGTTATCGTCCAAGTCCTTGTACATATCGGCTTGCGGCACGTAGCCTTTGCGCGAACTATTTAGCTTCTCGTAGAACTTCCGTGTGTCGTTTACGCCTCGCGATCTCGGTCTTCCTGCTGACGGTTCTTCCTTCGAAATACCGAGTTTTATCTGTTCCGCGCTTGTCTGTATTGCTCCACATTCAATCTCGCCCGTGCTGCATTCTTCACCCTCTACTAGTGCCGCTGCAGCAGTACTACCTATGGCGGAACGGATGTCCCTCCAGTCATCTTCAAGAGAAGCTGCGCCAAGTTGCTCTTTCGTGGGTAGTGCAACTTCCAGCTGCTGCGCGTAGTCCTTGGCAACTCCGGCGTCCCGTAGTTGCTCAATGTTGGGTCGCGGCGTTCGACTTCGACGGGTGTTATGCACCGTCGAGAGTTTTGAGCGCATGCATACTGCAACTAGGTAGTGGTCCGAATCTATGTTCGTACTGCGGTACGTGCAGACCTTGATAATGTCGGTGAAGAATTCCCCGTTGATTAGAACGTGATCGATTTGGTTTTCTGTGTGTCAGGTGATGTTCAGGTGACTTTGTGGATATCCTTGCGGGGGAAAAAGGTACTTCGGACTGCCATAAACCGAGATGCTGCAAAGTTCACGCATCGTTGGCCGTTGTCGTTCGATACGGCATGTCGGCTGTTTTGTACGATTGCCTATCTATACACTGCCTCCCGTCCTACCTGAGCGTTAATGTCGCCGATGACGATTTTGACATTCCGTTGCGAACAGCCGTCGTTCACCTGCTCCAGCTGTGCATAGAAAGCTTATTTTTCGTCGTCGGGTCTCTCTTCGCGTGGGCAGTGCACGTTCATGAGCTGTAGTTGAAGAAACGGCTCTTAATCCTCAACTTGCACATCCTCGCGTTGATCGGCTGCCAACCAATCACGCGTTGGCGCATCTTACCCAGCACTACAAAGCCGGTTCCCAGCTCGTTGGTGGTGCCACAGCTCTGGTAGAAAGTAGCCGTAGTAAAAGGGTCTTCCCTGAAATTCCAGGAAACTTCCCAAATGATCTGGTAGTTTTTCTGAATTTTTCGGAAAATACTTGAAAGTACCGGAAGTTTCCTTAAATGATTCCTCAGAACTTCTTTAGAAGTTACTGTAGAGTTGGGATCAAATGCTTCACTAATTATCAACATGAAACGGAACTTCCTCTGAAATGTTCTCGCTTTTTTCTACTGTGCTTATACTTTCCGTGAAGTTTCAGATTTTTTATGATGCTTTCGGAACATAACTGAAGCTTTTGGAAATTCCCTGACTCCCTGAAGTTCCTGCGGTTGACTACACAGCAAATAACAATTTTTAATATTACATCCAAGAGGATGCACTTCAGTCATGTCGAAAATCGAATGAAATTTTTATGGCCACAAAAAGTATCAAATGCAGAAAAAGCAGCGTAATGTCAGTTCATGCACTGTAATAATGATAATTTTGTCCTTTGTGGCGGGTTATTTCACCATATTTTGGACACGATTGAAGTACATGCACTTTGATGTGATATCAAAGTATTTTTTGGCTGTGTAGTAGTTAATGCAACTACCTTGAGGATATCTGAAGTTCTCAGGGCTATCTTGAAATAATTCCTGATCAACTGACTTTCTTGCAAGGATTCTTAGAGAATTGATATGGTTTTTTGAATAAATAGAAATTTTCCAGAATAACTGCAAATCAATCAGAATAATAACCAAAATACAAAGAGGACATTATACAGGTATTTGTAAAATTGAAAGTCTTTGGAATAATTTGCAGATCAACCGATTTTCTTGCAAGCATACCATAAAGGCATGATTTGATCTATTGCAGAATTAGAGATCTAAAGAATAATTTCACTAGAAGAATTGCCAAATTACCCAGAGAACATTATGCATGCATTTGATGAGTTGAAGGTCTTTGGAATAATTCATGATCAACCGATTTTCATCAAAAAAATAAGTAAGAGACATGATTTAATTTATTGAACAATAACTTTTCAATGAATCGTAAAACATTTCTGAGACTTTGATGAATTATGAGAACTCAGGCTTAAAACAGATATCTGAATTACGGGACTTGGAAAATTAGCAACGACACTGCAAAGTGATAAAATAATGTATTACTGAATTATAAGAGGCGAAGAGTGGCATTCACCAGCCCGTTCCCCTTGCCCATTTGAAACACTGGTACTTACAACATAAGAGGTGCAGAGGCTAGCCTCTTCACAGCAGCATGCAAAAGTGGATGAGCTGCGCATTCCTTCATATAAATTGCACCGCAGCTGATCTGAGAATTTTCAACTTAAAAACACTAAAATGTACGTAATTTGACCAGTTTTTTAGGTACTTTCACCATACTATCTAATTTCGAGTTCGAGTTTAGTTATCTTTGTTAGACCCTTTCAATCAAATTTACTCGATGTGTCCTCCATTTTTATCAATGACATCCTCAAGACGACACCAGAAGCTAGAACACGCCTCTCGAACGTAGTCCTCCGACCTCGATTGCCATGTGTGCTTTATGACAGACTTCAGGGTCTTCACACTAGGTTGAGATGTTTTGTAGGCTTGTGCTTCAACATGCGCCCAAATTTAATAATCCAACGGGTCAAGGTCAGGACTGCTGGGGGGCCACACATCTTTAGGCTAAAACTTCATGTTTTCCATCAGTCATCGTTGGGTCCGATTTCACGTGTGACATGGCGCTCCACCCTATTGTAGGACAACGTATTGATCCTGAGAGAAGTTGGCCCTCACTCAGGGAAGCACGTGGTCCTTCAAAATACCGATATACACTTCGGTATTGATTTTAACACAAGACTCAATTATTCAAATCGTGGGACGCCACCAAGCCAAACATCATAACAACAGCCAGATGTTTGGTTTGAAACTTAAACTTCACTTTCTCCGGAATATCTTTAAGTTTTTTTGATGCGATAAACGGTGGCCAACTGACATCCAACCACCTTGGCAATCTCTGTCGGCGTCCCCTGGGCCAGTAGCAAACTCATAATCACTTCTTTGGCGTTAACCAAAGTTGGCTATGAGAAAAACATAGAAGGTTGAATAACTCACACTATGTTTCATGGGAATTTTTTCATAGCTTTGAGAGCCCTATCTTCTCTAAAAATATATAAAACCTTGGAACTTAACACCCTGTATATAGATGTCTTTGAATTTGTAAAACAAATGTTAAACTCAAGGGGCAATCAACTCTGCACACTGTGCTGAAACACAGTATGGCACACTGTTCGGCACGTTAAGCAACACGTTGACAAGTATGTTGCGAAAAATATTATATAAAACGGCAACACTGTTGAGCGCTGAAGTTTTTCTAATCGATTAACCGGTTGCTAAGGTTTGTTTACCCCCAAGTGAAAAAAAAAAAAATAATCCGTCAATACTAGAGATGTGTTATCAGATGTGGATTCGTTCAATAGATCCGGATCAGTATGGAGGGAGAATGATCTACAGCTCATTTTTTTTTATAGAAATCGGTCATCGGACTTTCGCTCTGTTATCAGTTCGGAAACATTAGGGATTTCGAATGAATGATCCATTCGCATGAATATTAACATCCGCGACAACATTTGCTTTTGCAATGCAATGCAGATGTTATGAAGATGTGAATTGGACGGCTGTATGGACTCCGACGGGTGATTTTTGGTTTCCTGTGTACAGTGCTGCAAAATTTCGACAATACACGGTGATATTCACAATTCTGCTTTAGTCACTCATTTGAGCTAACAGCCATCGTCAAGGCAAACTAGGTAATTGTCAATGACAATGCTGTCAGTGATGAAGATGTGTTGATTTTTTTATTCCCTAAATTTGTAACGAAATTAAGGACTTAAGCTATACAAATTACATAAAGCCGTTAAAATTAACAAGCATCTACGTCCTGAACTGCTTGGATAACAATAATGTGACAAAGAATGCACGAAATTAAAATTTTTGGTACCAGGTGAATCGTTGTCATTGGCAAATAAATGAATGAGATTTTGACGAAAGTTTTTTTTTTGAGGATCAAGTCTGTCAGTGACTATGTGAATTTTTTTTGACAAAATCGCGCAAAAGTCTTTTAATGTCAATGCCAAATTTCAGCACTGTCTGTGTGTGATTAATTAAAAGCCCTGACGTGAAGATAAAGGTGATGCACATTGATCACGTATCCCAGAACTTAAAATCATGATTTCCAGAACAGAGTTCGTGCTTCTGTGACTTTTGATGCCTTTGCTGGTTTCGAAAGCACCGTAACGCAGGCGTTGCGCAGAGAAATGTTCAAGATTTTATGATTTTTATTATATTACTTTCGTAAACAAAAAATTTACTTGTTCCGAAATTTGTGACATGAGGCTGGATTTTCCCGTGCCCTTCCCGATAGTGTTCTTGGTTTGCTTAGGCGAAAAAGGCATTACAAGTTTTATCTATAAATGCTTATGGGCCCTTGGCAAATCTTACACAAGATTTGAGGAAACAAACTATGCTCAAAAATATAGCTAACGTGAAAATGTTAAAATTCTTTGAAATACCTTCCGTCGGACACATTACAAATTCTGTTGAAGCGGTGAAACAATTTAAATTGTGTGTACTTTTAATTTAAATCTGTAACAGAATCTTACATTTCTTAGTTGGGTGTCATGTCTTAAAAAATCTTTACAAAACATGAATTGTCTTCAAAATGTTTGCGTTAAATGTGTCTTCATAGAGCCTTCAAATCTGGTATCTCTGCTCAGGGTTTCCTCATAATGATGGAGCCATTCAAAATACTTTTCTTAGTCGATTAATACCAAGTACAGTGACTCTTAGAATCCGAAGACCTGCTCCAGGATGATACGGAGCGAGAGCTCCATCGATCAGAATCATCACACATAGTTATTTTGTGGTCCGGCTTAACGAACCATCCGGTATTCGGTGCATTAAGGTTACGAGATTTTTTAAGTAGTGTCTCTTAACTAAAACATTAAGCAAAGCTTCCAACCTCGGCATATTTGTAAAAGTTTCAAGTTGCATTTCAAATCTCAATTTGACCACTCTGCACCCAGTAAGAAAATCGCCTACTTCCAGAACTCATCACCATCGGAACCAACCAACCACACCGTAAAATTTCATCAAAAATTTATGACCAGAGCCAAGGAGCCACCGACAAAGACCGGTCGGGTGTAGGTCGGACGGCAAAGCAGGTCAAACCTCTCGACAGCCATTAATAATGCTACTATACTGCTATCGTTCATTCGTTCGTTCGTTGGCCATTGGTAGCTGTTGCTGTTCTCCGTCTCCCCCAATAAAGTAGGACTTCAGTTGCTACATAGTAACCAATAGTGTTGTCGACTAAAGGACTGAAAACTCAAGCCAGTGATGAGGAAGACGACGACCGACGACGTCGATGATGCTCTAGCCCGGAAAAGTTTGAGATAAAGCACATTCCAGGCGCTGCCTGTTTGCCGGATGGAGCAGATTCTACTGTTGCCATGGCAGGTGGTGGTGCAGGGAAAATTTGATATTGCTTCTTTTCGGCTGCTATTGAAATTAGAAGAGCACTCGTTTTTTTGAAGAGCAGCAATTTTTGCTCCTATTGAGGAAGGTGAAATCCTGCTTCCGGTGGTCAGCCTTGCAAAAGTGTAGGGGGGCAGTCTATAAATTATAAATCAATAATAATCGGACGTCGGTTCTGGGGTGCAAAATTGTCGGTTCCTATCAACCTGAAGTTGCGGTATCGATGGCTGGATGGATGGAGGGGGGCGAGTCAAGCGAGGTGTTTCGTAAATTATTGTTCGAACGACACACACACGAACTTGCCAAGAGTGGAAGGAGTCAGCAAGCTACGAAAGGACACCGGGAGCAAATAATGAAATAGTTCAATTATGAAAACTTTTCCAATTTAGTTCATATTTATTGCTTCCAGGGATTTGAGCAAACTTTTGAACAAAGCTTGCTGTTGCATCTGTCTGCTGGTTTAAATTTCTGTAGACTGTTCAATACTTCAAAAGGTAGTCACTTTTTGAATCGGTCCAAGATGTGAAGAGGCCCTAAAACATACTATCATTGTATCGCAATAAAAGGTTACTAATTAAGTAATTCTGAGTCATGCAGTTCAGCCCTAGTAACTATTTTTATTTTATCCTGCTCTTGAAGAACATGATTCAGGCTTGAAGAGTGCTATAAAATGCCGATAAGACTAGTTGTAGCATGTAACATTGAACATGTACTCCAAATAAAAAAAAAACATTCCACGTTGATACTCCCTATTATCCATACATTCATAAATTCAAGTTCTAATTCCCCTGTTCCATCTCAACAATGCCTCGTAATTCGCAATATAATCGCCGAATAAAGATACTGAAACCATTTCTAATCCTCCCAACACAAAAGCAAAATTTAGTATCAAAAGTTCAAAGCTATATAAACCGCTTCCCGCAAGATAGAAAGCAAACAGCTGGAGATAACAGAAAAATAAAGGTCGGACGCAAACATCTTGTTTCGTTCAGCAAAGAGGCAGCTCTCGGGTTGAACCTGAGCAACAACATCAACAACAGTAACAACAACAACAACCGCGCAAAATATACCTACTGTTGATGTTGCTACATTGCTATCCGATTAATCCCGGAGTCGTGTGCGCAACACCCGCCCTTGCCATGCGTCGTCGTCTCGGTCGTCGTCGTCGGTGGGGGTGTTTGCTTTCAACGCACTAGAAGACTAAATCAACCCACCCGCGCCGCCATGAAGAAACACAATGAATGTGTTTTCTTATTCGTTCGACTGTTGTTTTTCCTCCCTGTGGGTCGGTCGATGTGGATGTGGGATGCGAGTGTGGGCGTCGTTCGCCGTTTTATGTAATGTTTAAAAATAGATTAATCATAAAAACCAAACATGTTGGGAGTTGGAAGTCACGATCGCCCTAGACGTATGATTCTATTAAAAAAATGGGATATGGTTTGTTTATTCGGTGGGATTCGCAAAAATAGAGAAACTTCCCATAGAGAATGATGTCAAACGGAAAACGGATTCCAATTTGTCACGATCTACAAACAAATTTCACCCTCCCTTCTCTTGCGGTGTTTGTTTGGCAGACGAAAGGTGATTCACGATTGCACACTGTTTATAATTAGATTACTTTAATTCTGCTCTAAAGTACGTTTCGTGCTTGGTCGTTAGCTTCAATTGTACCGTTGTTGATGTTGTTGATGTTGTTGTGCAGCCTGGGTGGGATGGCTGTCGAACTCCCACCTCCCCGAGTAGCACGAACGATGCACAAACAGGTAGGTGGGAAGTCCTTCAGGGAGGAGTGTAAAAAGTGTCTGCAGATGACGCGACAAGAGATGAGCTTGCTTTCGCACTTGAGATGGGCCCTCGGAGAGTGCTGTGGCGGACGACCTAGACTGTAACTAATTTACTGCTGCTACTGCTCCTGTAGCTGATGCTTGTTGTTGACTGAAGTAACGGTACCCTTGAGAGATGAGATTTTCAGAGTTTATTTGCATGTATACCCACTTTTGGTAAATTATTTACACGGCAAGCTAATTGCGTTGTGGATGGCTGGGTTGATGAGTTTAGAAGAGTTTGAATACAAATTTACTGAAATTTAGCTGTATTTACGTTCGTTGACCCACGTTTGAATTTTACTTTCATGTCAATCTCGATACCGATTTACAATGAGAAATATTTTATGCCCTTTCACTCACTGGCTGTCAAAATACTAAAATTTATTTCGCCAATCCTTTTAGATGACTGAATCAAGTAAATTCCGATACATAAAAATTATTTACTAGCGTTGAAAATTTTTACATTAATTTTTATATTCCTTATTATTTTTCTAACTAATTATTGGTTATATGTTTGGGAGATTGGTAAGATTTGGAAGATCTTGTTGCAACCATGAAGCTAACTGAAGCTCCTCGAATTGTTACGTGAATCGCTGATGTTCCACAAGGCTCGCTGAGCTGCAAAGAAGTTTGCTGCATTTCTACGTTTTCTTGAACTTGTATGAGACCTTAATACGGGTGTCACTTAACAGTGAATAAGGTCTGTACTCGAAAAAAATGCACCAGACAAAAGTGTTCGCCAAAAATTTATTTAAGTCGGATTGTCTTGAAGCTTTCAGGGAATGAACTAATACATATGGATTATGTTTCGGCATAATTACTTTATTCAATTTCCTTTCCATTGCTGAAAGCCCGCACCTTTCCCTTAAGACCCCTAATTACATTTTGTGCAATGGTGGAGCCGACCTTTTCGGTCACTCTCATCCATTCTTTCTTTAACTCCAGCTCGCTCTTAAACACCTTGGACGATTTGCGAACTTTGGCCTTCATTATGGCCCAAAATCTTTCCACCGGACGAATCTCTAGTGAATTTGGGGGGTTTGCGGTTTTTGGTACAAAAACAACGTTAGTATCTCTGTACCAATCCAACGTCGATCGCGCGTAATGGCATGATGCCAGGTCCGGCCAAAATAATGTCTCGCCTCCGTGGGATCGCAGGAAGGGCAACAGATGCTTCTGGAGGCACTCGGTGCGGTAAATTTCGCTGTGGATGGTACCCATTGTGATGTACGGCTTACTCAGTTTACCGCATTGGCATATGGCCTGCCAGAGCAAGTATTTTTGGCGAATTTGTCCACTTTCTTCTTCCTTATGTCTTCCGGAACATCAAACCGTGATTTGGAAACGTAGAACTCCAGCCTCGGTATCTGCTTTGCGTCTGCCTTGATGTAGGTTTCGTCATCCATAACCACACACATCGGTTTCGTTAACCACTCTCGATACAGCTTCCTTGCGCGGGATTTGGCCGCCGTGTTTTGTTGATCACGCCGGTTCGGTGCCTTCCGGACCTTGCATACACGAAGCCTAGCGCGTTTCATGGTTTGCTGAACACTTTGCCTTCAGAGCCGCGTTGCGAATCGAAAGGTTCGGATTACGCTTGAAATAATCCAACACCTTCCGGGCCTTCACAGGGTCAGCTGTCTTCGATTTTCTTCCACTTCCAGCCCGCCGCTCGGTCGTCTGGGACTCCTTTAACGATTTTACCACCCGAGACACAGTTGTATGGCTGATTCCCAGTTGTCTTCCGATCCATCTCATGGTCGCAGTCGTATTTTCCATGACGGCGCGCAAAATTCTCCGGCGATTTTCTTCTTGTTTCAATAACATCTTAATAACCACTGAACCGATTGTTATGAAATTTTGCACATGTAAACAATTCACTCCAAACTAGTTATACCCAGATTTTCATCAATTTTTACCCACGGATAAAAAAGTTACACAAGGATAAAATACAAGCCTTACGAAGTGAAGTGACAACTTTTCACTCCCGGTGAAGTGATTCCCATTTGATTTGCCCGGGAATCACTTCACCGTGAATGACAACTCGTCACTTCACTTCGTATTTACCGTGAAGTGACACCCGTAATCTGCCCATAAATGAGAAATTGGCAAATATGCAAAGGGTATATCACTTCGCACACCAATCTTGGGTCAACTTTTTTGTCAGTGTGCCGCAGGTCTGCCAATTGTCCCGGTCATAGAGCAAGCTGCGATTGTTTGTAAAATACCCAACCCGGCAACCCGGTATTTCTGACACCATGAATGTTTTGGTTTGAAATCGCAAGGATAAATCGGATTGAGGATGACGCGGGAAGTGGTGAGTGTGTGAAATTTTGGTGTTTTGAGTTGATAGAATAATAAAAGTCCTGTGTTTTAGGGTTTTATAATGCCCTCGAAGGCAGACCAGAAGCCTAGCCTTTTGTGATGTGAAAAGCTACGTTCTATCAGCGGCCCGAAAGAGTTGGATCCGGTGGGGACATTGTTGTAGACCGATTTTAGAGAATGATGAATATGACTTCTGTAGTTTGTTTTGTGTGAGCTGCACCATTATTTGAATGAAGGGTACTTCCCAAGTAAAATTTTACATTTTATGAAATACTGCAAGGCTACTATAAAACAGTATTAATAAAACCATTGTCAAGACGGATTTGCTTTTATTATATCCACCAAAACCTCATTAAGACTAGAATATGTCTAGTTGGCCCACCCCGAAGAAGGTTTTGAAGGGCATATTTTCGAGGCACTTAGAGATTAATTTGCTGCAAAAAGGTTATATGACGCAAGCATTGAAAACCATTTGAAATCCTTATTAAAACTACAATAAAAGCCATTTGGCATCAATACTTGTACCATTTGCCATTGTTCAAAAATGAATCTTTCAAAGTCTTCTTAAATTTTCTCATCTAATGTGAAAGAATTACCAAAATTATCAAAGCAGTTCTCATTTTGTGGTCTATTTTTAGGTGACAGATTAAATCTAACGTGAAATGTGCTTGGACACATCGAAAAAAATAAGTCTTCATTGGAAAATCGTTGATTTTACTTATTATTTTTAATTTAGGAAACAACGAATAGGGGAATTTACGTATTCTCGGCAACCTAAGCAGCGACCTTCTTTCTATAGCCTTTTTCTCTATGGAACGCACACATATGCAGTATTGGTTTGTTTACAATATTTTGCTGCCAGCTGCTCTAACAATTTCAGTCGAAAGAATTGTCGAAAACTGTTTTGAAACGCATTTACAAAGCTCCAATCTTCTCTAGTGAGAGCGAGTATTGTCGGCAACCAGTTTTTCTTCGGAAACCGTTCCATTTGAACTGCATGTAAATCTGCTGTTCTATTATCGGCAGCTCGAAATCAGCTACAATTTGTAGTGCGTGTGCTTCATTTCAAGAAAACCCTGCTAGATTGCTTTTTCTCAGTGGTAAAAATATATTCAAATTGAAGCTGAAAGCCTAAAGAATCGTTTGCATGCATTCATCGAAGTGTTTTCGTAAGAAAATCCAGTGAAAATAGTGTTTCAATTTGTGTTGCCGAAAATAGTCTGTCATGCCGAAGCCGTCATTTCCCCTAGTTATGTTTTATATTATTCATTGCGTCCAGTCGAGATAATTTAATGATTTTCAGAATCTCTATTACTGTTCATTGATGAATTTATGAGATTAAAGCTATTTTCATTAAAAATCATCTTGAAAAACAAAGATAGTAAAAAAACAAATGTAATAATAGCAATATGGCGGTATCATAAAAATTGATTTTCCATAGGCCAATTGTGAAAAAGCTATTTTGCTCTCATGAAAGCTAACAAATTCAAAACGTTTTAATTTGGCTTTAATGAAGATAATTTGCAGTCTGAATTGTATTTATCTGAGGCTTTTTTGCTTGATCCTATTCCGTTTAGTTTTATCACAGACAAACAGACGTAACTCTTAGAAAAACTTGTTCTTGAAAACATAGTACCGTTCCGATTCAAATTTCGGACGATTCAAATTTCGGACACTTTCATTTTTAATTAAATATTACATCCAGTTAGAAACAAAGTAATAATGTTAGATGATCGTGGAGGGCACCAGTCAAAAAAATTTAAAATTTACAAGACATGTGGATCATTTTCGACCGAGATAATCAACTTTTAAAAGTGTCCGAAATTCGAGTTTAAGTGTCCGAAATTTGAATCGGCACGGTATCTCAAAACATATAACCTCAGTAACGACATCTCTCTGGCTTCTCGCGCAAAACAAGCTTGCTCGCTAACTCGTAAACAATATTGCATAAAAGTTCTATAGAATATACAGAAACGTCAAAGTGATCCGATGCCAGCGCTGCGGCGAGTAGTTCGCGGAACTGATAATATTCAAATCAACCGTTAAATACATGAACGAAGATACACAATGAAGAGTTACGTCTGTTTGTCTGTGGTTTTATGATGGCATTAATGGTGCCTGGAAAAAGATAAACGTTAAAATTTGTTTACATTTCGATAGTTTTGTTGCGCGATCATTGCACCGAGCTTCAACTCCTGCGTTGGTTCAACAAGCCATCCTCGAAAAGGGCGATTATCATCGATTGCAGTTAATCAGGAAGTGTATCTGCATAGCTTGGAACAGGTGGTCGTTCCCAAAAAGTTTCCCTTCTCCCGGATCAGTCTTGTAAGCGGTCACGGTAGTCGACACATTTTCTGTGATAATTGACTGCCTTTGCCTCCGACACTTGCAAAGCAAGCTATCATAGTACAGTACCAAACTAAAATGTCGTATGACAGGCTCTGTCATACGACACTGTCGCCGAAGACCGTCACGAATGTATGTATTTTAGTTTTTCTCATAATAAGAGCTGCTGATGGTGTGCTTGTGTGAATCCTGAAAATAGCAAGCAATGATGTCCTACTAGTAATATTTCTGATCAGAAATGGTTTGATTTACACCAAATTGAGGAATTACAACGAAATCACACATGTCATATGATAGCTATTTTGATAATTTTCTTTTAGCTCGAATGTTATTCTACCGCTCGTGTTGTGTGAGAGAGACGACGGTAGAGCATGAGTGTTCGAATACAAACAGACTGTCGCGCACGACAACGAAGCGAGTGTAGTAAAAAACGTCAACTGTTTCAACCCCTGTCCCGGATGATGCGAGGAAGTAATGTGCGCTTGCTTGGATTTTTTGGAACAGTTGACCCTTTCGCCGAATGGAGCCACTGCTATGGTTCGGAAGACAGTCAGTTTCCAGCTGACTGACAGCTTCTGAAGTTTGCTGTCGGCAGTTTTCCTCAGTCCCTGTTTGGCACTGATGCATGTTATTCGAATCATCATCGAAACGTGAGAGGTTGGTCTGTGAACCGCATTCACTTACTCTTCTCAGTTGGCTGTTATGTCATTGTTGACCGGTTCAGTCAGCTACTGTGCCTCCCAGAAAGTTCTGGAATTCGAGTCCTTTTCCTTTCGTCGAAGTTCTACCAATTCTACTAGATTTATCAAAGGTCGATGCTCAACAAAGTTCACTGAGCTTCTACAACATTTGCTGGACTACTACAAAATTTTCTACACTTCAATTTCTCTTGCTGCGTCGTCCATCCGTTTGTCACGACAACAAATGTTGAGACAATATTTCGACAAGCTTTGGTTTATCAGGACGATCGACCTCTAGAGAAATTTGCATGGCGCAAAAATGGAATCCGAGTCACTCAAATTTTTGCAGAGTAAAAGAAATAAGTCCACTCGGTTCGAGTGACTAACGAAATTGTATTGAATATTATTAATTTTTGAAAATTTATTTCGCATCAACAACTACTGCGACTGGAAATGGTTCCACCCTAATAGCGCCACTGCTGGTTGTCGCTTAAAATTCCAAGACACCGTGCCTCCCATGAACGTGAATACATATCCGGTTGTGGATTTCCTGGATTCCGGATCCCCTCCCCAATCGGCATCTGTGTAGCCAATCAAATCCGCGCAGTGCTCCTTTGAGCATGTTAGCCGAACAGACCTAGTACCTAGTACCGTTAGATAGGTGAGACAATAGAGTGATGCAAATTTTGAAATTTTCGCTCCACAATACTTAAACGATTCCAAATCGGATCCTGACTAACCTCTCAAAGTTTGAACCCATTTGGTGACAAACTGAGATGGCACAAACCATTTGAAGTTTGTATGGGAATTACTATGGTAAAACCAAGATTTTTGTTCATGTCTATCTAATAATTTATCATATCGGTCTGCTTCAAAAGCTTTCAACTGTACTTGTAGGAAATTTTCCCAGCTACAACTTTGCTCAAGACCACTTTTTGATAAAAACCAAGAATCGACAGTTATCAATGGTTCAATGCACTGATGTCTTATGATCATGCTCAATCAACTGCTCAGCAGGCAACATTGGTGTTTCTGGGGCGTTGAATAGGACACAAAAATCATGGCTACTATGTCACACTGCAAAATACAGTGTTGCGTACAGAGCAGCTGCTTGATCATGTCATAAGTTTACCAATCTCTTAAATAATTAATAACATTTTCCTGTCTTGTTTTACATAGAAACAATCTTCAGCAAAGTTGTAGCTGAGAAAATTTTCTATAAGAATAGCTATCGAACTGTTTCGCAGCTTAATATGGAAAAAGTCTAGAAGGCAATGAACAAAAAGTTGAGATTTCCCATAGTAATTTACATGTAAACTTCAAATGGCTTGTGCGAAGTCTGTTTCTAACCAAATGAGTTGTAACTTTGGGAGGCTAATCAGGACCCGATTTGAAACCATTTAAGCACTGTGGAGCGAAAAAGTCAAATTTTGCATCAGTCTAGTGAGACAACCAACTGTATCCTGGTAAGGAACCTGCTTCATTTCGCGGATCTCTTTTTGCGTCATCGGTGCCATAGACTTATCCAGTTTAACACTAGCCTCAGCTGGTGTGGAAACTGGATTACAGTTCACCAGATTGAATCGTCGCAAAATGTTATCGATGTAGTAGTGCTCTACCAACAGCTTTCCGTTCTTCCGATCTCGTGTGATCTTCAATCCCAGGTAGACATCTTGGCATCGTTGGTGAAGATTAAGAAATCGTTGACATAGATGGTGATGAAAATCATCTTTTCTACCGTCGATCTGAAAGTACAGGCATGGATCAACTTTGGACCGCTCCAGTCCAAACTCCTTCAGCGCTTCGTCCAGCTGGTTGTTCCACACACGGCTGGATTGCTTGAGGCCATATAGTGGTTTCCGCAAACGACAGGCTTGAAGGAACGCGGTGACAGCATCCACCTGCTCCA
The DNA here is from genome assembly GCF_037179485.1 of Ochlerotatus camptorhynchus. Classification (NCBI taxonomy): domain Eukaryota; kingdom Metazoa; phylum Arthropoda; class Insecta; order Diptera; family Culicidae; genus Ochlerotatus; species Ochlerotatus camptorhynchus. The sequence continues at coordinate 17,093,475 of NW_027040818.1, read as the reverse complement.
CATCCAAGTCGTGCTTCACTGCCAGCGGCAAAAGGTATCGAATGGTGGAATACCGTTCCACCGGGAAATACACTTCGTCAGAATCGATGCCTAGCCGCTACGAGCACTCTTTCACGACTAGACGAACCTTGTACCGCTCGATTTCACCAGTTGGTCCTCGCTTCGTTTTGAAGATCCACTTGTTCCGAATGGGCTTACGATCACTTGGAAGGTTCATCAACTCACACGTCTCGTTTTTTTCAGAGTGGCGATCTCTTCACGCATGGCCGCGATCCACTGTTCGCGGTCCGGTCCATTGATCGCTACCTCGTAGCTTTCCAATTGTATCGATGAGGGCTGGGGGGAAACAGCTTTACTGGTAAATGACCTATTAGTAGCATAATCGGAACACACTAATCCAGGCCTCTGCCACTACATAACTGTTCGGTGAAAGTTGAAATTAGTGAGAAATCCAATAATTTGCAAATTTATTCTAAACTTGTACAGAATTTGTTCAGTTTAACCCATTTATTTATAAAAATAAAATTGGTGAATTTTATTGATTTCTCACGTGTAATGGTCATTTGTAAAATTAACCGACTTGTACTGCTGTTCAAATACCCGGTAAATCTCTACCGACCTCGGTGGTCTGAACTAAGTGTGAATACTTGCCTGGAAATCGGAGCTCACGACTACTGTGCCTAAACCCTTGCTCTATCGTATACAGCTCCATGAACTGCCATGAACTGCACCTGTGCACATTTTCGACGAGTTCGCCTTTCTGAATCACAATCACGTCACGGCTGATCTGGATGTCACGCTTGACTGGATCATAAACCCGATATCCCTTGACATCGGCGGTATATCCCACGAAAACTGCTTCTGGCCTTCTCGATGAGCACCCGGTTCATTCGTTCGACTACACCGTTTTGCTGTCACCAAGCATTTTGGTGACGCACTCCATCCGGCTCATTGACGTATTCGGTCCCATTGTCCGTCCTCAGAAGTTTCAGCTTATACCCGGTCTGCCTTTCGGCCATGGACTTGAACTTCGTGTACGCTTCGAATGATTCATTTTTCCTGTCCAGAAAATACAGGAACACCTTTCGACTCGCATCGTCGATGAACGTCATAATGTAACGACTTCCACCTAGTGAAGGGACCTCGATAGGATCAACCAAGTCGGAGTGGACTAAATCCAGCAGCCCTTCAGCTCGTGACTCACTGGAAGGAAATGGATTACGTGTATGCTTACCCTCGATACAAGCGATGCATTCGGGGATGGTTTCCTTTGCCATATCGATACCGCCTGCCATCGTTGTCAGCTTTCGTAAGCTTTGAGGGTTTAGATGTCCCAGTCGTCTTTGCCAGATGCTTGTGTAGGGATCCCTCGTTCCTCCGATTGAGCATGTACAGGTCGCCTACCTGTGACTCCGATAGTTGCCATCACCTTCCAGTACTTCACATGTCTCCGCATTGAAGACTATCGTTAATCTCTTCCGAAAAATCTTGCTGATCGATAGGAGAATAGTGGTTAGTTCTGGAATTTGCAGCACTTCTTGAACTTCGATGTGGCCTTCACACAGCTCAAGATTGACCAGTCCCTTTGCGACCGACTTCATGCTGCCGTTGTTTGCCGTTCCATCAAAACGCGACAATTCTTGCTGCTTCACAAAATCGTTGCCACTTCGGGACACGTGACATGTCTCGAAGTACCACTCCGAGGGGCCAACATTGCCCATCGCAAAAACGCTTCACAAAGCCTTACCAAACGTTCTTGGAGGAGTTTACTTCTGTGCTTGCTGTGATTTTGCTTAGCTGCAAAATGCCCTCGCTTCTTGCAGTTGTGGCTTTCAGAGACGTAAACGCAGTACTCGATGCCTCAAGTCCCATTCTTCAGTGCACGACGTGTAAATATTTACATCACTGACAAATCTCAGGTCATCATGGCGTTTTGATCTTTGGAAACAACGCGAATGAAAAAAGAGACCTATTGCGTCAGAATCTGTCATGATTACCTGAATTTTGTCGAAAAACGTAAATATTCCCGATTCCCGCAATTTGTGTGCCGTGGACATCAATTCGTCCTCGTACGATGCCACACTACCGCAATTGTCCAACCGGATCGACGTTAGCTTCCTCAGCATCACGAACAGAACTTATAGTCAAGAATTCTCATTTTTGGGTGAAATATTATCATTTCACACACGAGTCATCCAAATTAATTCGACCAGTGAGATAGTCAATTTCTCAAATGTTTCAAATTGCTGAGATTTAAATTTGTCTGCACACCTCCGATTTTGCATTGAACTCCCATGGGGACCATGAAAGTTGATTCAAGTGCATTGGAATTTTTCGTTTGCTTCTCCAAATGCTCTCAATCAAGGAATCAAAAATATATCTCCAAATGACAAAATGACAAGCGATCAACGAGCCGAATGATAACGCTATGTCAGAAGTGGAAAGCAATAATGATATAATCTTCATCTTTTTTTTCATGGCAAGCAGCCCGTGTGACATAGCTCACTCGGGGCGGTAGAAGGAAACGAGCAAATTGTTGGAAAGCTGCTTCACAAAGTAAAGCCGAAGATGATACACGTGTGGTAATGGGAATTTTTCTGTTATGTCTTTTCTCGATTCAGATCAAGCTTTGTCCTCATCCATGCATATTGAAACAAAGCAGGCAAGTAATATAGCATTATCCTTCTATCACTCCGATCGAGCTATGTTACAGAGTGAGTTTGTGAAGGTAGTCGTAGCAACCGTTTTGTCTGTATCGTTGACGTGACGTTGACAGACGTGACGCATTGAACATTTTTCACTGACACCGTCGCTAAAACACTACCGCCATCTATTGAGCAGACTGTCATGGGTAGTCGACTCAACAAATGGCGGTAGTGTGTAAACGTCAAATGCAAGAGAATTTACTTTGCGTGCCACAGGCGGCGGTACCACGAACTTAGAAAAATTAAAACGATCGTTGAATACGTGATCGATCAACAACGTGCGAGTATTATGTCTGTTTGTCTGTGATAGAACTGTGAAATCTGAAACGAAAAGTCACCAACTGAGATTCAGAACGTTCGTTTGGTTTGGATTCTCTAATGCGAAATCTGAAAGCGGTGAAGTTTTGATCGGTTTGATGTTCGATTTTCCACTGGACGCGCTAGGGTAGTTGTTCCAGTAATAGTGGTGTTTCTATAGTTGCGGTATGGAGGTTGTGTGGAGGATCCGGATAAGATTAGTATCATTAATTTTCCTTAAGATTTTCACGCCTTTGCACTTATAGTTGCGGTAGTGTTCCTTTAATAGTGGAACCCATAAGAAACCAACGCATTCCACTATTATTGGAACCAAAGTTAGCAACTACTACAATTACTGGAACAGTGTTCCTATTAATGGAGGATGAGTTTTCTAAAATTGTATGCAATTTTATTACAATGTAATATGTTTCTATCAAAAAAGAGGTTGAAAGCTATAGATTGACGTATGACATTTGTGTTTACATCGTATATTTATTTTTTAATTAATAAATTGGCTTGGTACCTCCACTACTGGCTCATTTATTAACGCGAACGAAGCCTGACAAAGTGTGTTGAAAATTTGAACAGTTCGTACAACGAATTTGCGTGTCCAATTCCATTAAATAATCAAGATTGGACATGTAGAAAAGCGCTCAATTTTCTGCCAAAACGCACGCACAGCTCCCACCATCAGTAATGAACAATAATGATGGGGGAGCATGGGGTTTAATGGATTACAATGCAGACCATGTTGGGCAGGACGTGGTAAATAGTTCAAGGTTCAAATAAACCATTTCGCCCGGTATTCCCACCCCCACAAATATTCTAATGTTGTACAGCAGTATCCACCTTCACAATGCGAGCATAGTGTGAACCCCCTTTTGATTCCGGACTGTAACATTGCAAACCGGATGGTGGAGGGGGTGGTGGCCAATTTCGCACACGGCAGTATCCGACCCGGCAGAGTAGTGGACCTCCAATGCTAATAATAATCGAATATTTATACGCACGACCGTGTGGTCGGTTCGCTCACTGGCCGGAAAATGATGTAAACGCTGTTCCACGCCACTGAACCCTCCTCCCCTTCTGTTTGCCAAGTCGGACTCGGGGGGCAGCTGGACGAGAAGCATCCTCTCGTTTCCTCATTCGCTTCAGGATCCGAAAGTTTTATTTATTAACATTCGTCGCTGAAGCTGAAACTCGTCGGTGCTGGGTGATGGTGTTGTCGATGATGGACTGACTCGTGGCGGTTGGATCAAGATGTGCCCATGGCAGACGAGCGTACCGTGACGGGATGAAACGAAAAATAGAAAAGTTGTTTTGGGAATCGCAGTTTCAAACATCTGGCAAGCGAAAATCGGGAATTTCGCACTGCACCGCACAGTACCGGGTGTACCGGGGATCGTGAGACGGGAGAATAATAATCAAAATTTGGGTACGTGGATGTTTGGAAAAGGCGATATTCGGGGAAAATGCGAGCAGTTTCACCGGTTGCTTTTGGCTTTGCATGATTTATGGCGATGGCGAAAGGAGGGAACGTTTTGACCGAAAAGGTTAAAACGGGTCAAAACCTTTTCGGAGTGATGTGCTGCTGTTGGGATGTTGGTTGTTTCGCTACAAATTGGATTGTAGTTCCAACAATATCAATTAGGGTTACGGATTTTTTTTTACAAAATTCTCTGTAGTGCATTAACGAATTTGCTACAGTGTCGCACATTATTTATATTTCTTGGTAGAGAAAAATCATCTCCAACACTGAATAATGGATCCAGATACTGACTGAAGCGGTATGACTACAATTTGGAGAGATTTCTAGTATAGCGTCGAAGTTGGCTTTGAAAATAAGCGTCAATTGATTCTGTGAATAGCAGAAGTGGTCTCCAGAAACGGATTCCACATGATTCGGATTATGACTACCGTGGCCATATTACCAAATTAGAGGGGTCTAATCTGTGCTACTCCATGGAATTCGTTTTTTGAGAATTAACGTGAATTGATGTGTTGCAAAATCAAAAGCATTTTGTTTTCGACGCATCATTTCCGATTGCAAAAAACTCGCGTCATTTTAAAATTTTTACTTAGTCCTTATTTAAAGATAATCGACTTGGAAAAAATTTCAAGATACTGGGACTTAGATAATTCCAATGATTTTGGGCGTAGAAAGTGTTTTGAGAACTGGGCGAGCTACCAGTTACGCCACATCGACGATCAAATGCGTTGTTTACAAAAGCTGATACGTCCCTTTGAAAAAGTAGTCGAGATTTGCTGCAATATTGTTGAATTCAGCTCAAGTCACGTCAGATGGTGGTAACGATTGGATCAAAAGCGCACAAAACTATTTTGACAAGCGAGTACAGTATTGTTAACGGAATGACGACTTGTGCGAAGGATTGAGCATGTCAACCCTGTCCCAAAGTACCACCAGTCGGGGTGACAGATGACTTGAAAATGACTTGAAAATTTTAGAGAAGATTCTTAGACGAATTCTTAGTAAGACAACAATAGACCAAGGTTCAATGGCAAACTAATACCCACTTTTCAATTAGGGAATCCAAAAGCTATCCTTAAACTTTGTACAGCTACAAAAAAGTCCATCCTCAGAATTTCGAAATTTTTAGAACTCTATGAGCTCTTTTGAAATTCTTCTCAGAAGTCCTCTGGAATTATTTTTAGAACTCTTCTTGACTTTTACTCAGAACACCTTGGAACTGAAATTCCCTTGGAGTTTCAGAAGAATTTGTTCAGTATTATCCAGAAATTATTCCCGGAATGAGCTATAAATTATCGGTACTCACTAGAAATTTTCCTCAAAATCCCTTTGAAATTTCACTCAAAATTTGATTTTCTCGGTATTCTTTTCAAAATTATCTTGAAACTATATGCAGGATTCCCTAGAAATTATTCGCAAAATTTTCGTGAAATACTCCCCAGAAATCTCTTGAAACTGTTCTCAGAATTCAATATCCATGAGGTTTTTCTCGGATTTTTTGGAACTCTCCTAAGAGCTCTTTTTAAATTCTTCTCAGAGGTCCACTGGAATTATATTTAGAACTCTTCACTTTTCTCAGAACACTTTGGAACTGAAATTCTTTTAGAGTTTCAGAAATTTTTCCTTGAATGAAATAGAAATTATTCTCGGAATTCACTTGAAATTTTGCTTAAAATCCCTTTGGAATTTCACTCAAATTTTTCACGGTATTTTTTTCGAATTTTCTTGCAATTATCTGCATGATTCACTTCAGGCGACTACAATCAATGGCTGGCTTTCCATGATACTTTTGTTGCCCTAATTCACGCCAACGTTGATGTCCCCGACGTACAAAAGTTCCATTACCTCCGTGCTGCCGTTAAGGGTGAAGCGGCGCAAATTAATCGAATCGATCTCCATCAGCTTTGCCAACTATTCCATCGCTTGGCAGACGCTAACTTCACGCTACGCAAACGACTACTTGCTCAAAAAAACGTCACTTGCAAGCGATTTTGGATTGCCCTCGCATGAAAAGGGAATCTGCCGAGGCTTTGCATAGCCTGGTGGATGAATTTGAACGCCATACCAAAATTCTCCGCCACCTAGAAGAGCCTGTTGACCAATGGAGTACGATTCTTGAGCACCTACTGTGCATTCGCCTTGACGATGGAACCCTCAAAGCATGGGAAGATCACGCCACTACCGTCGATGATCCTAATTACACTTGCCTCGTACAATTCCTCCAACGTAGGATCCGGGTACTTGAGTCGATGTCCGTCAAACACCCGTCGCAGAATTCTCACACACCAGTGAATCAGTTCCTTTCCAATAGAAGGCATAAAGTTGCCACCCACACTGTCTCGGAGGACCAGTTGCCGAAATGTTATGTTTGCAATCAACGTCATTTTCTCATCAAATGTCCCCGCTTCGAGAGGATGAGTATTCCTGACCGTCTAAGGCTAATCGATACCAACCGTTTGTGCCAAAATTGTTTCCGCCACGATAACTTTGCCCGAAATTGCCAATCCACATACTCTTGCCGACACTGCCAGAGAAGACACCATACCATGCTGCACACCACCAATAACTACAACGAAGCTCCTAGCCACTCGTCTGCGCAACGCCCTAACAGCCAAGTTCTTCATCCGTCTAGGCCATCATCGAATCGAAACCACGCTCCCACCACCTCTACCACCTACACATGCACGAACTCCATCTCCAGTCAACAACTCAGCAACCCCGCACCACTTTCCAATTCGAATGTTTTCCTGTCCACCGTCGTACTTTTGGTCGTCGATTCAAACGGTGATACGCACCCTGCACGTGCATTGTTAGATAGTGGCTCTCAGTCTAACATAATGAGCGAGAGATTCTGTCAGTTTTTGAAGCTAAGGCGCCGAAATGTGAACGTTCCCCTTCACGGTGTTGGTGAAGCGTCGTTCAACGTGAAACATAGCGTTCATTCTTCCATTCGCTCAAGGAAAAATGATTTTGAAATCAACCTCGACTTCCTCGTTCTACCTCGCATCACGATAGACTTGCCTGCTGTGACGTTTCCAGCTAGAAACTGGCGTATTCCACAAGACCTATTCCTTGCCGATCCCAGCTTCAATAAGACTGGAGCAATCGATCTGCTCCTAGGAGCAGAGCACTTTTACACCTTTGTCAATCCTGGTACCAAAATTGAACAGGATCATAAGCACGTGCTCGTTGAGAGTGTATTCGGTTGGATTGTTGTTGGGAGCAGAGGTGGCAACAGTACATTTTTTGAAAAACCATCGTCCAGAGCGAAACAAAACAGCCAGCACACGGGCGACCGTCTATAACTACATTCCAAGCGAACAGCGGAGATAGAGAATAAATAAAATCTCGCAGCCTGATTTTTCCAAACAGTTTATTGTAATGAAATTTCAGCTGCAGGCTTGCGTGTGACAGTAAATTACCAACTCCCTTATTTACGCATAATTTTAACATTTATGCTTATGAGTGGTCAGTCTTCATTCTTATCTTTTAATTCCATGCAATAAACATCAAATAAATGCAGTAATTAGCCAGAAATCAGCAAAATTCTACACGACATAAATTTATGTCGCGCGCGCCGCCGGTCTTGTCTGCTTCTTTGTGCGAAAATGTTCTGTCGCTGGCAGAAAACAGTTTAGAAATGTCATGACATTTTTGCCGCTTGCCAGTTTGTTTTTGTGTGTCGTCACAATGGTTATCGCAAAATGTATCAAATGTTAAGGAAAAAATGTTAAACTCCAGGACTCGTGCCACCACTGGTTGGGAGGAATCAGATGCCGTCGTCAGTTCCACCTGTAACCGCCTGCCACGTGTCCATATCAGATCCGTTCCAAAACGAGCCATCCAAAAAACCAGACCTAAAGTGTATCCCAAGTTAATAGTTTAATAAATCCAAATCCAAGGTTGCAAAGTGTTTCCTTGCAAAAGAAGAAGTGACTCCTAGTGGCTGTTAGTCGCAAACCTAAAAGTTCGGTGCAATAATCAACTGGAGTGTTAGCCGATGCTCACACCCCCACTCAGCATAGTTACAGTGCACATTTGATTTTCCCACTGGTTAAATTTTTAACGGAAATCACGAACCTGCCCCAACATTTTTTCCCAGAAAATTTCTATTGACCAGAACGAAGCAAATTTTCCACCGTTAATGTTCAATAAAAATTGCTTCTCAAATCTTCTGATTGGTGCAGATTTCCTTTTTCCATCTTCCACCAGACATTTTCAATATAGCTTGCTTCTCCTATCATCAGAATGTTGCAGGTTTTTTACCAAATAAAGCTGCCCCTATTTACAAATTTCTTATCATAAATTTTCGTAAAGCAGCTTCCCTCCAATTATCAGAATGGTGCAAATTTTAAATCAGAAATCATTAACAAAGTTTGTTTCTCTATTCAGCAGAAGGATGCAAATTTAACACCAAAAATTTTCCAAAAAGCTTGCCCATCCGTTCACCAGAACGGTGCAGATTTTCCACCAGAAATTTTCAATACAGATTAATTTTAAATAAAGCTTGTGCCTTCATTCACCAGATCAGTGCCAGTTTTCCACCAGAAATTTTCTGTTCATTTTATTTATCAGAGTGATACAAATTTTGCTCCAGAAATTTTCAATAAAGCATGCTCGTCCAGAAAGGTGCACCAAAAATTGTCAGTGAAGTTTGTTTCACCATGCACCTTTATGGTGCAATTTTCAGGCTTTGTTTCTACATGCACCAGAATGGTGTAAATTTTCCACCATAAATTTTCAATGAAGCTTGCATTCATCAGAACGATGCAAATTATGCACCAGAAAAATGAATAAAAATTGCTTCTACATTCACCACAGTGTTGCGAACTTTCCACCAGAAATTTTCAGGTAAATGTGCACCTCCAAATTTTTAGCGTTATTCAATTTTTCCACCAGAGTTATTTATTTATGTTACATCATAATTTTGTAAGTGTGGAAATATAAATCTTGTTTATAAAAGGGGGGGGGGGAGGCAATTGCCCAACCTTGCCCCACCCTGTCCACGCCAGTGGTGATGTTTATTCCTAAAAATAAATATTTCTCGAATGGAAAGATATGTTCAACAAAATTTTATAAAATGTAGAATTAATCAGTTTCTTTTAGAGATATTGTTTTACTTCACACGGCCACCAAATTTGACTTATATTTGAGTTCCGTTCACTCAAATTCGCAAAAACGCAGGTCACTTAAAGACTGAGTAAAATTTTCCTCGATTTTCCAGGAAAAAAACGCATTGAATATGAGAAAAATCCAGAGATGTTTCACTCAGTCTATTAGTGTACTCGTAGACTGAGTAAAATTTTCGTCAATTTTCTTTATATTCGAGCAAATTTATGAGGAAAAGTGAGAAACATATTACTCAGTCATGACCTACATTTTTGCGCTTATGAGTGAAAAACCACTCAATTTTTATTTGATCTCATCGGCCGTGCATTAAAATCCCGATTAGGCCCTTTGGACAATTACTCCCAGAGAAACACGTTATAAGTCCTATGAGCCGAATGTAAATAATGACTTTATACGATTGCTCATAAATCACAACACGTCCACGCAAACTAACTACACCATTTGATAGAGCAAACTTACTCTGCCAGTTGCTGCTGTTGGTTTGTCTGAATGAGTCTTAACCCCCGAGAAATCGACGTTTAAATACATTGTTTACATTTGGAACACAGGCCCATTTCACATGTTGATCTGGAATTGACTTGACAGTTCGTCGTATGTGTGGTCGTGAGATGATATATTTGGCTTTTATGTTGATTCTAAAAGCATCGTGGTTTATGTAATGTGGATCAACTGGAAAGAAAACACTGACTCTATCTTCCTCATCAGTTCTTCCGCGAGAAGCGTAAGTGACGTCAACAATTTGGTTACGTATGAATGATAAGGAGTGAAAATGAAGCACGATTTCACATGCCGGACCTTTGTAGATCGAGGATCATCTTTGATAGGCCGAAGCTTCATCCGTTTATAGACCCAATTTGAGTACAGTAGAGTGACATTACATCAACATACCTGGAGAGTTTTCATGTTAAAATACTGAGTTTTACAATTTTCGGTCGTGCTTTTTTTTTTTCCTTTGTTCGGGACCTAAAACTACTGCGACCAGTAAATTGATCTATTGTAGTATATCCCGTGTCCTTAGTTTAGTGCATGTCGTATTACTCCATCACTATTGAAAAATTATGAAGTATTCGATTTTTTTACAGTTGCCACTCTTGCATTTATCGCAAGGATCCGACTCTAATTGAAAGGTCTCGCTATTTATACCCTTCGGAGTGTTGAAACACCCTCCAAAGGCGCGCCCCTTTGTCAGTCAAAATTGGATTCCTTAGCAACAAAATTAAGGTATGACACCGATAATGACCATGCATCAGAACCCTAGTCTTAACCACTTCAAACTAGGGAACAACGAAGAGAAGATTAGGAATCACATAGATTGCCTTGTTTAAAGATCATCCTCGGTAGACAAAGCCGAGTTTTGTCACTATCAACAAGGTCGTGCTTAATTAACATCCAAATAATAAGAACACGTCTATGTACTCGGGCGAATGGAATCGCGTAACTGGTCACCATCACCTACGACGAAGTCACGTGATTGGTTGATTATGTTTGGAGACTAGTAAAAGTTACCTCCTACCGATTAAGTACGAAATGTAGAGTTAAGTTTCTTAGACTTAAGTGGTGCAAATAAAAAGCAGTCAAAACTCATTACTCGAACCGGCAACATGCCCTTACTCCAAAAATATCACGAGCCATAGAAATCCAACGTTACAATACATCATAATCATTATTCTTCAAAATGGAGCTGAAAATCCACTTTCACACAAATTTGACCCCATAGCCTCAAACAAGTTTCCCAATAGTTTTAAAAAAAAATTACTTGCTTGAGCTTGAGCTTGATTGACCGCCCACGGTTGCTACTCTGTTACTGCCAGATCAGTTGTAATTACACAGAGAACCAATAGACGATGCTTGGGACTAGCAATCATCCTCAATGTGTAAAAACTGGTGATCTTAAATTAGGCAATACCAGCGCCGGCCGCGCCCGAACACAGGTCAAGAAAGGAATGGGAAGGATTGTGTTGACATGACACTCGCTTTGATGGAAGCCGAGAACACCTCTGCACTTCCACGAGGAATCACTGGGATGTTGGATAAGAGGGTTGGGTTTGCAGCAGGGTTCGTTTTGGTAAACGATAAGCTGAATTGATGTCCTAACGATCATATAACGCGAAGGAGCTTGGGACTAAACCCACGGTCTTCTGCTCAGTAAGCAAAAACGTTTGCCACTAGGCAGACGAGCACCTTTTTAATCACCGAGTTGCTGTTATTACCATGTAGTCATATTAACAAATAAAACGATTGACGAATCTTGAATGTGGATGGGCCTGAGATTAGACTCATGATGTTCTGCTCAGTAAGCAAAAACGGTTGCTCTAAGGCCACCGAGCCCCTCATATCACATAATACCGTTGCTCAAATTTGTGTATCCATTCAAATCCGGAACCAACGACAACAACGAGTTTCGCAAAACACACGATACACAAGCGATTTTACCATAAATCTCTTTGATATGTAAGGACCTGGGACCGCGTTTTTCTGCTCAGTAAGCAGGCCACTGTAACCGACGATCTTTCAAATCTGAAAACTAAAAACTACGAAAAAGTACTTAGGCCTTCCTTAAGTTCCACTTTCACGCGACGTTCAATGACAGGGTCCTATCCAGGATTACATCTGAAAAATCCAAATCTGGCCAACGCCCACCCTAAACCTAAACCTGTTCTAATTCACCTGAAATAACTAATGAATGGAAGACTTTGACTACCCAACCATGCAATAGTCTCATTCCGTGCCTTATGGCAACTTGATGATTCTATTGCGCTCATCTTCTGGCACCACCCAGGGGAGACTTGGTCCTGTACCCAATGCTTAACTTATCTCCATTCCACTCAGCTACTCGCAATTTCTTGTGATATAGTGGACGGAATATTATTATATGAGACAATTCAATGCAGACGTCTTTCCAAATTTGGCAGATCGACAGGTAATCGGTGAGTTACCACGATAGTTGCTATTCAACAACTCGACAACGTCCCATCGTCAACGCCTGCTATGAGAATTTCCCATTGCAGACGTCAACGAAATGACGTCATCGAGCTATCGATCAACTACCCTGGTTATCGCCTGGTACCTTATAGCACGATGCTAGGAGGCGAACCGGAAGAATCGATGAGCTACCTCTCCCCTCCAATAGTTAAAAAAAAAAATTACTGGCTAAATATATTATTAAACCTATTTAAATAAAAATCTAAATAAACCGTAGTACCCCGTTACCTCGAATAGCTAAAATCAAATATAAACGGAGCTCATTTAGAATCTGTTTAAGTGGTTCCCCTAAACTGTGTAACGCCATTGAGCACCTCTGTAGGGGTACCAGTTAAGGAAATTCTAAATGAGCTCCGTTTATATTTGATTTTAGCTTTTCAGACTAACGTGGCTCCACGGTAAGGGAGCTTGGGGCAAAATGTGTGCAGCCAATTTAATCCATTTTGTTCCCTTAAATCCCCACTGTGCAGCGCCACGATTTTGCTCACGGATTTTCTTTTCTCCAAGCTCCTAAATCCATTTCTTTGAAACACCTCCAATTCATCCCACCAGTCCATCATTCACAGCCAAACTCAGATGTCCCCATCATAAATTGTGTACACAAATGTTACGCAATGCCGCATCTCCGTCGAATTCAGAGCGCGGGAGGAGGACTTTTGCTCGTCATCTGCTCAGCGGCCGAAAACGATCGACCGTGCACGCGATCCATCTTTTCTTGGCACACGCTCAATGTTGTTTACTGTTGGTTTGTTGGTTGGCCGTCCTCTCGGCGTCGTCGTCGGCGTCGATCGGTTGAAGCGTGGAGAATGCAAACTGATGACTCAGGTAAGTTCGTCAGAAGCCACTGGTGCAGAATGTTTGGTTTGATTCGAAATTTTGCGTGTGCCGCGTCCGGTGGAATAACTTTTGATTGATTTCGGCGGTAGCGGACTTTTTGCGGAAAAGAGCGTTATAAATAGCCGGTGAGGATAGTTTGGAGGGAAATTTTCAGTCAACAGTTCAGCGTGACGTTCTAATTAGTCATACGTGAAGTTATTTTCAACAACCTTTTCCCCCAATTAGCTTGCAACATTGAATGGTTTTAAAATTCTACCGCCAAATCGTGAATTAAATTAAATGACGCAAACTTCATCTGACGAGCAGTGAAAAATCGGTTTGTGACTAATTTTTGCCTTCAGGCACGACGGCGTCGTTTCGAGTGCGTGCCTAATTGAATTATTACCTCCGACCAGGTAAGCACCACATTATACCAATACACACGCCCGCACGCAAGTGCTTATGGTCTTCGGTCTCTATTTTCGGAGCAGGCAGTTGATCCACCGCCGGAGGACACTAATGAGAACAAACGACGACAGACGATGAGACATGTCAGTTAATTTGTCTCCCGCTTCGTACTACCCCTTAAGCGTATCAACGACTGGGGGTTCCTTTCTCGGGGGTAGTCATGAAAATGAATGATCCACAGTTCCTCACTCAAAGTCAAGTGGTCGTCTACGGAAGAAAATGGGGACCCCAAGCCTATTTGGGGAGGAAAAAGTGTGCTGGCATACGACACACGTGATACAATATATGTTTCCGTCATCAGTAGTCAGTGGGTTAGAGCTGTTTGAGAGAGAAATGAGGGCACACAAGTTTTAGCTAGTTTACCTGATCCTGGGGCCCGGGCTTTGAACTTGGGCACAATCTTGAACGGCTGCTGCTGGGATTCTGCGAAATTAGAGATGATGAAGCTCGGTTACTGTCAAATTGCTGAGGGCTTGACGGCACAGAAGCGGCACACGGTTTCTGAACTGTGTCTTTTGTTGTTGTTGTTGTGGAGGCGGTTGGTAGTTTGTAGAATTGCGGTTCCAACCTGGTGCTTGGTGTTGGTGTTGCTGATTATGATTTACCCGACTCGTATGGGAGATTGTAGGTCGGTGCATTAATATGGGCAAGCCACACAGGAATTTTCACACTAGGCTCTGTTTTGTATCGTCAGGCCGGTTGATTTATGAAGTAGTTGTAGGTCAGTGCATGCATTTTTGGAATTGTTTATGCGACTCATTGCATCCCGAATGTTTTCCATTTTATTAAATCATTTTGAAGGTTAGAGTTTTACACCCCAACTAACAATTTTAGCTGCAGATTAGCTTATACAGCCATTTTTTGCCTGTATAAGCTAGTCTGCAGCTAAAATTGTTTGTTGGGACCTGGTAGCCTTTTTATAACAACATTCTCGGCATTCCCGAAACTTCCACCATTCGAAAGAAGGGACATTTATCGTCATTACTTGATTTTTTTTTTCCGATATCTCCCATGCAAAAGATTGCATGAAAGGTGAACCAACGTTTAAATTTTTAGATTCTAAAATTAGAAGTTCCAAAATGAAGAGAAAAGTGCCCTCTTTTGAATGGTGAAGGTTTCGGGAATGCCAATATTGTTGGTTTAATATTATTCTAACATAGACACCGTGTATAGTTCTTAACCACTTTTATTTAAATGTCAAGGCAGTTCCATGAATATCAGGAAAATAGTGAGGCCTTCAGGGAAATTCCGAGAACGTACAAGTAGTTCCGAAAATTAAAGTATAGTCCCTACAACTTCAGGGAAGTTTAGTGAACTTAAGAAAAATTTGAGAAACTTCACATAAATTCCAAGAAGTTCACGGAAGCCCAGCGAACCTCTAGGAAGTTTAGAGGTCTTTTAATTTCAATTCATGATCAGTACATGAGTGCCTAGGATTTCTCGAGTCCGGCCATTTTTAGGCTACCTGTTACCGGTTTCAATAGGACACAAAACAAAACCTCATGTACTGGTATCGTCCGACGGCTTATCCAGAAATAAATAGACATCATGCCATGGACCAACAGAAGGATCTGGACACGTCCAGGTACCCAGAACCAGTTCCGGGAGGACCCAATAAGGAAGCTTCCTACTGTATTAGTACCGTCCGACGGCTCAACATTTATCATTTTTCATCCTGAAGTAAATAGACATAGCCTTCGAGTTTTACACTAAACATTGGGGGCAGTTGTTGAGATCTTTCCATTACATTTTATTATATCAACCATTCATTTCATCACATATTATTGTTACATTCATTCTTATATAACTCGGAGCGTTTGGTACGGTATGTCCACGTATCCTTCCACCCCTGTAGATTCAAAAAACGCAGTGCTGTTTAACCCGTAAAGTACCAGGACGAACGAATTTTTTTCAACAAACTCGTTCTCAGCAATGCCTCATCCGATTTTCATAAGCTTTGGTTTTTATTCAAGGGGAATAGTTGAACTAACTTTTGCCGTAGGTACCGCCCCTTTAGAACCCTCCTCGTTCTTGGGAGGTGCAAATATGTCTGTGTTTTTATGTAGTTTTTTAACCAGTTTGACCAAATGTTTTAAATTTTCACGCGAATCGGTTGTCTGGTGCAGCAAATGATATCAGATAGATGAAATATGATTAGTAAGACTGAATTTAGATATTTTCATAACGTATGGCTACGATATTATCAGTACCCGAAGTCTCGGAAATCGATTCTGTACGACATAGTAATATCTCAGGCAAAAGTATCTTGTGGCATTTCAAATCATGTCAAATCTATCTATTATTAAATTACCATAGCAATCCCATGTGAATATTACAATGCCAATCATTCAGGAAATTGTGAACACATTCTTTCATACGGGATCTGATCCAGGTTCTTCGGAAGTAATTTTGAACTAATGGTCTTGGCTGAAATATTACAAAGAGGGCAACATAACAAGCCCAAGTGAATATTACAATTCCAACGTTTCAGCTAGTTACTGGGATCAGCAAGCAACTGTCCAGTCGCGTCTTTCATATGCATCTTTAGATTCATCCTTGCTCCAATCAGACGTCGTGATATATCGCAGAGGAGGTGGATATCGTCGGTTGTTGCGGCATTCTCTCCTTCGTCGATCAGGGAATCCACCCACACTCGCTTGTCCCGTCTGCAATTGCGGTTTACTTCCTTCTCTAGAGCCGACTACCGTTGGCAGGCTTCGTTCTTGGCTCCTCTGGTTCTCACCCGCTCTATCGCGGTTTTTGCTTCTTTTGGGGTATAAAACCGGATTCCACGGATTTCCCGGAATCGATGCCAATATGTCCATATGTCATCAGATACACTACAACCTGATTTCAGTGATCATAGCTTTTCATTTTGGCATAATATGATATCATAACCACAATGAAATTATATTCCAACAAACCGTTCGCCGGAATTCACAGATCCGCGTTCCGGAAACGATGCCAAACTGGCCAATATCATCCCAAATCAGCTTCATTCACTTAATTCTACCTATTTGACATGATTTGATATGCCACAAGATACGTTTGCCTGAGATATTACTATGTCCTACAGAATCGATTTCCGGGACTCCGGGTACCGATAATATCGTAGCCATACGTTATACAAAAATCTAAATTCAGTCTTACTAATCATATTTCATCTATCTGATATCATTTGCTGCACCAGACAACCGATTTGCGTGAAAATTTAAAACATTTGGTCAAACTGGTTAAAAAACTACATAAAAACACAGACATATTTTCACCTCCCAAGAACGAGAAGGGTTCTTAGGGGGCGATACCTACGACAAAAGTTAGTTCAATTATTCTCCTTGAATAAAAACCAAAGTTTGTGAAAATCGGATGAGGCATTGCTGAGAACGAGTTTGTTGAAAAAAATTCGTTCGTCCTGGTACTTTACGGATTTATTTAAACTCGAAGCGTTTCACAGAATCATCTTTGCGCAGTAGGCCTGGCCTTTTTGATGTTTGTGTCATATCAAAGATATGCTGCAAACATCAGCGTTGACAAGAAAAATTATTAGGCGTTATCTATCCTAATAATTTTCCAGGATGCTTTCTCGTATTGGCTGTGTTTGTATGATAGCAGAGATGCCAGATTTACAGACATGTCTGTGAATTTACAGACTTTTATTTTTTTTCCACACACATTTTTTTCGTTACGGACATTTACAGAATTTTTAATTTTTTCACGGATATTTACATACTTTTGTAATCAAGGCAAAATTTTAAAATTTATTTAGCTACGCTGTTTTACATCTTTAGTCATTGATGCATTTTGCAACACTCATTAGAAATTCGCGCGTTTTCAAATCCACCACACGAACGAGCTGTCACATGAGATTAGTAACGTTTAACGTACGCACACTAGCGGGTGCATCGACGTGTTAAGATGTTGATTATTTTCCTACAATTTTAGTGCTGAACGAACCAGTCATTTTCGCCGTTTTGTACCGGAATAAGAGTCGTGAAAATGTGGGAAAAATCGGGAAAATTCAAAGGGAACCCGAGAGGAAACCCCATAATGAACTTTTTCAACTGAACAGCTTTAAGTTAAGGAAAATCAGTATAAATACTTGCACTAATCATTATGTGGAGTTTCATGTGATTTGAGGTATCGCACGATGCATTTTGGTGTATGTCACAATCTGTTCACTTCCCGGGGGTACCTGGTATATCTGAAAGAAGCCATTGTGATCATTGGGTCTGAATATGTCCACCATTGATCTCATAGTAAAATTCTGATGTGATTTCATGGATGGAAAAATGTAATGTGCATTTTCAATGGAAACTACATGAAAACTTTTTTCCGTGTACTAATTTCATATGTACACTGAACAAAGTTTTCACTTAGTTTCTATTAGGAACGCACATAATATTTTTCCAATATCAAAAATAATGATTTTAATCTGAACATCACATAACATAAGAAATTCTATGTGTGTAATTATGTAGATTTCATTGGACAGATAACGTTTATGTGATTTAGTGAAGCAATTTCCAATTATAGTATCACATGAAAGTTATGTTAAATTGACATGGATATTTTCCACTGGTTATATGATTTATTTTATGAGTGTACATTGAGATGATTCTCATATTAGAAAATAAATTCCTGTAAATTCCTCAGTCTATGAGTTAACTACGTTTTCAAGAATATGAGCAGTGTTGGCAAAATCATCAATCAAATATTAACACTCTTGGGTCATTCGTGACTTGTCCGGGTGGGAGTTTTGAGCTCGTGACTTTTTTTTGTAAGAGGTATGGATGTTAACCACTACACCGGGGTCGCCCCCATAGGAACAAAATATCATGCTTGATATTGATTTAACAAGCTCCTTTGATATTGAGAGACTACATCGTGCAAAAATTTGCAGC
This sequence comes from Ochlerotatus camptorhynchus, assembly GCF_037179485.1. NCBI lineage: Eukaryota > Metazoa > Arthropoda > Insecta > Diptera > Culicidae > Ochlerotatus > Ochlerotatus camptorhynchus. The sequence goes on along the minus strand of NW_027040818.1, from coordinate 17,074,687 downwards.
TGGTCAGTTGTGTTAGCTTGATATTCCGAGCTTGCAAAATCAACCGCAGTTGTTTGCTTGTTGATTTTTGTCTACGAAAATCAAACGTGATCTTGGCCATTGGTGGGATTTGATTTTATGATATTTTTCCAACACTGAATGTGAGTAAATTAATCTCAACTTGTAGTTTTCGCATCTATTTCATGACCAAACTTCCGCCCCCTCCCCTCCGTCACCCACAAAACTTCTACTAGTTTGATGCAGCCGAATTACAGATATCTGTATGAGATAGATAGATAGATAGATATATAGATAGATAGATAGATAGATAGATAGAAAGAAAGATAGATAGATAGATAGATAGATATATAGAAAGATAGATAGATAGATAGATAGATAGATAGATAGATAGATAGATAGACAGATACACTACCGATCATAAGTTTAAGGCCACCTCCAAAAAACCATGCAAATATGTTTTGTTCAATGATCTCTCATTTTACGTTCAATTTTTGATCTCCAAAGGCTATTTGAATGGCATGAATGGTATAGCATAAGTGTTCTACTACTACTTTTATTTCAAAATTTGGCCAACCCAATTCTGAGAAAATCAGTCACGATTCTTCAGATTAAATTTTGAAAAATATTGTAACTTTGGGTGAACTTTTAGCACACAAAATTTGAAAATTATATTGAACAATTTACCTACGAGGAAAGTTCCATTCAATACCTTTCAAATGGTCTAAAGAGAACGAAAATTGGACGTAACATGACAGAGATATGAACATAACAAATTTGTCATGTTTTTTGGGGGTGTCCTTAAACTTATGATCGGGAGTGTAGATAGATAGATAGATTGATAGATTGATAGATAGATAGATAGATAGATAACCTTCAAGTTTTACACTAGTTATCTGGAGACAACAGAACGGGCGTTGAAAATGGCCAATTTCTTGACAAATAAAACAATTCATAAGAGCCCATATTGTTAAGATGTTTGCCCAAAATTACACGTGAACTATGATAATCGTTGCCATGAAATATAAAGTCGCAATCATTAAAAAGTCAACAATACTTTTTAGGTTTGAATTCAACGCATGTATCTCAATCGATATTTTTAAAGATTTTTCTGAAACTGGTTCTGGGTATTCAGATGTGGCGAGATCCATGGCATGATGCCTATTTACTTTTGGGTGATATATCATAAATATTGAACCGTCGGACTTTTATGGTAAGTTTCAAGACCTTTTATGGTAATTAAGGAATTTTTAGGGAAGCATCGAGAGTTTCAACGTGGTTTCATCAGCTTCTTGGAAACTGTCCACCAACATCGGGGACATGCAGAGAGCTTCAGGATGGTCGGACTGCCCAAGAATGCTCAGAGATCTTAAGGGCAGCCCCAATAACTTTACGATCGTCCAGACATTCGGGAAAGATTAAAGATCGGTGAAGATTAGTTTCAATACACTCAGGAAAGCGCCATGAACGTATGCAGAATTTTGAGAATCTTTATGAAGTTCCAGGAATTTCAGGGAGGACTCCTGAAAATTTATGAAAATCTTAGACATATTTTGTGATCTTTACAGAAGTCCAAATTTTTAACTTCTTCTTCTTCTTCGCATTTCAAACTGATTGCATATCGCATATTAGCTTATTGCGTGCTCTTAACTTAGTGTTCTAGATGCACTTCCACAGTTATTGATTGAGAGCTTTCGATGGATGTACCATTTTTGCATTGGTATAATTGTGAGGCAAGTCCAATCATACTTCTATGCCCAGGGAAGTCGAGAAATTTTCCAACCCGATAAATTCCTAGACTGGACCGGGAATTGAACCCAGCCACCTTCAGCATGGTCTTGATTTGTAGCTGCGGCTTTACCGACTGAGCTAAGGAAGGCCCCCTAAAGATTGTAAGCGAAGTTTTATTCAAGCGGTTTCAATATTCTCAGAGATGTTCCGAGTATTAACAGGAAGATCCGAGAACTTCAGAGCAGTTCCATTAATGAATTGCTGGATCTTTTAGGGAGTTCCGAGGATTTATGGAGTATTTTAAGAATTTCAGGAATGTTGCTCGAATTTCTGGAAATTCACGGAGTCTTCAGGGAAGTTCCATGAATGTCAGGAAAATTTTTGAAACGTAAAATATATTCCAGAAACTTATCTGATCCGATAATTTCTGAACATTTTTGGAACTTCAGGAATGTTTAGAAGATTTTAAAGGAAGTTCCGTGAGCTTCAAAAAAGTAACGAAAACTTCAGGACTATTTCGGAAGCTTCAGGATAGATCAAAGAACATTTCAGTTCAAGAACAGTTCATGGTGAGAAATTTCACGCCAAATGACGATTCGGAAAAACTTGGCCTGCTCAGATTTTTATAATTGTTGTATGTCACTTTTTTTTTAAATTTGTCCATTGTGGATGTAGTATTTTTTTTTCAAAATTACGTGTTTGAAATTTTTCAATGCATTGCAGCACGAAAACGTTACTTCTGATCGAAATGACGTCTGTGACAAAGATATAGATACAAATAAAGTCTTTCTGTGGAAAGCATACATGGTAATTCATAAGTAATTTTGAGTAAAAATTAAAAAAAGTTTTAAAATCTCAAAGACTTCACTTACAATACCTACATTTTTTTTTAAATAAAAAAAAAAGAAGTTCATAATAAATCCTAGCTTTTGAAATATTAGAAACCATGGGCCCTTAATAATTGACAAAAATCGTTGAAGAAGAACTTATGGACAAATATTTAAACTTTTTGACAGTATGCTTTTTTATGTAATTTCTAAATAACTTTGGCTCAGGTGTCATTTCGTTCTGAAGTGATGTTTTAGTGCAACAATTTATTAAAAAACATCAAAGACGAAATTTTGTAAAAACTTACAGGATCCAAATGGCCGTTTTTTTGCAAAACTGTTAATCACTGCTATAACTCATGCAAATCGGAGCAGGTCGATTCTTATATTTAAATTTTAAAGCCTATTTCGCCTGGAAAGTTTTTGCGGGATTTAATAAATATCTTTCAGAAATTCAGGGAAGTCTAGAGAACAGTGATTACATTTTTAGGGCAGTTCGGCATCACTTCCAGGAACTACCAAAATCTTCAGATATGTCTATCGGGAAAGTTTATAGATCTTGAAGAATTTGTTATTTTGTTTGGGTTTTTCAGTTTTTAGGAAAAAGTTGTGATTACTAATCATGATCAACGTTTTATCATCGTCAACGTTTCAATTTAGGGGGGGGGGGGGGGGATCTTCATCTGGGCTGGTTTAAATTTATGATCGTTCAGGTTTTTGTGCATATCGACAGACGGTACAGCTTTATATCCCCTGATTGTGTGTTTACACTTATGCTAATTAAAATTGCGCTAATGAGTTAGCTGCTAGCAAAACAGCTCACTAGCATAATGTAAACAGGGCATCAGCGTCTACCAGCATGAAATTTCAGGAGCAACTGAAATTCGTGCTAGTTGGCGAGTATACTAGCAATAGCAAATCGGCACAGATGTAAACACCCCATGAAGAAGGCTTAGTGCAAAAACCGACCATTTTAATCCATCGTTAAATAATAGGGTACTTGCAATTCTCATAATGTTGCCTTTTCCTCGACTTCTACTACTTTAGTATTAAGATACGTTGTGACAAGTATAATGATGAATTACGGTATAAACATTGCCCTCTGTTGTCTCCATGTCCTTGTACCCAAGAATTAGCCTTGTTCTGAACAATCTAGTTAGGAGAGGAAGAACAACAACAGTGCTTTTTATTTAGTAGTACTGGGAAAATTCTAGTCATTTTTGGTGACTTGTTTGGATCGAAAGAATTCACTACCATCACTACCAATGATGGATGCATCATTGAAACAGTTGCAAATAAAGTGCGTTATACTTCAAATCTCTTCTGAAGTGTTGAAGGTAGTTAAACGAGCATTTGTTATAATATTTAGTGTTTCTCTTGAGTCAGCAGTATAATTTCCATCCTCATTTGAATAACCTTTGGAAAATGGCTTATTTAGCCTGACCACAATTTGAGCACACTCAATCATCCAACATCTTCTTCTTCTTTTTTGGCTGAGACTTTACGCAAGGTTGCACATATTTATTCTCTTCTGCAATCCAATCAAGATACGCAGCTTTTATTGCTGCAATTATTTATCTGATAGATTTGCTTTTACCTCTACCTCTATGCTAAATCAAAGAACCGATGAGTCGCACGAACGATTCTATTTATTATCGCACATTTAGCAAATTAGAGCTTCAGCTCCAGAGCCAAATCAAAGAACTGAAAGATTAACTAGAAGCTGTTTGGTATGGAATCGAGAGCGCCCAAGCAACATTGCAAGTTTTATCGTGGTTTTATAGCATTCTACAAGTCTAAATCATGGTCTACAGGACCCTCATAAAACCCAAATTGTTACTTGGACGGTGAAGGTTTCCCGCTCTTCTTCATTCCCTGGATTCGTTCAACTTTACTAACCCCTTCGGCTCAGCTTATCATTTCTATTCCTCTGTATATTGATACTGGTTGTGATGTGAGGGAGCTGATGAGCTGCGGTTCATAAAAAATGAACCCTAGATATGGAGTCCATCAGCCTCCATATGGACCTGCATCAACGGTTTTACCTCCCTTCCACAGGAAGAGTGAACCACAGATTTTTCGCTTGAGAAAATCCCAAAGATCTGGGCTGCGATAGAAATCAACCCCACTGGGGTGAGAAAGCAGTTACGCTTACAACTCAACTACCAGCTCCATCAAGATTGATACTTGTACCTCGGAATTCTTAAAATTATATTCACTCTATCGCTGGCCTGTCATGGTGAATACTTATGGTTAGTCCTTTAGTAAACGATTTATTTGTTTTCAATCAAAACTAACTGTGCGCTGAAATACCGGTCTACGCCGGCTCTCTACTTAGTGTTCTTTGAGCACTTTCGCCGTTGTTAGTTGAGAGCTTTCAGAGTCTTGCCGTGTTTGCATTAGTATATATTATTTGGCAAGTACATTCATACTCTATGCCCTGGGAATTCGAGAAATTTTCCAACCCGAAAATTCTCAGACCGGACCGGAAATCGAACCCTGTCGCATTCAGCATGGTATTGATTTATAGCTGCGCGTTTACCAACTGAGCTAAGGAAGGCCCATCAAGTGAGACTCCAATCGCTCCTATGTGGCTTTCTGACTTCCTGACTGTCCTGACTGTTGGTATTCTTCGATAGTCTTTTAAATTCCAATAACGTTGCGCTTTGTTCAAGAGTCGATGGGTGATATTTTTGTATTATTGGATAGCTTTTATTAAACGCTTGAAAAACATTTGTCAAGTATCCATAATAAAGCTGTCTTCAGATAACAGAGTTTATGTCATAACAATCATAATCAGTGACATCAATGTAACATAATTTATCAAATTCCTGTAATTCCAACTGAAAATTGTTTCAAAAGAATTTCCTCATCACCATCACTTCAAAGAACCATTGTTTCCCAATCAAAACTCTCCGTTACATCTGCAACGAACCAGCCAGCATGTAAACTGCGACGCAACAAAAATCTCCCAGTTGAGCCAGTAAATCTTCCAGTCATTATGCAACACCGCGTTTCTCCACAACATTCATCTTCATCTGGCTGCCAGCACATGTTTACAACAACTCAGAGCCGCGTGAGGTAGGATTCTAAACCAGTTCCGAGTGCAACAGCACCACCACCAGCTGATTGTGATGATGATGATGATGATGATATAAACGCACGCCAGCAAACCGCACGCCGCACACACATACACCAAACGACGAATGCAAGAATCGAACAGAATACGACGACGGAACACTAACCCTGACCCATTTTTCCTGATTCACTTTTTTTCCGAACTTTGCTTTCCACGCCAACCACTATTCCGGCCCACTTTGCACTGATCTTCTCTCACTGACGATACTGGCGGATGAAATGTTTACCGAGAAGGATTTCCACTCCGACTTAATTTTTCATCAACACATTTTCCACAGCTGAAAATTATTACTATTATTATGAATCTTCGAGTCACACCGTCGACGCGCTTCGCCGCTCTGCGGTGGGTGGCAGACAGACTTCATAATGAAACCGTTGAAAACGTCACCAAATTATGTTACTGCTCTATCTACAACAACAACAACGACGACGACGACGACAGTAACGACTCCGGCGATGACCGACGAAGGAAAACACTTGTTTGTGACGGAATTTACGATGGGGGAAAAGGCGTCAGAAGTTAGTTTGGTTCACGAAATCTCAGAACGACCTTTAAGTATCAGACAGTTGCTAAAATTTCCACGCCAGTCTAGTCGACCGTCGTCAATCCGTCGATTGTAAGTCAAATCCGAAACGAAAACACCATTTAGCTGTGATTGAATTTTCATCTCCCCGTCTCCACCCCCAACTCCTCTTCTCTTCCTGTTGGACTTCCGGACTTTGCAATCCCCTCCGAAATGCTAATTAGAAATAACAAAAATATTCTCTGCCTCACGCCATTTGCTGGCTGCCATGGCGACGTTTCCCGCTGGTTTGTGCCCTTCTGGGAAATTGTTTATTTTACGGGACCCAGCCAGCATTTGTCCACCGAATGCGTGATTTTTCGTCGTCTTATTTTGATCGGTGCGATTCGGGGTTTTTTTTTATCTCTCTATTCCGACGGAACGGAAGACGGGAAATCGGTTGGAAAAACAAACATCCGGACGCTGCAGAGCGCAGGATTTTCCGCGTCACTGCCATTCGATGGAACGGCCGAATCGCAATGAGGCTAACCGGTGTGTGTGTGTGTGTACGGTTTTACACTTTCATAGCTTCGTTTTTTTTTTCGGCGTTAACAAATGGAGAGATATGGTTGTTTGTTTTGATGTGATCTACGCTTTTGCACACATGCTTTCTGCGTGGGTGTTGTTGTTTCCCCAGTTACTAGTTAGCTCTAGGGTTGTTTCTTGCTGCTGGATCAAATAGTGGACGTCACGGGGCGTCTGCAATGCCACGTTATTTTACTCTTGAATATTATTCTTAGCTATTGCGATCCGACTGAAGCTTGACGCCTGTTCTCGACTAAAACCGAGCCTCAAGACTCTTTCAAAAAGTTATCAATGATAAAATCGTTGATATCATTTTTTTTTTAATTAAACACGGCAAATGAATCGAATTCATATTTCAGACTCGTTTATTCAAATTCATAAAAACGTAATAATCTGGAATTTTTTTCATGAGCTTCTTCCGAAAGTTTTTTCCCCTTTCCGACTTTTCTTAAAACTTTCTTTCAACCTCCTCCAGAATAGCTTCTGTCCTCCTTTTCTGCAAGTTTTTTTTCGGGTTCCTTCAGAAGATTATCCAAACATTCCTGGGAATTCCTTTCGACTATCCTGAACAAGTCGACATTACTATAGTTCAAAAGCTTAAATCTTCACCTGCAAAAATATCAAATCTTTTCAAATAGGAAATACCGATAAATACCGATTCTTTAAACCTTTGATACCGATAAGTTTATAACAATCTGGCAACACTGCTATCAACACATTAAGGATGTGGAAACTTCTGGGAGCGATTAGAAAGATCTTCCAGGGAAGTCATACAAAAACACCCGGAGAAAGTTTGATGGGATTTCTAGAGAAAGCTGCCCAACTGCCCAAGAAATTCCCGGGGAAATTTGGATGAAACTTTCAGAGGAAGTCGTCAGAAATCCCAAGATTCCTCCAGTGGAAGTCCGAAGAAAGTAGTGAAAACATCCTAATAAAACTGGAACAAGTTTCCACGGAAAGATGAAAGAAAGTTGCAGAATAAGTTCCAAGAAAAGTTAAAATAAAATTTTGGGAGTAGTCTCAAGACAGGAAATACAGAGAAAAAAAAAACTTCCCCGATAAGTCTGAAGTATCTCCGGGAGGAAGTTGGAATTTTTTTTTTGGGCGATGTCTGAAGAATCTTTCAACGGAAATCAGAAGAAATTTCCGGAGGTAGTAAGAAGAGATTCCTAAAGGAAGTCAGTAGAAATCTGTAATAGTTGTTAAACAAATTTTGGGGAAGTCGGATGAAATTTCTTGAAAAATAAAACTTCCAGGAAAGAAAGGAAGAAGCTTCTGTATGGAATTCAAAACCGTCTTCCAAGGTTAAATGAATATTAAAACTAAATGGATAACTTTATATAATGTTTAATGGTAATTCAGTTTTACTGAACTTAATACCGAAACATTTTGTAACGAAGTATAAAAAATGAAAAATAATTACCTTTAAAAATATGTACTAATAGTCAACTTTCTACCCCTTCGGCTTAAACTATTCCATGGTGTGTTTGCTGAAATTAACCGATTACAAAAAAGTAGGCATTCCAAAATCCGATTTGAATAAAAGGAACTTTCCCTGCATTTGAGACTACGTCAAAAAATTTTCATGAAGGAATCTTGAACAAACACATTTCTCGTAGTAAGTAATCCTTAGCAAACAAAGTTCAAATTCGTTCATATTCTGAACCAGTGTTGGGAAAATATAAAAAGAAAATCAAATTTCACCAATGCCCAGGATCATTGGGCATTTGAGGTTGATTTCCATAAAAACTGCGGATGATATTACAAGCAAACTCCAGCAGCTACAATTCCAACCAAACCGTGGTGAGTTTGAGTATCATAATTTCTGCTTAACATCCGAACGCGACCCGAACCTACCGTCACTGCTGGCAGCAGTAGCTTCGCGTCTGCCATCGGAGAAGAGTAAAGAGAGATAGCAAACTACAGGGGTTTGACTAGGATAGGCAAATTTTTGGTCAACTTTGGAGTGTTGTAACTTCGTCAAATATGATCCGATTTTAAATCTTCCAAGAGCATTTGACTGGAAAACTAATATTGTTTTACAGTGTAGCCACTAAAATAATCCTGGTCTCCGGATACCGGAGATATTCCGGGTTTCCGGAGGGCTTGTCTAACTTTCTAAATTTTCGGTGAAATTTTATATATGATGCTGGTTAAATATATATATTTTTAGTAAATACAACGTAAGAAGAATCATTTTTAAAGCGAATCATATGCCAAGAACTAAAATCGACTTATAATCAACCGAGATATGGCCATTTCCCTGGAATCGGTTCTGGTGGAGGGTTCTGAATGCGGGCAGATAATTTAATCACTCAAAACATGCCGTGCGACAGCTCTTTCTTGACCACATTGGCCACTATCGGAACATCCAGTATGCCCCCGGGGGAACCTGGAGCATAGGACAATTGCATTTTTACACCAAAACATGCCGTGCAACAGCTCATTCTTCATGGTTTTTCAAGAATAGGCTTTCCGTAAACTTCAAATGAATCATTGACCACATTGGCAGCTCTTGGAATCACGGAATACCCCCGGGGGAACCGGTAGTAGTGGGCAATTGCGTTTTTACACCAATACATGCCGTGAAACAGTTTTTTCTGCAAGCTTTTTCATGAATAGGCTTTTGAAAGACTTTAAATGGATTAGTGACCACATTGGCCGCTCTCGGAATCACGGAATACCCCCGGGGGAACCTGTATTAGGGGGCAATTGCGGTTTTACTCAAAAACATGCCGTGCGACAGCTCTTTTTTCATAGATTTTCATGAATATTCTTTCTATAGCCTTAAAGTGAATCATTGACCACATTGGCCGCTCTCGGAACCACTGAGATGCCCCGAGAGAACCTGTAGCAGGGGACAATTTCGTTTTAGCTCAAAAATGTGCCGTGCGACAGCTCTTTCTTCATAGATTTGCATGAATATTCTTTCTATAGACTAAAAGTGAATCATTTACCACATTGGCCGCTCTCGGGACCTCCAGTATGCCCCCGGGGGAACCTGGAGCAAAGGACAATTGCATTTTTACACCAAAACATGCCGTGCGACAGCTCCTTCTTCATGGTTTTTCGTGAATAGGCATTCATTAAACTTCAAATGGATCAGTGACCACATTGGCAGCTCTCGGAATCACGGGATACCCCCGGGGGGAACCTGTAGTAGGTGGAAATTGCGTTTTTACTCAAAAACATGCCGTGCGAGAGCTCTTTCTTCATGGATTTTCATGAATATGCTTTCTATAGAATTGAAGTGGATCATTGACCACATTGACCTTTCCTGGGATGACCACATTGACTACTACTCTTTCTACGAAAACGATGTGCAACGGAATCATTTTTGTGTCTAGTCAACTCTCAGCTTCATTTTTACATGTTGTGAATAGACTCTCGCCATATCAAAGGAGCTAGTAAAATCAATATGAAACATGATATTTTGTTTCAATATCACGCGTGATTTAGGAGCGTCAACACTGTTCTACAAATGGAGTCAAACATTTTGGCCAGTGGCTACTGGAGTTATAGAATGCTTAGACTTCTCAAGAGCTGTAAAGATTGTTGGAAATCAAGATCATCCAGTAGAACTGAAAATTGCGGAGACCTAGAATTTCTCAGAGTTTTAAATATTTCTGGAGCTCCAAACGTCCCCTTAATTCTGAGAGTTCTTGCAGTTCTTAATAGTTCAGGAGTTCTGAAAACCAAGCATGGTCCGGTATTTCTTGGAATTGCCCAGTGCCCAAGGGTTTGGTATAGTTGCAATCCATAAGTCAGTAGTTTTTGTAGTAATAGAGTACTAGAATTTTTTGGAGTTTTCAGAGTACCAACTTTCCATGGGGTCTCCAGAATTTTAAGAATTACTAGCGCTCTAAAAGCTCCAGATTTGTGAGATACTGGATGGTTTGAAAGTTCTCACAGTACCAACATTTCATTTTATCAGGATTTTTATGGCTTATTCTAGATCCAGAAATTCCCAGTGTAGCAAGAATTCTTCTTGATCATAATATGTGTGTAGTCGAGGGAATTCGGAGAGTTTTAAAAATATTAGCATTGCAGTTTACAGTAGTTCTATGCGTTTCTGAAGATCAGAAAGATTTTTGAGATAATCAAGTATGTCTTTTTAATTTGGCAGGGTACCAACATTCCTTGAAATGTCAAGAGTTTTAGGAATCGTTAGAGCTCCGGAAGCTCCAGATTTCTTGCGTTCCGGTAAAACTGCTTGAGATTTGTGAGATGCTAGTTGTTTTGAAAGTTCTCAGGATTTTTAAGTTCTTGAAGTTTCCAGTGTTCCAAGAATTCTTGTAGTTCTTAATATTCGTTAAGTCGTGGAAATTTGGAAAGCTTTCACAGTATTAGTATTGGACTTTTCAGGATCAAAAAGTTTCTTGAAATACTGAAGTTTGCTGACATACTAAAGTTAATTTGGCAGAGTACCAAAATTTCTTGGAGTCTCAAGAAATTTGAGAACTTCTAAAAATTGCTTGAGATTTGTGAGATGCTGGTTGTTTTGAAAGTATTCAGAGAACCAACATTTCTTCTCGGGATTTTTAAGGGTTGTAGGAGTTCCAGGGGGGCCTCCCTTAGCTCAATCGGTAAAGGCGCAGCTACAAAGCAAAACCATGCTGGAGGTGGCTGGGTTCAATTCCCGGTCCAGTCTAGGAATTTATCGGGTTGGAAAATTTCTCGACTTCCCTGGGCATATAAGTATGATTGGACTTGCCACACAATTATACCAATGCAAAAATGGTACAGGCATCGAAAGCTCTTAATCAATAACTGTGGAAGTGCATCTAGAACACTAAGTTGAGAGCACGCAATAATATGCGATATGCAATCAGCTTGAAATGCGAAGAAGAAGAAGACGAAGAAGAAGGAGTTCCAGATGTTCCCAGAGTTCCGAGAATTCTTGTAGTTTTTTTTTAATATTCGTGGGAATTTTCAGGAGTTCTATGCGTTTCTGCAGATCGAAAAGTTTCTTGAGATACTGAAGCTTGCCTTTTAATGTGGTAGAGTTCCGAAATTCCATACATTGTCACGAGTTTTGAGAATTGATCTAAAATCTCCAGATTTCGGGCGCTTCGAAAAAATATGCTTGAGATTTGAGAGATGCTGGATGTGTGGTATATTCTCAGAGTATCAACATTTCTTTTCCCATGATTTTAAAGAGTCTTAGGAGTTCCAGAAGTTCGCAGAGTTCCAAAAATGTTTGTAGTTCTTGATATTTGTGTAGTCGAGGGAATTGGGAAAGTATTGGCATTGGAGTTTCTTTGCGTTTCTGGTGATCAAATACTTTCCTGAGATACTAAAGTTTGCCTTTTCAAATTGGCAGAATATGAACAGTCCTTGGAGTCTCAGGAGTTTTGAGAATGGCTAGAGCTCTAGATGATCTATATTTATTTCACCTCGGTTGAAATTTCTTGAGATTTGTTGTATTGAAAGTTCTCAGAGTACCAACATTTCTATTTTTTCTATTTCTCAGGATTTTTAGTGTGTTTTGGAGTCCCATAATTCCATGAGTTCCAAGAACTATTGTAGTTATTAACATTCGTGTAACCGGCGGTATTTGGAAAACTTTTTAATAAAGTGATGAAATTGGGTTGTTAGCGGAATGCTTATTGAGAAGTTTACCGCTCCGAAAAAAATAATAACGTTTCGATTTTTCTATAAATATTGGAATGAAATATCAAAAATCTAGAAAAATCACATTTATTCTAATTTAAAAAAAAAACTGCATAAAGTTGGACTCAAAAAAACACAAAACATCGACTTATCCGTTTTGCTGAGAGTCCATTTTTTTCATGATGAGATAGAAAAAATATTTTTACGTGTAATTGGCTTGGTAGCCATTATAATGAAATAATGAAGTAATGAAATTGAAGTTATCATAACTTTGGAAATTTTTCTTATTGAAGAGTTGAATGGATTTTTCTCCTTTGCTTTAATTAAATCTTTGGTTATTATTAGTTACGTAGGTTCCGGTTCTACACGTTGAAGTTTCATTTTTATACCTGTGATCTTGACATTATGACATAGGGGATGAGTACTTAAGGGGGTCAGATTTTGATAAATCTTTACCAACGATCTCATTAGGCTCCGTAACACCATTCGTAGGCAGTACCAGCGTTCTAGTCTGCCTAACTTGAATACCAATGGTAATACATTAACAATGATCGTTCAGGATCTCAGAAATAACGATTTTGCAAATAAGATCCGTTCTCCCTTAGATTGTGAAAAGCCCTTCTGAAAACTAAAAAAAATCCTTAAAAATTAGCCAAGGGTCATTCCACCACTTGTGCCGTTGAATCAACCCAATGATTCAGCCGCCCATCTGATAACCCCAGAAGAGAAGGTCGATGCTATGGGTCAACACTTCGTCAGCACTCATAATCTAGGACTGAACATGCCCAGTCCATACGATACTGCGGTTGCTGAAAATGTAGCCAACCTCCATAAAATTCCGAGCAAATTTTCATGTGGAAATTGGAGGTGAACCAGCCCCAGGCTGAAAGCCTCCCTAATAAAGATAATTAGACTTGGCTACTGCCACTCGTGCTGGAAGTCAGCTTAAGTTATCCTCATCCGTCCTCCTTCAAGCTACCGACCCATCAGCATTCTCTCGGGGTTATCTAAGCTGTTCGAAAGAGCAGTCTACCACCGGCTCCTAGCATCTGTCGATGAAAGCAACTTGTTGCTCGAAGAACAGTTTGGCTTCCGTACAGGTCGCTCGACTGTTCACCAGCTGACTCGGGTTACAAACATTCTCAGATGGAACAAGTCTGTATCCAAAACATCTGCCATGGCATTGTTGGACATTGAAAAAGCGTACGGAAATATCTGGCATGATGGCCTGGTCTACAAATTACAGCGATACGGTCTTCCAATCTCTCTTGTGAAGATAATAAAAAACTATCTCTCGAACAGGACATTCCGAGTCTCTCTGAATGGCATCACATCGGATGCCTTCAACATCGGCGCGGGTGTTCCACAAGGAAGTATCCTTGGACCCATCTTGCTCAATCTGTTCACCTCCGATATGCCGGCTCTCCCTGATGGTGGATCGTTGTCCCTGTTCGCAGATGCCAAATCCATCGTCTATAAGGGTAGGGTCATCGGAGCACTGACCGCCAAACTTCAGAGAAGACTGGATTTCCTGTCTGATTATTTCAACTGGAAGATCCGTATAAACGTGGTGAAGACCCAGGTCACCATAATTCCTCATTTTAAATCTCCCAGACTTGTTCCGTCTGAGAGTAATAAGATCAACTTAAACGGCACAGTGGTGGAATGGTCCAAAGAGGTAGTCTACCTCGGCATTACAGGGAACAAGTTGACAGAACAAAATGCAACATCCTGATGAGATCATTGTACCCGCTCATCAACAGGAGATCCACTCTGTCCCTGTGAAAAATAAGCTTGCTGCCTACAATTCTTCCTGTTATCGAGTACGGTATGCACATCGGGAGAGTTGCTTGCAGTTTTCTTGTGCTTCGGTAAAAAATGTGTGTTGTGAGATGCTGGATGTTTTGAAAGTTCGCAGGGTACCAACATTTCTTTCTCTGGGGGTTTTTATGAGTTGTTGTAGCGATTTCCCGGTTTTCCTGTTTTTTCCCGGTTCTCCCAGTTTTCCAGTATAGCGTAAGTTATAAAAAATAATAATTTTGAGGGAATTTCAAGGACGGTTTTGCAAGACATTTTGAGCATATTTTCAAAGAAACTCTGAGGTTCTGATGAAATTCTAAGGATATATTAAGAAAGAATTTCAAAAGAATTTCAAGGTAATTTCAAAAGATCATCATAAGGACATTTTGAGAAGATTTTCTTGGAAATTCTAAGGAAAATTCTAATGGAATTCTGAGCAAAAGTTCAAGGAACTTTTGGAAGCAGACATTTCTAAATTCCAAATTTTTGCTGGAATTATTAAGCATGTTAAGATAAATGAAGAGATAACTTCAAGAGTTTTCAAGACATAATTCCTCAAGTGTTCTGCACAAAAATCCAAGGCTTTTAATGGAGAAATTTTCTTGGTAATACCGAACAGAATCATAAGACTATTGAGGGTAATCCTCAAAGTAAAAGTAATTCCGAAGAGTTTTTGGAATGATCCTTATCAAATTCTTAACGATATTGCGAAGATATCCTAAGATGAGTTCCTTAGAAATAATGTCTTATGACTATGCTCAATCAACTGTTCAGCAGGCAACAATGGTGTTTTTAGCGCGTAAAATTCAGTTTCTTACCAAATAAGTTTAAATTTTAGGAGGCTTATCAGGACCAGCTTTTAAACCGCTTGAGCATTGTGCAGCGGGAATTATAAACTTTGCATCAGGCTAATAGACCATCGCCCAAAGGATACATGAACTTGTGGAAATATCGAGCTATGGAGGGTACGATACATTAAGAGACCGCAAAATCCATCGAGTTGTGAAGAGTAGACTGTATTTTCATGGACGTTCCCAAAAAAAGTATCATCACAATTTTACGAACTGTTTCAAAATTGAATCAAATTGTAATCTTCGAACAACTGCTACCAGGAAACAATAGTCTACCAAATTCTCCATGATGGCTATGGCAAACATTGAATCTCATTAGCATAACCATTAGTGCAGACCATCTGACTGACCCAGAGCAAGAAAAATGCCAACATCGGAAGAACCGTTCGAGATATGTAGAAAACAACAACACACGCGCAGAATTAATTGAAAATTCCATCCCCTCGCATTCCTCCGTTGGGTGTTACTTTGACGCCGCCAAGCGCAGGCACCGGATAAACCGAGAAAGGAAAATCCGATTCCTGCCACACCGGCTGACTGGGCGAGAAACACGAAATTAGAAAGAAAATTAAATTTTACAACTCGTAGAATTTTTTTTCCCCCGTGCACTGCACTCGCGATGCACTCTGCACAAAGTTTGCTTCAAGTTTTCCTTTTTCCCACCGTTTGTTCGTTTTTTTTTTTCTCACACTGCGAGTCAAAGCCATTCTCACGTGCCAGGTTCTAGCGAGCAGAATTCTTCTGTGTTGTTTTTTTTTACATCATTCGAATTTTTTCAACTACAAATGCCCATTTGTTTCATTTCCACTTCTCACTGCAGGTTGCAGGCAAATTTCCATTTGCTGCTTCTTTCTGTTTTTGCACCAACTGTCACCATTTTCCCTCCGTTCTTCTTGGCGGTGTTTTTCCACCGACCTTCTTCCTTTTTGGGTCATTTCACTCGACTGACTGAGCGGGATAATTGTTTTCAATTAATTCCGCCTCTTCCAACCTTTCCATTCAAGCGAAATATACAAAACGAATAAAAAACGGTAGAGTTGATTCCGTTTCACATCCGTCGCCCGTCGATTTCGATTTTTTTTTCGCCTTACGCCGTGAAGAATGCCTGTCTGCCAACCACCTTTCGAGACGAATTTTCCGCGACACAGAGATGACTCGCGCCGCGCGCTCACCGAGGTTAATTACGATCCGAAAAACACACACACACACCACGCGTCGTCACCGCGATCGAAACGGCTTCCGACTCAGGACTGAACACCGACCGACCGATCCGACCAATGGACCACCACGCGAAAAATTTTCGGGATCTCTAGCCGAAATCGTGATTCGAGAGCGAAACGACACACTAACAATCATCGCGTCTCGGCTTCTCAAGGCGATGACGATCATTGGCAGCATGATCATCGTCATCGGTCGGGGCGAGGAAAATCAACAACAGTCAACAGATTCAAGATGGGTGTGCGGGAAAATCCGACACTGATCGCCATCATCCGATGATGTCTCGTGAGCGAGAATGAAGATCTCTGTGCGCTTGCGGCTCAGGAGACACCAATACAGGTGATCGGTCGGTCGTCGGCATTGAATGTCTGCCAAGTGATCGAGTGAGCGTACGAAAGAGGATATATGTAGGTTCAGCTGCGGCGCTGTGTGTAGACAGAACCGGACTACTAACCGCAGCATGACAGATTGAGAGAGGAAAAGTGAAACGAGCTAATTAGTGGTCTGAATTGGTCTCTTCTTGGTGCGAATGATGCGGAACAGTTGGCTCGGGGACAGATTTATGTGGGCAAAATGGTTGGTTGGTTTTTTAGGAGTTATTGCAGTTTTAGCAGTGAGCTTGGGTGGTAATAATTTGCGCTGAGGGGTTTTCAATTAGCAATCAGCAAATATTCACAGCTTTTTTTTTCTAATTGTGTGGAACTACTCTATCCCATTACAAATAAAAATCTCTGAAATAACATTCATCAATTATTGTTCAAACATTTCCGATAAAGCACGATTGATGTCGCCGTTCATTAACCACAATTTCTCAGCTCAATTGGTTAGAATTCAGCTCAGAAATAACACTCACCGCTGAAAATGTATTTCACGAATAAATACAGTCATCTCTCCAAGAGGATATATTAAAGGAACCATCGAGTTGTAGAATTATCGACTTACAGAATTAAATATTTTTAATTCATGCATAATTTTACGAATAATCTCGAATTGCTCCTTATCTATTCCTATTTATCCATATGCATTCGAAAAATGTTTCAATACTCAATTTTTCGGGTTGGAAAATTTCTCGACTTCCCTACAATTGGTATAGGCATCGAAAGCTCTCAATTAATAACTGTGGAAGTGCATCTAGAACCATAAGTTGAGAGCATGCAATAAGTTAATATACGATATGCAATTAGCTTAAAATGTGAAGCAGAAAAAGAAGGAGAAGATCTTCAACTATGTAAATTGTTAACTTCACGCAGAAGTAATACAAAGTTAAAGTTAGGTACTCTGGCCACTCTGGTGCTTGCTATACAAAGTGCGATTCTACCGGCTGTCAAGTTTAGCGTTATTTTTTTCGCTGTTAAATTGCGAAATTGTTTACGAGTGCGTAGTGCACATAGTGGCATAGTGCTAAGGATCATTTTTTGTATGTAAGTAGGTCGAGAGGTGCAAATTTCATGTGCATAAATTAGTTCTATATCCGAGTGGTTTGTAAACAATTGCATGATCAAAATGGCATACAACAGACGGACATTTTAAAGCCCGCCTTGCATGCAAGTTATGCTGACTCAATATTGAGGTTAACCTGTTGATGTACGATCACAGATGAAATGTTATCGTAAATAAATTAGTGAGTGATGATACCTATAAACAATATTCTATCCCACATTTTGGTTATTAGTGAAGTGAGTTTACCGTGTGGCGCAAATAATACGGATCATCTTCACCGATGTGATGATCTATCGGTACATGCATATTGCAGCTATAAGTGATAACACAATACACAGTGAGATTGTTTATACTCATTGACCTTCTTGTGTTTAATTATCATGATGAGTGAACGACTCAACTATACTCACAACTGTCTGATGGAAATGTTTCTGTTTTTATGATAGATCATTGAGTGGAGATACCAATGAACGATCAAATCACACTGTTTTATTTGTTTTGCTTTGTTTTTATTAAGTGAGTCTACCGTGTCGTGCAACTAAACGGGCCTTCTTCGCCAATGTGCTATTAAATGATCGGAATACTCATATTGTGACTAAATTAATTACACAATACATGTTGAAACTTATTTGCTTGCTGTCCTTTCCATGGACATTGATTTGTGAGCGAGGCGTCTGCGATCACAACTTTGATGGTTTGATGGTGTTTAATCAACAAAAAAAAAAAAAATGTGAAGATTACAGGAGACTGGGCGATTCAGACTTCCTCCACATTATAGAGTAAGGCAAAAAACCAAAATCATATATTATTAATTCAAATTTTAGACATTAATTTTCTTTTTATTATTATTAATTTCTCTATTATTCTCTATTATTATTATTATTATTATTATTATTATTATTATTATTATTATTATTATTATTATTATTATTATTATCACTGTTATCGCTTTTATTATTATTATTGTAATTACTTTTCATTGAATTACAACTTTTATTATTATTACTATCAATACGTGTGAAAACGGTAATTGAAACTAAAAACAAATTTTAATCTAATATTGAAATAATTGTCAAAAACGAAAACGTAAAACGGCAACAGCAAGAATTTGGGATTAAATTTATAAAGATAATCCACATTATTATTTACAAGTAGGCTGATTTTAGTAATTTGAGTAACGGAAAAAAATAAATAAATATTATTATTATCACTACTTTATTGTTGTCCGCATTTGCGTGGTCTTCCAAAAGCTTACGAATCATGAGCGAATCGAAGATGGAGATCGATAGAGAAAGGTGCGAAGAGGATCTACTGCTGCAAAACAAATCTGTCGAAGGTGAACCTTCTTGTTCCTCATCCATCTAAAACTCTCCGGATAGGAATGGTGACGGTGATGACGACGACTACGATGACGATGATGATTACGAAGACGGCATTAATGTAACGTTAATATCATCTCCACCATCACCACTACTAAAATTAGAACAGTTCTCAGGAAACCTGTCGGAACAACCGGAAGCCCCATCGAAGGAAGAAAAGGAGAAAAAGGGGAAAAATTAAGGGGAGAGGGCCAAAAACGCATCAAACGTCTTTTGGATAGTGGGCACAGCCGAGAAGAAGCATTCCGCTTGGCTCAAACACCACAGCAACCTACAGATGTGTCAAAACGCCCTAGGAATTTAGACCGCAATGGTTCAAATACTAGTGGTAATCCTCGTCCTTCCAAAATCCCACGTCAGAGCTATGGCACAAGTAAGCCTTCAACATCGAAAAGCTCTGTACAGCAAAAAATGGATGCACATAGATCCGGACACTCAGGACAAAAAAGGACTGAGGGTAAGATCAACCCTTCCTACAAGGAAGTAGTGAGTGGTGTGAAGTTGGGTATCCTTCCGAAAGGCTAACGTAATATTGAACTTACCACACCACAACTGATGGCTATTCAAAAAGCAATCATTACTAAACTTGCGGGGCAAAGAAAGGAAGCACTTAAACCAAAATTTGGGCATTGTGCCTTTAAGCCCGGCTACTTAGTCATCGTTTGTAAAATCCAGGAAACAGCTAACTGGTTAAGAAGCATAATACCGGAGTTAAACCCATGGACTGGGGCAAAATTTACTGTGATCGATGAAAAAGACATCCCCCGACCAGATATACTCATTGGGTTTTTCCATGGAGTGCTGAAGACAGCAATGAACAAATTCTAGCACTCTTGGAGAGCCAAAATGATGGGCTAATAGTTGACGCATGGAGAATACTCCAGCGTAACATTATTTTTTTTTCCTGGATTTGTTTTCCGTCGATCTTGTTTTCCGTGCTGAGCACCAATGCTACCGACACCAGGGAGGCAGCTCCCACACCTGGATCTTACCTATCGACCCATCACAACTCATGAACCAGGACCAACGGTTTTACTTCTCTTCCGAAGGAAGGCGTGATCAGAGATGTTATGCCTTAGACCCAGATCCTTCTATACCTAGCAAGAGCGGCAAATCAAATGAACATTAAACACAAAAAAAAAAATCAAATTCATCCAAGTGAATCTGCATAACGTAAAAGGAGCAACTGCTGTACTTTGCCAACGATTCACAGAAAGCATACTGGATATAGTTCTGATCCAGGAGCCATGGGTTACTAGGATACTAGGAATTCCTACAAAATCATGCAAGTTAATTTATGATGAAGGGCAGCTATCTCCTAGAGCTGCCATTCTGGAAGACGAAAAAGCTAAAAAAAATTCCGATTACAGAATTTATCAAAAGAGACATTGCAGCTGTCATGTTAGAGGTTCCAACGACCCACGGAAAAACAGAAGTCTACGTTGCCTCAGCGTACTTCCCTAGTGGCGTGGAAGATGTACCTCCACCAGAGGTTGCAAGGTTTCTTTCGTACATAACAAACCATCCATACGTTGTGGGCCAGTACAGACATCAACAACAGAGGTGAGTATCTTTTAGACTTTATCTCAAAACATGAAATAGATATAGAGCATTTCCAGCCCAAAACGCAAACCGGTTGGTCATGAGTGTTTCCGATTTGAATGAAACATTTCTCACGTGTTCGCTGCTACTAATGGTTGCATTTTTCATTTAAATATGATTTTTTCCTCCAGAGTAACTTTTGAAAAGGGCGTATAAAAAAATGGATTATTTTTTTTTCAAAAAATCATAACTTGAAAACTATTGATCTGATCAAAATGGCATATGAGAAGAAGTTTTAGGTAGTTAAATTATCTTTGCGGAAAAAAATACACTGAAAGAAAAACTTAGTAAATTAGTATCTAAAAAACGTAAAACGATGATTATCTCAAAACACCCCCCCTTCGATCTTTATAATTTTTTTTTTCAAGAAAACTGAAAAAATGCCCTAATATTTGGTGAAGATTGTATACTGGTAACTTTCTTTAAAAAAAATTTATAATTTTTGAAATTTTTGTTGGTTTTTACAAGTTGGTGAAATTGCATATTTTTTAGTAAAATAGTAATTTATTTGGATTCTACGCATAATTTTCAAAAACATTGCACATAGAAACTTTTTTTCTAAATCCAGCCGTTCTCAAGTTAGTGCAATTAAAAAAAATAATTATAATAATTTTCTACATTTTGGGCCATTTTCAAATGTTAGTCGTGATGTCCAGCAACGAGATGTTTTTCCATGAATATATATTAAAAAACAGACAATTCATTCTCAACTATGGTAGCTGTCAGACTTACCCGTTTCTATTTAGACGCAGCGGAAAAGAAACAAGTTTATAAGTAAATACTCTCAAATATACCCAAATAATCAACAAACCCACTCATGTGCCTTTTTTCTGTCCTCTATTAGTTGTATACCTGGATAGAATTGTGTATGTCATAACAGAGGCTCAAAACATAAACAGGTAAACAAATATGTTATTAAACCTGTAATTGAGATAAATTCTCTAGGTACTTCTCTGACGTATACCATATTGTGCCTTAAGAGCTCATCCCGCGATATCACAACTACATAAAAAGGCACTCCGTGGAGGCTTCTTACACTCACACTTAAAAAAGTTTGCTATAATCAATTGTACCTAATGAAGATAGGTATAATGTCAACATTGTAATTATTCTGCTACATATATATATATATTGGGACGATCTTCACCTGTTCCATTCAGTTCATCTCTCTTAGCGTTTCAAGTTAAAAAGCAAGTAGTTTTTTACGATGGATAACAATTTCAAGTGTTGTAAACCTCCACCTAAATCAATTTCAAAGCATGACACAGTAGCAGTTCAGTTGTTTATCTCAAAATTATTAGAATTTTTAAAGTTGCAAATAACAGTCCAAAAGTGTATTTTTATGTCAGATGGAGCAGCATCACAATACAAAAACATAAAAATTTTTGCTAGCATTTGTGGATTTAAAGATAAGCATAATGTAGAAATTGAATGGCATTTTTTTGCAACTTCACACGGCAAAGGTCATTGTTATGTGATTGGCGGTACCCTTAAGAGAATGGCAACCAGAGCAAGTTTAGCTAAGCAACACGAGCACCCTATAACGAACCATTAACAACTGTACGACTGGGCAAATAGTCGTAAAGAAGATCTTCAAACAAAAATGTCATTTTGTTATGTTTCTACGGAAGAATACAAAAAGGCTGACACGGAATTTGATCCAATTTTTAAGAAAGTGAAACCAATTCCTGGAACTCGAAAATATCATTGCTATATTCCAGTTTCAAACAACCAAATTTCAGTAAAAATATTCTCTAATTCAAACGATACACCCAAATTATTCAATGTATTCAAATAATATGAGTTGTAAAATAAAATAATAAATATATACTGTTTTTTATCTCAACAAATCTTTCATTTGACCATATCAACGTGCTTCTCTTCCGCTGCCTCTAGATAGAAACGGGTAAGTCTGACAGCTACCATATCTGAGAATGAATTGTTTGTTTTTTAATATACAATCAAGAAATAAAATCTCGTTGCTGGACATCTCGACAAACATTTGAAAATGGCCAATAATGTTGAAAATTGTTATAATTATATTTTTTTTAATTTGCATTAACTTGAGAACGGCTGGACTAAGGAAAAAAATTTCTATATGCAAAGTTATCGAAAATTATGCGTAGAATCCAAATAAATTGTTATTTTTCAAAAAAATATGCATTTTCATCAACTTGTAAAAATCAACAAAAATTTAAAAAATTATAGATTTCTTTTTAAGGAAGTTACCAGCATACACTTTTCACGAAATTCAAGGGTATTCCATCAATTTTCTTGAAAATTTTTTTTATAAAGATCGAAGGGGGGGTGTTTTGAGATAATCATCGTTTTACGTTTTTAAATACTAATTTACGAAGTTTTTTCTTTCAGTGTATTTTTTCCGCAAAAATAATTTAACTACCTAAAACTTCTTCTCATATGCCGTTTTGATCAGATCAATAGTTTTCAAGTTATGATTTTTTGAATAAAAAATAATCCATTTTTTTATACGCCCTTTTCAAAAGTTACTCTGGAGGAAAAAATGATATTTAAATGAAAAATGCAACCATTAGTAGCAGCGAACACGTGAGCAATGTTTCATTCAAATCAGAAGGGGTCGAGACAAAATTGACATTTTTTTTAACGATTTGAGCTAGAAATGCTCTATATGTAATAAAGGGGTGGATCCAACTTTTATAAATGCAATTAGGCAAGAAGTTCTTGGCATAACATTGTGCAGCCTTTCTATTTCTGATAAAATTAAGAATTGGCATGTATCGGGCGAAGAATCTTTGTCCGTTCACAAGCAAATTGTATTTGATTATGAAGTAAATCAACAGCTCATTGAAAAAATAAAATACCCCAGGAAAACTAACTGGGAGCAGTATAAATCAAAACTTATAGTTGGAGTAAACAGCTTGAGAGGATGTTCAAATACATACATTGAACTTGAGAACAATTCTCAACAGCTCTCTAGCTTAATACAACAGGTTTATTACGATATCTGTCCTGCGGGAGGAACGTTCTACTTGGTGGAATAAAACCTTACAGAAACGTTGAAAGAAAGCCCGGAAACTATTTAACCGGGCAAAAATAACAAAGCAATGGGATCAATATAGAGAAGCCCTTACAGCTTATAAAAGGGAAATTAGAAGATCAAAAAGAAAGGATTGGAAGCATACCTGTGAAAACATTTAAAACACTCCAATTGCTGCTAGAGTGCAGAAAGTTCTTTCAAAACATCATTCAAATGACCTAGGAACTCTTAAAAAAGAGGAAGGCACGTACTGGATCAGACACACTTTCCATGTTCAACTGCTAACATAAATGAACCCAGAATATATGTGCAGAAAAAGCTGTCTCTGAAAAAAACCAAGAACAATGAAAGAGTCGACTGGATCAGAGAGAGCCAGGAAAGATGCTCAAAATCTGGCCGAAATAATGTTTACAGAGAAACGAGTTGAATGGGCGATTGATTCTTTTGAACCTTTCAAGTCACCAGGTAGGGACGGAATTTTTCCTGTACTACTCCAGAAAGGGAAAGAAACATTGACACCTATTCTTACAGACATGTTTAGAGCAAGCCTTGCATTAAGCTATATTCCAATAAACTGGTGTCAAGTTAAGGTTATATTTATTCCGAAGGCTAGCAAAAACGTCTCCTAAATCCTTCAGGCCGATTAGCCTATCTTCCATTATGCTGAAGATAATAGAGAAAATAATAGATGAGTATTTAAAGTCGAAGTACTTGGCTACAATTCCTTTTAATAAATATCAGTTTGCATATCAAACTGGTAAATCAACCGGAACAGCTCTTCATACGCTGGTTACAAAACTAGAAAAATCTTTTGAATCAAAAGAAATTTCCCTAGCAGCGTTTATTGATATTGAAGGAGCATTTGATAATGCATCTTATCACTCAATGAAAAACGCTATCAAAAACATGAGTTCGATAAAAGCATAGTTAATTGGATTAACGAAATGCTGAGCAAAAGAGAAATCTCAGCAAACGTTGGAAGCTCATCCATAACAGTAAGAGCTGTAAAAGGGTGTCCTCAAGGAGGTGTTCTCTTACCTCTACTGTGGTCTTTAATAGTTGATGACCTTCTCAAAAAATTAGAAGCACAGGGCTTCGAGATTATTGGCTTAGTAGATGATATTGTCATATTAGTGCGTGGAAAATATGACTATGTCATTTCAAGTAGAATGCAAATTACTTTAAATTATGTTTCATCGTGGCGCACTAGCGAAGGATTGAATACTAATCCATCTAAAACAACCATTGTACCATTCACACGAATAAAAAAAAAATGTCCATAAATAGTATTAAACTGAAAGGAATCAATTTTAGAACTTTCAAACACAGTCAAGTATCTGGGAGTTACTCTTGACAGCAAACTAAATTGGAATTCGCATCTAGAGCAAGTTATTAGTAAGGCAACAAATGCTCTTTGGATAAGTAAAAAAAAATTTGGTAGGAAATGGGGACTAAAACCTGAAATGGTCCACTGGATTTATTTGACGATTGTAAGACCCAGAATAACCTTTGCATCATTGGTTTGGTGGCCTAAAACCATAAAAAATCAGCTCAGAAGAAGCTGGGGAGGCTGCAAAGGCTAGTTACTATCTCAATAACTGGTGCAATGAGCAGCACACCAAGTATGGCACTAGATGCTCTACTTTATCTGCTTCCGTTGCATCAATTCATTCAATTAGAAGACGAAAGGAGTACATTAAGGATCCGATGGTCACAGAACTTCCTTGAAGGTGATCTTAGAGCACATATGAGCATCCTAAAAATGTTCAATATTGATTCTCTTGCGATACAAAATAAAGATTGAATGAAGAAAAAATATCACTTGGAACGTCTTTACAATGTAGCAGATGCGGATCGCGATTTGTGGGCCAATGGGGGACCAAATATTTGTCCAGGATCAATTGTCTTTTATACAGACGGCTCTAGATTGGACAATCGTGTAGGAGCAGGGGTAACAGATCTAGGTATAAATATCTCAATATCTATGGGGCTACTGGCCTACCGTGTTCCAAGCAGAAGTCCAAGCAATCCTTGAATGTTCTAAAATCTGCTTGTGTAGAAATTATAGACATTCGAATATCTGCATTATGTCTGATAGCCAAGCAGCACTAAATGCTTTGAAATCAGCAACATGTAATTCTAAACTTGTATGGGAATGTGCAATGTCACTCCGAAAATTGGCCTGCCAAAACCAAGTGAACCTATTTTGGGTTTCTGGTCACTGTGGAATTCAAGGGAATGGGAAAGCCGACACACTAGCTAGGCTTGGATCATCTCAACAATTTATAGGACCAGAACAAAATTGTGGAGTTTCTGCTTGCTCTCTTAGAATGGAGTTCAAGAAATGGGGAAACAAATTAAAGTGGAAACGGTTTATTAATCCGAGCATTTCAATGACTAGCAAAATTCTTAAACCATCAAAGAAAGATCTTAGTATGTACACTGGTTCAATAACAGGACACTGTCCATGTAAATATCACTCGAAGCAAATAAGAAAACTTCAAGAGGACATGTGCCGATTATGTGGCATAGAAAAAGAACACTCTGAACACCTGCTATGCTCTTGTACAGCAATCTTCAATAAGAGGCGTATTTTTCTGGATAAGGGGCTGACTGAACCCTTCGATATTTGGAATTCAGTTCCCAGCCAAGTAGTGCAATTAATTCGAAATGTAATACCTGACTGGGAAAATGCTTTCGGTCAGTCTATGTCGGTCGCTTCATAAAATGGTGATACGACATGCTGATAGAGCAATATTAAAACGGGGAATATATACCAATAGATTTAAGTACTGGTCGCAGTGATAAAAATACCCAGCACGGAAAAAAAAGTTTAAGTTCAAAAAAGGTTTGTGTCCTCTACACCAATTTTATACTTAGTTCTCACTTTTATGAAAGTTAATTCTAAAGTCAGGTCTTTATGAAAGTTACTTCTAAAGGCAGGTATTAGTGTGTTTTGATTTATCAGCATTAGTAGTAGTATTACACGCTAACTTGAAAGTACCCATTAATGGTTGAAAAAGACCCATTTTGAAGAAAAGTGGCTTAACTCATTAAATGAGTAAATTTTTTACCCATTAATGAGTATCTGTTACCCATTAATGAGTAATTGTTAATCATTAATGGGTAACAGATACTAATTAATGGGTAAAATTGTTTAATCATTAATGAGTTAAGCCACTTTTCTTCAAAATGGGTCTTTTTTTACTCATTAATGAGTACTTTCAAGTTAGCGACAATTGACCAAGTGACAATCGCACGTTGAGACAACTTGTAGATGACGGTGTAGTGTCGATGACAGGGCCCAAAGGGGTCGACCTGCAAGGACCCTTACAGGATACCTTTGACAATTTGTCTACTTGGGCTATCCAGCTAGGTATCGAATTTTCCACGAAGCAAACTGAATTGGTCGTTTTTTTCTAGGAAGCATAGCCCAGCACAACCGAAGCTTCAACTTTTGGGTAAGCCGATCACTCATTCGATGTCTTTCAAATATCTTGGGGTCGGGTTCGATTCCAAATGCACCTGGAGATCCCATATTGAGTATCTGAGATGAAAATGTCAACAAAGGATCAATTTTCTCCGCACAATTACCGGAATAAGGTGGGGAGCCCATCCTCTAGATCTTCTAACGTTGTACCGGACAACAATTTGATCGGTTTTAGTGTACGGTAGTTTTGCTTTCAGTCGGCGGCTAAAACGCACATCATCAAACTGGAACGGATCCAGTATCACTGTCTTCGTATAGCGTTAGGATGCATGCACTCGACTCATACGATGAGTCTCGAAGTGTTAGCGGGCATGCTGCCACTCTCTGATCGGTTTTCGGAATGGTCCCTCAGGCTTCTCACCCGTTGTGAAGTTATGAATCCACTGGTAATCGAAAACTTTGAGAAGCTTCTTGAGCTAAACCCTCAAACTCGTTTTATGTCATTGTACTACGTGGACATAGCACAGGATGTCAGCCCTTCACAGCATAATCCTCATCGTGCATACTTGTCCGACTTCGGCAATTCAGTTAGTTTTGATTTGTCTATGACGCAAGAGATTCGCGGAATCCCAGAACATCATCGTTCCATGATTGTTCCGTCAATTTATGCTGTAAAGTTGATTCCACAAGATCGTTTTTTACTAATGTCAGCAATGTGAACAAAATTGTTGGCTGGGTATGAGCTCACCTCATTCGATGCGAAAATGAGTGAAGGCGTGACAGCTGCGCTCCTTTATAATTTTACAAGTTCAAGCAGAGCGATGCGCAATCAAGTGGTACTCGATTATGACGTCTGGGTTAGGGAAAACGTTTATCTCCTGAAAACAGTGATAACAATATCACTTTTTATTGGCACATTTTTTAAAAGTTTGTTTATGGAAAATTGGAAAAGTATTTTTTCCAGTAGATTCATAGAGCTATTTCCCATCGATTGGTGTATTTGGTTTTTTATTTCGTCTATAAATAACAAAGCTGTAAGTGCTCAAAATCTAACATCTTCTCGTGACAGTTGCAATTTTAGATTTTCGTTTTACCTTCTGTACCTACCTGTAAGACGTAGTTTAAATTTCCTTTCAAATTCCCGGTTATTCCTCGGTTTAGTTGCCACCCTGTATTAAGTTATGGAGTTATGGAGGCATAACTGAGCTAAAAAGAACATCATGGAACAGAAAACCGAGTAACATAAATTAGACATCAAAACATATTAAATGTGTGCAATTCACTTATTCTTATTTGAACAAATCTGTGGAAAATCTATAAAAAGCCATCTACTCGAATACTGGTCAAATGTTGCAAAGTGCAACAAGTCATATAGAAACATTACCGTTGACCTTGAAATTTAGATCACAAAGCATGCACTCAATTATCGCACAGTTACACAAACCGACCCCGTGATTCATCTCCGTCCGATTTAACTAGCCAAAATAAAACGCGAAACACTCGTCGCGTTCGCAAGTCTTGAAATCGGGCCCGCGACCAACTTAAATCGCAATTAAATCTTTCGGGCTCCTTCCCCGCCCAGTCGCCACACTTTACACGTAACGCAAGAATCGTTACGCACCTTTCGCGACATCGCACAACAAGGGGAGGACCATCAACGAGCATCCACCTTGCCTCGCTGTGCAGTCGACTGTCGAGTCGTGCCGCGTGTGTGTAGGTGGGTGGGAATACATTATTTATAAATATCCCCGCAAGTCGCGTCGTACGGCTAGAGTTGTTCTCGCGCTCTTAATTTGGTTTTTGTCTGGCTCGTGTTGCCCCGTGGCGAAGGGGTGGCAAGGGTTTCAAGCGAATTTATCGCAGCAGTAGCCGAAAGTCAGACAAAACGCCCACCCCCCGATTCGATCTATCGATTTGCGGCCGCTGTTTGACCAATCTAAGAGCTCTGCGAACATCATCTCTGGTCAATCGGCGAAATGATTGAACGTCCTTTGGGAGAAGTTTGAAAAAAAATCATGTTGTTTTCGTGAAGCGAACACAAACCTGCAACCAACAACACCTCCAGGAAGATTTATTTGTTTTCCCAAATATTCATCGCTCTGTCTGGGAAATGGAGAATGCTTTGCTTTCTTCTCTACCACCTTCATATAGAAAGATGATATCTTGTCATCAAAGCCTTAAATGGATTAGAAGCTGCGATTTATGGTTAAGAAGCAATTTCACGCCGCAAAAAAAAAATCAATGAACGAAACACGACACTGAACGAAAAGGCTGTTGACTTTTCCAATGTAAATTATGTTATACCAAAAAATCAATCAACATTTAAAACCACACAGACAAAGCAAAAAACGCTACATTACCCCTAGAAAACAAGAAATCTTTAGCAAGCACTAGCGCCCGGTCAATTTCATGCAGCAGATCAGCTTCGGAGAAGCTTCTCCGATTGTTGTTGCTACCGGTGGTAGTATGATTATTCTGATTAATGTTACTAGCACTGTCACCCGCATTGGTCAGTGTGTTACACGCAGGGTTACGCTTCGTCAAGACACTACGGTCACCCAGAAGAGCACACTCATCATCAGAATAGCTACCGATGCGGCTTCGGCCATCAGCTGCCGTTGATCCACCACCAGTAGCAGCATGTTTGACCCCTGGCTGACCGGCAGCACTGGCACAAATTTTCAAGCTAGACGAGCCATTCTGCTGCGGTTGCTTGCTGGCATCCGGCTTTCGACCATCACAACTAGCACTACGCTGAAGCCTACGTTCAAACTCTTGACACTTGGCACTAACGGACACCGGAGCGGGCGGTTCTTCCTCTTCCTTCGCTTCTAGCTTGGAGAGGTTCTCCGCCGAACTTGCAACACTTCTTACCGCCGCTTTGTAACTGTCCTGCCGAATCAGCTCCCGCTGCTTCTGCTGATGCACTTCGATCAGGGCACTCACTTTGACACTTTCTTCCGCGGTGCCACCGTTCAACGCCACCGAGCTGGCAACACTGCTGGTCGTGTTGTTATTACTGCCGTTGGTCGCCGCCGGAGGTTGGTGGAAGATGCTTTTCGTTTGATTTACAGTCTGACGCGACCGGTGCTGCAGTTGCTGCTGATGACTTTCAGCTGATAGCGATGTTGTTGCGATGTGGGAGGATGTGGATGGAAACGAAAGAAAATGGAAAACTTATTTAAGTAAATAAGTAGACGAGTGAGGTGGAAGCAAACCAGGCAAGCGGAATGGAGAATGCACACACGGGACGGACAAGGACGGCACACTTTTCTTTCGGTTCTTTTTCCGGTTCGGGTTTGCTGCAGCAGTATTTTATTATGGCATCGTGATGCTGTATCATCTGATGGGGCGGAAAAATAAATGGGTGGAAGAAATGATGCTGCTGCTGCTGCTTCTGCTGCTACTGTTGCAGTTTGGCGGAAGAAGGTTATTATGAGATGCACTAAACGGTCAAAAGGACGGAAAATCTTATCATAAATGTATATCAACAGAAAAATGTAAAATTGTTTACAATATGAGGCAGATTTATTTTGTGGTATGAGCATACCTCGATATAGCTGTATCTGGCATTTTTCACTTCTGTCGTTGATTGCTCGTAAACAACAACTCCATCACTTAAATCGACATTACCAATAGATGAGGGATTGTCTCATCTATCCGATGGTATTACTTTGCGTGATTTAGTCGTTGCACCGATACACGGACCATGAGATCGACTCTAATTGAGTTGAATTCGACTGAGCTTTTCCAGGAAAACTATGTTCTTCATTCTTTATTGGGAGGATAAGCCCACACAAGTGGCCGCAATACCTCATCATTTCAGTATCATACACGTCCAATGAGAACGACCCAAATTTGATTCATAAATCGCATAAAGTGCAGGAACTCAGCGATGAATAAATTTGGCTCATGTTTTTACCAGCTTTTCCTGGTTTGTCCACGATGAAAATCCTGAATATGAGAAAAGTAAAGATGGGATTCACTCCGTCTATTAGTACTACTCCTAGACTGAGTAAAATTTCCGTAAATTTTCCTCATTTTCCTGCACATTTTGGAGGTTTTCCACTGGAAAACATTAGGCAAATTTATTCATCGTTGAGTTCCTGCACTTTTTGCTATTATGAGAAAACAAAACTAAAATTTGGGTCGTTCTCATTGGCCGTGTATGAAGAAAATTTACAAAAAATTTACTCAGTCCAGGAGCACATTAATAGACTTAGTGAAACCTCACTCAATTTTCCCCATATTAGAGAAGCTTTTTCTGGAATCGCTCGTAAAATTTTACTCACGTTATGAGCAAATCCCGTTTTTGTTAAATTGAGTCCAATTCAACTTAATTTTGAGTCGATCTCAGAGTTTACAGTACCTGTGAATATTGAGTTACCTTAGCAGTCTGAAATACTTTAGAATTCTGAATTGCCCTAGATTTCAGAACTTTAAGGCAATTCTGAAAATAGTTTACAGTGAAGTGTATGAATTGTCTTTAGCAAACTCTGATGACAATTGTATGGAGATTTTGTCAAGAAAGGAAATAGTTAGAATTCGTTAGAGAAATCATAGAAAACTCTTAAAATGACACTTAAGGGGAATACGAATAGTGAGAATAATTTCAATGGAATTCTGTCCAATGTTTCTATGGAGATTAATTTTTATCATTTTTTTTAGAAATCTGGCAATTTATGGGAGACTTTCAAGGCCTGTTTGGCAAAGTACTTGAGTACTTAGAAAATACTGAAGAGGATTTCAAAACAATTCTGATCTTACCTACAAAGCAGTTCAAAGGATAAGTCTGAGAAGAATGTGACGGTCATTCTGAAGGGCGTACCAAAGAATTTTTAAAGACTATTCTAAGGGAATTTCATAGAGAAAAAATGTGACAAAATTATGAAAATTCTTGGAAATTATTACCAGTTTGAGGGAATTGTGAATCAGAAAGCGATTTATAAGAAATTACAAGAGATAATGCTAAGCACTCTTAGAATGTTACTGAAAAAGTTTGGATATTATCAAGATTAATTTAATAGAATCCAGAATAGAAGTGTGATGATGTTCTAGGATGATTCAAATTGAACTCTGTAAATGAAGTAAATTCAGACGAACAAAAAATTTCATGAAAATATAAATTCCAGAATTAAGATTCATTTCAAGATCCTGAGACTTAAAAAATAACGCTTTCAGACTTTCATTTAAGTTATATAATAATATTATTCTTTGGCATAACATTACTTGTAATGGCCATGTGGAGTAACCCGTAGTTTAGGTAAACTGTGTATGAGTACCACGATATTAGGCTTTGATTATCACTTCAGGCAGGAGAATTGTAGGTTAAAAATAAAGTTGCCTACTGGTCTACCGAGTATTTTGAGTTGTATGATGTCATGAATTAAATTTGAAGTCTGATCAATCGCAGAGTACAATTATTTAAAACTAATAACATATTCTGATACTGCATCAAATATTAAGGAATAAATCGACTATTAGTTAAAAAAATATCAACCCATCAAAGTTGCCTGAATCTTTGCTGCTTCAGAATCCTAAAAATATTCTCTGCGTAATGGATATTTAAACTTTTTGGGTACACTGTGTCAATACTTTTCCTTACTTTTGGATGATTTGCTTTAAATATTTGCTTAAACATGGAATTCATGAACACTCTGGTATACTTTAGATAAGTTCAAGATGATCATACTGATCGATTTTTACGGGATATTGGCACATCACTTTGATTTCAAAAGCATAATGTTAAAAACAGGATTTTTTAGAGCATTTCAGTTTTATCCAGATTTTATATTTTGACTGGTACAGATTTTTCTGAAAATGACCTAGAAACGCTGGTCCCATAGCACAAATCAGCAAGCCGTGAAAAATGAGTATTAAGTTTGCTTTGTACCATTACTTCTTATATGCTGGTACTACCGGTTTGGCTGTTTTTCCAAACTTTCTCAGCACAACGTTGTTGTGTTCATCTAGTGTTATGAAAATATAGGTGACTGGTTACCATTGCCACGTAAAAACTCAATTTTGACAAAAACTGCCAATGGGACCGACTTACGATGAGCGGCAGATTAGGCCAAATGGGTCACTAGCCCGAAAATCCAATAGCCGTTATTTTTTCATGATACGGCATCTGAATCTCCAAAAAATAATTATCTGCAAATTGAGTTGGAATATTTATTTCGATACGTCCAAACTGACTGTTTGGATTACCCTAGACTGAGAAAGCCTTTTAAAAGAAATCTGATTCAACAAATCTTTCAAAGAGAAGTCTTATTCAACAAATCTTTCAAAGAAGATAAGTTCATAATTCTACCACTAAGTGGCGCAAGTGTACATGATAAATTTCAAAATGTGCAATATCTCATGATCCATTTGGAAAATCGATGTTTTCGGAAAAGATGATCAGCCAATCAAGGCCTTATGTAGAGACAGGTCAGTTGAAAATTTAATCACTACGCGGCGCTACTGTACATATGAACTATTGAAATATGTCATATCAAGGCCAACAATTGAAATGGCCTTAACTCCATTTTGTAAACAAACCTTACAACCATTTTCTCGCGATCCGAAGTCCGCAAAGGCAAGCCAACATAATGAAAAGGTAGGAAAAGTTCTCCACTACAGGTTTGCAATTGCTCATTACAGCTAAAATGTTAATATTAGGAATTATGAAACTATGAGATTTTATAACGATGTTTTCTATTTGTAAGATACAGAAAGGGGAGGTAAAGTTGGGTCACATAAAACCAGTGAATTTAGCTTCCAGAGTGTTAGAAGCAGAAATCAAAAAAAGCAGACGTAGTTTCAAAGAAGTTTTTGAACTTTGACTATATGTTTTTAGTATTACTTCTACGTGAAGTCAACGATTTACATAGTTGAAGATGCTAATTTCAAATAACAGACTGTAGTGGTAATTTTTATACGATAGATGGAGTAGATGAAAGCATAGAGTTGATAGTTCCGTTAGAGTACGGCAGTGTGAAGATTGTATATAGATATTAGAATAGCGAACTAGGACAACTTTTAAGGAAGGTGGCAAGGGGGGGGGGGGACACCCCTCACCATCCCTCTCCAAAGGGGGAGTTTGGTAAAGAGAGATGAAAAAACCGATTTGTACCTTCCTTAAAAGTTGTCCTAGTTCGCTATTCTAATATCTATATACAATCTTCACACTGCCGTACTCTAACGGAACTATCAACTCTATGCTTTCATCTACTCCATCTATCGTATAAAAATTACCACTACAGTCTGTTATTTGAAATTAGCATCTTCAACTAACTTTTTGAAGAATACTGCTGAGAAATATTCCAATAGAACACTACCGATCATAAGTTTAAGGACACCCCAAAAAAAAAACCATGCAAATATGTTTTCTTC
This sequence comes from Ochlerotatus camptorhynchus, assembly GCF_037179485.1. NCBI lineage: Eukaryota > Metazoa > Arthropoda > Insecta > Diptera > Culicidae > Ochlerotatus > Ochlerotatus camptorhynchus. The sequence continues at coordinate 17,040,180 of NW_027040818.1, read as the reverse complement.
AATGATCTCTCATTTTACGTTCAATTTTCGATCTCCAAAGGTTATTTGAATGGTATGAATGGTATAGCATAAGTGTTCTACTACTACTTTTATTTCAAAATTTGGCCAACCCAGTTCTGAGAAAATCAGTCCCGATTCTTCAGAGTAAATTTTGAAAAATATTGTAACTTTGGGTGAACTTTTAGCACATAAAATTTGAAAATAATATTGAACAATTTGCCTACGAGGAATGTTCCATTCAATACCTTCCAAATGATCTAAAGAGAATGAAAATTGGACGTAACATGACAAAGATATGAACATAACAAATTTGTCATGTTTTTTTGGGGGTGTCCTTAAACTTATGATCAGGAGTGTAAATCAAGATTCAAAGACTGTAATGGTTTCTCAATGCTGATTTATTTATTTTTTAAGGTATGTTCACTAGGGTGGTTCAAATATCAAATTTGCTCCACCAAGCTCAATCGATTTCGAATCTGGTCCTATTAATTCTCCCAAAATTGGAGCTCATTTGGATGCCAACCCATACTGCACTGGCACTTTGAAGTTTATTTGGGAATTACTTAGGGAGAACAGTACTTTACGTTCTAAACGTTCTAAGCTATCTGGTCATATGTGAAGTTTAATCAGCTACAATTGTGCTCAAGACCACTTTTTGATTAGACTTCGAGGTAATTATATATTAATTGATTTCGAAGCCGACAACTTTCTGATATGATTAATCGACTGCTTTCAGGGCAACTTTGTATCTTACACTTATGGCATAGTAGCCTGGAAGTTTTTTGACGTAGGACTACGTCTTCCATTTCTATACTGGGGGTACACTTTGTGAAAACGAAAAATGGAACATGAAACAAAATATGAAAGATTTTGAACATTAATAACTCAGATGCTCCTGGACCAATTTCAATAATTTTATCACGAATCAATCAGAAAAATTTCTACGCATCTATAGCAATGCTTCCGACTGATGATTTTCAACGAGAAGTTATTGAAAAAGTGGTAATGTCAAGCATAGTCCAATGTACAAATAAAAAGTGATAATTTAATCACTGTTAAACGATCTCTCCAAACCCAGTCCTCATAATCGAGTACCACTTGGTTGTACATCATTCTGCTTTAACCTGAAAAGATATAAAACAGCATTGCTGTATGGCAACAGCTCATTTTCGCTTCGGACGGCGTGATGGTTAATAATAGCAGCAGTAGGAAGGTGGTGGCTAGTCCACTCTTCCACACCCAACAAGCAACAAGTGACTGGTCGTGGCAAAGGAAGAAAGGTGCCAAGCGTCATCGCAAAGTTCTCCGAGATAACCATCATCCGTTGTCTGGCTCGCCGTGGCAGTTTCAAATGCATCTCCGGTCTGATCTACGAGGTGTGCTGAAGGTGTTCCTGGAAAATGAGATCCATGATGCTGTCACCTATACTAAACACGCCAAGCGTAAGCGGCCATGGATGTCATCTACGGTTTGAAGCGACATAGACGCACTCTGTACGGTTTCGGAGGTTAAATCATCACCAACTTTGGCAACAAAACGGCCCTGTTCAGGGCCACCATGCTTATTACAGTAAAGAGTAGGAATAGAATTCTTCTGCCTGTTTGTCCATATTCAGAACCACACGCCAATGTAGATGGAACATATTGAAAAGTGACGCGAGATTTGTTTTCCGTGCTGAGCACCAATGCTACCGACGCCAGGGAGGTAGCTGCCACACATGGACCCTACCTATCGACCCATCAACTCAACCGGGGACCAACGGCTTTACTTCCCCAAAGAAGGCGTGATCAGAGATGTTATGCCTTAGAACATGCCGGTGGCGCCGACTGAGATTGAACTCAGGCCTGCTGAGGTGAGAGGTAATCACGCTTACCACTACACCACCGGCGCCGCTAACTTTCAAGGTGTTGTCATTGGCAAACTATGCAAAAGGAAAGGAGCCAGTGTCGCTACTTGATAGCAAACTACTCATGATGGGAGTCTTTGTAGCTTTTATACCACTTGGTTGCACATCATTCTGCTTTAACCTGAAAAGATATAAAACAGCACTGCTATCTAGTATCAACTCATTTTAGCTTCGGACGGCGTGGTGGTCAGCAATAGCAGCAGTAGGAAGATGGTGGCTAGTCAACTCTTCTTCATCCAACAAGTAACAATTGGCAGGCTGGTCGTGGCAAAGGAGGCAAGGTCTTGGTTAAAGAGACACCAAGCGCCATCGCAAAGTTCTTCGAGACCACCATCCGTCGTTTGGCTCGCCGTGGTGGTTTCAAGCGTATCTCCGGTCTGATCTTCGAGAAAACAGTAAGCGTTCCTGGAAAATGTGATCAGTGATGCTGTCACCTACTCTGAACACGCCAAGCGTAAGCGACAATGGATGTCGTCTACAATAAAACGCCCCTTTTTCAGGGCCAACAAGCTTATAACAGTAAAGAGTTGGAATAGAATTTATCTGTGCCTGTTTGTCCTTATTTAGAACCACACAAAATGCTCTCCAGAGTTGTAATCTTGTAATCAAACTTGGAAGCAGGGGTGCAAGTGATTTTGATTAATTCTCTTCATCAACTTTCTTTTTGAAAAAAAAATACAACAAATTTGATACGCTTACAAATAAAAACGGAAAGAGTTAAGATAATTCTCGATTACTTTTTCAAAGGTACGTATCAGCTTTTGTAAACAATGCATTTGATCATCGATTTGGCGTAACTGGTAGCTCGCAAACGCTTACTAACACCACTAGCAGGTAGGGGAAAATTTCAGCATGCACTCGCCCACGCACAGTTACGCCAAATCGACCATCAAATTGTTTACAAAAACTTGATGATTGATCAATTAAAAGAACTAAATGCTCTTCACATTTGTTCCGTCCACTAGCGGTCCTACGTCAAGCTTCCGTTCGTGCCCCTAGGCATTTTTTCTTCTATTCCTAGCGCCAAGCGTACCAATGTTGCCTGCTGAGAAGTTTATAGAGCATGTCGGAAGAACATCTTTCTAATTAATACATAAATAATTGTCCTGACATTCAATCCAAATGCGATCGTCAGCAAAGTTACAGCTGAGAAAATTTCACAATAGTACAGATCAGTGCTGCAAAATCTCGACAATACACGGCGATATTCAAAATTCTGCTTTGGCCACTCATTTGAGCGATCAGTCATCGTCAGGGCAAACCATGTCAGTTGTCAGTGACAATGCTGTAAATGACGAACATGTGCAGATTTTTTTATTAGCTAAATTTAAAACGACATTAAATGACTTGAACGAATCAATTACATGGAGTCACTAAAATGAACAAGCATCTACGTCCTGAACTGCTTGGATAACAATAATGTGACTCAGAATGCACGAAATTACACTTTTTGTTACCAGGTGAATCTTCGTCATTGACGAAAAAATGAATGAGATTTTGACAAAGGTTTCTTTGAGGATCAACTCTATCAGTTACTATGTGAAAAACAATTTTGTCAATATAGCGTGAAAGTCTGTCAATGACAATGGCAAATCGCAGCACTGGTACAGATATCAACGTTGTCAACAGATCATTACAGCGAAGGGTTAGAACGATGAGAACAAAAAGTTCACTTTTCCCATAGTAGGTTTTTTGATCTAATTTCCGTCCTACTAAGCACATCCCGCGCTTTACCTATCTTTTTTGGACGAGTTTAAACAACAAATGGAATATTTCTGTCAAAGATGACTTCTAAATTTATTCACCTTTCCATACGTGTACCGTTGGATTTGATAAAGAGTCACAAATTGTTGAGATATTGTTTAAAATCTACAACTGCTTCTTGATTCTAAATTCGTTCTACGAGTTTCAATTCCGTCCTAACGCATTGAAACGCCATTAGATTTTCTTCGTTCTACGGATAAACGAAGAAAAAGGGATTCGCTAGGAGCGCTTCTTTTGTTATGAGAACAATGAGCGTAAATATTCATACAATGCGCTCTAACAGGATTTATGTTGTAGCTAATGAACTAACGCATCGAAACAAACGTAATATTGCTTTGTGCACGGTGAAATCATTGACATTATTGATCTTTTCTGATCGATAGAACGGAAATGCGCGATTACGACGAACTAGCGCTCTACCCTAATTCCCATATAAACTGCATAGCATGCATGTCAAAACACAACACTACACTGCGTACTACCTTTTTTCGAAGACATCAAATCAAAAAGACTGGACACTCTGCCAGAATCCAAGCGAGTGATACATTAGCGCTGTGCTCGAGCGAAGGTTGATGTACTGCATAGAAAAATGAGCAAATACACAAACTTTTCTTCTGAGGTTGCAATCTTTGCTATCAAATTCGTTCGAAGCATTTAACTTAGCGCGACGGATGACGCGATTGTGTCGGTCTCATAGCGGTCGTATGAGAAAATGGAAGAGTTGCCAGTCTTCTTGATATGTTGTCTTCGCTTTTTTGCACACCATAAAGACCGTTGTGTTTAATGCTCCGTACCTGGGACGGGACTTGACAATCGGGTAGCGATTTCAAACCAAATTTGCTGTCAAATCCGAGCCAGTTTCTGATTGGTCGATTTGACAGTAGCACCCGTGGAATAAAAAGGACAGAGTGATCGCATCAATCTGGCTGGCAGTGATGCCGGAATCAATGTTGACGTCAATGGCGTTGTTAATTCTTTATATTTGCGAAAGGCAAGTTGAAAAATTTAGTGCACTGCGTGTTCAAGCGATAGATATTGTTGTTTGTTTATGGTTGTTTTAATTATGTTGAGCAAAAATTATGTTCAAGCTGCTAAACTGCGGTAGAAACTCCGAGTAAAGTCCAAATTAAAATAGAAACAAATATTTTACATTCCTGGCATCATTGGTCAACTCCGTCAAACACCACGCACAACTTTCCGAAGGGCATTCAAAAACATTAAGAAGAGTGTGAAGCTCGATTTTCAAGTCCCGTCCCGGCTCCGTACCAGTGCTCGATAGTAAACACCAATGATGTATGATGCTGTGGCAAATACCAAAGCCGGGTGTTTATGACTTCGGTAGAAACCGGAACTACAAAATGCTACAATCCGCCCATATTTAAACACCACATAAATAAAAACTTAAGATTTATGTCAAAATTGGAACAATCGATTATCTGTCAAAGTCATAGGAAAAGTCATTCTAATCGAGCAGAAGACCTGTCAAATGGATAAGATGTCGTCTCTATATAAATTCAGGCTCTTTAATGACAACAACGCGCTCAAGAAGGTTCGCATTCTCAGAATAAAAAATACCCACCGACCAGTGTTGCCAGATTGTTTTAATGCTTATCGGCATCAGAGGTATTAAAAAATCGGTATTTATCGATATTTACTATTTATTTAATTTTATATTTTTGCCGTTTTTGGAAGCGAAAATTTTAACGATGCTGACGACTGGGATTTGAGGGGAATTGCTTTGTTCGAAAGCTTTCTCAATCTTAAAACACTCTTTAATTCGTTTAATTTAATTTTTAAAATTATCGTTGTCCTCAAGTGGTGATCAAAATTGTGACCAAGTAGTGTTTTTTTTCAATTAAATATCATTAAATGAAACCAAAATATGGAAAATCAGTCACAACAACGACTAAACTATTAACAATAACGTCAAACAATATTTTCCCTTGAAAAAAGCCACAATCTATGGCCAAAATTTCGGGCAGATTGCATCGTAGTCGTTGCATTGTTTTAAGACTGAGAAAGCCGTTAATCAAAGCAAAATTTTAACTTTTGAACTATGATCGGAAAATTCCGGAAGAAAACTCCGGGGAATGTTTGAATTAGCTTCTGAATGGAGCTGAAAAACTTCCAGAGAAGACGAAAAAAGCTCTCCTGGACGAAGTTCAAGAAAAGCTGGAAAAACCTCCGGGAAACTCCCAAGACACGAATTGAGAAACTTGTGGCGAAAATTCAAATAAACTATCGGAAAAAAATCGGGTGTCACATCCAAAGGAAGCCAGAAAAGTTTCGGAAACCAGAAGTAGCCATTTCCAGGGAAAGCCAGAAGAAGCTCGGAAGAACCTTCCAATAGAAGTCGAACAAAACAACCTTTGACTTATGGTCAAACTTCCAGAAGAAGACGAAAGAAATTTCTGGGAGAATTAATTGAACTTCCTTGAGAAAACGAAATAAACTTCCTGGAGACGCTGGCAGAAACTTCGTAAGGTGGATTGGAAGAAACATCTGAAGAAAGTCGGAAGCCCGAGCGCTTACGGAACAGTCGAAAGAAACAAGGACATAATTCCGGAAGAAAGAGAAGAGAATTTTCCTGATATTCAAAAAAACATCCCTGAAGACTCCGAAATTTCTCTGAAGTATTCCATAATTCCTTGAAATCCCTTAAAAGTTCTTGTAATTTTCCTAAAATTAGGGGCTGTTTTAGGAGTTCTCTGGTCGTCCTCGAAGCGCTCGGAACTTCCCTGACTACCGGAATATCTCTTATAATCTTAGAAGGTCTCTGGACTTTCTTGAAGATTACGAAATCTCTTAAGGGTTCTCACAATTTTCTTGAATTTATTGTAACACCAGCATTGAAGTTCTCTGATCTTCCCGATTCATTTTTTTATTTTTTTAAAGTTATCGACACTACCATTAACAAGCATAGAAATTCCCATAAAAAGTTCTCACAATGATCTAATGTTCATGTAACTTCCCTTACGTTTCCTAAATTTGCATTGACATTGCTGAAGTTTTCGGAAATTGCCTGAGTTTCTCGGAACTCTTTTATAATTTCAGCAATTTCATTGAAATTAATTGGTCTGTCCTGATGCTCTCTGAGTTTCACTAAAGTTCCAGAAAACCATTAAATTTCGCTGAACATCTTTGGACTTGTGAAGTTTCCAAAATGTTTATGATGTTTCCTTAAGTTCACTGGAGTTCGCTGTTCTGAAATTACCGGGTTTTCAAATTTTAAAGAATTTAATGAAACCGTCTTTAATTTATCAAAACTTACACAAAAGTCTGGACTTTTCTGAAGTTTCAGAACTTCTTAAATGTGCCTGCAGCTAGTGTGGATCCGCAATAAAATCCGCTCCGGGAAAGTAAAAGAACTGGCTGAAGAAGCTTCCAAGGTAAGGTGGAAGAAAATTCCAGGAAAAGTTGGATGAAACTTCAGGAAGTTTAAAAATGAATAAAAACTCCCGGAAGTTAAATAATGTTTAAAATATATTTCTCGATTCCCTAGGAATAACCGGAAAGGGCCATCGACTATTTCTCGATTGATGGGTAGTCAAGTGAGGAAATGCAAACATTAGTCGAAAGATAAGGCATCTTTAGAGATGATTGTTTAGAATATTGAAGGCTCAAAAAATATGAGGTATTCAAAAAGATACAAGTCTCTCACAAAAATTTTCTCCGAAATTCGAGCACAGGCAGGCAATAATAATTTTGATTATTAAAAAAAAAGGTATAATTCGGTATAATATTTAAAAATCGGTATTCTGAGGAACCTTATCTGTATATCGGTATCTAGTTTGGAAATCGGTATAAATACCGATAAATCGGTATATCTGGCAACACTGCCACCGACCTCAGCTGGGATTGAACCCAGATCCATTGGGGAGAGAAAGCAGTCACGTTTACCACTACACCACCGGCGCCGATGCAAAAATTATGGTGTATTCAGATCTGAGCGTGCATTGGCGGAGCGGAGCAAAATTTGCGTTGGCATGAGAAAGACAACTAGTACTTTTCTCACTATCGTACCTTCGCAAAATTTCGCCTCGCGCGTTGAATGTCGCTCAGAACGGAATCAACCTTTATCAGTGCTGCAAAATCTCGACAGTACACGGTGATATTGACAATTCTGCTTTGGTCACTCATTTTAGCTAACAGTCATAGTCAAGGCAAACCATGTCAATTGTCAATGACAATGGTGTCAGTGACGAACATGTGCAGATTTGTTTATTACCTAAATTTGTAACAAAATTAAATGACCTGAGCAAAACAATTACATGGATCCATTTTAGTGAACAAATATCTACGTCCTGAGCTACTTGGATAACAATAATGTGACACAGAATGTACTAAATTACACTTTTTGTTATCAGGTGAATCTTTGTCATTGACAAAAAAATGAATGAGATTTTGACGAAGGTTTTTTTTGAGGATCAAGTCTGTCAGTGACTATGTGACGAACAATTTTGTCAATATCGCGCGAAAGTCTGTCAATGACAATGACAAATCTCAGCACTGACCTTTATACACGGGCACTGTCACCAGTGTCTTGTTCGCTACGTTTGGTGTTTGTTATAGAGCACTGGTACGGAGTGTAAAACTCAATGCTCTTTGTGGTGTGTTTGTAGGTAAAACTGCCAACCGTGGAAAATGGTTCGGTGTTTTTTACCATGGCTACTTCAAAGGGTCAGTGCTGTATGAGTTCGCATCCAAATGAGCTCAAATTTTAAGAGAATTGAACTTTGTGGAGGAACCACATACATACCGGTAGAGCTAAGGTTGGCAAAATAAAATTTTAAAAAATCTGGACGATTCATGAAAAGTCTGGTATAGAAAAGACATTGCCTGGGAGGTCCATACAAATCTGAAAGATTCCAGATATACATATCAGGAAGGTTGGCAAGGATCTGGAAGGTTAACTACATACTTATACAGAAGTAGTGCTGGGATTTGTTGTTGTCATTCAAAGATTTCAAGCGATATTGAAAAAAAAAATTGTCAATGTCACTGGAAGAATTGATCTTCACATAAATCTTCGTCAAAATCTCATTTCTTTTTACATTGCTGAAAAAAAATCAACTGATTGCAAAGAGTAAAACTTAATGCATTCATTGTATCATTATTGTTATCAAGGCAGGTATGGTCGAATAAGCTTGTTCTCTTCCATGGATTTATTTCGCTTAATTTAGTTTATTTAATTTAGTTACAAATTTTGCTAATTACAAAAATTGCACACATTCGTCACTGACTACTTTTTCAGTGACCGGGTTTCCCTTCAAGATCATTTTTGGCTCGAAATCTGTTTTGTCAATATCGCCGTGCAGCACTACTCAGAAGGTTTCTGGGTCAACTTTTAGGGCATTTCAGAGCATTTGAAGGTCTAATTCATAGGACTTGCAGGTCTCCCAAATACCACACATTTGTCTCAAAAACTTGCTGACATCAGCGTTTCTGTGCAGTGGTGGTTGCCTTAAATGTCGATGCACCTCACGGAGTTCCTGGTAATCCACAGTGTGACTGGACGTTCCGTCCTGAGATAGTGATTTCAATACGCTACTATTCCTTCTCGATCCTTGCTACAGTTCCCATCCAGCACAGATACAACGGCTTACTGAGCCCTTTTACTCCTACCAGGTTCACCACATCCACTTCCAACATGGTCGAGGAAGGCGGACACATCCAAACTTTTTTTCATTTTCGTACAGCGTTGCAGGAAGATAACGAAGCAACGCAGCTGATAATGCGATTTGAGTCAATATAATAATGATAACTTATCTCCAACAAAAAAGTTAAAGTAGGAATTCAATGTATTAGAAAGCAAGGAATATAAAATATCGAAAATGAAAAATATCATTTTTCAGGTTTTGTCCGGCGTCCGGCAACTGTGGGACGGTACCTAAATCTTACAGCTCCACTACAGTTCATGCAGCGCAACTCACCAAATGAATCACCATGTCGCTCCATCATACAATCTCTATTCCATTCAAATCAACAATGTGCCTCTATTTGTCATGTGTTCCGCACAATAATGAACCCCCATCAATTAGCCTAACCAAACGAGAAAGTACTCAAAGGATGTGTAATACACGATTGGTACATCACAAAACACGTTTCAGATGAGGATAAAGGTCATTAATTGCTCTCTAAATATACACACTTTTAATAGCCATTAAAACAACACAAGTCACGGCACATTGATGATGGCGAAAATCCTAAGCACCATGTTGCTTTTAGGTAGTAGCTGAGTGCGATAAAATGAACACTGGAATCGGGGGGTGGATTTAGTGGATTGATAATGACGACCGCAGAGTAGTTGCAGTCACAATAGGTTCAAAAGCAGCAGCAGCAGCAGCAGCAAAAAAAAAAAAAACAACCACGGATCGGAAACAATCGGAATTATAGCAGCATCGGGTAAATACAAGGGAAACAGGGGCGGAAAATTCACTTTGTTAATGTCATCCATATATAAATAAAACCAGAAAAAATACACTCGAATGCATGCAGGGGCAAACCGAAATCGAAGTCATTTGCTGGTTTTCCTTTTTTTTTTTTTGGTTTTTGCTCGATTCAAACTGTTGTTTTATTTTTAGATCAGTTGCTAGACTATATGGGTGTACATTGCAGAGCCTTTACACAATCATGGATATAGGAAGTATAAATAGAGTAATTCTGGTGGTGCAATAATAGCAATTATTATAATTATCATAATTGAGCTTGGGTCGGACTCGATCAAAGTTAAATGTCACGAATGGCGGTGGTATTTTTTGTTGGACGATATTGCAGCGCTCGCATGGCTTTGGTAATTAGATGGGGCTTAAAATTGATTACTGTTATTGGTTGTTTCGGTTTTCGGATTCAGTGCCTGGTTTTTTTGTTTTGTTCTGTTTATCTTCGGTAGGATCATTTGATTCTTTCTGCCGGTGACATATCACATTTCTTTTTCGGGTGACTAGAAAACATTGGATTGAACATCAATTCGAGTGTTACACAATCAGACAGGGATTATGATTGATAGTGATTCAAGCCAAATGTATACATTTCACAGGGACAAATGAATTTGGAATGAGTGCTTTTTCGTGATTTTCTTACAACTAACATGGATTTCTTATCAAGAGTGTGACCAAAGAGAGGGAAATCGTATGCAGGAGAAATATGTCATTCTCGTTAGTCTATTATCCAATTAATATGCTTAAATAAGTCACCTTTAAACTATAAACATAATAGTACACATGTTGACACAGGTCTACAATTTAGGAAATGGCCTGAACGTTATATTCAAGTCGGAAAAGGTAAGTTAATGACGTTATGTTCATTATCTTTAGAATAATACTACATCTGAGTGAAGTTGTGAAAACAATCCTGCACTTTGTATTTAGAAAAGAAATAAAGCAGTTCGATAAACCATGACCAAAGTTTACGTTTAGAAAGGTTATGTGCGATCTCCAAGATTCGATCTGAACAGTTGTATCGGAATGTAAATTTGCTCACCAAATGCTTATGAATACCAGTCAACTTACTCTAACTCGGTGGAAATCAGGCTGTTTCAATTACTTTTCCAATGGAAATTATAAAGAAAGAGAGAAGGATTAGTAAGTTCCATTCAATTCCGCTGCCGCTGCTTATTATTCATAAAATGTGCAAGTCAACTAATAAGCAGACGCCTTGAAAAAAGTTAATGAAAATCATGTATTAAATGAAATGTATAAATGGTACCAAATGCCGTTTATGCACTCTTATAGGACCTATGTGATTTGTCTTATGGAATGTATAAGGCTAATGTTTTGGCAAAAATGTAGAAGTGAAGCCCATGAATAAAATAATTATTTTTCGTTTCATGTACAGCTGAACGTTCGGTAAATCTATGACCTTCTTCTCGAAAGCTGTTTCACTAAATTTTAATTTCAAACCATTGTTAGCCTTGTTCAACATACGTGTTTTCTTCCAACTTGGGTAGTAGTAGCAGACCATGACGAACCGAATGCGGCTGAATATTGTCGAATCTGATGATCTTCCAAAAATGTCGTCTGAAACACATTCTACTGAAATTTTGGTTTATTGTCAGAATTTCAATCGCATGAAGTGCGCATCAAAAATGAATGAAATTTATAAGAATATATTGAGCTCTTCTTTTTTCGGTTACAACAGGAACTGAAACAAGTTGTTCCATTAAAAGTGAGGAAATTTTTGGCAGTGATTATACCATATACCAACTTTTTGGCTCAGCTCTGGTACTCTCTTCGGTCCCAAGCTAATCGATTCACCCCTTGAAACATACACTCAAAAAAATCCACATGTTCCATTCATGTGTTTTCAAATATGAATTTTGCTAATTGCCAGTCGCCATGATATCATGTGAATTTCATTCGCATTTCATAGGATCAATGTTCAAAAATCACATGTCCCACCTGTCGGTAAAATCAAAACAAATCACACCATAATTTCGTGTGTTTAGTTATTGAAATTCATGGGATCTTAGTAAGGATCTGCGCTACTGTTTACTACTATCGCATTTAACGTGTATGGCACATGGATCTCATCAATAGCAGGACGAGTGTCAAAAAAGTATGTTGCTGCTACAGTTATGACCCTTACGAGAGTTTACAGGTATCCCACAATATTAATTTCCGCTTTAATTCACTGACAATAATTACTTTTACCAATAACGATCAATTTGTCAGCCGGTGTAAAGAAGTTGGTCAGTTCTATCCGAAATAAAACTTTATTTTTGGCTTCATTAGATAGATTTTCAGCCCTTTGGCTGGATCATCTTTAAAACAGAAAACTGATCAGGAATGGTAAGTAAATCCTATTTAATAACTATGAATAACATCAAAAGCTGAAAAACTTTATATCTCCATAACTGTCTTATACAGTATCCTTGGGTTCCTAGGTCCTGGTGTAGTGACGTGATTGGAGAGAGCTGCAGTGTTTTTTCTTCTTCTTATGTTTTATGAATTAATAATGAAAAATAATCATTAAATGAAATGCAATATTGTTTTGATCGATTTTAAAAAATAAGATACACGAGTCAGATATGTTCGAGAATATGCTTTTGAATGAAGGAAATTTGATGATTAAGTGTCAGACTGTCGATAACAAAATGTGACAGGCTTGAAATCCAAGTGTATCACAATTGTACTTATAGTGTTCGGGAATAATTTATATTATTAGATTCACACATGAAATGGATGTGTTTAGCAATGATTAGCAAAAAATGCGCAAATCAAAGTGTGAAACACATAAGGGTAACGTGTGAATTTTTTTAAGTGTAGTAAACACCAATAACCCCTCATTTTATCTGTCAAACTTTCATAGCGAATCAAAACAAACATTGCGTAGTACTAGAATTTCGACTAGAATGGGATACGTTAATCGTTTTCTTGGGACCAATAGGCTAGTCAAGTAGTGAGCCAATTTAAAATCGTTAGTTTCGTATTGATTGTTGATTATACTGTTTTCAAAGATGATCGCGATTTAGTTTTAACTCAAAGAATGTCAGGTGGTGGAGTTCTTATCGCAATCTCATCAAAATTTAATTCGGAAATCATTGTGTCATCGAAATCTAAAGAATTTGAGCATGTGTGAGTGAAATCAAATATAGCTGGTGAAACTCATATATTTGCCACAGTGTACTTTCCACCAGTTTATGCTTGAAAGACTTCTTTTTTTTTCTTTGATTTGTTTCCTGTCGATCTTGTTTTCCGTGCTGAGCACCAATGCAACCGACGCCAGGGAGGCAGCTCCCACACCTGGACCCTACCTATCGACCCATCATGAACAGGGGACCAACGGCTTTACTTCCCTTCCGAAGGAAGGCGTGATCAGAGATGTTATGCCTCAGAACATCCCGGCCGCACCGACTGGGATTGAACCCAGGCCTGCTGGGGTGAGAGGTAATCACGCTTACCACTACACCACCGGCGCCGCTCGTAAGACTTCTTATGAAATATTCTTCCAAATAGCCGAAGAAATAGTATCTCAATTTCCTCTTGAATTTAAAACTCATACCTATGGCGATTTCAATCAACGGAATGCTGATTTCATTCTTGATTCAGCAGATGAGAGTATTCTGCTCCCAGTCGTTAATGATCGTGATTATGAATATTTTTCATGCTTTCCTGACATTTCGAGTAAAGTTGGTGTTAGAAGTATTTATGTTCAAGATATTTTGACAGGTCTAACAGATTAAGTTCGAGTCAATAGTAACACCAAGATCACAAATTGAGGTAATACGCTCTAATGACACGGATCCAATTGTGTATTGGTGGTTCAAGGGTGGTGCTCCGACGGGAAAACGATATCACCTTGCATTTTCCTATGTTGACACTCATACCATTTTCTTGGCACCATAGGAGTAGCCCATTTATGTCATTTTGCAGGGCGAGGCAGTCGAGTACGGTCGCTATGACTCTGAACATCTTCAGGTCGTCGGCGAACATTTGCTTAAATGAAGAAATCTGAAGGCAAAAAGGACAAACAGCATTGGGCCGAGCACACTTCCTTGCGGTACTCCCGAAGTAATTGCAAAGGCCTTCGAGCGTGCAGAATTGATCGAAACGAAGGAATGGCGGTCGGTCAAGTAAGAGAGAATCCAATCAACTAACCAAGTAGGGAATCCAATAGCTCTTAGTTTATCGGTAGTGTACACGTGTGGTACTGTGTCAAATGCTTTTGAAAAGTCGATGTAAATGGAGTCCTCCTGTCGCCGGGCTTCAACCTCTCGAAACAGAGTATTAGTGTAGCACAGCAAATTTGTATTAGTAGAGCGGTGCTGGACAAACGCATGCTGGAACTCCGATATTATAGGATGAACCACATTGTACAGAGCATTGTGCACTAAGGTTTCAAAGACCTTACTAATGCAACAGAGAATTGATATTCCACGGTAGTTTTCAGCTCGGTTTCGATTACCCGCTTTATGGATTGGCACAATTGAAGCTGTCTTCCAAACATTGGGAAATGATCTTTCGCTCAGCGAACGGTTGAATATGCAGGAGATCGGAGAAGCGAGTGAGCGTGCGCAATATTTGAGCAGAGATGGGGGAGTACCATCTACCCCAGGGCCTTCAGAAACATCGAGGTCATTCAAGGCTTTCATAACGTCGTCCGGTGAGAAGCGCAACGTTGGGATATTCAGGTTGTACTCGTGGATGCAATCGAAACTTGAAGGATTTAGAGGTGGTGAATTTGTGTTGTTAACTGATTGGAAGAAGCTCGCAAACAAGTTAGCAACATCGACAGGGGAGCTAGCAGCGATCCCGTTAAACTCAACTATGTCCGGAATACGATTACCAGACCGTTGTGAGATTCGCTTGCGTTCACTGGACGTACTCCCCAAAGCTAGACTTCAACAGTCCGTTGTATCTCGTTTCGATTAATCGGAGAGTATTTTTGCTCTCGTTGGTTCTGGTACTGAACTAGCATTTGCGCGACTTACGCAATACGTTCCGCAAATTACGTAGCTCAAGGCTCCACCAGGGTTGCACTGAGGTTAACCTCGTAACACGCCTCCGGAGGGGAACTCGCGCATAGAGTGTTTCATACAGATTGTCGTAGAATTGGTCAGCAATAGCGTTGACAGAAACACCATCCAGAATCTGTTGCCAATTGATAGTGGACAGTTCATTATTCAACGAGCCGAAATCGCAGTGCCTGAAATCCAATTCAGGTGGATACGAATCACAGTCCGATATCATGGGCGGATTGTAGTCGGCATCAAGTCGTAAGATGAATGGCTTATGATGATGATCGATATCCAGTAGAGGGACCGGAGGCTCAAGAAGGTTAACGTTATCCGGATCACTGATGAAGGCTACGTCAAGCAGTCTTCCATTAAAATTAGACAGTGAATTGAGTTGGATTAGCCCGCTAGCGAGGATCGGTTTCGTGAGAGCCAGTTCCTGTTCAGTGGACGCGTTTGATGGTAAATAACCGTTCACGTCCTCGTCGAAAGTCCAACTCAGAAACGGAAGGTTGTAGTCGCCCATTGCCAAGATGATATCGGCGTTCGAAGATATCTCAAAGATAGTCTGTTGTGCAGTTGTGTGAGACGTGAATAAATCCGGGCTGAAGAGAGGACGGAGATAGATTCCGGTGATGAATAGCGAGCGGTGCAATATGTCACTTGACTCTGGAACATTCCCTCAGGAATGGAAAAAATCGTTTTCAATACCCATTTATAAATCTGGTAAAAATCTGATACTCGAAATTATCGTGGAATCGTCATTATCTCGTGCATTCCTAAACTATTCGAATCAATCATAAATAAAAATATCTTCAGTCAAATAAATCTTAGAATAAAAATGCACAACACGGCTTTTTTAAAGATCGACCTCCTGGAATTGTTGATTACTCATTAACTGATGGTCAAGAGAAAATCAAATAGAAGCTCTTTACACTGACTTCAGTAAATCGTTCCATAGACTTGACATTCCAATGTTGATTTTTAAATTAGAAAAAAAAAATGGGAATTGAGATGAAACTCCTCACCTGGATTAAGTCATATTTAACGGACCGTCAGCAAATTGTAAGATTCAGCGAGAAGAAATCTAACCCAATTCAAGTGACGTCAGGAGTTCCGCAGGGCTCGCATTTGGGACCTCTTCTTTTCATTTTGTACGTTAACGATATCTCTCTTATTTTGAAAAATCTCAGAGTGTTTATTTATGCTGATGACATGAAACTATTTTTAGAGATAAAATAACCAGATATTCGTATTACATTAGGTAATCAAATTGTTCAAAGTTGTGAAAAAAATAAGAGATTCAGGAATTATTCTTGATTCTAAATTAAAATTGGTGGATCATTATGACACAATAATTCATAGAGCAAGCAAAATGCTTAATTTAATAAAGCGTTTTGGTTTCCACTTTAAAGATCCTTACACAATTAAAACACTTTATGTTACCTGAGGCCAATATTAGAATATTGCTGGGTTGTTTGGTCACCTTATATGAAAAGGCATGAAGAACGAATGGAGTCAATCCAAAGTAAATTTTTAATTATTATATGCACTACGTAAATTGGGATGGACAGAATTTTCTCTCCCATCTTATGAAGCTCGTGCTTGTTAATCAACATTCAGTCATTGAAAGATCGTCGGAATTATGCTATGGTGAACAATATTGCTTCGTAACGCATGAGCATTGCCACATGAGCAGATCGCTTGCCAAATCATGTATTTCTTGGCAAACTGTGAAAGTTTCTGCTTCCTTACTTCCTCTGGAACATGTGCTGGGCGGTGAAGAACAGTAGCCTCGGAAGCAGCCCGAAGTCCACCTCGACGTAAGTCTCATCATCCATGATGAGACAATGAGGATTCGTCAGCATCTGGGTGTACAGTTTCCGAGCCCGTGACTTTCCCACCGTATTTTGCTGTTCGTCACGATTTGGAACCTTATGCACTTTGTACGTATGCAGTCCCTCCCGGTCCATGGCTCTCTTAACGAAAGACTTGGACAGATTCAACTTTTTGGCCACATCCCTGACCGAAGCAGTGGGATTCCGCTTAAACGCTTTCACGACACGCTTGGGATCTTGACCACTAATAGAACATCCATTATGACCGCATTTCTCCTTCCGTTCGATGCTTAGAGTTTCGTAGCAACGTTTAATCACACGACTCACCGTTGACTGTACGATTCCGAGTTGTTTTCCGATGTCCCGATGCGAGAGTTGATGATTTTCCAGGTGCTTGCGCAAAATCAATTTGCGAGGTTGATTTTCGGGTGACGCCATGTTTTTCCAACATTCGAAAAACTGACAGCGATAAAAAATACAGTGTAAACAATACACTCTAAACTACTTCTACCCACATTTTCAAGAGAAAATACCCAATGGGTAATTTTCTACAGCGTTTTTCCAGTGATGCAATTTTATGTGGGACATCCTTTAGAAAAGGGCCCACAGCGTATCAAAAATTCATTTAAATTTCTGCGATATATAGCGCACAAGCTGTTAACGCTAGATTGGGTGCAATTTTACACAATATTTCATGTTAATGTATGCACAAAATCGTATAAATATGCAATATTGTATACGAGTTTTTAAGCATTTTCGATGTTTGTGCCAACTATAGCTAAAAATTAAACGAGAGGAGATTTTACACGACAGTTAAGTTTTTTCTTTGCATCCGTTCTACACACACAAAAGTAAAGGAGTTTAGATTCTACCTATCAAGAACCGTTCCATAAACAAACCTGAGGACGATCCGTGGGACAGAGGCGAGAAGACGGTCAGAATAATACCCATAACTTCCCTTTCAATTATGTTGCTTGCGACATAGAAAATAAAAGCCAGTGTCATGTTGCTGTGGAACGAGCTACTCATCAAAGCTCACCAAAAATCGTCAGAATCTGGAATTCCTGGATCATATCGAAAATTATATACGTTTCAGCAGTTACGTGGAAGTTCGGTTCGAGGTTCGGAAAATTTCTCGGAAGTTCCAAAAAAGTTCAGAAGGCTCGCTATGAATCCAAGATGATCCATGATTTTCCGAATGTTCCGTGCACTTCTCGTAAGTTTCGTGTCCCTTTTGAAAGCTCTGGTAAACTTCTTTTAATTAGTCAAAGTTTCGATAAGGTTTCCTAAAATTTTATAAAAATCTGTGAACGGACAGTCCCAACGATCCGTGCACCGTAAATAACATTCTATGCCGAACGTGACGTACACTGAGGCAAAAGAACGTAAGTATTCCATAAGAACCATTTATGAATTTTAGCCACAAGAAATCGTTGTGAATTATAATGCCTTATGAAAAATAATGTTAGCAAAAAAATAATAAAATGGAGCAGTCTGTGAACCACTCGTCTTTCAACGCTTGGGAAATTGAAATGGTTAAAGCCGTATAAGAGCAACCTCATGTTAGACGAAAATCAATCATAAGTCAGGCTTTTGAGATTCAAATGTATCGTTCATAAGTAGAGCCTTATGAAATTCTCAAGTTTATTTCCTTCAATGTAGGTGAATGGGGAGTTATTATTTCATGAGTACCGGTTTCTCCGATCCACCTAGGGGATAAAATTGCTGTTTGCTGCTTCTGAGCAATTCCCAACAAATTCGCAAATCGGTTTATTTTTATATTTTTTGATATGGTTGAAAATTTGCAGAAACGTTTCTTATGACCGACAATGCCATTTTGCATCTTCATATCGCCATTTTGAATTCAGCCTCATTTTTGAAAAGGGCGGATAGAAAAATATCAAGCTTATCTTCAGAAAATGTTTACGCTAAAACTGTTTGTTCGGTCGGTTTGGTGTCTTCGGTAATATTGCAGGTAATAGATGAGACTATTTGAAAAAAATATGTTCTCCAAAAAACTTTCCTTTTTTAAATTTCAGATAAAGTCTTAAAAACAATTTTTCTCATTAAAGGATTTTTTGGATTTTTTTTTAGTTGTTGATATGTTTTAGGGGACAAAAAGTGTCATCTATTGCCTTTTCAAAAATAAGGCTGGATTCAAAATGGCGATATGA
This sequence comes from Ochlerotatus camptorhynchus, assembly GCF_037179485.1. NCBI lineage: Eukaryota > Metazoa > Arthropoda > Insecta > Diptera > Culicidae > Ochlerotatus > Ochlerotatus camptorhynchus. The sequence continues at coordinate 17,021,043 of NW_027040818.1, read as the reverse complement.
AGCTGCAAAATTGCGTTGTCGGTCATAAGGAACGTTTCCGCAAATTTTCAACTAAATCAAAAAATACAAAAATAAACCGATTTGCGAATTCGTAGGGAATTCTCGCTTGCGTGCACTTCATCCTCCTCGGATAGCGACAACACCTTGAGGGGTCAATTAAATGGCTTGCGGTATGCATTGGTCCTACGGATTGTCCTCAAGTTCTTCTTGTTGATGTTCTGTGATCTTCTGTGTAAAATTTTCGGATGTTAATAGAGCACAGATTCTATAAGGTTGCCTAGAATTCTATGATTCTATGAATCTTGATATTCAGTGTACCGTGCACTTCTTGGAAGTACATTTTGTAAGCTTCACTGATGATCCATCCACAACTCAAAAGAACCGTGAACTTCGTCAAAGTTCCGTAAACTTTTCGAAAGGTTGTCTAGAATTCAATGTAGATCCGTCAAATTTGATAAGATCATCGTTGAAATTTCAGGAATTTCCTTGAACTTCTCGAATGTTCCCTGCATTTTTCTGAACAGGACAGAATTTCCGAGAAATTCAGTGCCTATCCTGAAGTCGTGTAAAAATATCCAGAAGAGATACATGATTTGAATTGGGGGCCTCTCTTAGCTCAGTTGGCAAAGGCGCAGCTACAAAGCAAGACCATGGGGCTGGGTTTGATTTCCGGTCCGGTCTAGGAATTTTTCGGGTTGAAAAATTTCTCGACTTCCCTGGGCATAGAGTCTGATTGTACTTGCCACACCAATTATACTAATGCAAAAATGGGGCAGGCATTGAAAGCTCTCAATTAATAACTGTGGAAGAGCATCTAGCACACTAAGTTGAGAGCACGCAATAAGCTAATATGCGTTAAGCAATAGGCTTGAAATGCGAGGAAAGAAGAAAATGATTTAATTTTTTCTGAAGGCTTCGATGATGTACGAATTATGGCGATACGTGGGATTTCCATAGGCCATAATTGTAGCCCACCATAATAGGAACGTTTAGCCATAACTGGTACATCTACCTTATTTCATGAGGACACGTGTGTGTATGAGTAAATTTACCATACAATTTACGGTAAGCGGTGGGATTATAACCCACAAATTCCGTTCAGTACACGGATGCATTGGCAATTATACTACGGTGTACCATTAGGGTGCTTCATTCTGAAAAAAGTGATGAATTTCTGATGGGCCACCCTCCAGTTCGATTCATAGCCCCAAAATATGAACCTGTGCAAAAATTGGTAAAGATTGATGAAGGTTTAGAGGTCGCGCCAATGATTTGAAATTTGTATGGGAATTACTATGGAAGAATTTAAAAAATCGCTTATATCGCTATAACTTTGCTTCTACTTGTCCAAATGTCGAAAAAATTTAGTATGTTATTGCTATGGCAATAAACAAAAAGCCTACAGTTGCTACGCTCAGTTTTGCAGCGTATCAAGAATTATAAAAATGTGAAAAAATGGCAAAATAGGGTAAATTGACAGATGAATATGTACAAGGCAACAACGCCAATTTCATCGCAACAACAACAGGCTTGTTGATCATTGTCATGACAACCACATATTTTTTTTTTTTCAACGTTTGGACAACTACAACCAAAGTTAGAGCAATGTAAACGAAAATCAATAATTTCCCATACTAATTCACCAAAATCTCCATACAAAATCCAAATCATTGGCGCGACCTCTAAACCTTCATCAATCTTTACCATTTTTTGCACAGGTTCATATTTTGGGGCTATGAATCGAACTGGAGGGTGGCCTATCAAAAATTCATCACTTTTTTTCAAAATGAAACACCCTAGTGTACCATCTGTCAAATATTTGGTCAATGTCACATAGCTTCCAATCCGTTGCCCTTTACCGGAACGTAAGCATGCCTGTACAACTCTAGCTTCTCAGTACCAGTAGATGATGATCAAATGCAGATTGATTTGAATTGTTATACAGTTTAACATATCTACAAAATTATGCCTGATCAACGTGAAGTCATTGAAAAATATTCAGAGTTTCTTATTAAGATCTTTGAAGCCCTGAAGGTCTATGAAATCATTTTTTAGCAGTCTGGTGTCGACGTGATTTGAATTGTTGAACGGTTCTAAATCTTGAGAATAATGCCTGATCATCCTGAAGTCTCCTAAAAATATCCAGAGAATCTTATTAAGAGCTTTCTAACCTGAATGTTTCAGGTAAAAATTATAAGTGAACTGCTATCATGAAACAATATCTGAGAGACGTCATTAAAATGGATGAATAGTTCTAGATCTTTAAAATAATGCCTGATCAGTTTGAAGTCTTGGAAAAATATTCAGAGGACTTTCATAAGATCTTTGAAGGTCTTTGGAATAATTTATGACAAACCTGCTATCATGAAAGAATATCGACTTACGAAATGTTCTTCGAAATTGCTACGTAATTCGCTCGACTTCTACAATGTTCACTGAACTACTATGAAGTTTGCTGCACTGCTCCGAAGTTCCCTGGGGTTTATAGGATTTTGTTGATTTTCAGCGAAGTTTCCTGAAGTCTTACACATCTACGCAGCCATTGCCAACAAAGCCGCTGCATTTTCAGCAAATCCCGCCGGAAACGACAGAATCTGCCTCTTTAGCGAGGGGAACAGAGTTCTTCGTACAATCGCCAACGCAGTGCTCCCCCCAGTGGCTAAGATAAGAGTTGACAATCTCCCGCACCAAACATCGCCAGCCGGATAAAGGAGAAGTTCAGAGCCGGGGAAAATTCCGTAGCCCTTAGGAGATCGGTAGCAGAGATGACCGGATTGTACCCAAACTACATGCATCGTTACACGGATGGGTCAAGATCGAGAGCTGGAGTCTGCCAAAACAATGTTCGGTGTTCTCGGCAGAAGCAGCGACTATTATTCATGCCGTCACCGTTGCTGCGGTGTTATTCAGGCCCTTTCGTCGGAGGTTCCGGTCCACACCTGGATCCAGGACATCTTGAAGGTTGCGCCACCAAACACTACCTACGCATGGATTCCCGGACACTGCGGGATCCCAGGGAACATCGAGGCGGACAACCTAGTCGGGTCAGGCCCATCGGGTCCTCAGTTCTCGCACAAGGTACCGTTGCAGGACGTCAAGAGATGGATCACTTGCACAGTGCGGACAGCGTGGGCAACGGAATGGGCCAGTGCCAGACTTCCGTTTATTAGAAAAATTAAAGGCGACATCGGAAAGTAGACGGACCTTGCAAACCTGCGAGATCAGAGGAATTTTTTTCCAGACTCCGGTCAGGAAACTCCCTAATCTCACGGGATTTCAGCGGAAGACCCTTCAGGAAGACCTGTGAATTCTGCCATATTCCTTCGACGGTGGAGCACGTGTTATGCGATGTGGCTGGGGAACCTCTTTCTAAGGCTTCCCACCCTTTACGGAGATGAACTAGCCTACGGCTTAACATCTCCTTAATAAAGAAAAAAAAAAACCTGAAGTTCTACAAAGTATCCTGAACCTTCTACGGAATTCTCTGAAATTGATTTAAATTAAATCGAAGCACCCTGAAATTAAATGCAGGTCTAGGAACTTTTATGAAACTTACTGATACGAAAAAAAGTTTTCTTATCGTCATCTAAGTTCCTCAAACTTGTACAATGTTCTAACTTTTACGAAGTTTTCCCGAATTTTTACAAAGTGCCCTGAATTTCTACGACGTTTGTCGAATTTCTTATAAATTAACTGAACTTCATTGATGTCCCCTGAACATCTACAAAGTCCCAACAGTTTTACGAAGTTCACTGAAATTCGCTAAATTTCTTCAAAATTTTATGAAGTTCTAGAAAGTTTGCTGAGCTTTGAACAACACATGTGGGTTTACCGTTACCATTTTATTGCAAAATCACCTATCGATGTCAAACCATCGTGTATTCCACATTACAGTAGATTTGATTTCAGTAATACCCTTAATAGCGCGGTAAAATAGAACATTGTAAATCAAGTCCGCGTAAATGGAACGCATCGTATGCGGAGGTTGCCATAATTGGTTCCAAGATGGAATATCTCCTGATCCTGCCCATACAAAAGGTTTCGTTCTTGAGCAAAGTTGTTCAGTGGGTCAAGGACTTTTGATAGTTGTACAGAAGTTCAGAATTTTCCAACTACGCAGTGCTAGTGTGCAAGCTAATTTCCTGATCATGCTATATCTTGAGATAGCTGCTATATAGGAGGTTTTCGTCTTCGGCAAATTTGTTCACTAGATCATGGACTTTTTATTGGGGGACAAAAGTTCAGAATTTTCTCACTACGCAGTGCTAGTGTGGAAGTTAATCTCCTGAATATGCTATATTTTGGAATCCAGGCCACATAGAAGGTTACAAACTTCGGCCAATTTGTTCAGTAAGTCAAGGACTATTGACTGAAGTTCAGAATTTGCTCACTACGTTCCTAATAAGCTATATCTAGGGATCTTTGGCTTATAGAAGGTTGGTAGTTGAAGATACTAAATGGTGGCGGGGGGGAATACCCCACACCATCCCTCTCCAACTGGGGAGTTTGGTAAAGAGAGATGATCAAAACCGATTTGTACCTTCCTAAAAAGTGTCCTTGTTCGCTTTCTACTCTCTATATACAATTTTCACACTGCCGTACTCTAACGGAACTATCAACTCTATACATTCATCTCCTCATCTATCGTACAAAAATTACCACTTTAGTCTGTTTTTTGAAATTAGCATCTTAAACTATGTAAATCGTTGACTTCACGCAGAAGTAATACAAAACATATAGTCAAAGTTATAGAAGGTTCTTGGCCTACTGATAACATTTGCCTAAGACAGAAACCTTTTATATGGCCTGAATTAGAGGTGGGCAAAACAGCTCATCTGGCTGAATGGATAAAACCCATCCAGCTCACTAAAGGGAGCCAATTCTTTTGAACAGCTCTTCAGCTTACATTGAAATTATAGAAATTATGACACCATTTCAAAATCGGAAAATTAATTAGTGGTTTTAGTGCTTAAAACTGCATAAAATCGTAAAAGTAGTCTAAACCAATAAATCCGTACCTTACAACATGGCTTTACTTTTCAATGGAAAACGCTACTAACACAACAACTGATCAACCATCGCGTAAACCAAAATGCGCGCAAAATGTGCCAACAACATAGCAGTAAAAAAATGTATGCGAGAGAGCTACACCTATGTCACACGCGATGATATGATTGACAACGTGGCACACGATGCTACGCCTTTTCTCAAGCTATGCACTCCAGTCTAAATTCAAATTTTATTTCTGATGTTAATTCTCCAGCAGAATTTCTCTCACTATTCTCGGCATCAGCTCAGATACGGATCCGAAGCTGAATCGTGAAGAATGGAGTGAGAAAAAAAGATCCGAAGAGCTGGTCGGGTCCGAGAGCTGGACGGGTCCGAGAGTTGTCATCCTAATCAGCTCCCAGTGAATCATTCGAGTCGATGATTCGGATCCGGAGCTGAGCTGATAAGCTGGAGAGCTGCATTTCGCTTTTCGGTTGTTTGCTTTTGTGCGGATCTTCCGCTCCCCCAGAGAATGATGGGAGGAGAGGTGAGGGCACATATGCTGGAGGAATAACATCAGCAATAAGGGCCGGGTACATAAATAAATTGGATAATACCAGTAGAAAATTAAGATCGTGTAGCACATGTACATATTTCGCTCTCTCCCAAAAAGTCGCTTGGCAGTTTGCTTTTACCGTTGGTGCTGTCGATCAGTAGGCACATGTTGTATTACGCGCGCGTCTTGGTTTACGCGGTAACTGTTCAATGCGTTAGTGGAGTAATGTGTCCTTTTTTAAAAGTTCCGCTATGAGTGATGGAATGTATGGTTTAGACTTGTGATATCAGTGAGCTGATGAGCGGCGGTTCCTAAAAAATGAACCGCATTTCATCAGCTCACTTTAGAGAATCGGGTCTATAGAACAGCCCGGGAGCGGATCGCTCATCTCTAGCCTGAATGCCAAGATATAGCAGATTCAGGAAATTCTTACTCACATTAGCACCATGCAGTGAGATTAACTTTTGTGCACCTATCAAAAAGCCGAATAACTTTGTTGAAGACTGTAACCTTCTATATGACCAGGATCCCAAGATATAGCATTTCCAGGAAAACCACTTGCACACTAGCGCAGCGTAGTGAGAAAATTCAGAACTCTTGTCCACCAATCAAAAGTCGTTGACCTATTGAACAAATTTGCCAGAGACTGTAACCCTTTATATGCCGTGGACAGTCTTGTAAGCGGTCACGGTAGTCGACACATTTTCTGTGATAATTGACTGCCTTTGCCTCCGACACTTGCAAAACAAGCTATCATAGTACAGTACCAAACTAAAATGTCGTATGACAGGCTCTGTCATACGACACTGTCGCCGAAGACCGTCACGAATGTATGTATTTTAGTTTTTCTCATATTAAGAGCTGCTGATGGTGTGCTTGTGTGAATTCTGAAAACAGCATGCAAAGATGTCCTAGTAATAATATTTCTGATCAGAAATGGTTTGATTTACACCAAATTGAGGAATTGCAACGAAATCACACATGTCATATGATAGCTATTTTGATAATTTTCTTTTAGCTCGAATGTTATTCTACCGCTCGTGTTGTGTGAGAGAGACGTCGGTAGAGCATGAGTGTTCGAATACAAACAGACTGTCGCGCACGACAACGAAGCGAGTGTAGTAAAAAACGTCAACTGTTTCAACCCCTGGCCGTGGATCCCAAGATATAGCATATTCAGGAAACTAACTTACACACTAGCGCCACGTAGTGAGAATTTTTTTTAACTTCTGTCCATCAACCAAAATTCAACATATTTTCCGAAGACTGTAACCTTCTAAATAACCAGGATCCCAATATATATCATATTCAGGATATTCACTTGCATACTAGCGCCGCGTAGTGAGGATATTCAGAACTTCTGTCCACCAATCAAAAGTCCTTGACCTACTGAACAAATTTGTCCAAGACTGTAACCGTCTGTGTGGACAGCATTACGAGACCTTCCGAGCAGGATCGGACAAAGTACAACGCGTGAATGCTCGTGTTACAAAAGTTGGCGTGATTACTGAATCAATTTCTTTAAAAGGTTGAATACAAAACCATTGTTTATACTTTTAAATTCGGTTTCTTGGGCAAACAATAATTATACTAAAAATATTATCAAATGAAAACGTTGTTAATTTTTAGGTGTCCAACTTGAAATTTTCTCCGAAAATAGCATTTTCCTAAGCTTTTCAAAGAAATACATTCAAAACATAATGAAAAGGTTATTTTTTGTTATTTAAGTTTTAGGCACTTTTTGGATTTTTTACCCAAAATTATAAGATTTTTTTACTGTGTAATTTTTTCCTGAAAAGCTATTATTTTTCTGAAAAATGACGTCATTTCTATTAAAAATGACGGTTTGGAGTTATGATTTGTTAAAAGTTTTGAGTACCTTAAATTGGAGTTTTTTTGCGAGATTCAAAATGGCTGAATCGTCACTCAAATGAATGATCATAACAAACAATTAAGCAAAATTTCATGTTAGTTAGGGAAATTCCATTTGTTTTTGCTATGAGCTGCCCAACAAACATTGAATGTTGAATAAGAGCTTATTCAGCCAGAAATAAGCTTCTTCAGCTAAAAAATGGCTTATTCAGCTGTTGATCAACTCAAATTGTTTGTTAGGTGGGGATTGCGGAGATAAGCAATGGATAATTTCCAAGAGAAATTCCAGACCAAACTGGAATTTCCAGACGGGATTCCGTCGAATCCAAGGGACATGACTGCTTAGATATATTTGAAAATATCATCGAATATTTCTAAACATCCTCAAAAATATTTAATTATTTTCAAAAACTGATCCCAGGAAAAATTCCAATCAATCGCAGAGATATTGATAGAGTCTCTAGAGAATCCTGAAAAACAGTTCCAGATAATCCTTAGAAGAATTTAGGAAGCCCTTGGAGAGATTCTAATCATTCCCAAGAAAGAAATCTTAAGAATCCTGAAATGGATCCCAGATATTAATTATCCCTAAAGGAATTCCAGAGAACTCTAAGTGACAGTCAAGAGAAGTGTTTTTCAATATTCCCAGGAAAGATTCCAAGGAATTTGGGAGAATCTTGAGTGGTAATCTGGATAGTCCCAAGAGGAGCTTCAGCAAGTCTCAGTAGGCATTCCGGAGAGATTCCGAAGATTCCCAGAAGTGATTCTGGAGAATCTTAGAGGGATTTCTGAAGGATCCCAGTAAAGATTTGGTCTGGTTTCATAGAACCAACCATTTAATGTATCGATAAATGTTTTGTTTTCATCTTCATTTTTTTTTGGATTCGGAAGGAGAAAATCGATGCGTGTTTCAATCTAGACCTGAGGTCAGTGAAAACCAATAGCGCTCATCGGACTACCTCTAAGTTTTAATATTACCGAGAAAGTAACAGAATGCGATTGCTAAGCAAAGTTTAGCGTTGTCCCGTGAGGCATGAAGAATTGAAAGCTTCAATGGTTATAGCATAGACTAAAACCATAGAGGTAACTCTAAGACCAGAAGGTCCCGAAAAAACGTGCTCAACTTTTTGGCTCAGCTCTGGTGCTATCTTCGGTTCGATGCACCCCTCGAAACATAGGAAAATCCACGAACCCCTCCTTTGATCTGTCAAACTTTCATAGCGAATCAAAACAAACATACTGTAGTACTAGAATTTCGACTAGAATGGGGAATGCTTATAGATGTACTTGGGACCAATAGGCTAGTCAAGTTGTGAGCCAATTTTAAATCGTTAGTTTCCACCGGTTGCTAAAACTTAGACCAGGGAGTTCCGTTGAAACATGCTCAATCTTCGGCAAGCTAATTGTAGCACCCCTCGAAACGTCGGAAAATCCACGAACCCCTCATTAAGCTCTGTCAAATTTGTAGGGTGAATCAAAACAAATACAGATTCTAGTACGGGAATGGAGTACGCTTATAGATGTTTTTGGGACCAATGGGCTAGTCAAGTAATGAGCCAATTTAAAATCGTTAGTTTCTATTGATTGTTGAGGAACCTCTCGATTGTTTAAGCAAAATTGCGGAAACGGTGCCTAAATTAACTGAGTGAAGGGCGTCCCAGAATACAACGAAGGAAAGCAATTGCACGTAATTTCGTGTACTGACCAGAACTAGCCGTCAAACTGTGTATGTGGATAGCCTCAAATAATGATTTTCAAGCCATGTTTGTAATACGGATATTTCTTATACTTGGAACTTGGTTTCCCCTCTTTCTATACCTAAATAATATCCAAAATAAAAACAAAAACAAGCACAAAGAGAAAGACTGATCCACGGACATCTGGAATGAGCATTTTTCATAACTGTAAACGTTTAACTTTTATTATCAGGATTATCAACAAATAACAATTATTGCACTTCACAATCTTCTCCCATCTCGCGGGAATGATTTCCCTCTCTTTGGTCATGTAGTAACTCTTTATACATAAACGGACTAGTGTTAAACAGTAATCATATTAAAACCAAAATTAAAATCAAATAACACTTATACAATCAACATACACAGAAGAAAAAAAAAAGATCATGTTAAAAAATAATATCATTTCCTTCCAAACAACACACGACAAACACTCCAAACAACGATCCCAATGGCGCTGGCCAGCACCAGCAGCCCCGGTGGCCGCCGGTCGATCGCTCCATTGGACGATGACTCACCAGCTTTGTTCTTCATGTTGTTCATCGCGTCGTCCACGTCGTTGTGTTGTTGCTGCCTTTTGCGAAGCTCCTCCTCCTTCTTCTCCTCGTCCTGTTGCCGTTTGCGAATTTCGGCAAAGTTGGCAAACTCCGCCTCGATATGTTTGGGAATCGGTTTCCGACTGGCAATCGGCGTCGCCGGGGTGCTGTTCGGAGCTGAAGGACTATCGTCATAATCGCTACTGCCACCGTCGCTACCTGGGATGGTAAACTTCCGGCGGCGATCTTTGACTTTTCTCAGATACTCGTCTTCGAGGGTGGGGTCTTCCGGTGGGGTCGAAGTCGTTTGTGGGGGTGGAGGAAGCGGGATGGGTTCCGAGGAGGGTTCGTTGGAAGTTTTGGTAACATTGATTACTTTGTGCAGGCGGCGTGTTTCACGTTCTTCCATCTTTTGCTGCCATTCGCTGTAGAGCTGATCGTTGGAGGAGGATTTGGCAACACTGTTGGAGGAAGGTTTCGGTGCAGCTGCAACAGGTGGCGGTGGCTTGTTGCGTGGTGCAGCCGTTCGTTCCACCGCAAAGTCGTTCTGCTTGGAAACGTAGTAGGTGAGGTTTTCCGTTGAAGGGGGAGGAGCGGTGGCATGTGCCATCTTTGGCATCATGGTAGCCATTTGTCCGAGTTCCTCTTCGATTCGAGCCGCTTCGAGTTCGAGCTTGCGAAACTCTTCCTGCAGCTCGGCGTCCTTGATGCGGCTAATTTCGTTGCGTAGATCGTGCACCAGGGCGGCCCTCTGTTCCGGCGAGTGTTCCTTGGCCTGGGATTCGGATGGTTGACTTCCCCGGCGCCGTAGAAGTACCTCACCTGTAGTAGCGGTGGAGGAGCTTGAGGAAGCAGTGCGGGTAGCGGTGGTCACAGTTTCTTCCCTCAGCACGCGATGATCTTGAACGATTTCATAATTCAACTGGTCGCTTTTTACCGCACGTTCTATTTTGGTCGTCACCGCTGGTAAATTTTGCTGCTGCTTTTCGACGAAAGTGGGACGATTTTCCACACTGGCTTCCGCTGATGGCGGTGGCCGCTGCGAATCTTGTAGAAATTTCAAAAGAACACTTGACTCACTATCGTCGGCGGCTCTCTCGACCGCTACTGCATCGACACTATCTTGCGCACTATTCTGATCAGCATTTGAATAATCAGCTTCACCAGTATCACTGCCACTATGAATTTGACCATTTTCGCACGCCACAGTAGAACCGTCACTGGTAGCACTTTCTAGGTCTTCGTTTACGACGTCTCGACCTAGATTAGTCACGGCGGGCGGTGGCAATGGTTCAACTGTCACCGCCGTCGCAGTGGGCGCAGCAATGGCAGACGGCGGTGGCGGCGGCGGCCGCAAAGGAATAGGCGGCGGTTTTGGCACTTGCTCAGTTTCTTCTGTCATTTCGATTGTTTTGGGATGAACCCCACCGGAATCCCCGATCACCGGTCGATCTTCGATCGTATCACTACTGCTGGGACGATGAGTCACACAACAATCGATTGAATCGTTTTTGTCGCCTTCGGTCGTAGCGATGCACTCTTTCACCTCGATGACATTCCGATGCTGCGTCACGACGCCAGCACGATCAACACCCGCGAGTAGACTAGTGCCGGTGCGTTCGTCGTCGTACTCCCAATCCGACTTGTTGCGATCATTTTCGTGACTGTCACTAGTATCATCACCGTCATCGTCATCATCATTCTGCATAACTGCGTGCGGCTGCGTGAAAATTCTGCTCTCACGATTGTTGCCACCGACGTCGTCGTCGTCGTCGGCGTAATGGTTGTTGTCTTCCTCGCTGTAAACTTGCTCTTGTTCCTCCTCGATTTCCGCCACCGTTCCTATTTCCACGGTTTCAGACGTTGTTGCATCCGATTGAAAATCGATTTCATTGTCATTATCATCGCGATTCGGCGGTGGTGGTGAAGACGTTTTGCGGAACTCATTAGCGCCACCGCTGTCAATCTTGCCATTGTTGTTTATCTTATCTTGATCACGTTGAACTTCCACGACGTCATTCGGGGCGGGTTGCGATTCAGATACCGGCGATTGATCTTCGTCAAGGTCTTCAATGTCGGTCAGGTCGGCTAAACTGCTCGAATTCGACCCGAGATCGATGACCTCCACCTCGAGGATTTCCTCGGGGACGACTTCCGTTGTGCAGACACTGCGGTATTCCTCCGGGGCTGATTCGGCGATTTTGGCGTCCACGAGGACGCAGGTTGTTTGTTCCTGCTTCGGTTGAAGCAGTGTCTTCAGCAGGTTTCGTGATTTGGCCTTTTTGAAGCGTGCCTTCGGTCGCGGGAAGCAGAGATCCGGTTTTGGGGGTGATGGTCTGTTTTCGGAATCACTTACATCGCTGGATTCCTCGGCAATGACGTCCAAAGGGCGTTGATGGTGCGAGCTGCTGCTTGGGCTGGGGCTGTGTTGTTTATCCAGGGCGATGTCGTAGACTCGTGAAGATTCTCCCCGGTAGTCGGGTGGAACTTCGATGATAGAAACCGAAGGAGGACCCCTCGAGGTCAAGGCACGTTCCGGAAGTGTGGGTGGCGACTCGACACGGTATTCCTCTTCGATCTTGTTCATGGTTCTAGTGGAACTGGCTATCACTTCGTCGTCGTCGTCGCTTCTCGGCTGGCTACTGACGCACGAGGTGCACTTCATCGTTGTGTCTCAAATCGAAGATTTCCGTTTTTATCAATGTGTAAATCGTCTCCGACAGCGCCCACTGTCCGTTTTTCCTGACGGCAGAAGTTACCTCCATTCGCAATTGATACGCGAACACTGCTAGTAGCACCGAGTAGAACAAGTGAGCGAGCGCGATAGAGCGAGCGGGACGCCGCTAAATTACGAAAACATATGTGTGCAATATAAATTGTACCTCGAACCGGGTATTCTCAAATAAAACAAAACAATCTTCTCTATCTCTCACCAACACTACCGCGGCTGGCGACACTCTAGACGACACACCGACCGTTTGCGCAACTCCCGGTTGTCTACGATATCATTACTTCGTGCACGATTTGCGCATTTTAACATTTTGCACAAACGGATTCAACCCTTTTCCTCCCTTCAATCTTTTGACAGTTGATGGGTTTGTTTACACTAGTATACCGGCGCCGTCGACGCCGCCCGCGTTGCCAACGAAAACAAACCGCCGATAAATCACTCGTTCCGCGAGCTGTCACATTCGCGAAAAAAAACACCCGCGACACTTTCACACATTCGCCCGTCGAGCGACCCTTCGACGAGTAGAACCGGGGCCTTACTGCGCCTATCTGGCGAAATTTTGCACAATTTCGGTCCACTCAGATGGCAGTAGATACCTCTCGGGCCGTCTCTCTCTTGCTCACGGGCAAAGCGCGCACTTCATGATCATTTAGCGTCTCTTGATTAGATGGAGCACGATTTGCCACTTGAGAATTGAACCGCGCTATGCACACCGCATTTCCATCGCCACGCACCGAACCGCCTACTTCGGTCTAACGTCATCCAAATACTGCTGAATGAGCCGGATCCTCGTGGACGGTAATTTTTGAAAACACGGAAAAACAGATGCCCTCGCACTCATTCAGGGGGCACTCCAGTACAATCACGTAAATAGCTTCGTATCGAATTAGATCCCTCCACCTCCCGTGCTTCCGCTGGCCGCACCTTCCCCCATCGCGGGGATCCAATTTCGTGCTTGGTTTACTACGGCCAGGCACCTTCGCGAGTCAAGAAGCCACGCTATCTCAACGCTCTACCAAAAAAAAAAAAACAACCGAGCTGATAAGATTCTACCACCACACCGGCGAGACATTCTCTCGAAAATCACAAACAATTCTCTCCTACTGTGTGTCAAAGTGAAAGCCTGCATTGGAACTGGGAATAAGTGCCAATACTGCCGACGATGCTAGCACGTGACCTACTACCACGAACACCTTGACAGATTGACGGACGGACGAAAACAAAAGAACCAAAGTTCCAAAAACCGAATAAATCGAAATATCAATTAGGTAAAGTGCCGCTCCTATACCCAACTTTGGCTGTGTGTTCTAAATATATATATAGGAGGCAAGGTGGCTTTCCACCCATTTCGGTTGTTCCTTTTTCGGCATTCAAAAACGATGACCACGACGACGACGACAACGCTATCTACCGCTATCAGGTTACTGCACAACAACGACAACGAAAACAACGCCGGTGTGACATTTCAAATTTCATTCTCTGTTTGTTCTTTGCATGTAGCAGCTACAGTGAACACAAGTTCAAGTGCTCAATCCACTCACCCCCCGGATCCCCGTAGGTTTTTTTTTCTCCCTTCAACGTCAACGGTATTCGATCGTACAAAACCATCGTCGCCGGCCGGTCGATCAAAGTAGGCCTCACCGTCCTCGACGAATCAAAGTGAAACAGACATGGGTGGGGGTGGGGAGAGTGAATACCCGCAAAAATAGGAACCTACAAACGAGATTTTCCTTGTCGTGCTTCTCGATTTCAATGACGATCGGTTGTTGGTTTGTGTTGTTTTAGGTTTGGTTGGAAACCAGACGGATTATTGCGTACCCTGTCCCGGTTGGGAGTTCGATTACCGCTTGTAGCGGGATCGACAAGCGGTGAATCACTATCGAATCCCCGCTTTGGGCTTCTTTGTTTGAGCTGACTGTTTAGAGAATTCCCCACTATGAGGGAAGCAGTGCAAGATTCATGGTCTGGCATGGCAATTGGCAATGTAAACATTTGCTTCTCGCAAGGTTAAGGAGAATAAAAGTCGATCACAATGCGATCATTCCGTCTTTGTATCGCGTTTTACGATTTGAGGTACGGAGTAGAAATCTAAACACACTCAAGTTGATTTATAAACTTTCAAGCACACGTCACAAGGTTCTAAAGGGTGTCCACGATATAAATGGGTGACTCTAAATCATTCACCGAAAACCAACTGAATCATGTTTTTTTTCTTAATTTTCATGAAATGAAGTGCTTGACTTCACCAAAACAAATTAAATTACACGAGAACACATAATTCAAGCATTTAAAAATATTCTAGCTTGTGATGCATCAATCTCGGTTGGTCGATTTTTGTGCGACATAAGAATTGATATAAGTAAAATTTTGGCAACTTTTAGGCAGAAGAACTTTAAGGACGTTCCGAAAACTTCAGAGTGCATCCGAGAACATCAAGAACGTCTAGTACTGCTGGTAAATTGAAAAAAAAAAAAAAATGCTCGAAGAGTAAATTCCGTTAGCAATACGGTCACACTGGCGTGCACAGGGTGGGGCAAGGTGGGGGGCAGTTGCCCCTCCTTTTATAAATGAGATTTTTATTTTCATATTAACAAAATTATAATATAAAATAACTTAATTTCTTGATAAATTGATTTGAAGGTAAAATAACTTCATTTCATAAAATAAAGCCACTGAAATCCTTTTATTGCGTCAATTCCTGTGAGATGGTGCCTAAAAATTGCACCACAAAGGTGCATGAAATGGCAAACTTCAATTAAATTTTTGGGTTTAAAAAATTGCACCCTAGTGGTGCATACAAAAAAATTCTGGTGTAATTTTTTTGTCAGAGTGGTTCATGGAGAGTTAAACAAAGATGGTAAATTTAAGGTTGAAAAAATTCACCTTCGTGGTGGTTAATCGAAGAAATAGCTTTTTATTGAATATTTCTGGTGTAAAAATATCATCGAGGTGGGGCATGGAGGGACTAATCAAAATGAATAACTCTGGTGTAAAAATTGAATCACGCTAAAAATTTGGAGGAGCACATTTAACTGAAAATTTCTGGTGGAAAGTTCGCAACACTGTGTGAATGTAGAGGCAAAGTTTATTAATTTTCTGGTGCATAATTTACATCGTTCTGATGAATGCAAGCTTCATTGAAAATTTAAGGTTGGAAAATTTGCAGCATTCTGGTACATCAAGAGGCAAAGAATTGCACCACAAAGGTGCATGGTGAAACAAACTTCACTGAATATTTTTGGTGCACCGTTCTGGTGAATGAAGCATGATTTATTGAAAATTTCTGGTGCAAAATTTGCATTGCTCTGATAAATGAAATGAACGGAATATTTCTGGTGGAAACTTGCACTTGTCTGATAAATGAAGGCACAAGCTTTATTTAAAATTAATCTATATTGAAAATTTCTGGTGGAAAATCTGCACCGTTGTGGTGATTGGATGGGCAAGCTTTTTGGAAAATTTTGTGTCCTTAAATGTGCATCCTTCTGCTGAATAGAAAAACAAACTTTAATAATAATTTCTGGTGTAAAATTTACACCGTTCTGATGATTGGAGGGACGCTGCTTTACTGACAATTTATGATGAAAAGTCTGAAAATAGGGGCAAGCGTTATTTGGTGGAAAACCTGCAACATTCTAATGATAGGAGAAGCAAGCTATATTGAAAATGTCTGGTGGAAAATGGAAAAAGGAAATCTGCACCAATCAGAAGATTGGAGAAGCAATTGTTATTGAACATTAACGGTGGAAAATTTGTATCGTTCTGATCAATTGAAATGTTCTGGTGTAAAATTTAATGGGGGCAAGTTTGCATTGAAAATTTTTAATGCAGGATTTGCAACAATTTGCTACACGGAGAGGCAAGCTGAATTGAAAATTCCTGATGTAAAAAAAGCACAGTTGTGGTGAAAGGAGGGGCAAGCTTTATTGAACATTTTCTTGGGTTGGTATTCCAAGAAAATTCTGCTTATAATTTCTAGTGAATCCTGCAGATAGTTCCAAGATAATTCCGAAAAGAATACCGAATCCTGATGCATTCGGGCGTCTTAGTGGAATACCTGTATAATGAGAGAGATAGAGAGAGAAGGATTAGTAATTTCCATTTAATTCCACTACCTTATTTGCTTATCCTTGACAGATACGCGTATCTGTCAAGGATAAGCAAATAAGGTAGTAGAATTAAATGGAAATAATACCGACTAAAATGAATTTTGAGTGAAATCCCAAAGGGATTTTGCAGAAAACTTCAAGGGAGTACCGATAATTTCTAGCTCTAGCCGGGAATAATTTTGTTGAGGAAATTCTTCTGAAACTCTAAGGGAATTTCAGTTGCAAGGTGTTCTGAGTAAACGTCAAGAGTTCTTAACATAATTCCAGAGGACTTCTGAAAAGAATTTAAAAAGAGCTCACAGAGTTCTAAAAATATCGAAAAGAACCTCAAGGAATTCTGAGGATGGACTTTTACGCAACTGTACAAAGCTTAAAGACAGCTTTTGGATTCCCTAATTGAAAAGTGGGTATTAGTTTGCCATTGAACCTTGGTCTATTGTTGTCCTGCTAAAATTTCGTCTTAAATTCTTCTCTGAGAATTTCAAGTCATTTGTTACCGTGGTTAGAAAGTTTGTCCTTTATATCATCTTTAAAACATCGACATCGACATCGTCGATGTGGTTAAATTGCCAAATTAGCTAAATTAAACAGTAGGGAAACAGTGGTGGGAGAACAGCACCATCTTCCACGCACTTTGGAGTACTCCACATCTCCAGATTAAATGCACCATAGAAAAAAAATGCCCCTCCTTAACAAGGTTCCTGTGCACGCTAGTGTACGGTCCCATAGATTTGACAAAAATAACTTCATCCTATATGAAAGAGCTTCAGGACAGTTCCATTAACTACAGGAAGATTGCAAGAACTGTATAGTTGTTTACATAGTTACTTAAAGTCAAATATCAGACCTCAAGTGGTAATTTTATACGATAGATGAGGATAATTGGTTTTTATTATTTAGGTAGGTTCCGATTCAACACATTGCCGTTTTTATTTTTATACCTGTGTGACTTTTTACCTAGGATGTTTAGTACTCAGGTTAGATTAGATTAGTTTTTTTTTATAAATCCATTTATTTGTCAAGGCTCAAATGCGTTAACTTTGCGGAGCCGAATATTTTTTACATTAATATCATTTCTTACAACTAATGTTAGTAGAACGGGGCCGATTACTCTCGGCTTACTCGAGATTAGGGATTACATTTATTGATCATTTGGAGGGAGGACAAGCGAAAGCATTTTGAACTAATTTGAAACTTAAACGTAAAGGATGACTAAAACACAAAACATTAAACACATACATCAACAGCTTTAAGAAAGTCGTAAATAAGCATCATATAGTCGATATAACGGCAAGCCAAGACGTCTCTAATTGGCTTAGAGGGTTGTTTTCCTCGGACCCTAAGGGAATCACACAGAACGGATCTCGCCTCATGATGCAAGGAGCAGGACCAAACAACATGCTCGATGTCGTGATAACCGTTTCCACAGGTACACAAGTTGCTGTCGGTAAGCGTAATACGGAAGAGGTGGGCGTTTAATGAACAGTGATTGGACATGAGCCTGGACATTACACGAATAAAATCACGACTCATATCCAACCCTTTGAACCAGGGTTTGATCGACACCTGTGGGACAATAGAATGTAGCCATCTTCCCAGATCACCATCATTCCACTTTTGTTGCCAGTTGGCGAGGACTTGCTGACGAGAAATCGTGAAAAATTCGTGGTAGGCGATTTGTCGCTCGTAAATGTCGCCTTCCATAGCGCCCACCTTGCCCAGCGAGTCCGCTTTCTCATTGCCCGGGATAGAGCAATGAGAAGGGACCCATACCAAGGTGATGATATGCGAGCTGTTTGATAAAGCACTCAATGACGATCGTATTTCCTGGAGGAAATACGCCGAGTGCTTCATCGGCCTCATTGAACGCATAGCCTCCAGGGAGCTTAGGCTATCCGTAAAAATAAAATAATGGTTCAGCAACGTATACCGAACACGGCTTTTGAAGCTTGTATGAGGCGCTATGAAGATCGTGGAATACTCCAAAACCGGTGGACACATTTATCACCGACCCATCTGTGAAAAATCTCTTCTCGGTGGGGTATTTGTTCGCAAAAATAGTTGGGACAATCAGGGAACGGTGAGGCTCTAGAATTCCTTGAATCTCCTGCCTCATTGTGAGATCGAACGGAAGTACAACTGAAATGATGGGAGACAGCGCGATTGGGGTTGAACGAGGAGGGGCCGATGTCTAAAGTCATGTACTCGTAGTACAATCTCATGAATCGTGTTTGAGGATTCCGCTCTAGCAGCTTCTTAAAGTTTTCGATCACCAGCGGGTTCATGACTTCACAGCGGATGAGGAACCGGAACGATAAATCCGCAAAACGATTTGTTAAGGGGAGGACGCCCGCAAGAACTTCAAGACTCATGGTATGCGTCGATTGCATACAACCTAGTGCGATTCGAATGCAACGATATTGAATCCTTTGGAGCTTCAATATGTGCGTCCACGCCGCCGATTGAAAGCAAAAACTACCGTACTCCAAAATCGAGAGAATGGTGGTCTTGTAGAGTCTTATCAGATCTTCCGGATGGGCTCCCCATGAAGTGCCGGTAATGGAACGAAGGAAATTGATTCGCTGATGGCATCTCTGTCTCAGATACGCTATGTGTTTTCCCCCAAGTGCACTTGGAATCGAACCAGACACCTAAATACTTAAACGATATGCTGTGAGTGATTATGGGTAAGTTGAAGCTGAAACTGTGCTGGATAAAGCTTCCTAGAAAAAACAACCATCTCTGTTTTCTCCGGAGAGAATTCGATACCCAGATTCATTGCCTAAGTAGACAAATTATCCAAGGTATCTTGCAATGGTCCTTGCAGGTCCGGTGCTGTTGGTCCAACCACGGAAACCACGCCGTCATCTGCAAGCTGCCTTAGCGTGCAATTTTTGGTCAGACAATCATCAATGTCTTTGACATAGAAATTGTACAGGAGGGGACTTAAACATGAGCCTTGTGGAAGACCCATGTGGCTGATTCGTGCAATTTCCGAGTTGCCATCAGAGAAACTGAACCCATCTGCTGTTTTTCAGCATAGGCTAATTGGATTTCAGTTGAAAGCAACGCAAGGCAGTCGTTTGTCCCTTTGCCCCTACGGAATCCAAATTGCGTATCTGAGAGCAAGCCATTCGCCTCGACCCACTTGTCCAGACGAAGAAGAATCATTTTTTCTAACAGCTTCCGAATACACGACAGCATCGCGATGGGACGGTTTGAGGTAAGATCCGACGCGGGTTTACCGGGCTTCTGGATGGCGATAACTCTCACTTGTCTCCAATCATCCGGAACAATGTTGAGCTCCAGGAATCGCCTCTTTGTCTGAAAGGTTCTTGAGCAGGTTGAACTTGATTCGATCAATTCCCGGAGCCGAGTTATTGCATGAAAGAAGAGCAATTGAGAATTCTACCATCGAAAATGGGGAGTCCATGTCATCTTTTTCCAGTGGCGGATCGCGAGTGTTGCATCGAACCGGAACCGAATCGGGACAAACCTTACGCGCGAAGTCGAAAATCCACTCGTTAGAGTACTCCTTGTCCTCGTTGACCGACGATGCCGCGTTACGCATTCTCCTGCCGACATTCCAGAGCGTTTGCATGGAAGTCTCTCGCGATAGCCCTTCGACGAACCGACGCCAGTAACCACGTTTTTTGGCCCTGACCAAGCTCTTAAACTTTTCCTCTAGCTCCGTATATCGCTCAAAGTATTCGCGGGAATCGTATTTACGAAATTGTTTAAACGCGGTAGACTTCTCGTTATTCACGTCGGTGCATTCCTGGTCCCACCACACAGTGGGAGGACATTTGCGAATGGTAGTGCCAGGAACAGGCTTCGTTTGTGTTTGAAGCGTGCAATCCACTATGAGCCGCGATAGGAAGGAGTACTCATCCAACGGAGAAAGAACGTCGACCGATTCTGAACCATCACGGACCGCGTTCGCGTATTCTTCCCAATTGATGTTTCTCGTGAGATCGTACGCGATGTTGATTGGACACTGTGAAGATGAACCGTTGGAAATCGAAATTTTGATGGGCAAATGATCACTACCATAGGGGTCTTGGATTACCTCCCACATGCAATCCAATGATAGTGAGTTCGAACAGAGTGACAAGTCTAGTCTGCTCTCTCTTGCTGGAGGTTTGGCCATTCGAGTTACTTCACCGGTGTTTAGAATGGTCATATTGAAATCGTCGCATAGGTCATAGATGATGGTTGAGCGGTTGTCATCGTACAGCTCTCCCCAGCCTGTACCGTGGGAATTAAAATCCCCTAAGATCAACCGCGGCTCCGGTAGCACTGAGCAGATGTCAGATAGCGCTCGCCGAGAAACAGCCGTTCTAGGAGGGATGAAGGTTTTACCTCTAATATTCACCTGACATGCGACAATTTCAATACCTGACACTGGAGGAAGGTCGATTCTGTAGAATGAGTGTTGTTTGTTGACCCCTAGGAGCATCCCACCGTACGAATCTGCACGATCGAGACGGATAATGTTGTAGTCGTGAAGAGAAAGGTTAACATCTGGAGAGAGCCATGTTTCGCAGAGAGCAAACCCATCACAACAGTGTATGTTATGCAGTAAAAATTTGAATATGTCTAGTTTTGGTAAAATGCTTCTACAATTCCATTGAAGGAGACATACCGTATCATTTTTTGGAAAATTATCCATCGAAGGATACGAATGAAGCAATGAGGGGCCACTTGGAAGCAAATTGCTTCAGAAAAGGTTTCACGATTGGAAGATTAGATTAGTTGAGGTTAGATTTTGATAAGTTCTTCAGTGGAAATGGCACTGATGAAGACTGCACATTGTAGTCGAAATAAAAAGCTAATGAAAAACGCTGTCTTCTGCAAACATTTCAAGTAGGACACTGAAAAATTAACAATCAACCGAAGGACGGATTTAAATAAAATTTGCCTAATAATTCAGATTGTTTGGATAAATTCGATTCGCCTGCCAACATCATCCGATTTCATCCACTATTCATCGATAATCTTGGATGAGTCAACATTATCTATCCGTTTACTCTAATAAGTTTTAGAGTGTTTATGTTTCTGTCAGTGTCTTGATCGCACCTTGTGCATCCACTGTGTGATACTTTTAAATATTTGGCTAATGGAAACAAATAAAAACAACATTACCGATAGTTTAATCGGACCTATTCAAATACTGCTGTGAATTGCTCACACATGTGAACTCCGGTCGCGTTAATCTGCCTGAATAAGAGCGAAAACACCTCGGAAACCCCTTAAACCACTCCCCAGTTGACAACCCATCAGCAGCAGAAACCTAACTCCGGCACTCCTCTTATACCGCTCCCAACCATCAATTTCTCTGTATGATCCAGAATCCCTTCATCGAGAAACTCGTTTGCTCTTGCAATCACCTCAGCCTTCAACCCGGAACACCTCCAAAATTTCAAAAGGAAGAAGAATACAAACTGAGTGACGGTGTCTTCTAATCTAATCTAATCTAATCTAATCTAACACCAACACAGCCAGTTCTTGAATGCATCCAGGAAAATGATGTATATATACCTACATCATTTTTCTTGTATATTTGATATATGTTTCACATCGAAAATGCGTCACACATATCAAAACGGCCAGGCCTACTGTGCAGCATTTAAGGGGCAAGATTATTCAGAAAACATCGGGCCGATGCTTCAGAATCCAATAAATGGATGAAACGTGGACATCTCGTACCGTACGTTCCGATTTTGGTAATTATATGATTGGTTGATCGTTGGAAGCATCAAAGCTAGAAAGGTTAAGTGATGCTTCATTTTCTTCTGACGGTTGGGGCATGAGCACTAACTCTTGTCCTAGCCTTTTATGACTTATGGCTATAGCGCCATTACTCGCTTTCTGAAAAAGGAGAAGGACAAAGGGAAAAGGATTATGTGAAATCTATGAACATAAACAATATTTTTGATTTGAAATATAAAATATAGAAATGCATAACAGCGGTGGTCACTACCCGAGTCTTGTCACTATTATCAAGTCATAAAAAGTAACAAGGAATAAAATGTTATCCTTTGATAATTGGAAATTTGATAATTGAAATCCTGAATTTGTCACGGCTAGGGTTCGGTGGTAGATCTTATACCAGTAACGCACCACGAAAATGTGATCTCCCAACGTTACTGGTTTGAAAAGATAAAAATTTACCAGATAGAACGAACTCACCAAGTTTAGCTGCTTGACATGTGTTGATGTAGAAGTCCACAAACTGAGTGACGGTGTTGTGAACCTTAAACTTTGAACTTCTCCGGGAACCTACCCAATCAAAGCTGAACAATCTTTGGCTTCCCATCATATAATCTCGTCCGCGCCGGGATGAACCCTCCTCGGTGTTCTTAATTGCATAATTCTGATCCGTGCAAGTACCGTAAACCTGTTGCTGCACAGTCAGACGTCGGTTGCACCTATTTGGACTGAACCCGCTAGCCAGGTAGTGATCGGTGATCTCGAAGTACCCACCTTTATCGATCTGTGACAAAATCCTCCTCAATATCTCAGTTCGGCACTGAGTGTTCATAAGGGTCAATGTTTTTGTATGTCATTGTAAAATTTCCCTAATTCAAAGTCTATTCATGTAAGCAACCAATTCGATCGGATACGGGACTCTCCCTCTATAAAATAATCATGGTAGCTTACTTAGACGAGTTTTCATCCTCGACAAATTCGCGGAAGAAGCAATTGATTACGTTAGCAAAACTGGCCCTTATGAAAGAACAGTAGAGAGTTGTTGATTTGTTGTTATAAAGGTTTTTGGCGTATAATCGGCGCACACTAGTTCTTCAATACATATTTACATGATTGACAAATATCAGGTAATCATGACATTTTGATTTTTGAAAACAACGCGCATGAGAAAAAGTGACCTACTGCGTCAGGATCTGTTATGATTACCTGAGTTTTGTCAAAAAATCGTAAATATTTACGCTGTGTGTATAGTGAAGAATTCACTTGTAATTAACCACTTCATTCGAGCAGTTAAAATGACTACCACTTGAACTTCGTAATAGAAGAATATTCTGAGATTTTTCTTCTAGAACCACGAGAAAAGTAGCCAAAATATGTGCGTTTCATAAAAAAAATAGTTTTTTGTTGGTCCAGTTTTATGAAATCGCTGGTAGAAAGTCACACCAAAACTGCTTGACAAATTACGAAATTACAATTGAAGGAGTGCGAGCAAGAGGGAAACAGATTAGTGGGAAAACAAACCATCCATTCTTCCCTGTGTACTATAGATATCAGGCGTAACATTTGATAACGGCACAAAAGCATTTGTAAACAAACTGTCGAATGCCCTTTACAGGCGAACCAAAGTACGCCCACGCAAACCAATACCATTTTCGGAAAGGTGAGAGTTGCTCCTATCCGATGATGTTGTTGGTTGCGTGAGCGTGCTTCGGTTCGCGTGTAAAGGGCCTTAAAATGTTTGTTTACAAAAGCTTTTGTGCCGTTATCAAATGTTACGCCTGATATATCTCTTTCCAGTATTTTACGATCGCTTATGGCCGCCACAATCTGGCTGAGTTTCTGGTAGGGAACAAAAGATTTGAAGTTTGGCTTGTGTCGTTTGACGTGTAAACGATCAAATTTGAACGTTTACACGTCAAACGACACAAGCCAAACGTCAAATCATATGTTCCCTACCAAAAACTCAGCCAGATTGTGGCGGCCATAAGCGCTAGTAAAATGCTGGATAGAGAAAGATGATCAAACGTCAAAAGAGTCTATGGTAATCTGTCGTGTGATAGTTAGAGGTGTGACCCGCGCTTATATCGGATAAAACCGATTTGCATGGATATAAATCAGTTCATCAAGCTGAAAGGTATTTTTGGAGAATATTTGAGAAAATCTGGGACTTTCGTCCCCCTCACAAACAACATAAAACAATTATATATATATATATATATTTTTTTTTTGTAAATTTGCGAATCGAAAATGGTTTTGAAAGTCTAAAAAATGTTTTATGTTTAAATTAAAAAAAAAAAGGTTAAACATCGTCCAAAGTTGTTGTTTGGTGACTTTTGTTAAGTTTAAAGTACCCATCTTAAAATTTTCACAGAAGATTGTAACTGTGATATAAGAAAGAACTTGGGGTCGT
Source organism: Ochlerotatus camptorhynchus (assembly GCF_037179485.1). Lineage (NCBI taxonomy): Eukaryota > Metazoa > Arthropoda > Insecta > Diptera > Culicidae > Ochlerotatus > Ochlerotatus camptorhynchus. The sequence continues at coordinate 16,996,392 of NW_027040818.1, read as the reverse complement.
GACATAAACATGAACCCAGATGGCCATGGGACCGTCCTCGGGAAGATTCGGAACATCCGTAAAAGTGGTAAATCCATGATATAAGAAAGTATTAGGGGTCATGCCATAAAAATGGACCCGGATGGCCATAGGATTGTCTTTCGGAAGATCCGAAACTCCATAAAACTGATCATAGAGCTCCGTTATTTTTCCAAAAACACTTGGAACTGTGATATAAGAAAGAATGTAGGGTCGTGACATAAACATGGACCCGGATGGCCAAAGGACCGTTCTACGAGAGATCCGGAATATCCGTAAAATTGCCAATCCATGAAACTGATCCTAGAGCTCCGCTTTTTCAACATTTTTTTCTCTTGTTTTTGTCACCTTGTATAAACCAGTAGACTGATGCAAAATTTGACTTTTCGTGCCACAGTGCTTAAATGTTTTCAAATCGGGTCCTAATTAGCCTCCAAAAGTTACAACTCATTTGGTTAGAAACAGACTTCGCACAAGCCATTTGAAGTTTACATGTAAATTACTGTGGGAAATCTCAACTTTTTGTTCATTGCCTTCTAGTCTTTTTCCATATTGAGCTGCGAAACAGTTTGATAGCCATTCTTATAGAAAATTTTCTCAGCTACAACTTTGCTAAAGATCGTTTCTTTGTAAAACGAGACAGGAAAAAGTTATTAATTATTTAAAAAAACTTATGACAAGATCAAGCAGCTGCTCTGTAGGCAACACTGTATTTTGGCGTGTGACATAGTAGCCATGATTTTTGTGTCCTATAGACCTTTTTGACGTTTAATCGTCTTTGTCTATCTAGCACACATGGATCAATGGACGGTTTGTTTTCCCAGTAATCTGTTTCCCTCTTGCTCGCACTCGTTCGATTTAAATGGTGCAGTAGTGTGCGCCGATTAAACGTCAAAACGCTCTATGGAAATACCAATGTTGCCTGCTGAGCAGTTGATTGAGCATGATCATAAGACATCAGCGCATTGAACCATTGATAAGTATCGATTCTTGCATTTAATCAAAAAGTGGTCTTCGGCAAAGTTGTAGCTGGGAAAATTTCCTACAAGTACAGTTGAAAGTTTTTGAAGCAGACCGATATGGTGAACTATTAGATAGACATGAACAAAAATCTTGGTTTTACCATAGTAATTCGCATACAAACTTCAAATGGTTTGTGCCATCTCAGTTTCTCACCAAATGGGTTCAAATTTTGAAAGGTTAGTCAGGATCCGATTTGGAATCGTTTAAGTATTGTTTAGCGAAAATTTCAAATTTTGCATCACTATAATATACCAGGTTGCACGAAGACAACTGTATTGCTTAATGTGCAAGGACACACACACTCGCAGTTGAAGTGAGTTGGTTCAATTCAAGATTTTTGGAAAAAGTTCAGCCATTTAGAAATCCTCAGCTGATGCTGAATTTTTTGTTTACAAAAATTTCGAGGAATTTCGTATAAAGTAAATCGATGATCGACTGATGCCCATAGCCATCCGGGTCCATATTTATGTCATGACCTCAAATTATTTCTTATATCACAGTTCATAATGCTAAAAAAACCACGGATTTCTAGGATCAGTTTCATGGATTTACTATTTTTACCAAGGGTTTCTCAACACACTTAATAGGTTGCATTTTTTCTCAGTGTGTTCCAAGTGTGCCGGCAGTGCCGATCGTTGAGCCGGCTGTATTTTTCAGTAAAAAAATCCCATTTGGGCATGCTCGGCAACCCGGTATTTATGACAGTTCAAATGTTTTGAAACGGATTCGAAGCAGCAAGAGACTGGAATTGCTACGAAACTTTCTATTTCAACTCGTTGCTAGTGGAGTTGATAAGGACTGGGGAGGACAATAGTAGCATGAAGAATAACAAAGTGAAAACTCGGCAAGGGAGACCGCTGCCAGGGAGTCGGGGAAAGTAGGTCGCGAGACCGTGAAATGATTGGACACTACCACACTGTTGCTTCGAGCTCGAGGAAATGCGTAGAGAACGATGAAAAGCGATTGTGTGGGAAGGTTGAACAGCTCCCACAATCATAAATTTCGTTTGTGATAAAAGCAATAGCCAAAGATTCACCCGGGAAAAGCGATCGTTTGATCGGATTGTACCTCCCTACCAAATCAAATTAAACGTTTTCCGCGGAAGTATGTTTGCGGAACGCCTTGCTCCAGCATTGTGATCTGCGATTATCAACGTGAAAGATACCTGTAATCTCTGGACAACCGTATAACGCGTTGACCAACATCAATGGTATCAGCCACAACGAGAGTAATCCCTTCCTATCCGGAACATTATGCTTCACGACTCAGGTTTTGACTAACCTCTCCCATACCTCCTTCCCCAACCCCCCTCGTTTTTCCAGCACAGTTTAGTTTTATTTTCCAGTAAATATATAATCATATTCTTTTTTACGATTGAAAAACGAAGGCCTTGATCTTGGCCATCTTGATTCAGTTGTTTGAGACACCTTTTTGATTCTAAAAGTCAACCGGAATGTAAACAATGATAGTAGTATAGCAATGTTGCTAGTTTTTTTTTTAAATACCATGTAAATTTCTAATCATGGGTGCCAATTAGTTTGCCTAGGTGTGCCCATATTGTGCCGAAACTGTTTTCGGCACACTGTGCCGAGTGACCAACCCCTTGACTTTTCCGGATATTCCAGATCTTCCGGAGGACGGTCCCATGGCCATCCGAGTCCATGTTTATGTCACGACCAGGCATGGAAAATCATTTACATTCATATCATGCATTCATTTATATTCATGTGCCTCTAACTTTTTTCATCAACAGCATTCCGCAAAATGATGTAAAGAGCTTTTGTAGGTTTTGTTATTAGCTACAACCTTTGGAAAGAACTCAAATCTGTTTCTCTTATGCATCACGAATTAGAGCGGGCAGAACTCGTTACTGTTTTTCAGTGAATGTAAAATACATTCACTGAAAAACAGTAGTGGATTCTATTTGCTCTGGTTCGTCATGCATAAGAGATACGGATTTGATTTGCTGACAAAAGTTGTACACACTCAAAAATAACTATTTTTACACGAGACGTAATCCATCTTTGACGTAAATTATGGAACGTAAACAAACATGTCATGTAAAATTAAGTGTTCCTAAACCGAAGCATACGCAACTCGACGAAAAGTACGCTTGATTGAATTGATTTTCTCGTTTCTTTCAACTGATTCTTATGTCATTTGGGCCGCTTGCATGTGTTGGTCTCTGGGCACGGAAATTTACATGACTTTTTGGTAGTGTGTAGCTAATAACAAAACCTACAAAAGCTCCATACACCATTTTGTGGAGTTCTGTTGATGAAAAAAGTAAGGGACAAATGAATGTAAATGAATGCACGAAATGAATGCAAATGATTTTCCATGCCTGGTCACGACCCCAATTTCATTCTTATATCACAGTTAAAAGTGTTTTTGAAATAAAACCCCCGAGTTCTACGATCAGCTTTATGAATTGACCCCTTTTACGGAACGTTCCGTTGTCTCCAGGATCCATATATAGGAACCATGGATCAATCTATTAACAATCAAAATAATCTACAGACAGACAGATCTACAGATCTGCAGACTCTAGGAACTCTTGAGGTACCACAATTATTGAAAATCACAAGAAATGGCTTTTTTTTTTTTTTTTTTAACTCTTTATTTGTTCCAAATTTAAAATAAATTACATTTCATTTTAACCTAGGTGCTCCAGTTACTGCAGTAACGTACCAGCCTTAATTGTTATGATATATATCTAAGTGTTTTTACATTGTTCATGTCTTGGCAATTCAGTATTTTAAACAGGTTTTTTAACCTGCATGTCAGTATAACAATTGATAACTTAAAACTAAAAACTAAAACTAAATCTTATCTAAGTATAAAGGGAATTAATCGTTGCAATTGAGGATTGCAACGATTTTTGCCTGAAATTATTAATTATTTTGTTGGACATTTGTGCTAAAGTCTCAACATTCGAAATTCTATGTACTTCGGTTGTACTGTACCAGGGAGGCAACTTCAAAATCATTTTCAGAATTTTGTTCTGAATCCTTTGAAGTGCTTTTTTCCTGGTAGTGCAGCAACTAGACCATATTGGCACAGCGTAAAGCATGGCCGGTCTAAAAACTTGTTTAAATATTAGAAGTTTATTCGTCAGGCAAAGTTTGGATTTCCTGTTTATAAGAGGATACAAACATTTTATATATTTGTTACATTTGGCTTGAATGCCCTCAATGTGATCTTTAAAAGTTAAGTTTTGGTCAAGTATTAATCCAAGATATTTCACTTGGTTTGACCAGGAAGTTGGAACTCCGTTCACAGTGACTATGTGACTACTACTAGGTTTCAAAAACGAAGCTCTAGGCTTATGTGGAAATATTATAAGTTGAGTTTTGGAAGCGTTGGGAGAAATCTTCCATTTTTGTAAATAAGAAGAGAAAATATCTAAACTTTTCTGCAGTCTGCTGCAAATAACACGAAGACTTCTTCCTTTAGCGGAAATGCCTGTGTCATCAGCGAACAAAGATTTGTGGCAACCCTGAGGCAAATCAGGGAGGTCCGAAGTGAAAATGTTATACAATATAGGCCCAAGAATGCTACCCTGAGGAACTCCTGCCCTAACAGGTAGTCGATTAGATTTGGAATTTTGATAATTTACTTGAAGAGTTCTGTCAGTTAAATAATTTTGAACTAATTTCATAATATAAAGTGGAAAATTAAACTTTTTCAATTTAGCAATCAAACCTTCATGCCAAACACTGTCGAATGCTTTTTCTATGTCTAGAAGAGCAACTCCAGTTGAGTGGCCTTCAGATTTGTTTGAACGAATTAAATTGTTAACTCTTAAGAGTTGATGAGTAGTTGAATGCCCATGGCGAAATCCAAACTGCTCATCTGCAAAAATTGAGTTCGTATTGATGTGAAGCATCATTCTATTCAAAATTATCTTTTCAAAAAGTTTACTTATTGAAGAAAGCAAACTTATTGGACGGTAGCTAGAAGCTTCAGCTGGATTTTTATCCGGCTTCAAAATTGGAACAACTTTTGCATTTTTCCATTTATCAGGAAAGTATGCCAAATGGAAACATCTGTTAAATAATTTTACCAAGAAAGACAAGGTACTCTCTGGGAGTTTTTTGATGAGGATATAGAAAATTCCATCATCACCTGGAGCTTTCATATTTTGAAAATTTTTAGTTATAGACCTTACTTCGTCCAAATCAGTCCCCCAGGAATCATCAAAAATATTTTCCCGAGAGAAAATATTCAGAAAATCCCGAGCAACCTGATTCTCAATAGGACTAGTAAGACCCAAACTGAAATTATGGGAACTCTCGAATTGCTTAGCAAGTTTCTGAGCTTTTTCCAAATTTGTGATCAAAATTTTACCACCTTCTTTAAGCGCTGGAATAGGCTTTTGAGGTTTTTTCAAAATTTTTGTGAGTTTCCAAAAGGGTTTGGAACTCGGGTCTAATTTAGAAATATTATTTTCAAAAGTTTTGTTCCTCAGGGCAGAGAATCGCTTTTTAATTTGTTTTTGCAAATCCCGCCAGATAACTTTCATGGCAGGATCGCGTGTTCTTTGATATTGTCTCCTACGGACATTTTAAAGACGGATCAAGAGCTGAAGACCGTCGTCTATTATAATTGAATCGAATTTAACCTCGCATTTTGGTACTGAGGCAGCTCTTGCTTCAACTATAGAAGTAGTCAGAGATTCAAGAGCATAATTAATTTCATCTTTGGTTTGCAAAGGAATGTTTGGATCGAAGTTATATTCCATAAATGTTCGATACTGCTCCCAATCAGCTCTATGGTAATTGAAAGTAGAGCTGTTGGGATTAGAAATTATTTCTTGGGATATTTCAAAAGTTACTGGAAGGTGATCAGAACCGAAGTCAGCATGGGTAACCAATTGGCTGCAAAGATGACATGAATCAGTTAAGACCAAATCAATAGTTGAGGGATTTCTTGCAGAAGAAAAGCATGTTGGGCTGTTTGGATATTGAATAGTGTAATAACCTGCAGAACAATCATCAAACAGAATATTACCATTGGAATTGCTTTGAGCATTATTCCATGAGCGGTGTTTTGCATTAAAATCACCAATAATGAAGAATTTAGACCTATGACGGGTAAGTTTCTGGAGGTCACCCTTGAGAAAATTCTTTTGCTGGCCTACGCATTGGAATGGCAAATAGGCAGCTATAAACGTAAGTTGTCCAAATTTTGTTTTAACAGAAACTCCCAAAGTTTCAAAAACTTTGGTTTCAAATGAAGAAAGAATTTTATGTTTGATTCGTCTATGAATAATGATGGCAACGCCACCACAGGGTCCATCAAGACGATCATTTCTATAAATCAAGTAATTTGCGTCCTTCTTAACCTTATGGGCAGGTTTAAGGAACGTTTCAGTTATAACGGCAATATGCACGTTATGAACTCTCAAAAAGTTAAATAGCTCGTCTCCATTATATTTAAGAGATCGAGCATTCCAATTTACAATATTTAATGCTTTAAAATCCATTACTGAATTTTAAAGTCATGACAATATTATTTGCAAATTTAACTCCAGTTTGAATAGCATCAAACATGGAGTTAGATTTAAGCATATCAGAAATCATGTCAATTAATGAATTCTGTAAAAATTCCATTTTGGGGGCAGTAATGCTTCCTAAGTCAAAATTGTCAAAATTTCCGTTAGAACGGTGGTTAGTATTTTGATTTCTACCCGCTGCAATAGCAGCATAGGTAGCTCCATTAACTCGCTGAACATTGTTAGCAGCGAGGGGAGTAGGTACAGATGAAACATTTGAAGCAGGGGAGATATTTGTACCTACGGGTACGAATGTAGAATTTGTTCCTCGCTGACCGTTGTTAACAGCAGAGGAATTTGTACCTGGTCGGAAACGTTGAGCGTTTCCTACCTGACGGTTAGAACGAGATTGTAGGATCGCTTTGCGAGTCTTACATTCCCAAAAATTGGATTTGTGGTTTTCACCACAATTTGAACATTTAAATTTCTTAGGATCTTCCTTCACAGGACAGTCGTCCTTTGCGTGAGATGAATCACCACAATTCATGCATTTAGCTGGCATGTAGCAATTTTTAGTTCCGTGACCCCATCCCTGGCACTTACGGCACTGGGTGAGGTTTTGGAAATTTCCTCCAGTCTTCCTGAAGTGTTCCCACTTCACTCGGACATGGAGCATAAGGCTAGCTTTTTCTAAGGCCTTAATGTTGTTTAGTTCACTAGATTTGAAGTGAACTAAATAAAAATCATTAGAAATCCCGTTGCGCGAATCGCCAGGACGGGATTTCATTTTCATTTTGATTACTTGGAGTGGCACAACTCCAAGTAATTTTGCCAGTTCATCTTTGATCTGATCCAGGGATTCACCACTGGGCAGTCCTTTCATGACAACCTTGAACACACGTTCAGTTTTGGTGTCGTAAGTAAAAAATTTGTGCTTCTTCTCAGTAAGATACTTGAGAAGACATTTAAATCCGTCCAAGGTTTCAGCCAGTACACGGCATTCACCCCGACGTCCAATTTGTAGTGAAAACTTAACTTTCACGAAATTCAAAAGTTCCATGCGAAGAGCATGGAAATCGGTAGTGGTTATCACAATAGGGGGAATCTTTTCCTTCTTTGCATTAAGCCGGGAAAGTTTACTAGAATTTTTCTTGGATGATGGATCATTCTCATCATCCGTGAGCAAATCAAATTGATTACTCAAATTAATTTCATCAGAAGGGGGGTCAAGAGTTTGCCCCTTTCTTTTGCGTTTAGGCGCCATGGCGGCAGTAAATTCTTATCCAAATCGACTTCCAAGCAGATTACTATAAGAATCTGAAGGATCGAAGAGGAATTTTCCAAATCGATATCCAAGAAGGATTACCTCGGGTAGGGTCCAAACAAGGATCGAAGAGGAATAAGAGTTGAACAAGGTAGAAAAATTTTTACAGGTTGAGCACTGAAAAGTGCTGTTTAAATTTGTTGTAGCTTTAGGTAGTAGTAACACTTCCTTCAGCAAAAAGCAAATAGATCCGCACGGCAAGAGAGCACGATGTGGACTACAAGAAATGGCTAAGTTATGTCATTGCAAACTTGCCAGTACACGTTTTTCGGAGGCATCGTAGTCGGCGTAAAGTTATTTACCCATCGTATTCGGCCTGTTAAACAGATTGCTTTTACATTTTGCCCAAAATTACTTGAAATGTTTTACAATGTTTATTTTTTCCATAAAGGAATTATTGCTGATTCACAGAAATCATGACATGCATCGACATTTCACAAATAAGAAGAAGCAACATCCGCTGCTGTCAAACATAAGCACAACACGAAATCGGATAATACCTGTCATTCTTCGAAGCCTCGGTAGAGGACGGATCGAACGGCTTGATGCATACGATGCGATCCGCTGGATTATCAATTGTATCACCCAGGCATACTGGAAATCGGTGTTTAGACGGGTGATCTTCTTGTGTCAATGCGCTGAAATGTAGTTTTCATTTACTTTTCTATTCAAATAGCTTCAGGGTTCTTCAATTTATCTTGCGAGCTTCCATCTGACTAGTTGTTTTAAATGTTGTCTTGAATGTTGCGGTCTCCAACTCGGTCTTCTAGGAACGATTTTGGTTCAGTGTTGGAAAATCCCAAAAGCAGAGCTGTCAGTGACGATTGTCAATTCCGGTTATCAAATCTGACGCCAAATGCTAATTTTTCTCTGAACTGGCAAGTAACAGTAAAGTTTTAGAGTTATGATTTGTTCAAGAGTTTTGAGAAAGCCATTTTGAAACAAAAAAAAATTGCCGAATTTTAGCTCAAATCTGACCATAACCGACAACTAGGCAACGTTTCATGCAATTTGGAAAAGGTCGCGTCAGATCGATTCGTCATTTGGCATGGATCTGTTCAAACGCACATCACCTTTCATTCACCTTTGTAGAGATTATATTCCGCAGCTACCGTTTTTGTGCCAACCTAAGTCAACCAATCACCCAACCGATTAACTGATATGGCTTCTTCAAATTTCAATATTTTTTCCATCGCACAGTGGGTCGACTCCTAGCTAAGCCTGGGCAAAATTCTGAGAAAAAAACATGAAAATTATTACCAACAAGGGAACCAGATTTATCCAAATTGGCCAAACTCGGAAATGATACCGGAACAGGTACCCGCAAGTGGTAGCCCAAAACATTCCCAAGGAGGTTACTTTTCACCCCACCTAGTATGCTGTTCATCAGACTTGATATAAATAAAATATACCTGTTGGAAAACTGATGAAATTCCCTTTTAGATAGCGCCAAATTGGTAAACTGGTGACAAATTGTATTTTTTTTTTTAGTTTTTCATGATTGAACATTGAAGTTTTAGAAAAATGATCAAAAGATCTTTTTCTATTCAATGTTATCGATAGGAAATAAGGTGGAAAAGTCAAGAAGTGGTCATTTTACTCACTCATTTTGTACCAACTTTTTTTTCTGAGTGTGTCTCAGTGTGCCGCAGCTGTGCCGGCAGTGCCGAGCAGTCATTGAACTGACTTTTGTTTGCTTGTGAATAATGCCTTGTTTGGCAACCCGGTATTTTAGATGACCCGGGAGTAGGAAGGACATTTCCGTTCCGAGATACGGACCTAGCGGGTGGAGTTTCACCTAGTACGAGTCTACGTTAAGTGAGGAAAAGTTCCAGGTTTTTCAAAAGCGGTTATTATCACTGGCTGTTCCGAGTGATAAGTGACGCGAAGTGAGGTGTCGCGACATTTTCTCAACCTTTCCCTCCTCTTTGCTTGCCGTGTGTGTGCTAGTAAACAAAGCTCAATTTCAATGATCATGGTGTTCAACGGAAACGGTGCCGGCGGTGGCCAGGATGGGCCGCACAACAAGCAACTCTGTACCGGCCAGGAGATGATCGAGACGGTTCCGCTCAATAGCCGGAACAACAACAACATCAACGTAACAGATGAGTCTCGGCGAAAGCACGAGGTAGCAACCCGGCCCAACCATATCCTGCTGTTCACCATCATTAATCCAGTCTATTCTATTACAGTGGACGTTCTACACACCATCTGCTCACCCAACGGACAAGTGCAACGTATCAAGATATTCAAGAAGAATGGAGTCCAAGCGCCGCGATGCATTGAATGGCTGTGACATCTACTCCGGTTGCTGCACACTGAAGATCGACTATGCCAAGCCAGAAACACTCAATGTTTACAAAAACGACACGGACTTCAGTTTGAACTACACATTGGAAGCAGCCGTCTCCAAGGATGCCTGCAACGGACGAGCCCCATTGCTACACGATCCTAACATCTTCAGCAGAAGGCACACCCCGTACAACGACCGCCGATCATTAGTCAACCATGGTCCTGAACCAGCCCTTCTGGGAGCCGGCGGAGGAAACGGATTTGCACAGAATTTTTCACCGCCCGGGTTTCATCCGTCGGAAAACTGGAATCCAACCCACGTTGGACTGATGAAGGACGCACCGCTGACCCGAAACGGACCAGCCAACTTCCATTCAACCGGCACAGCAACAGGGCGCAGTGATGATGGTCTACGGACTCGAGAACAACACAGGCATCACCGATAAGCTGTTCAATTTGTTCTGCCTGTACGGAATTATTGTCAGGATAAAGTACTTGAAGACCAAAAAGCATCCAGCACTTGAACAACATTCCAACCGGAAATGATGGTAGCAAAATTTAGATTGCATTTTCCAAGCAGAACTACTTGTCAGTGTCCAAAATTGGACAATTCGATCAGCTTCAACGACTACAGTGCCTCCAAGAACAATCGCTTCCTTTCCCGAGCAAGATTCTCCACTTCTTCAATACCCCACCCAGTATGTCCGAGGATCTGCTGCTGACTGCATTCACCACCAAGGACTGCCACCCGTTGCAAGTGCAAATGTTCCCGCTGAAATCGGAACGCTCCTCCTCCTCCGGATTGGTTGAGTTCCCGAGCGTAGCCCTGGCGGTGAACGCCATCATGAAATGCAACCACAGTGCTACCGATCACAAAGGTACAAAATTCCCGTTCATTATGAAGCTGTGCTTCTTCTCGTCCAAGACGATGAACGGTGCGTGGAGCAACGAGAACATCGGTAACATGGGCCTGACGCCCATTTCGGTGACGGGCGATTGTCTCAAATCCGAACACGATGAACCAATGTAGAATGAAGTCCATGCCCTTAGAAGGAAAGCAAAAGCAACGACGAGACTTGGTGGAGATTCACGGTTGAGTTTAAAAAACAAATCTAGATAGAGCTGGAATAAGGGGCTAACAGCTTTTGTAAACAAGGACTTCTCTCGATTTTTTCTAGGAATTCAAGGCGCACCCACGCAAACCAACATAACCATCGGGTAGGGGAAGACTTCCCCTACCTGATGGTGATATTGATTTGCTTGAGCGAGCCTTGAGTTTCTAGAAATCATCGAGAGAAGTCATTGTTTACAAAAGCTGTTACGCCCTAATTCTATTGTGGCAACATAAATAACAAATTTTGACACATGCACCCTGCGCAGGCGCTGAAAAAGTTCAGTGTTACCAGTAACTTTAAAGATCAGAAAAATTGTAACCATGGGTGCCAAACAGTGCCAATGACTGTGCCCAGGTGTGCTCAAGCTTATTTTTTGGCACACTGTGCAGAGTGACCAACTTCTTGGGAAAAGTATACTAATATTTTCAATCATAAATTTTTGAAAATAATGTTCACTTAAAAGACAAATAAAAGCTATAATAAAACTATTAAACTGGAGATAAAACACGCATTTTAGGCAAATTTTGAACTTTGAAATTATATAAAAAATATATCTAGAAGCCTAGTGAGCTGAAAACATGAATTTTCCAATAGAATTTAATGATGATTATAGGAAAAATATCAAACGATCCAAACTACTTGTTTTTTTTTTCAATTCTGTCCGCCCCACTGTGCGTCGACACCTTTCCTCCATCGAATGACGTGACAATCGCCAACCGTATGTGTGTCAGCTACCGCTCTTCCCGTCTCCCTCGTGTGATGGACGTTTTAGCAAACAACTTCTGCGGTTACTTTGTTCGTTTGTATTCATATTAACGAACCCACCAACCAGTGACTGTAACGTTCAGCATGTGTGCATATGAGTAATGCATAATTTTAGAGTTTCTACATGAATGTGTGTATTTGTATTCCAAACTCGGTTAGAATGTTTCTCACACGTGCTAATTAATATGCGATAACGTCAATCAAAATCGGTGAAGCATCATCGCCATTAGTCTGTCTCTCATCGCGAGTCCGCGCGAAAACGTATTGTTGAGTACATTTATGAATGGATGCAAATTGTGAGTTGAATATCGATGATTAAAGTTTCCACTCACCGCTGTTGTCGTAAATGCTTTCCGGGCGTGCTCGGCTCGCTTCCTTGGGCTGTGTTTCTGCAAATGAAATTTGAGGAAAAAATCGATTTAAATTGATTTATAATCGCATTTTGAACATTTACAACTGAAAAAATAAAATGATAACCATCGGGAATAAATACGTCAGATCGAATTACATGCTGCGGCTAATTGAAATGTAATTCAATTGTGCAGTCGTTTTATTTCCACTGCAAACACAGACCGTTCGTGTGTGGGAGAATGATGATGAATCGATACCGCATTGCTGCCGTTGGTATTGCTGTTGTTGAAACGCACGAAATGTCTCTCGTAGCGTTTAATGAGGATGTGGAATCGTTTGCAAATTTGTACCTTCGAACCATTTCATCATTTGAATATCATCAAGTGAAATGACCCCCGCCGGTGACTGCATAAATTGTAATTATACATTTAATTAATATAATTATTGTCCAATCGGTCGTTGGAAAATGGTGATTTGGTAGTGTCCTGTTTCTGCCAACTACAATGTCAGGTAGTTTCGTGAAATATGTTCACGATGAAAATATGAAAAACACGAATTGATCGGATTATCCTCATTTGGTTATTAAATTTTCATTCAGAATTTGATTAAGCCCTGATGCGATTAAATACCGGTCAAACGAAATATAAAAAAAAAAGAAGCAAAATCGAAATCTGTCCGATTGAATTATGAATCCCACTCGCTGAAACGATGTTGCAGATGATTTTTATTTTTCGAAACTTACCCTGTAGCGTGGATTTTCTGTCACGAAAATCCACCCCACCCTTTTGGCTTGCTATCGTATAGGTTGTGATTGGTGCACCTTGAAAGGGGGGGGGGGGGGGTGCATGCGGAGGTAAAACAATTTCCACCCGTGTGAATATTTGATGCCAGCTCCAGCGTGACTGCCTCGTTTTGGCAATGCAGGAAAATTCTAAAATTCAAACTTGCGAAAAGGCTTCCAATTGTATGCGATTAAAAATGCATTGCGATGCGCTTACTAAAAGGCACGGGTGGCAGAGGTAGAGTGTTTTGAACGAAAGTTGTGCTCATGATGCTTACTGTTGCATCCAGTTATGCTGGATGAATAATTTTGGGAAAATAATGTGGGTCCTAACGAAGCAGCATTGCTGCATATGGCGTAGGGGAATCTGTGACAAAAGGTCGAAAGGACAAAAGATCAAAAGACGAAAGGTCAAAAGACAAATGGTTGAAAGAATGAGAGGTCGAAAGGGTCTAAAGATCGAAGGAAAAAAGGTTGAAAAGACAAATGGTCGAAAGACAAAACTGAGAAAACCATATTTCACAGAACGAGGGAAAATAATATAAAATCATAATTCTCTTCTGAGTTTTCAGATTCAGAATATATATATCAGTTTTTGTTCCTTTCAACCTTTCGTCGTTTCGACCTTTTGTCTTACGTTTTTTTTTGTTTTTCGACCTTTCGTCATTTCGACTTTTTGTTAATTCGACCTTTTGTCCCTAAACCAGCCCAAGGAATGTTAATCGTTGTGTGATTCAATACACCATTTATGTTAGCAGCAGGACGTATGTGGTTAGACTTTCTATATCTAGCACACACTTTCCATGCAAAGATAGACAGAGAAGGAGACTTCCTTCATAATTTGTACCCATCCTGCTCGCACTTGTTCGATTTGATAGTGTAAGAGTGCTATGATTATTCTTTAAAAGATTCAATGGCTGTTGTAACTCAAAGTTATGTCAAAATTGACGCTCATCAGCGGTGCCGGTGGTGTAGTGGTAATCGTGATTACCTTTAACCCAGCAGGCCTGGGTTAAATCCCAGTCGGCGCCGCCGCGATTTTCTGAGGCACAACATCTCTGATCACGACCTTAGCGATTTGGAGCTGCTCTGTCACAGCAATCCACCCTGGGTCATAGCCCTCCAGGAAGTCAACAAGGTGACGGTGGACCAGATGAACCGCTCGCTTGGCGGAAAATACACATGGGTCCTAAAAAGAGGAAGGAACTTTCGGCATTCTGTGGCCATCGGAGTCCTGAAGAATATACCATTCAGCGAAATCCACCTAGGGGACGATCTTCCAATCATCGCCGTTCAACTGGAAGAGCCAGCGAACATTGCGGTGGCCTGTGCGTATCTGCCATGCGGGAGAACGTACGTGTCAAATCTTGCCAACAAAATGACGGATGTTTTCAGGAAGTTGCCCGAACCGAGGATGTTCGTTGGTGACCTCAATGGGCACCACCCGTCCTGGGGCTGCCCTCGCTCGGATCCCAGAGGAAGCCTCCTTATGGATACTTTCGAGCAGGAGGACATGACGAAGAGATGAACTAGCCTCAGGCTAAAAATCTCTAAAATAAAGAAAAAAAAAAAAAAAAAAAAGGAGGACATGACGGTCCTTAACCATGGAAACCCGACGTTCTTTAATGGGAGACACGCCACCGCTATCGATGTTTCTACGGTCAGCGGTTCCATGGCTGGAAAGGTTACGTGGTGTACCAACGCTGACCTGTACGGCAGCGATCACTACCCGATCCAGATCCAACTCTCATCTGCCACAGCCCCAGAAACCACCCGTAGACCACGCTGGATGTATGACAAAGCCAAATGGGAGGTGTACAGGAACGCCATTCTCACCGGTATCCAGGAGCAGAATCCAGGCAATATCCCCGACCTTACGAAACTAATCCTCGAAGCAGCTGTCGCCTCAATACCCAAAACCAGCAGCATCCCCGGACGGAAGGCTCTCAGATGGTGGTCCGACGAAACCAAGGCAGCGCTGAAGGCCCGACGAAAGGCCCTCCGTAAGTTGAGAAAGACTAGACCAGACGACCCTGACAGAGACGGCATCCTCGAACGTTACCGTGAACTTCACATCCAATGCCGGAAAACGATTCGAAGTGCCAAGCAAGAGAGCTGGACGAACTTTCTCGACAGCATCGACGCTTCCCAGTCCTCGGCAGACATTTGGAACCGGGTAAATGCGCTAAGCGGAAAGAGACGTTCAGCCCCACTGCAAGTGCAATCCAGTGGCATCACCGTATCAGAGCCAACAGCCGTAGCCGATGAGTTAGGCAAATACTTCGCGGAGCTTTCGGCTATTCCCGGATACAGCGAGAACTTCCGTCGCCGCAACAACGCCACACCGACCTCCATAGGTAACTTCAACGTTCCGAATGATAACAATAACACCAGGATAAATGGGGTTTTCTCATGGGAGGAGCTGAAATTTGCACTCAGCAAGAGCAAGGGGAAATCGGCGGGTCCCGACGAACTCGGGTACCCCCTACTATCACACCTACCGATCGAAGGGCAAGTCCTGATGCTCGACCTGTTCAACAAGCTCTGGACCACCGACTCCTATCCAGCATCCTGGAGGGAGAGCCTGGTTATTCCAATCCCGAAGACGAGTGAAAACACGAAGGACACGACAAAGTTCCGGCCCATCGCACTCACTTCCTGCATGAGCAAGGTCTTCGAGCGGATGGTTAATCGCAGACTCAGGACATTCCTGGAGACCAACAATCTTCTCGACCATCGACAACACGCCTTTAGGTCAGGATTCGGCACCTCTACCTATTTCGCCACACTGGGAGACGTGCTGAAAGACGCCTTCGACCAGGGACACCACACTGAAATGGTCTCACTAGACATCTCTAAGGCTTTTAACAGGACCTGGACTCCGGCTGTACTTGCCAAACTCGTCAGCTGGGGACTTAACGGACACATGGTCCACTTCGTTCGGAACTTCCTCACTGACCGTATTTTCCATGTTGCTATCGGAAATGCCAAATCCAGGAGCTTTCAGGAGGAAACGGGGGTCCCCCAGGGATCAGTGATCTCCGTCACACTCTTCCTTATCGCGATGAACGGAATCTTCCGCCAGTTACCAAAGAACGTCCGCATCTTTGTGTACGCCGACGATGTCCTCATCGTGGTAACGGGGCCCACCACAACACGCACCCGGAACCTCACGCAAGCCGCGGTCTCAGCCGTAGTAAAATGGGCCCAAACTGCCGGTTATCAGCTCTCTGCCAAAAAAAGCATCAGATGCCACGTCTGCCCTTCAAGACACCGGGTCAACGGGACCGCCATTAAGATTGGCGACCAGGCTATCCCCATCAAGAAATCCATTCGTATCCTGGGGGTACTTGTGGACCGCACCCTCTCCTTCGTGCCGCACTTCAACCAGGTCAAAAAAGACTGCCGAAGCAGAGTTAACCTGATCCGGACCATCTCCAGGCCCCATCGCACTAATAATCGGGCAGTTCGCTTCCGGGTAGCGCAAGCTATCATCGATAGCAGGCTGCTGTATGGAACAGAGCTCACGTGTATCAACTCTGAGAAGCAGGTTGAGATCCTCGGTCCAACCTTCAACAGCAGCATCAGGATAATCTCTGGCCTTCTACCTTCCACCCCCGCTGATTCCGCTTGTGTTGAAGCAGGGGTTCTACCCTTTCGGTACCGCATCATTAACGCTATCATCTTCAAAGCTGCATCCTTCGCCGCCAAGACAGCAGGAAACGGCAGAATCTTCCTCCTCGACGAGGGGGACAGAATCCTGCAGACGATCGCCAGCATTGACCTCCCCCCAGTGGCTAGGATCCACTGGCACGGAGAGAAGAACTGGCTCTCTTCCAGCATTCATATTGACTATCACATAAAAAATCGATTTAAAGCAGGAGACAACTCCGCGGCCCTCCGTCGCACAGTAATCGAACGCCTCCGAACCCATTACGCCGAACACACTCACCGGTACACCGATGGTTCCCGATCCAACACGGGCGTTGGCATCGGAGTATCCGGAAGTGGCATACTCGCTAGCAGCAGCTTACCACAACAATGCTCCGTTTACTCGGCCGAAGCGGCCGCAATCTTCCATGCGGCCACGTCACCAGCAAACCAGCCAATCGTAATACTAACTGATTCCTTCAGTGCTATCCAAGAGCTAGCTTCAGCAGTTCCCACCCACCCGTGGATTCAAGCTACCATCGAATACGCCCCGAGCAGCACCATTTTTACATGGATCCCTAGTCATTGCGGAATACCTGGTAATGAAGCAGCAGACCAACTCGCTGGAACTGGACCGGCGGGTCCGAGATTCACGGACAAAGTCCCCCTTCCAGATCTCCGGCGATGGATCAAAACAACCGTACAGAAAGCCTGGGCCGACCAGTGGTTCAGCACTCGAGAGCCTTTCATCCGGAAGATCAAAGGAACCACGGAGGCATGGACGGACCTCCCAAACCTCCGGGATCAGAGAGTGCTCTCAAGGCTGAGGACTGGCCACTGTCGGTTTTACTATAACTTCGGCGGCGGAGGTCCCTTCCGCAAAAGCTGTGCCATCTGCCATCTCCCGGCCACCGTTGAACACGTCCTCTGCATCTGTCCTGAATTCCAGGACCTCAGGGAATCCTATGGGATCGCCTCCAGCATCCGGAACCTACTCGGAGAGGATTCAGCCGCTGCAGACGCCCTGCTAGTTTTCCTCAGGGAAGCTAACCTATACCATGAGATCTAGGAAAGCCATAGCTGTTATATTCGTTTGTATACTCGTTCATTTGTTTATATGTTTAATTTCTTCTGACTGTCGGGACGGCACCGCACGGGATGAGCCTTTGGACCTCGTCACGGTGTCGTCTCGTTCAGTTTTGTGTTATTCATTTTGAACTTGTTGTCGTCTTCGTGAAGAGCCAGGAGAGCTGTCACCTTACAGCCTCAGCAGCCGGAGGGGCATCACATGGGATGAGTCTTCTGGCCCTCATGAAGGTGTTCCCCCCAGGCATTGTCAGGAGAAACTCATTTTAAGCCTACTATGTCCAACAATTCCGTAGGAGGTTCTCCTTCTGAGACCTCAACAACTGACTAGAGATGAACTAGCCTAAGGCTAAAAATCTCTTAAATAAAGAATTAAAAAAAAAAATCTCTGATCACGCCTCTCTACGGAAGGGAAGTAAAACCGGTGGTCCCCGGTTCATGAGTTGATGGGTCGATAGGTAGGGTCCAGGTGTGGGAGCTGCCTCTCTGGCGTCGGTAGCATTGGTGCTTAGCACGGTGTCAGTCTCAGAGTCAGTACTCATGGTAAATTTAGCGCCACCACCTACCTCAAATCCATGCACTCCCTTTAAGAAGAGCCCAAAATTGTGAGTAATTCGAGAATGTAAACAACATTCGATTCCCTCTAATTAAAACTAGACGCAGCGTGTTTTGTAAACACATAAAAAGTTTGGCAAGTCTGATATTTGCACACATGTAAAAATAGGTTTTCACCTATCATCTGCGACCTAGAATGAAATAATCGGTCGGGGGGTCTAGAGCAACTTTTTTTTTGAAGATTTTTCAGCATTTAAATTATGGTTTTACAATGGTAGCTTTTGAATATCCAAGAAATTGGTAGTAAGAGCCCTCATCCCCCTTTTGATTTAAAAAAAGGACAGCAGAGCGATGGAAAATATGTACAGAGAGTACACTCAAAATATAAATCACATTTTCAATGGAAAATATCCATTAGAATTTCACATAACTTAATAATTGGGAATCGCACCACAAAATCACATGAACCTTATGTGTCCAATGAAGTTTATGTGATTTGTCATACAAAATTCATGTGATCGTATGAACGTTATGTGAATTTTAGATAAAAATCATTAATTTTGTTATTGAGAAAATATCATGTGCGTTCCCAATGGAAACGATATGAAATTTTTTTTCAGTGTAGAGAAACCTAGGTAAGTTATCCTCCGACTTGATAACAGGCTTTTCGTTTAAATTTAATTAAAATATCGTACTCAAGTAACAATTTTACAAGAATTTTTATTATAGGTATAGTTTTTACAAATGAGTACTGTTGTATAAAATCACGGAACGTAGCAAATGATCGTCGGAATGTTCTGACGTCTCTGAAACTTTCATCTTCTGCCATGTTAGTCCAAAATCAAAATGGACAGTTTCGCACGCCTGTTTGCCATATAGCCCCAGCCCTGATCCTACGAAGTTGTTGAACTCTAGAACATGGAAACGTAAGATACGGAACTTGGAGCTATTTGGTAGTCCTGCGTGAATCCAGCTCTCGGCAAATTCTTCAATTCTCTGAAGATATCCAGAAATTAAGTTTTCTTGAAGGCAAGCTTTGAACACCTCAGCAAAACGGTCAAGTACCTACAAATAGTCGCTTAATTAAGTTAATGATAATGAGTTTAATTGAATTCTTACTGTTGCGTTTGCAACCGCTCGACGAGCCCCTTGAAGAAATGTTTGATATTGTTGTGTGTTTGTTTGTCGTTCTTCGGGGTTTTCTCGCACACGCCCGTGCTGTCAATGATCACATTTACAATAGATCAGTGAAAGCAAGCGACGGCACGGGCGCATTGGAAGAATAAATCGCTCTGTTAGCTATTCCAATGCGAGAAAACACCGAAGTTGTAAGTACTGTAATGTATTGTATTTTGATGTGTATTTTAATTATATAAATATTACAGCTTTGTAGCATGTGGCAAATATTGCAATTGTGCGTTTTATTTGCTCTGCTGAAAGATCGGTGCCCATCGCCATTGTTTTCAACACTTACATTTCTGAAAATACTGAGCGGCGATAAGATTTCAACAAAGTCCTCTTCTCCAGTAATTTGTGACAGTTTCTACCTGCAAAGCCATACTTGATATGACGTTGAACATGAACCTAGCTTCATCCACTGCTCAGCAGTTGTTGGATCAACAGCTTCAACACCTTTGTAAATGGCGTTTAATATCCCAAGAACGATATGGAGCACGGGTGGTGAACAAAGCAGAATAGTTTTTTGATAAGAAGCTCCACACAACATTGGTTTTTGAACGCAGTTATAAAAATCCTTTACTCGTTTATCAGCAGCACCATCAGTCTTCCATTTTACGTAACTTGAACTGTGACCCATGATACCTGGCAAAAGATTGATGATTTTTAGGTCACCTGCGACAACCGCTTCCAATTTGTCCAACGGGATAAGTGGCGACCAAACTTGTTCAATATTGGTGTACTTTTCCGGAATGCTGGGTATTACTGCAAGAAGAAACAACTTCTTCACTCTTGTATCTTTAGGTCCATTCCCCCGTTTTCGCTCCTTTACTACGATAGATAACGTAATCTTAAATGAGCCTCCTCCCCCATCTGCTCCTATCTTATAGAATACATCGGTATTAGATATGACTTGTTTCATCAAGACTCTTGGAGAAGACTCCTTACTGGTCTGCTCAAATTCGAATGCAAGATGTGTAACACAAAAGAACTCCTTTAGCTCCTGGTTCATATCTTTTATCTTTTGGGGAAGACTTCGATATCCATTCCTCGGAGGACACTGCTTAATTGCAATGTTTTCCTTGTGCTCAAATTGCATTTAGTTTATATTAGGAACAAGTCATCAACAGATAGAATTTTATTACCAAGCGACGTCGATGAACCTGTGACCCAACGGGAAGGACGTCCTCTTATGTTAGCAAGAGTTATGGAGCCATCTTCATTAGAACGGTTTTCCCTTAGATAGGATGCAACAACTGAATCGCCGGTTCGTGGTGGTTCACCTGGCACAAGCTGCAGAAGCTTATTGTGTCGTTCAAGGAGGGTACATGAATGCCGTTTGCCTTTGGAAATTTCCGCTTCTTTTTGGAGACCTCCTTCGCTGAAGGCCTCCAACGCTTCTTCACCTTATTCTGTAAGCCGCATAGATTACAAGAGCAGCTATACATACGTCACATTGGTAATTCATTCCACTCCTCGTTGAAACACGTTGATCATGAATATGTCCTGATTTTCCTCGTGATTTCTTGGTTTCATTTTAGCACTTTTGTAACCAACTACATGTGTATCTAAAAAGCGGACTGAAAATCAGCTTGCTGTCCAGTGTTAAGCCGAGGTAGACTACCGGCAGCCCTACTTTTGCTCAATAAAACAGATGAAATTATCATTAATAAGTAAAAAAAATCTCCTTAAAATAGATCGGGTTGCTCCTTAAATGATTGATCAAAATATGTTAAAAATCTTAAAATGTTCAGTAAATATTTAAAGTACGCTCCCTAAAATAGAGAAAACTGTACATTAAGCATTTGAAAATGCTCCTTAGTATGCACCGCTTTGCACCATTTTGAAGTGTAATTGTACCATATATCATCGGAAAAGCTGCTGTAGAAAGGTTAATAAGTACCATGAAATCAGCTGAAATGTACAGTAAAAATGCACAAATGCACACAATGATTTACTGAACATTTCAGCTGATTTCATGGTACATATTTACCTTTTTACAGCAGCTTTTCCGATGATATATGGTACAATTCCACTTCAAAATGGTGCAAAGCGGTGCATACTAAGGAGCATTTTCAAATGCTTAATGTACAGTTTTCTCTATTTTAGGGAGCGTACTTTAAATATTTACTGAGCCTTTTAAGATTTTTAACGTATTTTGATCAATCATTTAAGGAGCAATCCGATCTATTTTAAGGAAATTTTGACGTAGGACTACGTCTTTGATTTCTATATGGGGGTACACTTTGTGAAAACCGAAAATGGAACATGTAACAAATTAAGAAAGATTTTGAACGTTAATAACTCAGCTTCCCCTGGTCCAATTTCAATAATTTTATCACCAATCGATTAGAAATATGGCTACGCATTGATAACAATGCTTCCGAATGTTGATTTTCAACAAGAAACTATTGAAAAACTGGTAAATGTTTAGCATTGTCCAAAAGCGTCGAATTAACTAACAAATCCACCAATTACCTACATGCATATGCTGCTTCCCCAGCACAGTCGTCAGAGAGTAGTAAGTAGACGAAACAAGTCGAAGTGGCATTCGCCTCCGATCCTCGGGTGCGTGCGAATAGGGAGGATGGAATTGCGTAATATTTTACACACTCATCGCCATGTTCAGAACCAAACGCAAATTCTTCGAGATAACCACCATCCGTCGTCTGGCTCGCCGTGGCGGTGTCTGACGTATCTCCGGTTTGATTTACGAGGTGTGCTGAAGGTGCTTCTGAAAAATGAGATCTGTGATGCTGTCACCTACACTAAACACGCCAAGCGTAAGCGGCCATGGATGTCATCTACGTTTTTGAAGTGATAGAGACGCACTCTGTTTGGTTTCAGAGGTTAAATCATCACCAACATTGGAAACAAAACGGCTCTTTTCAGGGCCACCAAGCTTATTACAGTAAAGAGTAGGAATAGAGTTCATCTGCCTGTTTGTCCATATTCAGAACCACCAACCACACAAAATGCTCATGTAATCAAACTGGAAGCAGGGATACAAATTGTTTTGATCAATCTTGATCAACTTTAAATCGCCACGGCCGGATATTTTCGATGGAAGAAGCAACAATCTAGCATCTAATTCGACGAAGACGGCAGGAAACATTTCTGGATCAACAATAGAATAGGGCCAATCAGCATTTGTAAACAAACCGTTCCAAAGCCTCACAAATCGAAGGCCGCTCACACAAACCAACACCAACATCTTGTATCTTGTTTTCCGTACTGAGCTCCAATGCTACTGACGCCAGGGAGGCAGCTCCCAGAGATGTTATGCCTTAGAACATGCCGATGGCACCGACTGAGATTGGACCCAGGCCTGCTGGGGTGAGAGGTAATAACGCTAACCACCGGCGCCGATATCTATCACGGCGAATGAGAACGACCCAAATTTGAGTTTAGTTATCTCAGAAATAAGTGCAGGAACTCAGCGATGAGTAAATATTCTTCATGTTTTCCCAGGTTTTTCCAGGATTTTCCAGGGAAAAATTCCCGAATTTGAGAAAAGTAAAGATTGGATTCACTCAGTCTATTGGTACTACTCCGAGACTGAATAAAATTTTCGTCAATTTCCTCATTTTCTGGCAGATTTTTTAGGTTTTCCACAGGAAACCATGAGACAAATTTACTCATCGCTGAGTTCCTGCACTTTTGGCGATTATGAGTGAACTAAACTCAAATTTGGGTCGTTCTCATTCGCCGTGTACGCAAAAAGAAAATAGCCAGTGTCGCTACTTGATAGCAAACTACTCATAATGGGAGGAGTCTTTGTAGCTTTATACCACTTGGTTGCACAACATTCTGCTTTAACCTAAAAAGATATAAAGTAGCGCTGCTGTCTGGTATCAGCTCATTTTCGCTTTGGACGGCGTGGTCAGCAATAGTAGCAGTAGATCGTGGCAAAGGAGGTCCCAATCGTCATCGAAAATTCTTCGAGATAACCACCATCCGTCGTCTGGCTCGCCGTGGCAGTGTCTGACGTATATCCGGTCTGATCTACGAGGTGTGCTGAAGGTGTTCGTGGAAAATGAGGTCCGTGATGCTGTCACCTACACTAAACACGCCAAGCGTAAGTGGCCATGGATGTCCTCTTCAATAAAACGGCCCTTTTCAGGGCCATCAAGCTTACATCAGTAAAGAGTTGGAATAGAATTTATCTGTGCTTGTTTGTCCATATTCAGAACCACAAGCCCCCAACGACCACACAAACTTGGAAGCAGGGGTGCAAGTGATTTTGATTGATTCTCGTAATCAACTTTCTTTTTGAAAAAGATTACTATAAATTTGGATCGCCTACAATTCAACACCGGAAAGAGTTGAGATAATAGATATTTCAGGCATAACATTTGATAACGTCACAAAAGCATTTGTAAACAAACCTTCTAAGGCCCTTTACACGCGAACCAAAGTACGCCCACGCAAACCAACTACATCATCGCATAGGGGCAACTATCACCTTTCCGTAAGTGGTATTGGTTTGCGTGGGCGTACTTTAGTTCGCGTGTAAAGGGCCTTAGAATGTTTGTTTACAAATGCTTTTGTGCCGTTATCAAATGTTATGCCTGATTTGATCAATTAAAAGAACTTAATGCTCTTCACATTTATTCCGTCCACTAGCGGTCCTACGTCAAGCTTCCGTTCGTGCCCCTAGGCACAGACCCTTCTACTTTTTTTTACTTATTAAGGAACATCGTCATTGTTTAATGATTCATTTACCTTTTTACCGTAGACTACCTCTTTCGACCATTCCACCACTGTGTCGTTCAGGCAGATCTTATTATTCTCAGACGGAACAAGTCTATGAGATTCAGAGTGTGGAAAGATGATGACCTGGGTCTTTGCCGCGCTGATACGGATCTTCCAGCTGTTGAAATATTCAGACAGGACGTCCAGGCCCCTCTGAAGTTTGGCAGTCAGAGCTTCGATGACTCTACCCTTGTATACGATGCATGTGTCATCTGCAAACAGAGACAACGATCCACCATCAAGGAGAGCCGGCATATCGGAGGTGAACATCGATAGATCGTTGTTAATTACCTTCACTAGGAAGATTTGCAATTTGAACACCAGGCCATCATGCCAGACATTGCCGAATGCTTTTTCAACGTCCAACAACGCCATGGCAGATGTTTTCTAAACATACTTGTTCCGTCTGAGAATGTTTGTTACTCGAGTCAGCTGGTGGACGGTCGAACGACCTTTCCGAAAACCAAACTGTTCCTCGAGTAACATGCTGTTTTCTTCGGCAGATGTTAGGAGTCGGTGGTAGACTGCTCTTTCGAACAGTTTTGATAACCCTGACAGAAGGCTGATTGGTCGATAACTTGAAGGAGAAGACGGATCCTTCCCAGGTTTCCGGATTGGTATGACTTTAGCTGACTTCCAGCACGAGGGGAAGTTGCCTAGTCGGAGGCACAGTTTAAAAATCAGTACCAGATGGTTGTAGAATCTGGAACTCAACTGTTTGAGTTCTAGATTCAGGATGTTGTCGAAACCTGAGGCCTTCATGTTTTTAGATGATTTGGTATAGGGCAACAGTTCGTCAGTCGTAATCTCGGATTCCTCAGAAAAATATTGGGAATCTGATGAAGGTTGGTTGCTTCGTGAGGGCTGACGATGTTTGTCCGATATAATAGGAGCTGAGTTATCAGATGAAGCACTGGATCGCCGTAACGATCAAGTAGGGTCAGTGGTGGAATGGGTCTTGGCTTATTTTTAAGAATTTTGGTTATTTTCCAAAAGGGCTTTGCACAATCTGGGAGATAGCGGATTCTGTTAGCACAGTCCTGATTTCTGAGGTCCACCATCCTGGATACTGGCATATGTTGCTCCCTGGCCCGGGAAATCGCTTCATCGATGGAGCGCAGACACCGATCGATGTCGTCGGTGTTTCCGGGTGGACGTCATAGTCGATACTGGTGTCAATGCAGTGTTGGTGGCGTGAGCACCGGACCTACTCAACCGGGTGAGAGTGTCCGAACTCAAGATGTTGTACTGCGCTTCTTGCAGATCGTTGTTCAGGATGGTGCCGTTTTGATTGCGCCGACTCATCCCTGTTGATGACTTGGGGCAGTAAGCCACAATGATGGTGATGGGGCCAAGCGATGTGCCAACTTAAACACCGATGGCTTCGATAATTTTTAGTTGAAAGTACGGCATCAGGTGGCAGCCCAAGTAACAATTTTGGTTTGATGAGGGTTCTGGGGACCATGATTTAGGCTTGTAGAATGCTATAAAATCGCTATAAAGCTAGCAATGTTACTTGGGAGTTGATGTTACGCCTCATAGCAATGGATACTCCCCCTCCTCTTGCACTGGTTCTGTCGAGTCTCAAGAGCCGAAAGTTCGATAGGTAGATGTCGACTTCCGGCCTTAGATAGGTTTCGGTGATGATGGCAATGCCGATCTCCTTGGCGTTAAGAAAGTCAAGCAGTTCGATATGTTTGTTCTTCAGCGAACAATTTGCAATCTTTATAACTTCACGGCAAGGTTGCAAATACTCATTTCAGCTAAAATAATGTTTTTCGCAATAATGAAACCAAAAGATGGTATGATGACATGTTTTACTTGTAATTTACAAGAAGAGGTTACAAAGTATGCGTTTGAAACAAAAAACCTGTAAATTTTGCTTTCTATGAGTCACAATCAGTGTGTGAAAAATCGCTGATTGTGACTCTTATGAAGTGAAATAAACAGGTTTAATATGTCAAACACATTCTTTGTAACCTCTTCTTGTATCTTACCAATTCAAAATATGATCATAAATAGCATCTAATTATTTCATAATTAAAAAAAAAAACATTGTTTTAGCTGAAATGAGAATTTGCAACCTTGCTTCGCGGTTCTTACTTAGTGACAAGGGACAGGGCAGCATGAAGCTGTTCAGATCGGATCTTGCAGGTGCGCAGAATGATGATGACCCCTGCCACGAGTGTCACAAGTTCGTCCGAGGTAAATGGGGACTCGTCGACGGACTCACCTGACACAGCAGTGGCATACGATAAACCAGCGGCAGTGGAGGGACCTTGGTTCGGCTGGGCCGCTGCAGCAGTGAGGCGATGCTGGGATGATTGGCGGCTGGGGGCCGCAAGTTGAGGGGAAACGGTGATAGGTTCGGGACTAAGTAGTCGTCGGGGTACTGAACATCAGTGATGGCCGGGGGCGCACGATTATTGCGGTGTCGACCGGTCTGGTTGCCTGTTGCCGCCTTTTGGCGAATATTAATGAATTCCGCACGCTTGGGGCAATCGCGAGTGGACGCACGGTGGTTTCCACTGCAGTTGGCACACTTAGGCTCGTTGTCATCAGCTTGACCACAGGACGCTGTCGCGTGGGTACCTCCACACTTGTCACAGCGTGGCTTCATATGGCAATTTTTCGTGCCATGGCCGTAAGAGAGGCAGTTCATGCACTGTGTCACATCACGGTGTTGAGGTCTGTACGACTGCCAAGAGATGATGATTTGGAACAGATCCCGGATGTTGTCCTTCAGCCCGACAACACTTGAGCCCTTGATAAAGTGAACCAGGAATAGCTGGTCTCGGTAGCTGGTGTTCGGCAAGGGTCGCCAATTCATCGGATACACTGCCTCTGGTTGTAGACCAAGACGCTCCAGCTCAGCCTTCACAATGGCCGCCTCGAATAACAGCAAATACTAATACTTTCTATGCTCCACTCCTGATAGAATTTCCCGAAAACAATTTCTTAATGGGGCGGGGCAGAGAGTATATTTTGTGCAGAATATGTAAAAACTTGGACTTCGGATGTTAATCTAATTGCATTTATAGAGGTACCAGATATGTTTTACAGTTAGTTGGATGCGAAGGATCGTCAGGCAGACAGTTCTCAGAAACGACCCAAGACCACTGCAGAGAGAGAGTTCGGTGTTATCAAGCCAACATGAAAGCACTCAGAGTTAATGCATCAACATCTACTGATTGGGACGCTGAAGAAGGTCCTTCGATTCGAGGTAGGAAATTGAAATAAATTTTTAACAACCTTTGGAACCGCATACGTTTGACGCGTAGAGCAATGAATTTTTGTTGGACTTATCCTAAAATGAATCATATTGGACCCTTTTTTACCGGCGCTAATTTAGTTCAAGAAAGTCTAAGAAAATTCTTCTAAAAGCTCATAACTATAGAGAAAAATATTTGTTTTAATGATTGAAATAATTTCGGATTTATTATGTTTTCAAAAATAGTTCACATTTAACTAATTTTCTCATCAACATGGCTCACTTTATAACGTCCACAAGATGAATGTTTACTTACATTGTGCAGTATAATACTACTAAATTTAATTTTATTCAGAAGTTTAAATATTTGACAAAATTCCTAATTTATATTTGTTTCATGGTTGGACCTAGATGTTTTCTGCATTGGCCGTCAGGTGTGCTACGGTTTGTTTACAATTTTCTTCGCGCGCAGCAACATGATTTTCTATTTACTTTCCTAGTCACAAATTTCTTAAACAGAGCATAGAGGAAGTAGATGAATTCTCATGTGATTTGAGGCATCTCACATTGAAGTATGATCCAAGTCTAAAACTGGCTAGTTCCCTAGAGGCTTCCGGACAATGATTTGATTCGGGATATTCCTAATAACTTCCATTGAACTTGTTGTTGAATCTTAATGTGATTCAATGGTTTTTGAACATATTTAGAAACTGACCACTTCTCCGGGGTAACTATCACCGATTGCTCTTTCAATTCTGTTCTGCACAGCTTGTTGGTTACTCTTTGACAGTGCTACAAAAATACTTTAAAATACATTTAACATAAAAAATTTAAATTAGCTTTAGCATTTTTAAAATGACTGGTACCGGTATTTTGGTACCAGAAAATCACATGACTGGAACTTGGGGGAGGTAGCTCATCGATTCTTCCGGTTCGCCTCCTAGCATCGTGCTATACGGTACCAGGCGATAACCAGGGTAGTTGATCGATAGCTCGATGACGTCATTTCGTTGGCGTCTGCAATGGGAAATTCTCATAGCAGGCGTTGACGATGGGACGTTGTCGAGTTGTTGAATAGCAACTATCGTGGTAACTCACCGATTACCTGTCGATCTGCCAAATTTGGAAAGACGTCTGCATTGAATTGTCTCATATAATAATATTCCGCCCACTATATCACAAGAAATTGCGAGTAGCTGAGTGGAAAGGAGATAAGTTAAGCATTGGGTACAGGACCAAGTCTCCCCTGGGTGGTGCAAGAAGATGAGCGCAATAGAATCATCAAGTTGCCATAAGGCACGGAATGAGACTATTGCATGGCTGGGTAGTCAAAGTCTTCCATACGTTAGTCATTTCAGGTGGATTAGAACAGGTTTAGGTTTAGGGTGGGCGTTGGCCAGATTTGGATTTTTCAGATATAATCCTAAATAGGACCTAGATTATTTAATACACTAGTAACCTCAACTTCTGTCACAATGTTTCATTGTGACTAATCAACACTCAATGGGTAAAATATCAAATTTGCGGTAAATTTGAAAAAAATGTAACTTGGAGTGTAGAGCGCACTGCCCACTGGACGATTCTGAAGCCTGACCAATATATATAGGTACATTCATACCATTGGCATTTTGTATTTGAGATAAGACAGAGACAGGATGCGGAGGGCCCGCTTAGGGAGAGCGTAACCCATGTTAAGGCTTCCATTTATTAAATAGTTCAGATAGGCTGGAAATGATAGGTTCATGTTGAGAAAATGTACCATATGGTGCCCGTTCACTGATCAAAATTAAATTAGATTCAAATCGTCAGGCCCTGCCCTGTAATAAGGGGATTGACGATGATTTGTCAAGTTTCATTTTGCATTTGCATATAATTGTAAGTTTCGGTTTGCTTTTGTAATTGTAAGATAGATAGTTTGGCTCAATTGAAACATTGAGTTGTATAAACTTGACGAATCATACCTCTAAAATAGTAGTAGTTACAGTGCCGCATTATCTAACAACCACTGCCTGCAACTAATGTTGGAGGGGTCAGCAGGGCTGATTACGGATCAAAACTAACATAACTCTAACACTGAAATGATCCCGAAACTAACGCTCATTCATTGCACTTTGAGTCATAAAGTAGTTTTATTTATTTTCCTACTAATCTATCTACACACTTAGTTTTTTCTACCGAGCTCGGCTGTGCGGGTCTCAGCGGGGAGGGGGTTTCGCTGAGATCGGCGGGAGTGACATTTGATTGCTGAGTCTCGGATAATGCCTTTTCTAATAATCTGCCTACGTTTCTTTTCTTTGTTATCTACTTCATCCCTTTCTTATTTTTCTGCTCTTCTTTCCTCTTCTCTTCTTTTGTTTTGTTTGTTTACATATAACTAATACTAATACCTCCTTGTTTTCTCTCTAATTTGTCTACTATGTCCCACCATCACGATGAGAGATGAGCTACCGTACATGGTACACGCTCATATACACTCCCAAAATAGTATGCCGCAAGTAAGTATATCACAGAGGCAACTAAAGATCCAGAAACGAAAACCGATAACGCTGAAGATAATGAGCTGTGGTGATTTATATGACTAAATAGTATTATTTATTTATACTAACCTAAACACAACGTGGGGTGACCCAAATCCAAACGATCACTAACCAAAATAATAGACTTATCTTTTTTTTTTCAGCAGCACTACACCAGCCAGCAAAGTTCAACCATCCATCGTTGCTTATGCCTTTGTTGTCGTTTGGAACCAGTTTTGCGAGGTAGGCGACGATTGTGCGTATTTCTCGCGTAACTTTTGAAAAGAGCCTATTTATAGCCTGAACAATACGTAAAGAGCAAATTGAAACATTGAACGTCGCGTAAAAGTGGAACTTAATGAAGGCCTAAGTACTTTTTCGTAGTTTTTAGTTTTCGGATTTGAAAGATCGTCGGTTACAGTGTCCTGCTTACTGAGCAGAAAAACGCGGTCCCAGGTCCTTACATATCAAAGAGATTTATGGTAAAATCGCTTGTGTATCGTGTATTTTGCGAAACTCGTTGTTGTCGTTGGTTCCGGGTTTGAATGGATACAAAAATTTGAGCAACGGTATTATGTGATATGAGGGGCTCGGTGGTCTTAGAGCAACCGTTTTTGCTTACTGAGCAGAACATTATGAGTCTAATCTCAGGCCCATCCACATTCAAGATTCGTCAATCGTTTTATTTGTTAATACGACTACATGGTAATAACAGCAACTCGGTGATTAAAAAGGTGCTCGTCTGCCTAGTGGCAAACGTTTTTTGCTTACTGAGCAGAAGACCGTGGGTTTAGTCCCAAGCTCCTTCGCGTTATATGATCGTTAGGACATCAATTCAGCTTATCGTTTACCAAAACGAACCCTGCTACAAACCCAACCCTCTTATCCAACATCCCAGTGATTCCTCTTGGAAGTGCAGAGGTGTTCTCGGCTTCCATCAAAGCGAGTGTCATGTCAACACAATTCTTCCCATTCCTTTCTTGACCTGTGTTCGGGCGCGGCCGGCGCTGGTATTGCCTAATTTAAGATCACCAGTTTTTACACATTGAGGATGATTGCTAGTCCCAAGCATCGTCTATTGGTTCTCTGTGTAATTACAGCTGATCTGGCAATAACAGAGTAGCAACCGTGGGCGGTCAATCAAGCTCAAGCTCAGAAAATCACATGACTGGAACCGGTACCACCGGAACTACAACCCTATTTCCAGCTATGGAAAAAGATTTCTCTTGCAGATTAATCATTAGAAACATAAACATAAACAAAGAACATTCTCATAGCTAAATAACAATTTTTTTGCATAACCAAACTTGAGCTTTTACATATTTACAGCAATAGCGTCCTCGTTCATCCTCGTCCAACTTTTTCCTCACATAAAACGCATGAGCTGTCGCTTTCTTTAGCGAAATGTGTCGGAAGCCATCAACTTCATGCATGACATATACATATATTTCCATTTCCTTAAATATGTCATTCCGTATCAATCCCAGGAGGAAAAACAAAATTTTATGACACCATCTTTTCCGATAAGCATTAGCATATGAGCCGTACAGTCGTTCTATAATACTACCTCTACACCAAGCCTCGAATTCTCTCCCCGCAAAAGGAAAGAAAAAAAAACAGGACTCCTTCTCCAGTTTTAGATCTTAGCTGTTCCCACAACCAACAAACAACATCACGCGATAAGCATTTCATAGCTTATGTTTATGAAAAAAAAAAATGCGGAAAGCGGGAAAAACGGCTCACACGTGCTTCAGCCCTCATGTTCGAAAACAGGAAAAAAAAAACATGAAGGAATCGCGGACGGAGCATTTCAATAACAACGGCAACGGTGATGGTAAAAGCAAAGTGCTGGTACAAGTAGGTACCATGTTTCCAATGTCAATATCCCCATACTGGAGGAAAATTTCACCGAGGGGGGCGTGAAGCAAATGGGATTGAGAGTCGATTTACGTTTTCTCTTAGCCAAGGATCTTCTTTCTTGATGAATAATGGATTTTTCCAATTTCAGAAACATTGATTGAGTAATTTTAATTTGCAATGGCGTTTCATCTTGCTTTGAAATCGCACTGAACTTCTGTAGAAACAAACTTTTTTCGGGAAGTTACATTAATTCAGAATTGCACCGTTGACCTCAACCACATTATAAAGTCTCATTTCAGGCTGCTTTTGAATAGGTCACTCTCTAATTCCTATGCTTTGCAATGAAACAACAAATCCCGGGACTCATAGTGCGGGGGGTATGTTGAAGCCTAATTCGGTCTGTTTTTGTATCCGGCCGCTGGTCACATGAAATAAATAATTTGGAATTTGTCTGCAATTTGTTTGTGGCTTCGGTTCGCCATCACCCACCCTCTTTCTGAGCACCCATACTGACGTACATATGTAGGGGTTCGGGTTAAGCTTCCTCCTGAATTTTGTTTTGCTAGTTTTTGAAATGGAGCCAGTTGTGTTGTCGGTGAATGTTCGAGTACGGAAATAGGCTGGGGTTTTTGTCGTTCCGTGCCCCAGGGGACAGTTTATTTATAATTAAGTATTGTTTCCCTGTTGTTTGAATCTGCTTTGATGTGGAAATTTTGGATTTTGTGAGAAGCTTTGTGCAAAATGCCAAAAATATACGGCCGCATGAAAGTTAATTCGTACAATAAGAATATATATGCTCCGTTAATTGCACAATAATTCACAATGTTATTTTTTTAGAAACGAAAAAAGGAGATCTGAGTGCAACGTCATCAACCCAAAGCGAGCCGATAGAAACTAGAAACGGAAACTAAAATCTGACAGTGCTAGCAAAAATTCAATAGCTGCGGCACAAGCTGTGATTGCCTTTCCAAACATCCTTTCTTTATTGCAATAAAGAAATCCAGATTTACTCTGCTGAATTCCCGCCCTCGTTAGAATTCTCATCCAAATCCAAGTAGCCGAAAAAACTACCCTGCGTTTCCATCGAATGGAGCATTTTTCAACAATCAGCTTAGCACTTATTTCTCACCGGAAATTTCCTCTCCTTCGAGTTGAAAATCCCGAGAAAACAACGAACGCGAACCGTCATACGTAATCCGCTTAATCGCCCATCGTCCGTCGCTCGGCGAAATTTTCCCTCCACTTGATTTGTTAATTTCGAAATTATCGCACCCCCGCCCAGAGCTTTCCCCGCGCGCAGTTGCTCGTGTCAGCCACCACCATTTTACAAAAGCCATTAATTCCCTTCCCTGCTCAGGTGCGTCGTGTGCGTGTTGCTGAAGAAGAAAAACAAAAGCACACCACTCATCATCAAAACAAGGCTCTTCAGTTTTGTTTTGTTTTCCGCTCTTAGGTTCCGGCTCGGCACCAGGAGCGCGGGAGGAATTTCAGCTGGATAAACACCACTCGAGTACAAGCGCTGCAGATGGGGCTTTCGGGTGGAAATATTTATGCTCGCGGTAATAAAATTTTATATTATGCGCCTAAATGTATGTAATCACCATTGCACGCGCGAGGAACGGAAACTGGTAGCAATCTGTGGTGGTAACCATAGTCATTGCATGCGAAAACGGTTGCCCGAACACACTCACACTCGATGAGAGGTAAACACGTGCTTTCGCGGTGCCACCGTGCGTTATTGTTGTTGTTGTTTGCGGATGAACACGCATGCATTTACAGGATGACAAACAAGCAGCGAGAGTAAGGCAGATACCCCTACAATGCGCGTGTTGATATCAAACGGTGCAACATAGAATGGCCGCTGCTAACCACCTGAATAGAGTTACCAGCTGATTAACAGTTGTGGCTTAAAATTTCCCATTGTATATTCTAACATTTTCGGTTGGACGATTGACCGCAGGATTTTAACAAGAAGAGAGGGTGTGAGTACGTGCTTGGAATCATTGGAAACTATGTGTTGAATATTTAACGCTTCATAGAATCCACGCGCTTGTGAATTTCTACATCTGCAACATGCAGTTCGTGGTTTGACGATGCTGGCCCGGAATTATGGTGCAACGTGACGGAGAGATGGATAGTGTCTACTTTGCAGTAGCCACTGCATCGTATGGTATCGATAGGCGTTTGAAGGAGATCGCCGTTAGCTTTTGATAAGCTCGGTGTTTCTGATGGAATTTTGCTGAGTAGGGTAGATAACTACTTCGGCCGATCGCCCATTTTGGGCCTATCGAGTAGAAAACATCAAATAAATCCATGATTTCAGCGTTAACAAGTCAATTATGCGTTTGGTACGATACTTTAGTTCAAAAGCTACCGAACGAAGTCAATATGAACGCGCGATATAAATGTTTGAACCAGCGTTGCCAGATATACCGATTTTCGATCTTGATACCGTTTTACAGATAAGGATAATCAGAATACCGATTTTGAGATGTTATACAGATTTATACAGATTTTTTTAAATAATCATAAAGATTATTGCCTGCCATTGCTGAGCAGTCAAAGGAAATTATTGTGAGACACCTTTATCTTATTGAATCTCTCCATTTTGTTTAGCCTGATCAAAAATGTATTCATTTATAAAAATGTCTTATGTTTGACGCTCTATCGACTAATGTTCCCATTTTCACGCCTACCCATTAATCAAGAAGCAGCTGATGACTCATCCCGGTAATTCCTGGCAGTCGGAAAATACTTTTATTCAGTAGACAAATAGATTCCTACGGGAAAGTTATTTTGACATCCCTAGGAAACGTCTTCTGGCTTCATTCGAAAGGTCCGTCCGTCCTTTTCCGTCTGTTTTTTGACGTTGGTCTACGTCTGTGATTTCTATATGGGGGTACACTTTGTGAAAACCGAAAATGAAACATGTAACAAAATTATGAAACAGTTTAAACGTTAATAACTGAGCTGCCCCTTTACCGATTTAAATAATTTTATCACCAATCGATCAGAAATATTTCGACGCATTTGTCGAATTTGAATTGCATCATTTTTCAAAATGTAACTATTGAAATTGCACGAATGTGCAACTGTTGCTATGATGATTAAAATTATCACCGATTGCCTGCGAAAAGCAATTTCCCTAACACAGATTTCAAAGTTGAATTCCCACCGGTCTCACCAAACGGTGTTTATTCAATCACCGCGTGGTGAGTGGTGGTGTTCTCCAGTACACAACGAAAGGCTGCTGCAGCCCACATGAGCATCCAAAGAATGAGGAAGAAGCCGCACCGCTATTGAAGGGAATCAGTAGCTCTTCGTGAGTTGCTGAGGGCCATCTATGTCAAGCGCGTCATACTTAAGAGTATAAACAGAGAGAACCCCGTTCATATTCTTATTCCTACACAAAACTCAACCTCTTGCTACAGTTAACAAATAAGATTTATTTTATAAGACCACGTAGTCCTACGCCGCCATTGCGTACAACCCCATAAGGCTGTCCCTTGTAGTTTTGACGTAGGAATAGTCTTTGGGCAACATATTGGGGGTGCAATTTCAAAAAAACCAAAATCGACCGCGTAACGAAAAGCGGTCAGGTTTTTACCAGTAATAAATCTGTCAATAGCAGATGAATTTCAATTCTAAACAAGCCAATCGATTGGAAATTTTTCTACAAATCTGCCCAAATGAACACTTTATCAATTTTCAATAGGTCACTATTGAAAATTACACGAATGTACAACTGTTTCAATGGTGATCAAAATTAGCAAAAGTGCTTTCCCTAACACAGATTTCAAAATTGAATTCCATCCGGTCTCGCCGAACGGTGCATATTCAATCACCGTGTGTGGTGGTGTGCGGTCGGCCGTCAACAGCAGCAGCAGCAGCAGTGCTTCTGCGCGTCGCGTTGAACATTGTTCTCTAGTACACAACGAAAAGCTGCCTACATGAGCGCCCATTCACCGAAGAAGGAGGAAGAAACCACACCGCTACTGATCGGATTCAGTTGCTCGTCGGTAGCCGCTGTGGTCCATCTATGCTAAGCGTGTCTCCTTCGTTCCAAACAACATACAGCTCACCTACCTCATCCATGTTGAACACTCTAATAGCTCAGCATTACTCAACTATCATGACAAAATGGTTCTTTTCAGGACCACCATAAATTATTGTAGTTTAAGAGTTAATTTTCATTGAACTTTCCTTCGCTTTGCTGCCAGCCACATCACCCTCAGGCCCCCTTTGGTAATGTACCCAGCAGCCAAACGTTTGTGGTCAAATGCGTAGCAGTATTGAAGTGGTACATTCCAATCTCGCAATGACCGAATATCACATGACCTTGTCAATTAATCAGAAACAGTTCGAATTAAGGTAGGGTTTTCTCCAGGCGATTGGAAAATTTGAGCAAGAAGTTCCTCCAATCAATTTTCGCTTTTTTATGATCTATTGAATAAACTGAAAATTCGGAGCCCGAACATGCGTAATTTTGTCATCAGAAACTCCAGAAAAGTTCAGACTATTGGGTTAGTTTAAAGACTTGTAAGGGTAAGTTCAGATAAATTAAAGACAATTGCATTAACTTCTGTTAAAAATCGAGAATTCGGGAATTTCAGGAACTACAATGAACTTAAGAAAACAGCAAGTCCACGTAACTCCAGGAAAATTTAATGGTTTTCTGAACAGTTCCATTTATGAAAGACGTTTAGAAGAATTTAAAGACGTTCAGGGAAGCTAGGCAAACAACAGAATAAATCAATCAATATCAAGGAAATTCCTGAAATTTTAAAGAAGTGGAATTTCCGACAACTTAGGCAACGTTCCGAGAGGCTCATGAACATCTTGGAAACGTAAAGTATGTTATATGAACATTAAAAAAAATGAGAACACTTTAAGAGAAATTTCGTAGTTGGCAGTTTCGAGCAGATCAGAGAAATCAGGAAGATTAGAGAATTACAATGCTGATGTTCCATTATTTTCAAGAAAATTGTGAGAACACATCAGAGGTTCCGAAATCTTTAAAAAAAAAGTTCAGAAACCTTCAAAGAAGATTTGAGAATTCCGAAAGATTCATTATAATTAGGGGAACATGTACTTCAAGAAAATTGAAAGATCTTTCAAGAAGTTCCGCAGAATTATGAGATATTTCGAAGTACATTTCAGGAATGTTCTGAAAACTTAAAAGACATTGCAAAGTGGTCTAGAATACAGATTTAGGTGGAATGATATGTTTTGAGACTGAAATTGAAACTTTAGACTAAAAGTGTGTTCTACAAAGTTGTTCCTTATAGTTAGGCCCTCATTTTTATGTTAATGAATTCTAGGGTGGTTCTTATTATATATCTTATTACCTAAATCTGCATTCTGGACCACTGTGCATTGTGGGGTCTTCAGGGATTTTTTTTTTGGATATCAGAAAAGTTTCTGGATTATTAGGACATGTAAGGAACTTCTGGGAACGTTGTGCTAACATCTCCATGAATTTTTTTCCTTCCGGAATTCCGGACTATTCTGTAAGCCATCTGGCATCCGACTTTCTCCAGTAGTCTCTTCCACCTACCTTAGGAAGATTCTTCCAGCGTCTCCAGAAAATTTTGTCCATATTCTCCAGGAGGTTCACTTAAACTTCTACCGAATTTATCTATAGGATTCTCCCAGAAGTTTCTTTCGTCTTCGTCTGGAAGTTTCTCCATAAGTCATTCTCCGTAGTTTTTTTTTTTATCGAATTCTATTGGAAGGTTTTTTTGAGTTTCTTCTTGAATCCCCTGGAAATGGCAACTCTTGGAATTTGCTTTCGATTTCCGGATCTTTTCTGGCTTCCTCTGGATGTGTCATCCGATTATTTCCTTTAAATTTTCTTCATAAATTTATCAATATTTGTCTTGGAAGTTACCTTCAAACTTCCTCCAGAAGAACTTCTTTAGTCTTTCTCCAATGGATGTATGTTGACTGCAGAAGCAAATTCAATCATTCCCCGAAATATTTTCCAACTTCTCCTGGAAAGCAAATTTTCTATACTAACGGTTTTCCCCTTCAAAAACAGCAAAAATATAAAATTTATTAAAATAGTGGATACCGATATGTATCTATTTTTAAACATTTGATGTCGATAAGCTTGAAAAAATCTGGTAACGCTGTTTTGCACTCATTATTCTAAATAGCTTAATTCTTAAACATCTTTATATCATGATTAGAATTATTAAGATTTTTTGGGACTATTATCAGGACCATAATTGAAAACCGTTTTGGCATAGTGAAGCACAACGTCTAAAATTTGAATCAGCCATACACTCTGCCCCGTGTTTGTCATGCCATCCATTGCAATCACTTCCAGTCGCTAGATCACTACTTTGTCTTGTCTTGTAGAAATTGGAACAAAACTTCGTGCAAATAGCAAATATCAAAAGCAATCGAGCAACGCGGACATCTCGGAAAACACTACATCACATCAAAAGTCGTCGTCTTCGGTGCGCATCGGCAGCCAGTCAGTCAGTCGTTTGCAGAAAAGACAATGTTTGCATTCATAAGATCCCCTCGAAACCCCCCCCCCCCCCCTGGATCCTAGCTGTATTGCGATGATTCGCCGCCAGGCTTTAGATGATCACTAGGCAACGTTCCACGCCGTACGGTACAAGCAAGCATCGTTCTCCGGAATCCGAAATGGCCAACAATAACAGCAAGACAACGCCGACGAAGTACGACAACAACTATTTGTGTCAGTCTCAATAAAAATCTTCCTGCTGCTGATGGCTGGTGCTTCCAGTGGGAGTGGATAAAGGAAAACGGAGTGTCGTACCAAGAAGCATAATACGAGCATATTCAACAGCAACGAAACGAAGTGACAAGATGCGATGTGGAGAAACTCATAAAATTCTGCATCAATCATGCGAAAAAAAAACTATTTTCATATGCACGGTTCACAGCTTGTTGCTCGTTTATAGAAGAAGACGTATGAATTTATGACAACTCCGGCAATCATCCGAAATAGTTTTTAACCAGAAGCTCTAGCGAAAATTGTTGTCTAAACTGCTGAAAAATTGACCATTAAAACTCCGTCCCAAAAAAAAACTCTACCTTGATTAACGTGCATTGTTGACATGCTAACGCCGAACCAAAATAGCCACCACATCTGTCCACATGGCGAGCCAGACTGACCCCGTAATTTGCTTCTTGGAGCGTGAAGTACACACGGTCGCCATGTATATAGTGCAAACCCGGTTGAACGACATATACTCGATTCAATAATCATTTGGGCTAAAACTGAAAATGAAAATGACTTCACACAGAGTTGTTGTAGTTGCTAGAGAACAACAGCCCAACACAAAAAACAAAACTGTTTATCACTGCCCGGTGGATCACGGGCAAGAACGAGATAGCGAACAAACGAACGACGTGCATAAAATTATAGCCCCAGCCAAACATCATACTCTCTGTCGGCTTATGCAAATGGATGGTCCCCTCGGCCTTTCCCATAATCTCTCGCACTGCACGCGGCTGCTGCCGTCCATGCTGATGGAGCTTTATGCTCACTCGTTCTGTGCTCTAGTGTCATCGTGTATGTCCTATGATGTCATATATTATTAAACGGGATGGCGGCGAGTGCGAGCGAAACGATAATCGTCATCATTTGCGAATGAAGATGGCAAAAAAAAAAAACACAGAAAATTGGTTGCCTTGATCAAGACTGCTGCTAGGGAGAAGTTCATGGTAGCGAGAGGCCTGCTTGGGCCGGTTGCACTTAATTTGTCATAAATTTGAATTTATAAAAATTATCATCCTTATCGCTTGTGGTTCATACAAGGAGAGAGACAAGTCGTGCACAGTGTGGTGGAAATGGAATTGGAATTAAGAGATTTATGCATAAAAATGTGGATAAATCCAGCTCGATTTTTATGGTCTTCTATACAAACTGATCTTATCTTATCTTTCTTTATTAAAAAGACTGTCAGCCGCTATACAAACTGAGTCTGTGTTCCATTGGGTGAATTTTTGCCTAAATTTGACAGATGGAAAAAAAACTTCAAATAACCCTAAAATTATACTGACCGACCAGGAATCAATTTTGACTAACACCCTTTTGAAAATCGGAAGATCAACAACAGAGGGATTTTCGAGCATTAACATTTATTTTAGAATTGTCAGATTTTAGTGATAATTCAACCAAATAGAACACAGTCTGAATCATCCCCATTTGACATAAGACGCTTACCGTTATAGCACATTATGGAACCGTCTTAGCAAACATTGATTTGACCAAAGATATTATAATTAACAAGATATCCCACTAATCAATTCCTCATACAAGCCATATAATTACCACCCGCATGTGATCGCAGTGCCATCTGTTGAGTGCACATTGAAACTGTTGGGAGTTCCCCGCCAACTTCACCACCTGGGCTCAATAACTGACAGGTGTCAGCATGATAGATGTAAATACGGACGTTGATGATCAGCCGAGGAAAGAGGACGATATCATCCTCGAAGTCATCATCATTATATTGCGATAGCAAGATTCTTACTTGTTTGTAATTGTTCCGATTTTCAATCATTACCACTTTATATTCAACAGAAACACTTGAGAAAACAATTACACATCCAAGCTCGCATCATGATGTGCTTGTAATATGTTTTGCTTTCGAGCGAAAGAGTTTTCAATATACCACCGGTATCAGTAAGATGCAAATCTCTAATAGTAATTGATGATTTGCGGAGCTGGTGCTCAAAAGAATCTTAATAAGCATAGAAGTAAACATGGGAAAAGCATTCACTTGCTCTAAAGAATTATTCCAACACCCCAGTCACTGGAAATGCAACGTATCGAAATTATTGCTAAACGTAATAAAATATGCCGTCTTCTTTGGCCAACGCAGCACGCATTCTATTCAAAAATTACATTGGAATAATCATTACTTTCCTATTTTATAACATAGGAAGTATTTGTCAACGCCGGTGAAACCAAATGCAAACGGAAGTAGAAGAAGCTGAATGAAGACGATGAATGCTGACACCGCTTCGTGTTTTGATTTGCGCTGTACCATCCGCTCAGTTGTGTGGGTTCGTACATGTATAGATGTTAGTGGGCGTGTTTTCTTCCAACGCTGCAGTTCAACGTTGTCTCGTCACAAACCGTTTGGCGCTGTTATCTGTCTCTAAAAAAATCCAAAGAGTGAAGGGGGTCTGATTTGACGCAAATCAGACATCAATAACCTAACTGGTCACTTCTCACAACCTTTTTGCGCAATTTTTTTCTCAGTATGCATTAACTGTGCCGACAGTGCCATGCACGCTCTTTTTTTACCTAGGATTACGTATTTCGGCATCATATTGGGGTACAATTTAAAAAAACCAAAATCGAAGGAGTTACGAAAAGTGGTCAGGTTTTGACTAGGGGCAAACCAGCTGTACCCCGAGCTTATATTTTTAAATCGAGTAAATTTGAGTTACTCATAATTACTTAAAAGTAATCATAGTAGTCCTATGTTAACAAGTGAAATCAGGTCAACTGTCATCAGTTTGAGTCAAGCTTGCAAATGCTCATTACAGCTAAAATGATATTTTTCGGATTTATGAAGCTATGAAATATTTTAATGATAATCCTTATTTACAAGATGCAAGAAAAGCAGGTAAAGTGTGTGTATGACACATAAAACCTGTCCATTTAGCTTTCAGAGGGTCAGAATAGCGATTAGCTGTAACGATGAGCAACGTAATGAGCGAGGAATCAGCGATCATACAATCGCTAGCTGTGACCTTAAAAAAAATTACCACTATAGTATCTCATAGTTTCATAATTACGAAAAATAGAATTTTAGCTGTAATGAGCAATTGCAAGCCTGGTTTGAATAATCATCGACGGCAACCCAACGAGTACTTGTGATGAGGTTCCGCAACCTATTCCGGAGATGGTTGATGATACAGTTTCTATTCTATCAGCAAGACTGCCTATAGTATATCGTCGATTAAAGCGAAATAGCAGTTTGTTGATGGACTGGTATGGCAGTTTCACCGCTACTGTTATAAAAAGAACCTGAATACCCAATCACATGGCACGGATTTAAAAAGAGAGAGATGATCTGGTATGAAACGTGGTTAGATGATATTGTTGTTTGATATCTGGGAAATGAGCACATCAAAAACCTGGTTGCTGAATCTGCTTGTATTGAATTTTGAATAGCTCGAGCTACTCAGAGTTACTCCAAACTAACTCGGTTTTAACTCATGATCAATCATGTACTCAATCATGAGTACAATCGGAGTTAATTTTGAGTAACTCTGAGTAAAGGCCCAAACGCAATGTGGGCGGAAGCGGAACGGAAACGAAAAGTTTGACAGTTGTCATTTATGACATCAAGATGCCTAACCGAAGTCGATTTGTCGATAGTTATCAATCCGACAAGTAGGCTTACTCAGATCGGGCTTTTCCACTGCCGTTGCCGTTCCGCTTCCGCCGTCATTGCGCTTGGGCCTTAACTCGCATTGCTCAACAACAGTTACACATAGCAACCTGGTTGTTGTGTTGAAACCGATGCTGTCAAGCAAAGATAATTCAGTGGCAACATTTCAAAGGAGCGTAATTGCATTTGCAGATTTGTAATACGTAGTTCAACATTTTAAGCGGTGCCCTTTCAAACCAAAGGCCTGTATAGAGATCGAAGCGAAGCGAAAATCTCATACAAAATACTACATTTTTCACCTGCGTGAAAAACGTAATTGGCAAATATTTCGCTTCGCTTTGAACTGTAAACAGATACGATCCAGCGAAATCTAATTTGTGGATCGTATCTTTTTCGCTTACGTTTTTTTCGCGCATGCAGCGCTAGCAAAAAGAGCAGCAGCTAAGCGAAAAGTTGACGTTTCGAGAAAGAGCGTATCTGTCAGATTTCACTTCACCGGAGGTGTAAACTGATCGATTTCGTTTCACATGAACTGTAAACTGCGAAAAAAGGAAACTGGAAAATGTTCCACAAATAACAGTCCCAGAGGGATTCTGGACAATCCCTAGAAGACTGCGGACAATCTCTGGAAGGATTCCAGTCAATCGAAAAGGGGATTTATGATAATCTCCCTTCCGAACTAGGCTAGGGGTGATTCCAGATAATTATCAGGAAAGATTTCATACACTCTCAGTACGGCTTCCGGACAATATCAGAGGGGACTGCGGGCAAACCCAACAGAGAGGATCCCAAACAATCGCAGAAAGGATTCCGTACAATCCCAGGGAGATTCCAGACCATCTCAGGGAGGGCTACAGTCATCCCAAATGGAGGATTTTGAACAATTTTAAGTAGCATGACAAAAAGGAAATGAAGGGATTCCTGCATCCCTTCGACGATCACTCATGTAAGTGTCGGAATAGAATCAACTATGAAGTTGGCCAAAACTAATCTATTGTGATCTGTGATGAACAGCTACATCTGAAGAATCGCCAATGTTCCATTTGTGCTAAATGTGAATCATCACAACAACACCAGGCGATGAAAATTTAACCAGTTTCTGATCACAATTTTCAACTGTCTTTTTCTAAGAGTATCGAGGGGAAACAACGGAACTTTCTGGTGACAGTTGACCATTACTCTGATTTTTTCTAGCATAATATTCTCGAAGATTTATATCGATCTTCCATTATGGAAGCTTGCAAATTTAATTTTACTGGTCACTACACCTCAATTATAAATAATTAGTAATGTTAAGTTTCCTCATACCAGAAACTAATTTCACAGAACAAGAAGCCTCATACATTGATTTTCTTTTCTTCTCACAATATTAGGTCAAATTCCATTTGGTCTTGAAATCACACCACCACATCACGAAAAACTTCGAAGATCCCTAGGAAGCCCTAGGAGGCCCCTGACCTAGACAAAAGCAATGTAACTTGAATCTTTTAATACATGGAAACTTAATATTGCCGTTTCATGGACATC
Organism: Ochlerotatus camptorhynchus; assembly: GCF_037179485.1. Lineage (NCBI taxonomy): Eukaryota > Metazoa > Arthropoda > Insecta > Diptera > Culicidae > Ochlerotatus > Ochlerotatus camptorhynchus. Next base: position 16,952,498 of record NW_027040818.1, on the reverse strand, counting down.
ATCTAGGACATCGTACTATATTAAAGTTGATAATCTGACGCCAAATGCTAAATTATCTCTTAACTGACAATATTGAAACAAAACATTCTGTCAGACGGTGGTTCTTTGCAGAACTTCTTAGGATGAAAAATACGAGACTACTTTGTTCATTTTTGAGTAAATATGAGCAACTCAAATTTACTTGCAGCAAATATTTTTACTCTGAGTACAGCTGTCTTGCCCCTTGGTCTTGCCCTAGGGTTTTGACCACTTATAACTTTGTCAATAGCGGATGGATTTTAATTCTAAATAAGCCAATCGATAGGAATTTTTTCTACGAATCTGCTAAAATGATCACATTATAAATAGGTCACTATTGAAAATTACACGAATGTCCAACTGTTTATTTATTAGTTTACATCAACAGACTGAGTATAGCCCCAATGATGTTTAAGTGAATAACATTAAAATACTTAGCCCAGCTTACTAAAATACTAAATACAATAAAATACATGGTCATTCAACGGTTTACTGCGTTAGAGAAAATACGGGAAAAGCGCCGGCGTAGAATCTCTCGTGTCAGGTTGAAATCGAACACTGAAGAAACTCGATTGAGCACACGTTGAAGGCCGTCTATAGCACCGTTCGTGCTATAGTTAGTGCGATGCTGAGTAATGAGCAATTGCATTAACATGTGTACCGGTAGCGTTATTTCGCAGCACTCGGGGTTGGACGTTCACGTTGATCTTCTCCAGGATTGTAGAACAATCAATTCTACCCTGTAAACTATCCGCGATGAGCAGGGCCCGCGAAGTGTCTCTCCGAGTACGTAGAAGCTCCAGATCAATCAGTTGTCATAGACTTTCATAACTGGGTAGACGAAAAGGGTTTCTCCAAGGCAGCTTCCTCAGAGCAAATCGAAGAAATCGACGCTGAACGGACTCAACTGTTTCAGCACCATTGTTATGGCTTGGGTTCCATACTGCAGAGCCATATTCCAGGGTGGACCACACCAGGGAACAGTATAGCGATTTGAGACAATATATATCGGAAAAAATTCTTTGCAATCCTGAAAATGAATCCCAAAGATCTTGACGCCTTGTCGACAATGAACGAGATGTGTTGCTTATACGTTAACTGGGAATCCAGAATAACTACCAGGTCTTTTACGTGGTTGACACGGCTGATAGTTGTTTCCTGAAGTACATAATTGAACATGATCGGTTCCTTTTTGCGAGACTGAACACTTTGCGAGGTTGACCTCCATTCGGTTCAAGTTGCACCAGTTAGCAAACACTTCGAGCTGGCATTAGATTTCAAGATCATCTGCAAACGATAGACGAGGGTCTTCGAGGACCAGATTCACGTCGTTAAAGTACAACAGGAAAATCAACGGGCCTAGGTGACTTCCTTGAGATATCCCTGACGTGGCTGGGTAAGTAGCAGACTGACATTCGCCAACGGTTACCATCAGCTGAAAATCACTGAGATAAGAGCGAAACCATCGCAAAAAAATCTCGCGAATGTCTCGCGATTGGGAAAATTTGAGCAAGAGATTCCTCCAATCAATTTTTGCTTTTTTTAATTATCTATTGAATAATTCAAAAAATTCCGTTCGTTTTTTGCACGAAAATGCGTAATTTTATCATCAGAAAACGGGACGGTTCCATGATGGGAAAAAGTGATTTCCCTAACACAGTCACCGAATATTGATACTGAGCACGCCCTACGTAAAATCTACGGCCGTGTCTTGGCTACAATCTCTTATTTTTTTACTCTGAAGTGAGTAACTTCTCCTCACTTTGGTATGTTTGAGCAAAATGTAAAAAACTTAGTATACAGCCAATGAGATCAACCCAAATTTAAGGTTCCATTTACTTTGATGCATTTTCGAAAAATTCAAAAGCAGTTTTTTTCGACGCATTAGTTCAGATTGCTAAAAGCTCGTGTCATTTTGTGTAGAATTTCAAAATGAATCGAATAGTGCGAGCATTTTTTAATCTGAACTAATGCGTCGAAAAAACTGCTCTTGAATTTTTCGAAAAAGCATCAAAGTAATTTGAACCTTAAGCTCAGTTTTTACTCAAAAATTGCAAAAAGAACTCAGCGATGAGTTAATTTGCCTCTTGTTGTTCAAGGTTTTCCAGGTTCTTCCAGAGAAAAGTAAAGACTGGATTTTCTCAGTCTATTGATACTACTCCTAAACTGAGTAAAATTTTCGTCAATTTCTTCATTTTGTGGCAGAGTTTTGAGGTTTTCTACATGAAAACATGAGGCAAACTTACTCATCGCTGAGTTCCTACACTTTTGGTGATTATGAGTAAACGGAACTCAAATTTGGGTTGATCTTATTTACCGTGCACCATTGATTTAGCAAACTGAGTAACATTTACTCTATTTATCTTAAATCAATGATGACTCACTTTAGAGTAACCATCAAAATTACAGTCCATTAACTACGTGGAAATAACATCGACCAGCTGCAGTTGCATTGCGGCATCTTCAAAAACCAACGATTTACAGCTGTAGTTCAATATCTCCCCGAAACCATGCCCGTTTGAGTAAACGGCACGTGTGTCGAGCGAAAGATTGGCAGCTCTAAAATCAAAACAAACAGGAACCATTGCAATACAGATTTTGCAGCATGAGGACATTTTGGAGCTTGAGGGTTTGAGTGCGGCGGTAGAGGAGCATTAGGCAAGATGCCATTCAACTATTGTGTTGGATCGGGAGACGTTCGTATGCTCTTAATGCCTGGAGCAATTCCATCTCCAGCATTACTTTACACCTCATTTCACCAAGCACAATGGTAGATCTCTTTAAACTGATTCTGAGATCGGTGAATTTTGATTTCCTTGATTTGGTTTCCGTCCATCTTGTATTCCGTACTGAGTACCAATGCTACTGACGCCAGGAAGGCAGCTCCCACATCTGGACTCTACCTATCGACACATTCACTCATGGACCGGGACCAACCTGACCAGCCTGAATCAAAAATGGTATCCATGTTTTGACTTAGGCTGTGTTCCATTTGGTGAATTTTAACATAAATTTGACAGATGGAAAATGTTCGAATAAACCTGCTATTCTACCAGACTTATTTCTGACAGACAAGGAATCAATTTTGACAAATACCAGTGTCAAATGTAGACTGTGATCCAGTTGGAGAATTTCCACTTAAATTTGACACTTCGAAAATAAATTTTAGGGGAAATGAATGTAATTTCGACCTAAATGCCCAAACATAAATTCATCAATCAACTAAATTTTCAATAGCAGGGTGGCAAGTGAGTTTCCATTTTAAAATTCCTGATTTTCCTGGTCAATGATTTAAAAATTTCCTGGTTTTAAAAACCGTGTATTTAAAACACAATTTTAAATAAAAAAAAATAAAGTGAATTCTTGTACCATCATTTTTCATGCAATGCGGGATTTCACAAACCAAAATAGGTATTCAGGTTCTTGTGAATGACCGTGAAATCTTTATCTGATTGTTTGCTGTAAAGAAGCTAGTAGGGAGCCGCGCTACTTCGTCGTATCATGGCGCCTATTTCCGTTCTATGTGCTAAAACTATAATAGAGATACGACGGACCAGCGCGGAGCCCTATCTAATGTCTGAAATTTAGAGATCTATAAGCCCCTAAATCTTGAGATTTCTGTTTTTGAAACTGCGATTTATTTAACTTTAATATAGAGATTTTTAGCCAACGGGCTAGTTTATCTCAAGGTGAAATTGCGAAGTCTGATATGATTGAGGACTCTTTAAACAAACCTTTGCTTCTAACAAGGATTTCCAGTTTGTTTAAATTTTCCGCAAATTGTCAACGATTATGGATCTTATTTAGCGGAATTTTGATTACAACATGATTTCAAAATCTTATGATTAAAAGATTTCAAAAACAACGCTGGTTTAATGACTCTTATTATTAAAAAGACTGACTGCTGAAGTTCATAGAAACTTCCTAAAGTTCGTAGAACTTCCCTGAAGCGTTAAGGACTTTCCTGAAGAGTACATTGAAGTTTGTATTGCCTGAATTTCATGGGACTTCCCCGAAGTTCGAAGGATTTTTTTTAAGATCTTAGGACTTCCCTGAAGTTCAGGGTTTTTTTAAACTCAGGAATTTCTTAAGTATCGTAGAAGTACCACGAAGTTCGTAGAAATTCTCAGAAGTTCGTAAGACTTCCTTCAAGTTCGAAGAACTTTCTCCAATATCTGAGGACTTCCCTGAAGTTTGAAGGACTTAACTGAATATATGAGGACCCTACATCGAAGGGTTTTTCAAAAGTTTGTGGGTCTTTCCTTAATTTCTTGGAAATACCCTGAAGTTTGGAGAGCTCCCATGAATTTCGTAGGACTACCTGTAGTTCAATCGACTTCTCGGAAGTTCTAGGAACTTTTTTGAGCTTGGAGAACTATGTTAAGTTCAGAGGACTTCCCAAGAGCATTGAAGACTTCTCTGAAGCTCGGAAAAAATCCATAAGTGTCATAGGATTATCCTTAAGTTTTAAGCAATGACTAAATGTCGTAGAAGTTACATTAAATCTGTAGAAAATTCTGTAAAATTCGTAGTTATTCCCCAAAGATTAAAGGACTTTCCTGAAGTTCGTAAGACTTCTCTGAAATTTGTAGAACTTCTCTGAAAGTTCGGAGAGATTTCCTGATCGTCGTAGGTCATCACAGTAGTTCACAGGATTTTCCTGAAACTTATAAGACTTTCCCGAATTTCGTAGAGCTTGCATGAAATTCGAATGCCTTATCTGAAGTTTTTAGAAATAGAACATTTTTAATGAACATGCTGAACAGGTACCTCAAAGTAGCTACGCGTTGGCACTGCTTAAGTCAGCTATCAATTAAGCACAAATCATACATGCAATTGATTCGCGAAAAAAATTAAATTAAAAATGTATACAAAATATATTTACTAAATTCTCAGGGTAAATTTTGTTCATCAATGTTTAGTTGTGTGAAAGATATAGCTTGAACAAAATGGTTAGTTTTGACCTGATTATAAAAAAGAAACTTTGACATACACAAAATTTAAAACCTATTTAAATTATTCAAACAAGATTATTTTCCTGGTGGACTTATGAAATTCCTGGTTTTTCCCGGTTTCCCTGGTGAAAATAAATTTCCGAATTTTTCCCGGTTTTCCTGGTTTTCCTGGTTCACTTGTCACCCTGCAATAGCGACCAAAAATATCCATTAGTACCGACCCAATTACGCGTTCATCTAGACAAAATTGATAAAAAGCAGATTTTTAGCGATGGGCCCAATCTTAGATCCATAGGTCAACATTAAAGACATTTCCCCTAATGTTCGAAAATCCCTCTTTTGTTGACCGTTGGATTTACGGGAAGGTGTTTGTCAAAATTGATTCATGGTCGTTAGGAGATAAGTAGCTGGTATAATATCAGGTTTATTTGAAAATTTTCCATCTGTCAAATTTATGTGAAAATTCACCAAATGGAGCAATGTAGCAAATTATAGCACGAAGCGCGCAACACGTTTGGTTTGGACGGGTCCATCACCCTCACTCCCTCTCTTTCCGTTCCAGCGTCAACAGACCTGTTCTTCACTGATCGACGTTTAAACCGTTTTCATTTTTTTAATCGGTCGGATCAATTCCACCAAGGCAGCAAGCGAGAATAACCGTTCATAGCTCTGCTAGGAATGACTAAGACGGAACGCAGACTGGTGGTCTTCGCTGGCATGCTTACTGGAAGTTCTCTATATCGGCGGTTGTTCCAGCTAAAATAATGCTTTCCATAATTTGTCGGTCAGATTGATGTTTTCATCGTGGTAGCGACTCTGTTCCATGGAAGATCATAGTAGTAACCAAACAGTTATGGTGAATACCTTTCGAATTGTCCAACAGATGCGAACTTCCGAATTTCATCCAAAAACGGGAACAGCACTAAGTTTCTAATCGTGCACTCCCCAGGATCATATAAGGGGGTTAAAAGGAAAAGGGTGTTGAACGATTTTTTCATCGTCTTTCTCTTTTGATAGCCACAGCTTTATGAACAGATTTTGCGCTATTTCTGCCACATAGTTTGATAAAGGAGGTTCTCATCTAGCATCCAGAATGGCACACGAATCAAGGAATGTGTTTGCAGCTGAATTAATAACGAAAGAGAAAGTTGATAAAGAGAATCGATCAAAGTCACTTACACCCCTTTCCTTCTAACCCCCTCATATAAGATCAAGCTCTACTCATTCTCTTTGTGGGAGTGTACATCCTCCAAAAATCCAAAAATCAGAAGTGGAAGACAGCACTAAACCACGAAAGCGATCCAATTAAGGAGTTTATACAATTCTCGAAACATTTCATTCAAAACACCATGATGATAGTCTGGCAGTATATCTCAAATCCACAGTCGATCTATCCAACACTGTGACGTGTTTTATTTCAGTTTATATAACCGTCATATGACAGGTTTTGGTCGTAAAGAAGCTTACTCAACATAATTGCATGAGGCTGAGTTACTTGGGCAAATGCCCTCGCAACTACAACATTTCTCCCTGCGTTTGCAAACCCGCCTTCTGATGATTCAAGACGCTCCGACTCTTACAGTTTGTTTCCAGATGCTCGCTTATCTCCCGGACCGTACGCTCAGCCTGTCGATAGTCTAATCTGCTTGCACCTGCCATCGTTGGCTCTGCAAAAAGACGTACATACACAGTTCGAAAAAGTAGTGTAAATTTCTGTTCAATATGATGCACATAAATAGAGCGTCACATATCATAGATGTTTACATTATAAATCGTGTAAAGTTGTGATACATTTCATGAAAAGTTGTAAATATTGTATACAAAAGCCCATATTTGTAAACAACATTGCTTACCAGTTGCTCCTTTGCGTGAAATGAAATACGAGTTTCCATGAATGAATGTTTACATCACAAATAAAATTCAGAATTTTTGCTGTGTATTTAACACTCCGAACACGATTGAAATTGGCAATTTTTGAAAATTCATTTCTCAGCAATTTATCGACAGATTTTGAATCTATTGATGCCAAATATTTAATGTATTTAATTTGAAATGGCGCCAATACATTTTAAATTCTTAAATAAATGGCTTAGCTTTGATTTTTCAAACATTACAAGTTTTCCGTTACACATTTTACCGGAGACATCGTGTTTGGAGTGCTAAGGTGTGCGTGAAATATTTCGTGTACACTGCGAAAGCCTGGATACTCATTTTTCTAATACAGAACTGCTTAAGTGACGCGGTCCGCAGGTCCAATCAAATCGCTGCTGACTGATGAAGAAGTAGTTGGTGAACTGCAACGCCAAATCCGACTACATTGTATCCGTTAGCATTCGGCACCTGTCCCGAAGTAACCTCCATCGCATGAAGACAATATTCGTAGTATAGCGGTAGGAGACTCTTCCCTCCAGTTCATTCGGTGGCTTTTTGCCCTTCTGCACAATGACAATTGAAATCACATCATACAATAATTAAACACCTTCGGCATTTTCTTGAAGCAGCAAGCAGAAATAATAGGATCTGTTGCATTCTGAACAGCTGGCTTGACTGACACTTAAGGTCCAAACGCAATGTGGACGGAAGCGGAACGGAAACGGAAAGTTTGACAGTTGTCACAAATGACATCAAGATGCCTAACCTAAGTCGATTTGGTTCAAACAAGTTTTCAATCCGACAAGTAGCCTACTTACACGGTAAGAAAAAATACTCAAAATTAAGTTTAAAAAAACTCAACGTTGGGTTCTATCATTTGAGGTCCGCCGTTGAGTGAATCAGAAAAGCGACGTTGATTAAAATTTACTCAACTATTGAGTAATAATAAATGAACTCAAATATAAGTTTATTTTCATTGAGGTTGCTCTTATGCGCCTTTAACCATTTCATTTTCACAAGCGTTGATAGACGAGTGGTCAACACACGGGCCCCGTAATCTCAACGTCCATGGTTCGATTCCAGTCTGCTCCGTTTTATTATTTTTTTGTCAACTTGGTCATGATCAGGATTACTCAAAATTGAGTTTTCTTCTTTAACTTAATTTTACCTAGCCCCACGGAAGCCACGTGATGAGTGAAAGGAACTCAATTTTGGGTACTTTTTTCTTACCGTGTAGATTGGGATTTTCCGATGCCGCTGCCGTTCCGCTTCCGCTGTCATTGCGCTTGCCCAAGCGCAATGACAGCGGAAGCGGAACGGCAATGGCAGCGAAAAAGCGCGATCTGAGTAAGCCAACTTGTTGGATTGAAAACTTGTTGGAACCAAATCGACTTCGGTTAGACATCTTGATATCATTTTTGACAACTGTAAAACTTGCCGTTTCCGTTCCGCTTCCGCCCACATTGCGTTTGGACCTTTATGCACAGAGGCAGTACAGTGCTACCAGTTAGCTAATTGCTCAAGTTAATATATTTCAATCCATTTCTCATTCAAAAAGTCATTTAGTCTAGAAGAGTTTATATAGACTTAAACACATTATGTGATTGTATAACTCAACGAAATTCATAGCATCGGATACTTCGAAAAGCTTTCAAAATCTTTGACATCAGAAAATAGTTAAAAGTTGGGTACTGGCAAATTTGATGCATCCTAAGAATTTAAATTTAGCAACATTTAATAACATTCGTGAAGTTTCTTGATTTTTTTTAGAGTTACTGTATTAAGAAGGGTATTCTTCATCAAGCTGAAAAGATGTGGTGAAGACATATTCTCAATCTCTTGGAAGACTTTTTATAAAAACACATGGTAGCCCTGGTCAATAGCTGTGAGCAATCACGTGTATGAGTGTTGGGCGCATTTGCGAGTGATTGTCAACGGTAATGTTCGGAAGCTGGCACTGACAATCACGACCAGTCTCCCATCTGTAGCTGCTGGCATTTCTAAAAAATCTCACTCGCCGTTTTCTGGAAGGATTTTTGAACCATAAGGTTCCAACAGACCTGTACCGGCTGCAGATCAGTGGTCATCGAAGGAATCGGCATTTGAAGAAACCGACGAGGATGTACTCTGTAGAAAAGATTGTTGCTAGCGCCTGCTGATGCAAGAAGAGAGAGGTGAGCCGGTAGTACGCACGTGGCCTACAGCGGATCAACGGCAATTGATCGACATGCGTCCGTTGATCTACTGGCCACAGGACTTGGCGAGACGTACGGAGTGACACCAGCGTGATTCGAAGCAAACCAGAAATCCTAGTGATAACATTTTTAAAACCACGTCAGGAAAATTCAATCTAAGCAACCGACAATTATTGCATAACTGCATAGTTTTACAAACGCGAAACATGGAAGACGTCAAGGTGAACCCACTGCCCAATCAAGGAGCCGGCGATGCCATCCCATACCTCGATATTCCTAACCCTGTTCCACAAGATATGTAAGATTTCGACTAAATTTGAATAATTGACCAAAAAAACAACCTTTTTTCCTCCGTCAAACAGTTCCCCGGAAATCACCTCCATCGAGCACCGAGAAGAACCCCTGCCTTCCCCACTAGTGGCGACGGATTCCGGATTCTCCGAGTCACCTCCAACCAGGCCCATATTTCTGCACCAATGCGGCCAGTGCCCCTCCCTTCCATCATTCCAGTCCGATTGTTTGAAGGTATGCACCTGGCTACGGGCCACAAATACGAACTTCCACATCTTCAACCACAAGCTTAACTTCGATGGACGCTTCCCCATGGTCGACATCGGAGATGTGGAAATCTGCAACTCCGGTCAGGTCCTGACCGATTTAACCGGTCAGCTCAACCGGGACCTGGATGCTGAACTTTCTGATGAGCAGAAAATACTGGCCTTCAGTTTGGGGTCCCTGATCGAGAACACCCTGGCCCGAGAACACCGCGAATGGTACCGTACCAAGCGCGCCGATCTGATCCGGGCCTACAAAATCGATCTCAGAAAGTCCTTGAAGAAGATCCTTCCCAATGCAATTTTGAAGGTTTTCTTCAAAAATTCTTCTTCCAAAAAACCAACAACCAATCAAATAACCGTTCCTGAGTCGACCGTTGTCCTGGAAATGCTTTCGAAGCTCTTGTCTTCGAAGAATTACTTCTTCGGACAGGACATCGTTAGCAGCCTGGACGTGGTGGCTTTCGCTGTTCTTGCCCCGATGCTGGCCATTGCCGGGAAAGTACGCTACGATCCACGGGATGCTGTCAAGCAAAATTTTGAAAACCTGGTGGCTTTTGTGGACCGGATTAAGGACCGATTCTATCCGGACTGGGAGGAAATGTGCTCCGAAGGTTGCGAGGTAAATATGAATAGATTAATAGAATGCTTGATCAAGTCGTAGAGTCGTTGATTGTCTTCTCGTTGAAAGATTTATGAACGACCGAAACAAGAAGCGGTCATTAAGCTGAGCAATGAAATGCCAGGTTTGCTGCCCACGGAAAATGAAGGCCAAGCTAAGCCCTTGGAAACTGCGCTTTAGTTTGTTTTTATAATTAAGGTGTTAGCTATTTAACTTGATTTAGATTTAGCCGAGAGTTGATCCATTTGTTAATATATGAGTGATAATTATAACAAGCTTCACATTTAGTATTTTGCTTAACAACTTTGAACTGGTGACTTAGGCCTTTTCTATGCGGCGTGTGAGGTGAGGTGACTTTTGAAGTGACCATTGTCACCTCGGGTGAGGTGACGCCGCGTGTAAATCAAATGGAGAGTCACCACACCTCATATGCCTCGCAGAATAGGCTTAAATGATGTCGTGCTGTATCGATATTGCAAAACAGTTGATGAACAAAAGCACGTTTAAAAAAATTCTTTTCCATTTTAGTCTGTTATTTGAACTTAGCATCTTGAACTAAAGAATTGATGATCATTGAAAATGAAATATCATGGTTCTTCGTTAAAATATACCAATCACATGCAATAAAGCATCAACAAGTAAAGTAAACATTATGTTTGACAGAATCTCTAAATTCATCAGCAGGTAAGGCTTCGAACCGTGCGCTGCAAACTCGTTTCACTTGAGAATTGTCAAAACACCGAGTGATTCGTCAATATTTATCTATCATCACTAACATCACATCCCCAGCGTGTACGAACATTTTCTCACAAATCCATACGGTCAAATCCCACCGAATACCCAAAACAAAGCGCCGAGGCTGGCATAATATATTCGAATTCCCCTTCATTAGAATTAATTTACTCACTTCGGGCGACGCAGCTGATTTTCCCGTCCTCACGACTCTCACCAATTTACTATTACTCTACACTCACTCACACAAATCTTCGGGCTGCTGCAAAATTGCACCTCGCTATTGCGAATACACGATCTCTACCGGTTTCTCACTCAAATCCTCCTGGACTGTTATCGATCGATTGGGGTTCGATTTCTTCGCACCCAGCAGCAGGTAGGAGAAACGAACGGTAAGAAATCTCACCACCGGGTAAAACTTGCTAATTATTCACCGTGTTGTCACAATTTACATAGCACAAACGACGACAAACCAGTGGTAATCACTGATGACATCATCCGATTACACGTGTGTGTATTCGACCTAAGCTCACTTTCTCACCGTGTGCTCACTAATCAGCTGCGCGCGAGTTCACATGAGAGCATGAGGTCGTCGGTCGTGGCGTCGCGGTAGGCAGAGATCTCTATGACGTCACTACTGTCGGTCGGCGGGTGCACGCTGCTGCAACTCGTTATTATCGTTATTATTGCACACTATGGTGACCTACAACAAGATCTCGGTGCACTGCGATTGATCAAGATCTGTCATAAAAGGGTATGGAGCGAGCGCCACGAGCAATCAATTATGAGCAGCAGGCCTTGCACTGCACGGCGAGGTCTTCTGGTTCGGACGAGATTCTGAAAACTCCAAAGATGTGCTGCGTTCACGTTCCGGAGTTATGGTTTTGCGATAATGATCTTCTAATTGGCGATGATGGATGGGAAGCTGTGCCGCTGCTGTTACTGGGGAAGTTGCCTAAGCGCATCGCGGGTAAACTTCCAATTTAGAACCGTCAAAACGCAATCACTCAGTAGGCTTCCCTTCTACGCTTTTTTTTGGGTTAGATCAACAAACGCGCACTTTAATGATATTTTAATTTATTCAACACTCGTTTCTTCGACTTTTTGGGGATCTTCTTCCTGGGGTCGGTGGAAAGGTTATGAACACTTTTGAAAATATTTGTATTGATTTTTTTCCCTGTTTCTACCAACAAAAACAACCGCGGCTTCACATCCGAAAAGCAGCTTGGCATCGAATTTTATTTTTAAACTGTGTTGAAAAGTCCAACGTGACAACGTCAAGCTGATAAGAACGATGAACAAGTGAGAAGAGAAAAATATAGACAGTTAGTTTTTACGATTGATAAGAGATACACGCTCCTAACCAGAAAAGAGCTTACCACGCGGACTACACAGTTGTCGAAGATAAAAAAAAGAAAGGAAAAGTAAACAAAAGCGACGAAAATTCCCGCGAAATCGAGATCAAAGCGGAAAACCGAAATGGAAAATGTCCTAATCGCGACGAAGGCGACTACTTTCACGGTGACACCGACTTGGGCCGTGTTTTACCTGCTGAAGCACGCGACGACCGACAACTCCAGAAGCGAGCTCAGAGAAAGAAGCGATAGAGAGAGTTAATCTAGTCAGTGTGCCAGGGAGATCTGTTTGTGTTTATCGTTCGAGCGGTAACGCGATACTAGTGGTTCGCGACTGGTTTTGGCTCGGCTGGCTCGCGATCGACGACAAAAGCTGCGCGCTGCGATGATACCCGCAGTGAACTCTATGGAATATGGGGAGTCGGTGTGTATTATTCTATACACCATTGACTGACTGACTGACTGTTCTCTGTCGTTGCCTGCCTGCCTTGCCTGCCTATACACACATAGATGTTTGTTTTCATTTGAGCTGAGCCGGTCGTCGTCGTCGTCGTTGTTGTTGTTGTAGGTAGTTGGCGTGCGGCGCTCGCGGTATGGCTCAGCTGAATCCACGAGGGACGCGGAAAGGGTTTGAAGCATGGAGATTCGACTCGGTATATGGGATTTTATTCATGCGATGCCATGTGTATAGAACGGTGGGAAAGAGTGATCAGAGAGGGAAAACTTTCGCAGCGTCGAGCGGCGAGGCAGAAGGAGTGGAGCGGATGTGCTGGGTCGATCGGTCGGTCGGTCGTTTAGCTGGAAGGTGCGGATCAAGTGGGTGCGGTTGGTCATTGGTTCGAATGTATGCTGCTGTTTGTAGTCAGAACGCACATATGGGTAATATGGGTATGACGAGGGCAGACGAGTAGCATATTCATACACAGAGATCGGATGGGTGAGGTAGCCGGAAAGAGTGAATGACAAGTGAGCGACGGGAAAATCTGTATTCTGTAGTGGATTAACCCTTTGGTGACTGTGGAAAATTGTTAACTTAAAGAATTAATTATGACTTAAAGTTTATTCGTCAGGCAAATCTTGGATTTTCTGTTTATAAGAGGATATCAACATTTTATGTACTTCGACTACATGTTGAGTATTAATTCTGCGTGAAGTCAATGATTTACATAGTTGAAGATGCTAATTTCAAATAACAGACTGTAGTGGTAATCAACTTTATACTTTCATCTACTCCATCTATCGTATAAAAATTACAACTACAGTCTGTTATTTGAAATTAGCATCTTCAACTATAACATTTTATGTATTTGTTACATTTGGCTTCAATGCCCTCAATGTGATATTTAAAAGATAATGTTTGGTTTAGTACTAATCCATGATATTTAACTTGGTTTGACCAGGAAATTGGAACTTCAATCATAGACTATGTGACTACTACTAGATTTCGAAAAGGAAGCTCTAGACTAATGCGGAAATATTATATTTAAGCTGAGTTTTGGAAACGTTGGGAGAAATCATCCATTTTTCTGAATAAGAAGAGAAAATATCTCAACTGTTCTCCAGTCTACTGCAAATAACACGAAGTCTTTTTCCTTTAGCTGATATGCCTGTCATCAGCGAACAAATATTTGTAGCAGCCCTGAGGCAAATCAGGGAGGTCAGAAGTGAAGATGTTATTCAATATTGGCCAAAGAATGCTACCCTGAGGAACTCCTGCTCCAACAGGCAGTCGATCAGATTTGGAATTTTGATAATTTACCTGCAGAGATCTGGCAGTTAATTAATTTTGAACTAATTTCATAATATAGAGTGGAAAATTATACTTTTTCAATTTAGCAATCAAACCTTCATGCCAAACACTGTCGAATGTTTTTTCTATGTCTAGAAGAGCAACTCCAGTTGAGCAGCCTTCAAAATTGTTTGAACGAATTAAATTGGTAACTCTTAAGAATTGATGAGTAGACGAACGCCCATGTGACGAAATCCACTGCTCACCTGCGAAAATCGAGTTTGTATTGATGTGAAGCATCATTCTATTCAAAATTATTTTTTACCTATTGATGAAAGCAAACTTATTGGACGGTAGCTAGAAGCTTCAGCTGGATTTTTATCCGGCTTCAAAATTGGAACAATTTTTGCATTTTTCAATTTATCAGGAAAGCATGCCAAATGAAAACAAATGTTAAATGATTTTACCATGAAAGACAAATTACTCTCTGAATCGTTCAACTTTTGGGATTGAACCGACGAAAGCAAGCTGCAATTATCGCTGGAATGGGTGGCTCTACTGTCAACAGTACCTACTGCACCGTAGCAGATTTCAGTTCTGTTAATTCCACCTACTCTAACACACTGACGTTCAGCATCGTCTCCAAGATCACCAACGATCTGCCTTCTCGGGCAATCGACATTTCGCAATGGAACCTCCCTCCTGAGTTAGTCTTGGCAGACCCAGATTTTGCTTCGCCGCAAAGGATCGATATGGTTATCGGTGCTCAGCTGTTCTTCAGCCTTCTGCAGGAAGGACAGATCCCAGTAAATGCTGGTCCTTCTGAACACCAGCCTATTCTCCAACGTACCGTGCTCGGATGGGTAGTAAGTGGACCTGTTGTCATCGATACCGCTACCCAAGGACCTGAGCGAGTCGCTCTGTTGTGTACCACCGATGACTTGGACCAACAACTGACTCGATTCTGGGAAGTCGAGAGTTGCCCTCAAAGCCGTGGACTGTCTAAGGAGGAATTAGCTTGCGAGATGTACTTTTCCGAAACCACCACCCGCGACGATTCAGGTCGATTCGTTGTACGCCTGCCGAAGAAAGAGCACGTCTTGAGTCAACTTGGTGACTCCGAGATCGGTGCCCGTCGCAGATTTCAATGGATGGAACGTCGACTCAGCAAAAACCCCGATTTGAAGGCCCAGTATGTCGACTTCATGGCAGAGTACATAGAACTTGGCCATATGGTTCCCGTAGATCCGTTACAAGACAAAACCCATACCCGCTCGTTCTATCTTCCCCACCACGCCGTGCTCAAGCCGAGCAGCACTACCACTAAGTGCAGAGTGGTTTTCGATAGGTCCAGCAAGTCTTCTACGGGAATCTCTCTCAATGATTGCCTTATGGTGGGACCGACTGTTCAGGATGCATTATATGCTATCGTCATCAGGTTCTGCATGTACGAAGTGGCTTTAGTTGCAGAGATGTATCGCCAGATGTGGGTACATCCTGACGATAGGCGTCTTCAGCTCGTGTACTGGCAAAGCAGGACTGATTCACACGTTCATCCCTACGAGCTGACCACGGTAACATACGGCACCGCATGTGCGCCGTATCTAGCTACTCGGTGTCTACAGCAATTGTCCTACGATCACTCGGCGAGCGAAACCGATGCTGCAGCACGAATCGGTAAGGATTTCTACGTGGACGATTTCCTCAGCAGTGCTGACACTGTGGAAGAAGCAACGCAGCTGCATTCTGGAGTGCAGAGCATCCTTGCGTCCGCAGGGTTCGAACTTCGAAAGTGGTCGTCGAATTCGTCCGAAGTGTTGTCACACATCCCGGACAACCTGAAGGATGATAGGCCAATTGTCGCAGTTGATGACATCCAAGGCTCCGTCAGCACACTCGGTCTGCTGTGGCACCCTGAATCGGATACCTTCCGGTTCAAAGTTCCTGAGCGATTCTCTGATAATCCGATCACGAAACGAATCGTGGTCTCCGAGATGTCCAAACTCTTTGATCCATTGGGCATCTTGGGTCCGGTGATCATCACAGCCAAAGTGTTTGTCCAACAACTTTGGAAGTTGAAACTAAGCTGGGACGAAGAGCTTCCCAATGCACTCTGTACCGTGTGGGAAGACTACAGACTTGGTCTGGCTGCTCTAGGAACATTTTCCATCTCTCGTTTGGTCAAAGCTCCAGGCGCCGGAGACAACGTGCAACTTCATGGGTTTTGCGATGCATCCCAAAATGCTTACGGAGCATGCATCTACTTGAGAAGTGTCGGAAGAAGTGGTGTCGTCACAACCCGTCTCCTAACCGCCAAATCCCGAGTAACTCCTATCCAAACCTTATCAATTCCCCGTCTAGAGCTCTGCTCTGCTGTCCTCCTCAGCCAACTGTACCAAACTGTTATGTTAAGCCTCAACATAAATGCTAATGCTTATTTTTGGTCTGACTCTTTAATCACTCTCCACTGGCTTTACAACCCACCATCCAACTACAACACTTTCGTGGCAAATCGTGTCGCGGAGGTGCAGCGACTCACTGAAGAAGGCACTTGGAATCACGTCGCCGGTCTGGAGAACCCGGCCGATCTCATCTCGAGGGGTGTCGATTCCTGCGAACTCGTCAACAACGCACTATGGTGGAAGGGTCCACCGTGGTTAACGTCCGATCCAGCGGAGTGGCCAAGTATGTTTCCAGTCCAAGACGCCTGTGAATTTCCTCCCGAAGTTCTCGAGGTGAAGCTTCGTACGCTTGCAGCCGTCACTCGATCCACCGAAGCTCCCGACCGCACACTGTTCGCCCGCTACTCGTCACTAACGAGACTCATCCGCATCGCTGCATATTGCCGCAGATTTGTGCGATACTGTCGGGCCAAGCTCGCTGGATTCCACCTACAAGCTATTCCGTACCTTACCTCAGCAGAACTCCTTCAAGCACAAGAAGGCCTTGTGAAAGTTGTGCAAAATGAGTGCTTCAGCCAAGAAATCGCTATCTTCAGGCCAGATGCGAAGCGGATTTCAAGAAATCCGCATTACGTACCTTGAATCCCTTCATCCACGATGATGTACTTCTGGTCGGTGGCCGGCTGAACCACTATTCATACTCGTTCACGCGCAAGCATCCAATGCTTTTGCCTGCAGCGCATCCGTTCACTTCACTGCTCGTTGATTCGGTGCACAAGCAGCTTCTCCACGCTGGACCGCGTGCGATGATCGCACACATCCGTGAACAATATTGGCCATTAAACCTCCGTAACCTGGCACGGAGACACGTCAAATCCTGCATGCGTTGTTACCGCACACGACCACAAGCAGAACACCAGCTGATGGGCCAACTTCCGAAAGTTCGCATCACTCCGACCCGTGCGTTCCTCAACACGGGCGTTGACTTCTGTGGTCCCGTTTGGCTGAAGGTACCAGTACGTCGAACGAAACCAGCTCCACCGATCCGAGCATACGTCGCTGTATTCGTATGTATGGCTACGAAGGCCGTACACCTCGAATTGGTTGGCGATCTCAGCTCCGAAGCCTTCATCGCAACGTTGAAACGGTTCGTTGCACGGCGAGGCAAGCCAATCACCCTGTTCTGTGACAATGCCACCAACTTCAAGGGCGCAGACAGGGAACTCCGAGATCTCTGCAAGCAACTCAACGATCAACAACTACGACTGAAGATAGCATCGTTCTGCGCTGAATCATCCATCCAGCTCAACTTCATCCCCGCGAACGCTCCGACATTCGGCGGCCTTTGGGAGGCCTCAGTCAAGGCTTTCAAGCATCATTTTCGGCGAGTCGTCGGCTTGGAATCCCTGTCAAGCGATGTAATGTGTACCATCCTCTGCCAGATAGAGAGCTGTCTCAACTCTCGGCCACTGACCACCCTATCTGAAGACCCAAGTGACACGGAAGCCCTCACACCGGGACACTTTCTGGTCAGATCAGCTCTCCAATCAATCCCGGAGCCCGACCTTGCCCAAGTTCTCAACAACCGGCTTTCGCTTTGGCAGGAGGTGCAGCGCAGAACACAAACCTTTTGGAAACTCTGGTCGACGGACTACCTTCATCAACTGCAGCAGCGTACGAAACACTACTACCGGCAGCCGAATGTTCTGGTTGGCAAGCTGGTACTCCTGAAGGACGACAACCTACCACCGCTCAGGTGGGTCGAATCGAAACCGTCCATCCCGGCGCGGATGGCCTCGTCCGTGTGGTGACCGTCAGACTGGCATCCGGCGCAGTCTTCGACCGACCGATCGTGAAGATCTGCCTGCTTCCCATCGACGATGACGCAAGATCCATCTCCACTTCCGGCGAAGTGCCTGGTGACCCTGACGACAATGCAGCGCCCGCTGCCAACCCAGATGATTGATTGTGAAGTATTAGTTAAGAAGTGAATTTATTGTAAAATTTAATGAAACACATTTTTCATGGTGGCCGGTATGTCGCGGACAACGCGATGGTCCGAGATACCACTGCACAAGCGACACAGAACAAGCAGAATTGTATTATACCCACACGCCGCACAGAATTGTATTTCGCTCTACACTCCACACAGCAGAAATACACAAGCAGCTACATCACCTAGGAATATCCTACCGACTCGATCGAGAGTCATCGCGTTGTCCGCGACAGCAAGTTTCTGAGCTTTTTCCAAATTTGTGATCACAATTTTACCACCTTCTTGAAGTGCTGGAATTGGATTTTTATGGCTTAAAAAAATGTGAGCTTCCAAAAGAGTTTGGAACTCGACGAAACATAATTTTCAAAAGTTTTGTTCCTCAGGGCAGACAATCGCTTTTTAATTTGTTTTTGCAAATCCCGCCAGCTTACTTTCATGACAGGATCGCCTGTTCTTTGATATTGCCTCCTACGGACATTTTTCAGAAGGATCAAGAGCTGAAGATCGTCGTCTATTATAATTGAATCGAATTTAACCTAGCATTTTGGTACTGAGGCAGCTCTTGCGTCAACTTTACAAGTAGTCAGAGATTCAAAAGCATAATTAATTTCATCTTTGGTTTGCAAAGGAATGTTAGGATCGAAGTTATATTCCATAAATGTTCGATATTGCTCCCAGTCAGCTCTATGGTAATGTAAAGTAGAGCCCGATTGACTTGTTGAACTATCTGACAATCCTTCGAAAGTGACGAAGTGACGTTCATATCTGACATTCGGAACCTGAGTGTCAACTGAGTGACTGATGATGATGAAACGTCAAGACTGAGTGTGACACAGACAAAAAGTTAGGATTGTTGTTGTTTTGATGATAGTGAGCTTCGTTTTTGTGTTAACAAATCAAAATTCAGGAAGATGAATGGTTCCTATGTATATCATTTGGTATTGTCTTCTTGCGAGAGATCGAGCTTTTATTTGCGAGAAATCGGTGATTCGCGTGTTTGGTTACATCATCAAATACGTCTAAATCGCAATGTTCTCCAGATTAATTGACACAAAAACGATCCAAGCTTCTAAATTATCCGGATAGACATTGAGATTTTCACGTCCGGTTGTATTGGTGCGATATGTGAGAGCGTGGTAGTGAAAATCCGACGAAAATACATAACAAATCGTTACTCAAACTCATTTTGATAGATATCATTTCATACATTTTCTAGGTTAGCCAGAGGAAAATAATAAACAACTTTACACGGCGTGCGTTAAACGTCACTAATCTCCATAGATAATATAATTATCCGGATAGACCTATCCAGCGTATAGAAATAAACTTAGTCTATTCATATGCACATTTCTTTCCCTCCGGATAGTATCCAAGTAAATTTTAACTTGGATATAATCCGGATAGTATCCGGAGCTCTCCGAACAGTTTATGTTTAGAGTAGGGATGTTTGATACCAAATATTTATCCATCAATTTGGGTATTTTTGAAATAGGGTGATGCGTAGAGTCCGGTATTGATATCCGACACCATTTCAAAATCCAATATGGCATGGATTGGTTTGAGAAAAACTGGCAAATACCTTACAATACGGGTATTTTCGGAACGGGGACCATGGGTAGATACCGAAAATTGATGTCACACGTCTATTCGAAATCCAGGATGGCGACCATATCGTATAATATTTTACACTTTTTTCAAAAACAGGTGGCCACCAGCTTGCATTCCAAAATGGCGTCGAACATCGATTTTCGGCCATTACGAGTATTCCCCGTTCCGATAATACCCATATTGTACGATATTTCACAGGTTTTTATAAACCAATGGCCGCCATCTTGGACTTCAATCGGACATCGATTTTCAGCCTCTACACCGATTCGAAAGTGATAAATTAAAAAAAAGGGTGACTATGATCAGTCATTTCGTGACTTCTACAGTGACAGTTTTCAAGACTAAAAAAAAAAACATAATAAAAAACTACAAGGGACAGCCCTATGGGGTTGTACGCAATGGTGACGTAGGACTACGTGGTCTTATATAATAAATCTTATTTGTTAACTGCAGCAGCAGCTTGTGTTTTGTTTGGGAGCAGGAATTCGAGGGGGGATCTCTTTGTTTATACTCTTTAGTATGACGCGCTTGACATATATGGCCGAAAAGCTACTGATTCCGATCAATAGCGCGGCTTCTTCTTCCTTCTATGGATTCTCATGTGGGCTGCAGCTCACTGCTTACAGGCAGCCTTTCATTGTGTATTGGATAACACCACCGCTCACCACGCGGTGATTGAATAACCACCATTTGGGGAGACCGGATGGAATTCAACTTTGAAATCTCTGTTAGAGAAATCGCTTTTCGCAGGAAACCGGTTATAATTTTAATTATCATAGTAACAGTTGCAAATTCGAAAAATGTTTAAGTATTAAATTTTGCAGGTGCGTAGAAATATTGCTGATCGATTGGTGATACAATTATTGAAATTGGTCCAGGGGCAGCTGAGTTATTAACGTTCAAAAATTTTCATAATTTTGTTACATGTTCCATTTTTGGTTTTCAAAAAGTGTACTCCCATATAGAAATCACAGACGTAGTCCTACGTCAAAAAAAATGATGTGCAATAGTAATAATTTAAAATCTATGTTATTTGAACATTGCCATGCTTATTTACTTTCATATTTTGCTTTTCACCATATATTTTATAAACATTAAATAATGCATGCTATATATTTAACATTATATTGTATGCTCATAAAATGCGAGGACGGAAGGGAGCATCAGAGTATCATTGAAGTTGTAACTGGACAAAAGAGTGGAGTGCCAGCCGGAGTCTAGGAGGAAATGTGTACTGTCATTTTAGATAGTTGCATTTTACTCCAACAGTTGCAATCAATTTGATGCGCTCTTCTCAGACAAACCATCCAGTGGAAAGCTTATTATGTATTGCGAATTTTGTTGTTCATTTTGTTGGATCATATTGTTGGAAGGAGATTCTCTTATTCCCGCGGGTGTCGCGTAAGTGTATCTGCTTACGGACCCGCCCAATCCTTTTTGGCCCTTCATACAGCAATATGTTGAATTCAGAATGACGACGAAATTTGATCTTATTGTTGAGTGGAGTCACATGCAGGGCAAGACCCAAGCTAGAATGGTGGCTTCTTACATACATACATACATACATACATGTAGTTAAACAGGGAATTACACGTTTTGTTCATACTGTGAGGGATGTCATTGAATGGTATAATGGTAGAATAATGTAAATTTTACCGAAAAAGTGTCACTCCACCAATTTGTCCAGATTTTTGTCCCATCGAAAAATTTTGGTCATTTATCAAGCGTAAATTGAAGAAATGTGCTAAAACAATCTAAACACCATTTGATTTGGAGAAGTGGTGGAAATATATGGCAGATAAGGTTGGAAGAACTTCTGTGCAAGACATGATGGGAGGTATTCAGCGAAAAGTTCGAAAATTCATTCATTGGAGAAATGACCCATTTTGTTTGACCAAATTCTAAATAGAACAGAGTTTATTCGAGGGGTGAATTAATTGTAATTATCACTCAAGAAATGTTATATTTGATTATACTAAAGTCTAGAACGCGCAAAAATTGGCCAACTTCAAATTAGTGTATTTCTGTTAAAAACCTGAAATGCTGCATTTGGAAGTTGAGTGTATAAACAATGGTTGCTATGATGAGTTTTCACCGTTTACTGTCCAGTTTTCAAAATGACGTCCAAGCAAGAGGAGCAGCGTGTCAAAATTTTGCTCGCGCAGCAAGAGAATCCGACGTTCTCACACGCCAAGTTGGCAAAATTGCTGGATGTGGCCAAATCGACCGTGACAAACGTTTCAAAAGTGTTTGGGGAGCGTCTGTCGACCGCCAGGAAGCCTGGAAGTGACGGCAATCGTAATCCGGACGTGGCAGAGACGACGAAGAAGGTGGCGGTGAAATATAAGCGGAATCCTAACCTGTGCAGCGGGCTAAGAAACGAGCCGGGTGGTCGACGTTTAAGAAGGTGGTCGGCAAAGAAGCGGTCCCGAATGCTGTATACGAATCTGCTCACAAAGTTTGACTGTGTCGTCATGGACGACGAAACTTATGTGAAGGTGGATTTCAAGCAGCTTTCGGGACAGGAGTTTTATATCGCATCAGGAAAAGGGAAGGTGGCTGAAATTTTTAAAACCATCAAACTATCGAAGTTCCAGAAAAAAAATGTTCGTCTGGCAGGTCATATGCACGTGTGGTCTAAAAAGCTGAATTTTCATTACTACGGTATCCATCAATCAAGAGATCTACGTCCAGGAGTGCCTGGAAAAGCGGCTGCTACCATTTCTAAAGCAACATAATAGACCTGTGCTGTTCTGGCCGGACTTGGCGAGCTGCCACTATGGAAAAAAGGCAATCGAGTGGTACGATGCGAACAACGTGGTTGTGGTACCCAAAGGCCACAACCCTCCCAACAGCCCAGAACTCCGTCGTATCGAACGGTATTGGGCCTTAGTCAAACGGAATCTAAAAAAAAAAACTAATAAATTCATGGCAAGCGAGCAGCAGTTTAAATCTAACTGGCGTTCGGCGGCGAATAAGGTCGATGAGACCACTGTGCAACATTTAATGGAAGGAGTTAAGCGGAAGGCACGGCAGTTCGGAATTGGCTAACCAAAAAAATAAACGAACATTTTTTCCTTTTAATATATTAATTGAGCTACCAAAAGAAAAATAAGAAGATTTTTGCGATATGAATTTTGACTGAAAGAAACGATTTTTTTGGTGACCATTTTTTGCACGTTCCAGTCTTTAATTGTGCACGTTGTTTGAATTTGTTTACACGCATAGCAATAACAAGCTTATATAAGGCTTCATAATTTTCGATTGAATTCCTTTTAAATTATGTTCCTAAATAGGCACCTCAAAAACGAATTTATGCTTTCTAACCAAAGCAGCCTGAATAATTATCATACAATGATAGCAGTTTTAGTTTTATTCGAGCTCATTCCGTTTCAACATTATTACGCCCAACTTACCCAACGCCCATTTCAGATAACGATTCAGGTTCATGTAATTACGATAAAAAATTATCATGCAAACGACATTTTTATAACCGCCCACCAAAAACACCACCACTGAAAGGGTTAATAAAAACTCCAAAACCGCTTGATAATGGACTCTAATCACCGCAGTTAAAGTGAAGAATTCAAATTTGATAGACGAAGACAACCACCACTGGCAGCCAGTCATGGAGGGATAGCTACGCTGCCGACTGGAATCTATTACTTTTTATGACAAATCACAACTCCCTCGTGACTGTGTGTGGCAGCACGTGGATGGACGCCTCTGTTGGGAATCGATAACTACTTTGGTTGTTGGAATTTCAGAAGATTTGACAATTTCCGTGCCTTCCGTTTTTGTCCGATGACTAGAAGAAATCCATCTTCATATGAATACATTTTGTATATGAGTAGTACAACCGCAACGAGCGACGATTAAGGCAATAAAAATGTGCTTCAACAAACAGTCACAGACGGGGCCATATGGGGTTCAAATATGGGTAGATAATCGATGAAAAAAAAAGGCGAGAATCGTTCACCCGCTCTCTGCAACACATGTTTCTCCGGTTTTTGTTGCTGTTGTTGGTATGTTACATATTGCACGATACATGGTGGCTTGTTTGCCGTGCAGGGCGAATTAAGTGCTTCTCAAGCACGCATTGAGATGCTTCTACAGTCGACAGCCGGTTCTCACGAGACTTAGAACGATGTTTGTTTTTCTTCCAAATGTATCAATCAAATTGGATTGGCTTCCGTCAATCCAGAGCGCATCCCAGAGTCTAATGGGTATAAAAGTGAAACATTTCACTCTTCGGGGTGTCATCGTTTGGATCCGGGGAGAACACGGTAACTAAATCACTTTCCGTCAACTGTCAATTACGTCAGATTGAATGCGCGCCTACTGGGGGCTGCCGATCGATGCGGGAAACAAACATGATGCTCCATTTAACCTGCCTGCTGCGACCTGCTGAATGGGTTGGGTGGGGAGAGGGGGGAAGGTTCGTCATCTGACAAAAGAGCAGCGCTCGACAAATTGAACCAAATTGCTCACCCGATTGATTTGAAAATCCATCATTGTCGCTGATTCCGTGCTTGATCGGAGATCAATTCAGTTTAGGCCCCAGCTCACCTTTTCATGCGAACGTGGTGCAGGTGGGTACCAATCCCAGTACTGATTCTTTTTTTTTTATTCTATGCTGCAATATGTGATGATTCGGATTTTTTGCGTTGGTCACAAAACGGTCAACTCAAACCCGTGTGGTGCTTCTGGATGGATGTTGGGTTGCTAGCAACAATAACAATTGAAGCTGGGATCGACGAGCATGAATGACCGAACCGAACGAGGCGGGAAAATCAAACAATTGGAAAATTCCTAAAAACCTCGAGGTTGTGCAGACCCGGGTAGAAAATGTTTGTTTTCACTGTTCAAAGGAATAGGTTCAATTTACAAAATTTGAAGGTAACAACCTTTGCGTGTGTTCCAAGTCACTGTGGTCACCAAACTGACGTCTAGCGACAGAAAGTCTACTTTCAGAAGTGTTGTTTGTAGTGCATAGAAGGCTCCACGGTGGAAGGGGGCAATCTTTCACTTTCTTTGTGAAACCTGTCCCGTGCACCTGTCACTTGATCACTCACTATCCATCTGCCAGGATTATGGGGCGTTTATACTTATGTCAGCTAACTAGCTCGACCAGCACAACAAACAAGCACGAATTTCAGTTGCTCCTGAAATCTTATGCTGGTACATGTTGGCCCTTATTACCGATGTCACTTCACGGAGAAGTGACAACTTATCACTCACGGTGAAGTGATTCCCATTTGATTTACACGGCTATCACTTCACCATGAGTGACAAAGTTGTCACTTCACTTCGTTTTCACCGTGAAGTGACACTCGTAATAAGGCCCGTTGACTAGGGTGGGACAAAATTCAAATTCCAGTTCCAGTATGATTTCTGGGGACCTTTTGGGTCTTAGAGTAAATGTGTATAATTTCAGTTCGGCCGGTGTATTAATTTTACATAGGATTTTCTAAGGAAAAACTTACTTTTTCAAATAAAAATCTAACGAGGTCACCCATTGTCTTCTAAAAATAAATCAACCCAACTACTTCCTAGGAAATTTTACAAGGAAACTTTTCTTCGAAGACCGTAAAACGATCTAACGCTTGTGGAAAAAGCAAGTGGTGTTCACTCTACACACTTATTTTGCGCCAACATTTTGCTCAGTGTACCTCAAGTATTGCGCACTGTGCCGAGAGTGCCAGTAATCGGACTGACTTTGTTTGTGAATAATTATAATGTTTGGCAACCCGTATTTTGATAATTCATATGTTTTGTTTTGATTGCTGCAATGTTGATAACCGAAAGCGAGCGTGCCGGAAAATCTGCTCTACCTGAAAAGCAACAGCGAGAACAACCGAAATTACGCCAACCTTACCAATTGGAACCAATCCCCATTGGAAGATTGCCTGAGCATTGTCGATTGTGACCTTCTAAGACCCGTTAACGAATGCTTGAATCTGCTCAGTGGCAAAAACAATATAGCTTAAAGTCCTTCGAAGGAAAAACTCTACTCATCGAAGGACATCAATTTAGCCTTGATGGAGATCTCCTCAAATGAAGATTTTTCAGCTCCGTTGAGTGCTCTTCCGACGGTCACAACTCTCCAGTATGTCAAACCATACGAGCTGTCGAAGACAATGGTTACGTCAACGCCAGATCAACTGAAACGACATTTGGCCGTTGGAACGCTTCCGATTCCGTGTGCACCACGCAGGTCGATCTATTCTGATGGGAAGTACCACGGGGAAGTGATTCACATGGTAACGTGATCTGTACACTATTTCGAATCAAACGCTTTCCTAAGGAAGGAGGGTCTGCTGCATCTGGGTAAGCCGGGATTCGGATTCATCGTACAAGAAGCATCAGCTGTTTCTTGCGACAAGAGTACCTGGGGCTCCTACCTAAATACATGCAATAACATCTACAAAGGGGTCAAATTGGATCGAACTCGATCATTCATCATTCCGATGTACACCACTACCAAAAGGAAGAGTGCGCTCATCGATCAACATTCTGCACTGGGACATCAAAGATGAGAACGTTAAGTCAGCGAAGAATTGGAGTACGTGTTGATTTCACTGTTGGACACCATACAGGAGTTACTGGAACCGTACGAAACCAATCCGAAGAAATGCGAATATCTGCTCCAGCCAGACGAGACTGTCCACGTCACTGCACAGCCTTTCGATGGTGAAGCTGACTGTCAGCATGTCCACATCGATGATTCGTTTATGGATCCCGACGAGATGCTGGCGATAAGGATGAGGATGGCGGTGGTGGTGCTACTACTGACGACAGGAAGGGACACTTCAGCACGATCCGTCCAGTAGCAGTAGTTGCGTTGGTGCCGAGCAAAAGTAACCATCAGAGGCGGAGGCAGCAACAACAGCGACGAAAGCGTGCATGCGAAACGAACCACCCGGTTGTCGTCGTGATGTCGGCATCTTCCGTTGCTCCGGTTGTAGACCATGGCAGTAAGGGTGAGTTGGAAGATCCGGCGAAATGATTTGTTGCTAAGAATTGTTTGAGTCAAAAATTGAATTTTGACACATCCGCACTTCACAGACCCTGAAATAGTGCAGTGATGCCAGTTATTTAAGAAATCATAAAAATTATGTGCCATGGTGCCAATGAGTGTGCCCTGGTGAGTCCTACTGTGTTTTTGGCACACTGTGCTGAATGATCAACCCCTTGGGAAAAAGTAATTTAGCCATTACTGATTGCTAACCAAACGAACTGCTCGTTATTACTATTTTCTAGCAGCACTGCCAGCTGCAGCCTGCTGCTGTCTGCGCGAGACAGTCACGTCGTGCGGGGGTTCACTCAGCATGGAGGAAAACCGATATCATGCGCAAAGAATCTTCGATTTTGATGAAACTTTGCACAGCGCCATTTGGAAACAAGCGTAATTTTTCACAAGGACGTATTTGTTTTGGCAGACAGTTTATTAAAACAATCCTAATTGGAAAAACTTCAAGTGTAGAGCTGTAGGCTGAACATTAGGCATTAAGAAAAAAATATGTAGCTACCATCTTTACTTTTTCATCGATTTCAAATTTGGAGGGCAAGCAAGGGCCACGTTCCATTCCGATAAGTACCATAAATGATATTGGAAGGTTTTCATGGCAATGCGTAATATTGGTTGTGAAAGTTTTGGAGATCTACCCAAAATTTCAGATCCACTCAAGGGGCTGAAACTGAACTACTTAGACGATTATGTAGAGCTTTGAGTGGGTTGGTTTATTTCCTTTATATTCAGTTATAGTTGCTTATCTTTTGACAGATACGCGTATTTCGTCTACTACTTGCAGACTTCATCAGTGCCAAGTACTCAACACCACTTGGCACTGATGAAGTCTGCAAGTAGTAGACGAAATACACGTAAGTAAGCGTGATTACCTCTCACCCCAGCAGGCCTGGGTTCAATCCCAGTCAGCGCCGCCGGGATGTTCTGAGGCATAACATCTCTGAATCACGCCTTCCTTCGGAAGGGAAGTAAAGCCGTTGGTCTCCGGTTCATGAGTTGATGGGTCGATAGGTAGGGTCCAGGTGTGGGAGCTGCCTTTCTGGCGTCGGTAGCATTGGTGCTCAGCACGGAAAACAAGATCGACGGAAAACAAACCAAAGGAAAAAAAAAAAGAAATTCACGTATATGTCAAAAGATAGGCAATTATAAAGGAATTTAAAGGGAATAAACCAACCCACTCAAAGCTCTTCACAAAGGGCTTCCGTTAAGAGGTTCGACACATTTAAAGGATTACTTAGACGATACCAACATCGATTGAAGCATTGCGATAGGAATAGAGCTAACCCAAGTAACCAAAAGTTCCGCATTCAACACTTCCAAGTTCTATAAAGTTCAAATAAAGTTCCGACAGAACATTCAAGTTCCATAAATTTCGAATAAAGTTCTGACAGAACTTTCAAGTTCCATAAAGGTCAAATAAAGTTCCGACAGAACTTTCAAGCCACATGAAGCAATCCGCACAAATCTTTTTTGTAACAAAATTTAATGTACGTAAATATGAAATAATCAGTGGCCCGAATAAATCATAATTCTTATATTTATGCAACATTCTATCCAAAAATAAAAAAATAAATTAAAAAGTAATTTCCTCGTTTCGAACCCGTGTATTCAGCATGTGATCTACGATTGCTAACCACTGCGCCACAAGTGTGATGGAATACCATGCGGATAAACACCAATTTAAATTCATCAAGGTGTTGTGTTTCGTATTCAAGTCAGTCAGCTGGCTCAGAAAACTTCAACAATAGGCGGGACAACACTTTAATATATTTCAGATCACGTAGTGGTTCGTGCTGAGACTCTCACGCAAAAGGACTGGGTTAAATTCTTCAAACAGCTCCATTACTACTACTAATGCTTAATAAATACACATTAATACCTGCCTTTAGAAATAGCTTTCATAAAAGTGCGAACTAAATATAGAATTGGTGTAGAGGACAAAAATCTTTTTTAATTTATTTTCTAAAAGTTCCGTTCAAGTTCCGCCAGAGGCTGCTTAGAATGCTCTTCAATTATGGTACCGGAACTTTCAAGTTCTTATAACGACTTAAAAATGAGGCTGCTTAGAATTCTATAGACCACCTTCAACCAAGGTGCTTAAACCATAAATAGCCTTTTATCAGAACTTTTGGCTGCTTGGGAACGTTGTGTAATACTTCCAAAGAGACTGATTATCGAAGTTTTCGCTGCGCAACTACGATTTCAAAAGGTACTACCTGTCTTGTGGAATCTTAATCCTTTTGTAGGAACTCCTCCTAAAAACAATTCGAGGAGCTTTCGTAATCAGATTGTTGTTGTTTGATCAGCAGCTGGTCGTTGCAAAACGTGATTATTCCGTCCCTCCCTGGTCCAGTTTAGGTCCTCAGCTCCGGATCATCCATAACGGTCCGATTTTGGTTGAATTCTTTCGTTTGACCACAATTTTGGCGGCGATGTGGTGCAATTATGTGGATAGACCAATCCAGTAGATAGAAATTAACGGAGTCTTAGATTCCCAAATGAAATGTCCATATTGTAGAGTATTTGGCTCAACATAATTTTAAAATTTTATATTCTAAAAGCTCGGCCAAAGTTACAACATTTTGCAAAATGTACTCTGAATAATCATTACTGATTTTCCCAGCATTGATTTTTAAAATAAAAGACCCTTTTTCTGAAAAGGAAGTTACCATCTTGGATTCCAAAATGGTGTCAGTATTCGATTTCCGACCTCCCCAAGTGATTTCTCGTGGTAGAGCAGAGGTGTTCTCGGCTTTCATTAAAGCGAGTATTACGTCAACATATTCCTACCCATCTCTTTCTTGACCAGCATTTGGACGAGCCCGGCGCTAGTATTGCCTTGTTTAAGATCAACAGTATTTACGTATTTAGGATGTTTGATAGTCCCAAGCAACGTCTATTGGTTCTCTGTGTAATTACAGCTGATCTGGCCTTAATGGAGTTGCATCCATGGGCGGTCAATCATGCTCAAGCTCATGCTCACTCTCTGTAACGAATCAAATCGCTCTACTATCACTCTTATTCCGATGTGCACTACTAGTGATGTCCGATTTTCCTAACTATTCGATTATTTACCAATCGATTACATTTTTTTATTGATAGTAACCTACATCGATTAATCTACATGAAATAATCGATTAATCGAAATAATCGATTAATTTTAATACTATCTGATAACAAAGAAAACAAACTTCTTTAAGAAGGTGTTTTAACTAGCTGTAGATTATTCATCCTTGGTTCACGTGTAAATTATTGTAAATTTACTTATACAAATTTCTATAAGGGGATTTTTATTACTTACTACCAATGGGACAGCGCCATCTACGTGAAAAATAGCCTTGACTAAATGGTTCATTGTCTGATCTACTTTAGAGAATAGTCGTTCTGAACTTCAAGTAGGGATGGAACACAGTTTAATCGATACTCTGTTGGCTTGGTAGTCTATATACACTAAAATAAATTCAACTCCTACTTCCAATGAAAATTTAAATATTGCAATAACCGAAGCCAATTAATCGATTAGCAGATAATCGAGACATTGACTAATCGATTAAAAATTAATCAAGCTGTAATCGGACATCACTATACACTGCAGCTTAACCAAGACACCCGGTAACAGCTCCGCACGACGACCGCAAACAATGATTACGATGGCACTATTACTCGTGTTATTTCGACGTAAAATTTCAACTTTTATCGGGTAGTGCATTTGTTAGAAAGGTTCTCTTTTCAATTGAATCAGAAGCTTTACGAGTGATGAGCTCCGCTTCTGTTTGAATGACAATCAAAACAGGCCTATTCAAATAGAATCTGGACACGTACATCGCCACCGGTGATGGTAGGAGCAGGATGAATTGGGACACTCCTCTTTGAAGTAGTCATTTTTTTCCTCTCTATTCTCTGGGCTGCTGGATGTCAACCTTTTTTTCGGTTATTGTAGAACCATGGACTCGATATGGAACATCCTATTCAAATGGGAAAATTTATTTGATTTTTGCTGCGAATCTGGTCATTACATTACGTTTGCAGAGTAGAGAATACTTCACCCATGGCTTACTATGACGATATATAGTATATGTACAGTCATCTCTCCATATCTCGATATTGACGGAACCGTCGAGATGGGGAGGGATCTATAAATGGAGTAAATTTAGCCTAGTAGACCGAAAGACACCAAAGAAATATATGGAGAGTTGACTGTATGCTGAAAACAAAAGTTATTAGAAATCACACACGGTAAAAAGTTGTCACATCTAATCCAAATGCTCTTGCACTTGACTCAGACTGTTATGCGGCACTACCAATCGAATTGATTTATCATTGATTTTCAAGTTATTTGCGTTTTAAAACAAAGTGATTTGTCGATGAAAAATATGTACTGCATAACACTTTTAAATCAAAATGATTATCGTTTGAGTTGGTACCACTGTTTTCATCCATTGAATTTGATAAGTTTTGCTTTTGGAAGCAAATGTCACATGAAGCACATGACAAACATTACTCGCGAAGATGGCAAGTCAGCAACAAATGAAATCAAGCGAGAGAAGCGATAATTCTCCATCTTCACCCGAAATAATTTGCGTTCTAGAGCGTGAGTAATACGAAATTGTTGCTGTATTCAATAATAGTGTATTATTCAGATAAGTTTGATTACTAAACATTGTCAAACTAATCAAATGTATTGCTAAATCTCTCGTCTTGCTTCTACTAAAAACCTTGAGATGTTTTTCATTATCCCTTGAAAACATATGTGATCTGGGTAGTAATATGATATGGTCATATTCTGAATAACATATAACAAGGCTTGTAGTATGAACAAGACTATATATTTATTTAAACCCATTTTCAGCCAAAATTAAATCCAAGGATAAATTATTTAGATAGATCGATTGTTAATATCAGTATGGATGACATTTCGAGTTCAAAGCACAGCACATCAATACAATGTAAAATGAAGCGATTTGCTGTTGATTTGGCAAGTAGTGCAAATTCAACAGCAAATCAATTTACATGAACATGATGCTTTTTTACCGGGCACAAATCAAGTTCAACAATGCAGTAGAACCAAAGTAACATTGATCGATTCTCTTCGTCGACTTTCTGTTTCGTTAATAACTTGGATCCATAACCGTTTCTTGACCTATTTGTTATATTAGAAGCTATAATATTCATCGATGTGAGTGCATAAAATAGCTGCGAATGTCTTAACATGGCCGTGAGGCTAATGCAGTCTCCAGCTTGAAATGTCATGATTTCGTTTCTAGAACCCAAAATAACGTTTGCCGTACAATTCCAAAGAAAGACGAGCCCTTTTTCCACCCCCCATTAGTTTGCACAATGATCCAATTACCGATAGCTTCTTTCGCATTCATTCAGAGCGAAAGTCCAGCAACCCACTGACGATAATCTAATTGATATTCATCAATCATGCTACTTTATTGCCCTCACGCACGTCGACGACTACTACGACGACAGCGATGACATCGGTTGTCATCGTCGTCATTGTTGTCCTCAAAAGACCGCAAGAGAAACGGTATTGCTAAAAGTCAACCACCACTATCGGAGCGCGTCAATCATCACCACTCACTCGGCTCAAGTTGAATGGCAATCACGTCGTCCGCGAGTTTAACTGCACATATTTGCATTCGAATGGATTCCGCAGCAGTCGACGGCGGTTACCGTTTGTGGTTATTTTTGTTTGGTTCGTCTTTATTACTTTTTCTAGGTAGGGTAAATAGCGAAAAGTGTTTGCCAAAAATTCCGTGCCCCAAGGCGAGATGCATTCAAGGTCATGTGCGTGGTGGAATTCGTTATGTCGGTATAGAAATATTGCACATTTCAATAGGTTCTTAGTGAAAACTAAGTGGCCGGCCATTAGACCGAAGGTCATTACGCCGAATGGTCACTAGGCCGATTGGATACTAGGACGAATGGTCATCAAGCCGAACTGTCATTCGCTGAACTAAATTTTCAAGATTACACGAGATTGATATATTTTAGAAATTTCGCGGGCCTCAACAAATATTAAAATTCAAAAAAGTTTTGGAGATTCACGAATTTCTATGAATTTTCCAGCTTAACCAGGCGCAGTGACGACAAAACACCGGTTCAGCACCGGTGCGGGTTTTTAAAAAATACCAATGTGCTGAACCACATGTACGATATTGGCGTCTGTTCGGTTTTGCTGTTGTAATTTAAACCGCACCGTGTTCACCAGTTCGTTGCACACGGTGTGGTTCTGGTTTGCAAGTACCGGTTTTAGATTCACAAGGATTATGTGAATTGAAGAACATAATTCAAGATGGCTTCCATTTAATTTTCTATACGTCATCTCGATTCCGAAAATACCCATATTGAAGGGAATTTGACAGTATGTCCCAGTTTTTATATAACCAGAAGCCACCATCTTGGATTTGAAGATGGCGTCAGAAAACAATTTCCGAATAAGAATCTCACCATATTTAATAATATTTGACAATATTTCCCAGTTTTTATATAACAAGGAGTCGCCATCTTGGGTGTCAAGATGGCGTCGGACATCCATTCCCGGGCTCTATGCGTCATCCCGATTCCAAAAATACCCACATTGAAGGGACATCGATTTCCGATCTTTAGGTCTGTCGGTCTTCCCGATTCAGAATCTACCAATAATTAAGGGTATTTGACAGTATTTCCCTGTTTTCACATGGCATCGGTTATCGAATTCCGGACTCTAGGTGTCACCCCGATTCCAAAAATACCCATATCAAAGGGTATTGCATATAACCGAAGATAACGAATCAAGAAGACTGGTAACTTTGCCAGAATCCAAGCGACAGACACAATAGCGCTGCGCTTGACTGAAGGTGGAAGCAACGCATAGAAAAATGAGCAAATACACAAACCTTTCTTCCTAGGATGCAATCTTTGCTATCAAATTCGTTCGAAGCATTTACCTTTGAGCGGCAGATGACGCGATTTTACCTGTCTCATAGTGTTCGTATGAGAAAATGGAAGAGTTGTCAGTCTTCTTGATATGATGTCTTCGATATAACAGAAGTGGAACTTTGGATCAGAAAGTGGTCACACTATTATTTGGCGAACACTAGTGCACCTAGCGGTAGAAGGCATCTTCTCCCCGCAGTTAAGATAGGCAGCATGCTATGATAGTGTGCATTGAAAGCCCGTGTGGAACGCTACGCCGAACACAAAGCAGTACGGAAGCCCCTAACCCACCTAGCTCAGTCGAGCCTCCAGCTGTCATCGAAAATCTGTCGCAGCTCTTTAGTTCCTGCCATCCAAGTCGTCCCGGTCCTGAGTCTAGTGATGGCGATGGGGTCTTCCAAGCTGCCTATCATGGCATGTATCGTATTAGTAACGGCAATCCTCGCTCTGACGAATCTTTAATTCCTAGGACTGCACCTCTATCAAATAAAGCTGTACCTGCTTCTTCGCACTTCCTGATGTATAACCATTTTGGTGGGATCAACAGTTCTCTCTCTCTTTTTTTTTAACTTTATTAAAGAGATTTTTAGCCTTAGGCTAGTTCATCTCTACAACAGCTCTCTCACCGAGTACCAACTGGCCTTTGTTTATTGGAATTCGCCCTTCTAGACCACTGTGCATTGGGATTGAAAAAGAGTCACATATTCTATACATATTGTTAAAAATCTTAAACATGAATCAAACTATGAACTTGGATTCAAAATCAACTCAAGCCTGGAACAATTATTATGATATCAGAATTTTAAGGGTTTGGTTCGTGAACTTGGGAAACAAATTTTAATGAAGGTATAATCCAATTCTAAATATTATGTTCGATCATAGGCTTTTACAACTTTTCAAGACATGTTTTAAATAATAAAACTATCTAAGTTCTGCAGCAAATTATCAAAAATCTGAAAGTTAATTGTACTAAATGACTGAGTTTCGGTCATTTGACCATGCAAGCTGACACGACACAAATTTTCGATTGCACTGCAGAACGACCGATGACGTTTGAAGAATTCCAAGCTAAGTCTAACAGATTGTAGCCTCCTGTCTTAACAAGCATAAGTATTAGGCTGGTTATGCTCCATCAAGCTCAATCGATTCTAAATCAGGTCCTGATCATTCTCTCAAAATTTGAGTTTATTTTGATGCGAATTCATACTGCATTAGCCCTTTGAAGTTTGTATGGGAATTATGTGGTAAAAGTGAACTTTTTGTTCTCATCGTCCTAGCCCTTTGCCATAATGATTAAGGGGAAAGCTTGGAATCTGCTTTTATGCGAACATTTTTTTTAAATTTTCATTTATTTGCAAAGGCTCGATTGCGTTAGCTTTGCGGAGCCATAATTCAATGTATAATTGCATTATTTCTTATTACTAAAGTTAGTAGAACGGGGACCGAATACTCGCGGCTTACTCGAGGTTAAGGACAACCATTTTTTAACAGGTTGGATGTGAACTTGGGATAAGGTACATGAGGGTGAATTGTCGGTTTAACCTCCGTCGCCGTTGCATTGGTGAGTGAACGTGGAAGAAGCACTGCAGTGCGGACAAGTGCTCCGAATCTCGAAAGGTGAATGGACAATTGATGAGACAACTGAAACGAAACAGAAAAAGAGGCTATGTTGGGAGGGGTTTTAGAAAATTGTAAATCAACGTCATATATTCGAGATCGCGGCTAGCCAGAACGTCTCTAACGGGTGTAGTAGGTTGCTTTCCTCGGGCCCTAAGGGATTCACGCAACTCAGTTATGGCAACACAGTATAATGTACAAGACCAAACAACAACAAGGTACTCATTCCACTGCGTCCTAGCAAGAAGTACGGTCGACTTAGTTCGCGCTCCGCTGTTTTGGAAGTTTTCTCGCTATTCGCTCGATTTAAATTGTCAGTTTTTTCTCGCTTAGAGTTCCTAGCTAAATAATTAACTAAAAGTGAGTTTTTTTTCTGAGAAGAAAGTGTGTTTTCGGCATCATCGGAAGGAAAATTGTTTTTACGATTGCCAATTCGCCAACCATTTTGCGCACCATCGGTGCGTGGTAACGCATACCTGCACACGTATCATCGTCATCGAGTGTCAGCATCTGCCTCCGCATTTACACCGCTCATCTATCATCGTGTGTTCAGCTGAGTGCCGACCCTCACATAAGCACACACCAACGAAGACCGCCCGCACACGCTGATCGAAGATCATCCACGCTGCGCGTCGCTCCGCTGCTGCCGTTTAAACGCTCGGTGGTAGTAGTATAGGATTATCAGATAAGTTTTTGTTCTTGTTTCTCTCTTTCGCCCACAGTTAAATTTTAAGTTTGTGTTCTGTGTTTGTAGTTTTTTTTTGTGTATTGTGTCCGAGTGATTATCGTTTCAGTGGTAGAGCGTTTTTCGCTCCCACTAGTACGGCAAAATGGACGTTTTGTCGCAAGACGAAATGGACGTTTTGTCGGAAGATGACACCACTTTGCCACGCGATGGCAAGAAGGGTCGAAAACGTACGTCATCTCTCCCTGGTTCATCGTCTCAGTCTGGCAAAGGACAGGCTCAGATAAACCCCCGATCGCGAGCCTATCCAGATGACTCGACTGGCCCATGGGTTGTCTACTTTCAGCCCAGAAACAAACCTTTGAATGTAATGCAAATTACTAATGATCTGACGAAGCGATACTCGGCCGTGACTGAAATCACGAAGGTTAGGCACAATAAACTTCGTGTCTCCGTCTCTAACCTGAAGCAGGCTAACGAGATTGCTGCCTCCCAGCTCTTCACGCTCGAGTACAGAGTTTACATCCCAGCTCGTGATGTGGAGATCGAAGGTGTGGTCACCGAAGCGAGTCTGACCCCCGAGATCTTGGAGAAGCAGGCGGTTGGCCGTTTCAAGAACCGTTTGCTTCCTCCGGTGAAGATACTGGATGTCCAAAAACTGGGCTCAGTATCTGTCAGCGAGGGTAAAAAGAGTTTTACCCCCACAGACTCGTTCCGTGTGACCTTTTCTGGTTCAGCCCTTCCTCACTACATCGAGCTGGGAAAACTTCGACTACCTGTGCGTTTGTTCGTTCCCCGGGTCATGAACTGCCAAAACTGTAAGCAGTTGGGACATACGGCCTCCCACTGTGGCAGCAAGGCACGCTGTTCCAAATGCGGAGAAAAGCATGGGGATGACACCTGTGCAGCTACCGCACCAAAATGCGTGTACTGTAAGGGAACTCCTCATGGTATCTCGTCATGCCCGGTGTACAAACAACGCGGGGAGAAATTACAACGCTCACTTAAGGAACGTTCCCGGCAGTCTTTTGCAGAAATGCTTAAGACGGCCACGCCATCGACCAACGACAAAAATCCCTTTTCTCTTTTGTCAGATGACGAGACTGACTCTGACTTGGCTGAGGAGGGAACTTCTTTCCGTTTTTCAGCACGGAAACGAAAACGCATCCGTTCGCGGAAAGTTGAGAATGAAGAACCCCAAATCAGCTTGCCCAAATCAAGGAGTGGTGGAAAAAAGGAAGTTTCTACTCCTCCTGGATTCAGAAGAACTGACTATACCCAGGATTTTCCACCTCTCCCGGGGACATCCAAAACCCCTGATGTCCCATTTTTAAGAACAGAAGCCCCTTCTTCATCTGGGTTGTTCTCATTTGATAAAATTGTGGACGATATTCTCAAGTACCTCAATATTTCTGATCCTCTCAAAAGCGTTGTTCTGGCAATGCTTCCTACTGTGAAGACCCTCTTGAAGCAATTGACATTGAAGTGGCCCCTCATTGCAGCAATCATTTCCTTCGATGGATAATTTTCCAAACGAGGTCGGGGATTTGATCACTATTCTACAGTGGAATTGTCGAAGTCTTATTCCTAAATTAGACTCTTTTAAGTTTTTAGTTCACAATAATGATTGTGATGCATTTGCTCTTTGTGAAACTTGGCTCTCTTCAGATATAGATCTTCCTTTTTATGATTTTAACATTATTCGACTGGATCGTGAGGATTCGCGTGGAGGAGGGGTACTTTTGGGGATCAAAAAGTGCCATTCTTTCTATAGAGTGAATCTTCCACAATTTACAGGTATTGAAGTTGTCGCATGTCAGGCTATTATTAAAGGTAAGAGCCTTTGTATTGCTTCTGTTTATATTCCTCCTAGAGCCGTTGTTAATCGAAAACAACTTTCAGATATATGTTCAGTACTTCCTGCTCCACGGTTGATTATGGGAGATTTTAATTCCCACGGTACAGGCTGGGGGGAACTGTATGATGACAACCGTTCTACTGTTATATATGACCTCTGTGATAACTTCAATATGACAATTCTTAACAATGGAGAAGTAACACGTTTGGCTGGACCATCTTCGAATGGAAGTAAATTAGACCTCACACTTTGCTCTAACTCATTATCGTTGGATTGCACGTGGAATGTGATCCAGGATCCCCACGGTAGTGATCACTTTCCGATCAAAATTTCGATTGCCAGTGGGTTCAATCCGTCGGAATCCGTTAACGTCGCGTACGACCTC
The DNA here is from genome assembly GCF_037179485.1 of Ochlerotatus camptorhynchus. Lineage (NCBI taxonomy): Eukaryota > Metazoa > Arthropoda > Insecta > Diptera > Culicidae > Ochlerotatus > Ochlerotatus camptorhynchus. Next base: position 16,913,961 of record NW_027040818.1, on the reverse strand, counting down.
ACCCGTAATATCGATTGGACAACGTACAAGACCGCGATAGAGGAAGCCGTGTCGTCGGTAGAAGGGCTTCCACCGTTGGAGGAATATAACTTCCTCTCCAATTTGATCTTGGACAGCGCGCTTCGAGCTCAAACTCGGCCGGTTCCTGGAACGTCTTTGCGTAGGAAACCTCCTTCCCCTTGGTGGGACCACCAATGCACTGAGGTTTATCGTAAAAAGTCCGACGCGTTTAAGCTTTTCCGGAAACGTGGAACACCCGTGTATTTCGAAGCGTACTCGGCTCTTGAACGCGAACTCAAGAGCCTCATCAAAGCCAAGAAACGCGGATACTGGCGGCAATTCGTGGACGGATTATCGCGCGAAACGTCGATGAATACGCTTTGGAACGCGGCGCGAAGGATGCGTAACCGGTCTTCGAACAACGAGAGCGAGGAGTACTCAGATCGTTGGATTCTCAAGTTCGCGCGAAAAGTATGTCCTGATTCCGTGCCGGCACAGATGATTCCTCGCGAAACGACGAATTCTGTAGACGAGATCAGCCAGCCTTTTTCAATGCTGGAACTCTCACTCGCGCTCCTTTCGTGTGGCAATTCGGCTCCGGGGGCTGATAGAATCAAGTTCAACTTGTTGAAGAACCTCCCAGACGTCGCTAAGAGGCGCATGTTGAACTTGTTTTGTCAGTTCCTGGAGCTCAATATTGTTCCGGATGATTGGAGGCAAGTGAGAGTTATAGCCATTAAAAAGCCTGGAAAACTCGCTTCAGATCATAACTCGTATCGTCCCATTGCAATGTTATCGTGCATTCGAAAATTGTTGGAGAAAATGATCCTTTTTCGCTTGGACAAATGGGTTGAGACGAACCACCTACTCTCAGATACTCAATTTGGATTCCGTAGGGGCAAGGGAACGAACGACTGTCTCGCGTTGCTTTCCACAGAAATTCAGTTGGCTTTTGCTAAAAAAGAGCAAATGGCTTCTGTATTCTTGGATATCAAGGGGGCTTTTGATTCAGTATCGGTTGAAGTCCTTTCAGACAAACTCCACGCTTGTGGCCTTTCTCCATTAATAAATAACTTTTTGTACAATTTGCTGTCAGAGAAACATATGAGCTTTTCTTATGGAAACTCTACAGCTTCTCGATTTAGTTACATGGGTCTCCCCCAGGGCTCATGTTTAAGCCCCCTTTTGTATAATTTCTACGTCAGAGAAATTGACAATTGTCTAAGTGACAACTGCACGTTGAGACAACTTGCAGATGACGGCGTAGTGTCTATGACAGGGCCCAAAGGGGTCGACCTGCAAGGACCCTTACAGGATACCTTAGACAATTTGTCTACTTGGGCTATTCAGCTAGGTATCGAATTCTCCACGGAGAAAACTGAGTTGGTCGTTTTTTCTAGGAAGCATAGCCCAGCACAACCAAAGCTTCAAATTTTGGGTAAGCCGATCACTCATTCTATGTCCTTCAAATATCTTGGGGTCTGGTTCGATTCAAAATGCACCTGGAGATCCCACATTGAGTATCTGAGACGAAAATGCCAACAAAGGATCAATTTTCTCCGAACAATTACCGGAACGTGGTGGGGAGCCCATCCGCAAGATCTTCTAACGTTGTACCGGACAACGATTTTATCGGTTTTAGAATACGGTAGTTTTTGTTTCCAGTCGGCGGCTAAAACTCACATCATCAAACTGGAACGTATCCAGTATCGTTGTCTTCGTATCGCGTTAGGATGCATGCACTCGACTCATACGATGAGTCTAGAAGTGTTAGCGGGCATGTTGCCACTATCGGATCGGTTTTCGGAATTGTCCCTCAGGCTCCTCACCCGTTGCGAAGTTATGAACCCACTGGTAATCGAAAACTTTGATAAGCTTCTTGAGCTGAACCCTCAAACTCGTTTTATGTCATTGTACTACGTGTACATAACACAGGATGTCAGCCCTTCACAGCATAATCCTCATCGTGTATGCTTCTCCGACTTCGGCAATTCAGTTAGTTTTGATTTATCTATGACGCGGGAGATTCGTGGGATCCCAGAACATCATCGTTCCATGATTGTTCCGTCAATTTACGCTGCAAAGTTTGGCCAAGTTGATTCCGCAAGATCGTTCTTCACAGATGGATCACTAATAGAGTCGTCCGCTGGTTTTGGTATTTTTAACGAATTTCATAGCGCCTCTCGAATGCTTCAAGCTCCTTGTTCCGTATATGTTGCTGAGCTGGCGGCAATACATTATACGCTAGAAACGATCGCCTCACTTGCACCAGATCATTATTTTATTTTTACGGATAGTCTCAGTTCTGTCGAGGCTATTCGATCCATGAGGCCGGTAAAGCACTCCTCGTATTTTCTCATGAAAATACGAGAGCTTTTAAGTGCTTTATCTTTAAGATCTTTTGTCATCACCTTTGCATGGGTCCCATCTCATTGCTCGATTCCGGGCAATGAGATGGCTGACTCACTTGCTAAGGTGGGCGCTATGGAAGGCGATATTTACGATCGACAAATCGCCTACGATGAATTTTTCTTCATTTATCGTCAACAGTCACTCGTCAGCTGGCAGAATAAGTGGAGTGAAGGGAGTTTGGGACGATGGCTATATTCGATCATCCCTAAGGTGTCGAAGAGTTCTTGGTTCAAGGGGTTGGATGTGGGTCGAGACTTCATTCGTCTGATGTCCAATCACTATTCGTTAAACGCTCACTTGTTTCGTGTTGGGCTGGGAGGCAGCAATCTCTGTGAATGTGGACAAGGTTACCAAGACGCCGATCACATCCTTTGGTCTTGTGCTGAGCATCGTGGAGTCAGATCTGAGCTGTGCGATTCCCTTCGGGCTCGAGGTAGACAACCTAATGTTCCAGTTCGGGATATTTTGGCTAGACGCGATCTGGAGTTTATGAAACTCATATATGTTTACTTTAAGAATATTAACATTAGATTGTAAGTTTTATTAACCTTGTGTTTAGTTTGTATTTTGTACGTGTGGGTTTTTTTATGTTTGTTTTCAAGATGAATAGAAATTAGTTCATGTTTTAGGATTAATTTAATATTTGTATAATAAATCATATTTCAAACCTCCTTCTCCCTTTCCCCATCCAAAAAATTGTAAATCCCTACTAACCTCGAGACAACCGCGAGTATCCGGTCCAGCTCCTTTAACTTTAAATATAAGAAATCAATAATGTATAACAAAAATGATAACTCGGCTCTGTAAAGTTTATTCGATTGAGCCTGTACAAATAAAGTAATTAATAAAAAAAAAAAAAAAAAACAACAAGGTACTCCCCCAAATTCTATGCCGCCGGACCAAATTCTCGCGATTCAGCAGGTTCTGCAGAAATGCCGCGAATACAACGTGCCCACATATCATTTGTTTCAAATCCGCATACGACACAATCGATCGAGATCAGCTATGGCAGATTATGCACGAGTACGGATTTCTGGATAAACTGATGCGATTGGTCAAGGCGACGATGCATCGAGTGATGTGCGCTGTTCGGGTATCGGGGACACTCTCGAGTCCCTTTGAATCTCGAAGGGGGTTGCGGCAAGGTGATGGACTTTCGTGTCTGCTATTCAACATCGCGTTAAAAGGTGTGATCAGAAGAGCTGGGATAGACACGAGTGGCACGATCTTCAGGAAGTCCATCCAGCTTCTTGGCTTCGCCAATGAAATCGACATCATGGCACGGAACTTTGAGACGATGGCGAAAACTTACATCAGACTGAAGGCTGAAGCTAGGTGGATTGGACTTGCCATCAATGCATCGAAGACAAAATACATGAAAGGAAGAGGTTCTAGGGAAGACAATGTTAGCCTCCCACCCCGAGTTGATACCAGCAGAGAAATTCAAAGACGCATTATGGCAGGGAATCGTGCCTACTTTGGACTCCGGAGGACGCTCCGGTCGAATAAAATTCGCCGCCGCACGAAGTTGACTGTCTACAAGACGCTGATTAGAGCGGTGGTCCTCTACGGCCACGAGACCTGGACTATGCTCGTGGAGGACCAACGCGCCCTTGGTGTTTTTGAATGGAAGGTGTTGCGTACCATCTACGGTGGAGTGCAGATGGATGACGTAACGTGGAGGAGGCGAATGAACCACGAATTGCACCAGCTGCTGGGAGAACCATCCATCATTCACATTGAAAAAATTGGGCAACTATGGTGGGCTGGGCACGTCGTAAGAATGCCGCACGACGACCCAGTAAAAATGGTTCTAGAAAGCGACCCAACAGAAACAAGAAGAAGAGGCGTGCAGCGGGTAAGATGGATCGACCAAGTAGAAGGTGACCTGCGGACCCTTCGCAGACTACGAGGCTGGCGAACTGTGGCCATGGATCGAGTAGAGTGGAGACGACTTCTTCGGACAGCAGAGGACAACAAGGCCTTAGCCTGATTGGTAAGGTAAGTAACCAAACAACATGCTCGATGTCGTGGTAACCGTCACCACAGGCGCATAGATTGCTGTCTGAGAGTCCAATCCGATAATGAAAAGTGATTGAACATGAGCCTAGACATGACGTGGAGAAAGTCACGGTCCATGCCCAACCCTTTAAACCATAGAGTGTAGCCATCTTCCCAAATCACCATCATTCCACTTGTGTTGCCAGTTGCTTAGGACTTGCTGACGAATTGAGAAAAAATCATTGAAGGCGATTTGTCGCTCGAAAATGTCGCCTTCCATAGCGCCCACCTTAGCCAACGAGTCCGCTTTCTCGTTACCCGGAATAAAGCAATAAGAAGGGACTCAAACCAAGGTGATAGTGTAAGAGCAATAAGATAAAGCACTAAGGGTAGATCGTATTCCAAACAGGAAATACGACGAGTGCTTCATCGGCATCATTGAACGAATAGCCTCCAGTGAGCTTAGGCTGTCCGTGTAAATGAAGTAATGGTCAGGGGGAAATGAGGCAATTGGCTCTAACGCGTATGATATAGCTGCTAGCTCCGCAAATTAAACTGGGCAGGGCTTCTGAAGTTTATAGGAGGCGCTATAGTTCATATCTATCAAGTACCGCCACGTCAGTCAAGAGAAGAGATTTTTCACAGATAGGTCAACCATAAATGCGTCCACTGGTTTTGGAGTATTCAATAAAGTTCTTATTGAATACTCCAAAACCAGTGGACGCATTTATGGTTGACCTATCTGTGAAAAATCTCTTCTCTTGACTGACGTGGCGGTACTTGATAGCGAAAATTGAGGGAACAACCATCGAACGATGAGGATCTAGTATTCCATGGATTTCTTGCTTCATGGTCAAATCAAAATGTACAGAGCAGGCTTGGGAATTGTCAACCTCATGACGATAAACTATGTAACAAAGACATAAAAAACGTCAACGTTCATCTGACAAGCACGATGCAACAAACTTCTGCATGAAAGACTGATCTACTGGGCTGTCTCTCGACGAAACATTTTCTAGAGGAACTGGAGAAGTCTTCGAAGCCTGCACGATTGGGGTTGAACGAAAACGGCCCAACCTCCACCCTAGTAGTACGCTTGTCATAAATCGGTTGTGGCAACTTCTATACAACTTACTGCAGTCATAAACAACTTATTGTGACGGAAATGTGCTACTCGGGCAGTGTCATGTATTCGTAGTACACATTCATGAATCGAGTTTGCGGATTTCCGTCGAGCAACTTCTCAAAGTTCTCTATTATCAATGGATTTATAACTTCGCAACGGATGAGAAACCGGAAAGACAGCTTAGCGAAACGATCTGTTAAGGGGAGTACACCCGCGAGTACCTCGAGACTCATCGTATGCGTCGAGTGCATACAGTCTAACGCGATACGCAGACAACTATGCGAACATTTTATCAGCTTTAAATATAGTCTCCAACAGAATCAGTATGGTTTGCCACGCATATCAAATTAGGCTTATGCTCAAGCGGTAGCTAAATAATTTCAAAGTTAACTGTACAGATAAATAAGTGATTTCAGCTTTGCCCAAAACTATTCGTGGCTATAACAGCATGACTGCTGGGGATCAGTTGCTATCAAAAGATTTAAATTCTGAGTTAGCGTGGAAAACGTTATCGATTTTCATCCTCATGGGATAAACCCACAGATATCTGGTATAAATGTGGATGATTTCGAGAGACAAACACACATACATTTGTGGTTGATTCCATAAAACGCCGATATTAAAAAATCTGGAAGTGTAGTATGAGGGAGTACAATTCTGCAAGAAAACGCACCTGTTTTCCTCCATTGTCCAATAACCAAACAAGGTTTGTTAATTAACAATAAATAAATACCTAAACTACGACCCTCAGTTCATCAGCTAATCAGCATACACCATTCAACCGAGACGGCAGTTAAATGATCCACACACGCATAAAAATCAACCAACTCCATATGGACCACAACGTTATTCCGTAATGCTCAAAATACCAGACAGTCTCTTAATACTTTTTAATTAAATATTACATCCACTTCGCAATATAATAATAATGTTAGGACCATCATATCATGTACGTGGCATTTGGATAATGTTTGACCTTGATAATCAACTTTTGAAAGTGCCCGGATTTGTGGACTAAGTGTCCGGATTTCGGTACATTACGGTACTAACTATCAGATGGCCATAGTTCACATTGTAATCGATTCCCATATCGTCCGCTTTTGTCATACCATCATCGTTGCATCGATCGACCACCAACCGCCAGTGGGGGAAGTTGCGTTGCTCGAACCATAAAAACTCTTCTGCATCCGCACCAACCAACCAACAACAACAACAACAACTTGGTGCGAGATGGATACGCTCGATTGCAGTTGGTGGTGTCATAAAATGCCGTCCGTCTCCTGCACCCCGGGCGTTCCTGCATCGCTTGATTCTGATGTTCATCCAAAAGTGATAACCTTCCAGTTGTGAACATATAGGAGCAGCTATAAAGGTGTACCTCGTCATCGCCGCTGTTGTGTGTCCGCTTATTTTTATGGCTATCTCACCGAGTGTTGTGCGGTGCCACTGCGATTGCATCACATTGTTGCAGATGGGCAGAAGATCTTGAAACTGACAAGCTGACTGGCGGGATGTACGTTGGAACGTCAATTGTCTGCCGTGGGTACCTACCGAAGCAGGTGTCAACTGTCAAATCTCAGAACCCGCACCCAATGTGCACTGCGGGGATCATTGATGTGTAACGATAAATTTAGCGGCCAACACCGGAAGGACGTTCATCATGGGATCGGACGCATTCCACACTTGTGTTGTTGATGCGAAGGCGGAGGCGGAAGTGTCACGCCCTTTCCTTTGCATTACCTACTAGTAACGGGCAAACAGGGGTATTACACAAAAACCACACCGATGGTGGACGAGCACGGGTACATGAACATGGGATGCTGACGCTATTTGTTGGTGATGATGAGGCACTATTTAACGCTTCACTTGTTCCGGATCATCAACCAATGCTGGTATTGTTGTTGTTGTTATTGTTGAATGATACATTTTTAGATTGATACTGATGATGATGATGTATGCCTTTGCTTTTTTTGTCGATGTACTGCCATGAGAAATCCAACAAAGTCTAGTAAATTCACCTTCTTCATAAATAAAGCTAATCTACGTAAAATGTATAGTAAATACCAAAGTTAGTAAAAGAGGTGGTCGATTATCACGGCTTACAGGACGTTAAGGGGTGCAATCCATCAACAGGTGATCAAGGAAAAGGTTACTTAAGCAAGGATGCGATTGATATATATCCCAATAGACCACTTGAAAATACGATCCCATCTTTTCGCTCATTCCATTCCAGCACCCTTAATTCGGAAATCAAACAAATCATCAATGCGTTCAACATAGGTTTTGGAGCGCAACGCCGTCGCCATCGTCGTTAGGCAAAGTCATAAATACCAAACTCGCAACTCACAACTCTACCTTCCTCCCCCATAGGAAAAAGGGCTTGGCAATTGCTCTGGGACCGGAAAACCAGTGATCCACGACACGGCTGCATGAGTCGCGCTTATGTTGTCTATCGCAACACAATACACGCGTGAATGGCAATAAAGCAGATTGAACGATTCAGTCACTCGTATTATATATTTGCATTGCACTATACTGCTGCTGCTGCTACTGCTGCCTTTAATTCGACAAAAGACCCCATAAAGTCATTGTTGTTTGTTTTAGAGTTTTTCAAATCGAACATGGTGGAATGTGAGGGGCAAGGGGAAAATGGAACGCAGTCGATTGGCCCAACCCAGAGATCGCTTCCGAAGTTAATACCTACCAAGAGACAATAGTGTTCAATTGCGGACATAACGGGGGGCACGAAGAGGTGGGAATTCAGATGTCGCATGATTGAGGCAATTTTCAGAGTATTTGATCTTCCAAATAGAATGTTTTATGATCAAGAGCGATTTCAAGATTCGGCGTAAGATTGCAGAACATGGTTCATGTTGTTGGTCGTGGCAGTAAAAGTGTATCATCTGATATCTACGGCATATTTGAATGAACACCTTGATGCAAAATTAGCAGGACTTGTTTGAAAAGTTCACGATAACTTGCATGTAATTTTAGAACAGGGGTTTGGAAATCATGCTACATGGATTACGCACTCCGCCAAGTATCTACTGTTGCATGCCGTTTTCGTGCGCTTTTGGAATAGTAGGGCTAGTTACGGATGTCACTTCACGGTGAAAACTTGTCACTTGTCGTTACGGTGAAGTGATTCCCATTTTATTTGTACGGCCTTATTCTGAGTATCACTTCCTTATCGCCGTGCAGTGACACCCGTAATAAAGCCCAGCATCTCAATCATTGATTTTGGAGGTAATATTTTTTAGGATAAGTTTTTACATATTTAAAAGCACTTCTTTTGGTGTGGATGGTTTGGTGATTAACTCACTCAACAGTGAGATAAATATATGTTTTTTTTTTATCAGATTCAGATAGAAACTTAGCGCCAACTGGAAAGCTGTAGCAAATACATTCTACAAACATATATTGCAAGTTTTTTTTTGTTCATTAATTTATTTGATAAGGCTCAACCGAATTAACTTTACAGAGCCGAGGTCACTATACAATACATTTTAAAACTATAGTCAAAAGGTACAACACAATAAACACTTTATCTTCCGCTATCCAAAAAGCCTCCTCCATCAGAACTGGAGCCGCTTCCAGTAGTTTCATTGTATGACAAATTGTTGTACGCCAACGAGGGTCAGAGCGCGTCCATTGCAGCAATGGACGCAAAACGTGGTCAGCACTCACACACTCATCACGAAACGGTTGCTTTCCAAAGTGATGAAGAACTATGAGGAGGACCACAAAATGGTTGCTGCCGAGAAAACAGACGATCGCGTAGCACACATCGAGAGTGGCCTGCTTTTGTCGACAGCCGAGTGAACACTGATTTTGCAAGTTACAATACATACTTTTGCAGAACAAAAAAGTTATTGCAAAATATCCGATTGTTTAATGGGTATTCTCAAACTATATTTTTTGACGTAGGACTACGTCTGCGATTTCTATACGGGGGTACACTTTGTGAAAACCAAAAATGGAACATATTTTAAAATTATGAAAGATTTTGAACGCTTTCAGCTGTCCCTGGACCAACTTCAATAATTTTATCACCAATCGATCAGAAATATTCCTACGCATCTGTTAAATTTAAGACTTTATCATTTTTCAAAATGTCACTATTGAAAATTGCATGAATGTGCAACTGTTGCTATGATAATTAAAATTATCACCGATTGCCTGCAAAAATCGATTTCCCTAACACAGATTTCAAATGTGGAATTCCAACCGGTTTCACTAAAAGGTGTTTATTCAATCACTGCGTGGGGAGTGGTGGTGTTCTCCAGTACACAAAGAAAGGCTGCCTGCAAACAGCGAGCTGCAGCCCACATGAGCATCCATAGAAAGAGGAAGAAGCTACACCGCTATTGATCGGAATCAGTAGCTCTTCGTGAGTCGCTGTGGGCCATCTAAGTCATGCGCGTCATACTAAAGAGTATAAAAAGAGAGAACCTCGCTAAAATTCCTATTCCAACACAAGCTCCTGCTGTAGTTGACAAATAAGATTTATGTCATAAGACCACGTAGTCCTACGTCACCATTGCGTATAATCCCATAGGGCTGTCCCTTGTTGCTTTTGTTCAAAAATGATAAAAACTTTTGTCTATAGGAAACTTTATCTGTGTTATGTTGATAACTAGCTATTTTCAACATGGAGGCGAACCAGCCCAAGGCTGAAAGCCTCCCTAATAAAGATAAATAATAATAATAATATTTTCAACAAGTCTCTATTTTTTTATATAATATTTTTTAAATAAACTCTAACAGCTGACTTCTGCAAATATTCTTGCAAAGAAGGGAAGATGGCTTTTATGGCCTATGGATTTAAAGATAGGGACTATGAATTGTATTATCCTGTTTTTAAATTTTTCTAAGATCTCCCCGATTATTTTTCAAATTTAGTTCTCAAATTTGTATTGTAAAAAAAATGTTTCGAATAAATGTAGTTATTTTGTTCTTATTAAATTCTTCAATTCCATTTTAAAATTCTGTCCGCATTGTAAATTCTCAACTTCAGTGTTCAATTTCATTTTTCAAATTCAATTTCTCTCAACTCAATTTCCGATTTCTTTTCTCAAATTCTTTTTTTTTCAATTTCAAGTTACAGTTTTAAGCTTTAAATTTAAATCTTAAATTAAATTCCTTAATTCGCTTTTAAAATTGAGCTCTTATTATAAATTATGTAGTTCGATTCTAAAACAAAATTCTTAAATTTAATAAAGAAATTCAGTATTCATTATTCCAGATCCAGTCTACAATTTAATTTTCTCGTTCAATTCTCAGTTTTATGTCTCAAATTAAATTCTCAAATTTAAATTTCAACATAATTTCCCAGATTATAATCACACATTCATTTTCCAAATTATTTTCTCAAAATCTATCGACTTAAATATTCAATTCTAAAATTTAACTCCAAAATTAAAATTCCTGATAACTTTCTCAAATTTGATTTTAAAATTTTATAATAAAACTGCTTATCTTGGATTCAGTCCTCATTTCTTATTTCCAATATCAAACATCAAATTAAGTCCTCTATTTATGCTTACAAATTATAAACTCAAACTCAGTTCTCATATTCAATTATATAATTCAATTCTCAAATTGTACCATCACATTCAATTTCCAAATCAAATTTTAAAATTTAGTTAAATCAATTACAATTTTCAAGTGAAGTACTCAACTTCTAATCTCAAATTCAATTCCCAAATTCTATTCTCAAAAACGGTCCTGAATATCTTTTCTCTAATTCAGTTCACAAAATCAAAAGTCGAATTATTTTCTGGAATTCGTTGCAGTTATTAAATCGTTTTTACAGTTCTCAAGTCTCAAATTAAAATTTCAAATTCAAAACTCAAATTCAATTCTCTAATTATTTTCTCAAAATCATTCAGCATTTTAATTCAATTCTTGCATTATTTTCTCAATTTCAGTCGGCAATTTCAATTCAAAATTTTTAAAATCGGACTTCTCAAGTTTAAAATAAAGTTCACAATATTAATTTAATTACAATCTCACTTTCAGTTTTCAATTTCAAGCTCACATTCAAATCACAAATTCAACTCTAATAATCAATTCTCACAATATTTTCTCAAATTCAGTCCTTAGTTTCAGTTCTTAAAATCAATTCTCAAATTCAGCTCTCAGTTTTAATTTTTTAAATTAATAAGATTCCAAATCTTAATCTAAGCACTACAATTCAATTCCAATTTAAATTCTTAAATTAAACTGTCGCATTTAGTTTCCAAGTTCTCAAATTCAATTTTCAAATTCAATTTTCAAATTCAATTTTCAAATTCAATTTTCAAATTCAATTTTCAAATTCAATTTTCAAATTCAATTTTCAAATTCAATTTTCAAATTCAATTTTCAAATTCAATTTTCAAATTCAATTTTCAAATTCAATTTTCAAATTCAATTTTCAAATTCAATTTTCAAATTCAATTTTCAAATTCAATTTTCAAATTCAATTTTCAAATTCAATTTTCAAATTCAATTTTCAAATTCAATTTTCAAATTCAATTTTCAAATTCAATTTTCAAATTCAATTTTCAAATTCAATTTTCAAATTCAATTTTCAAATTCAATTTTCAAATTCAATTTTCAAATTCAATTTTCAAATTCAATTTTCAAATTCAATTTTCAAATTCAATTTTCAAATTCAATTTTCAAATTCAATTTTCAAATTCAATTTTCAAATTCAATTTTCAAATTCAATTTTCAAATTCAATTTTCAAATTCATTTTTTAAATTCAATTTTCAAATTCAATTTTCAAATTCAATTTTCAAATTCAATTTTCAAATTCAATTTTCAAATTCAATTTTCAAATTCAATTTTCAAATTCAATTTTCAAATTCAATTTTCAAATTCAATTTTCAAATTCAATTTTCAAACTCAATTCTAATATTAAGTTTTCAATTTCCAAATGTTCTCAAAATCCGTTCTCAATTTTATTCTAGGATTCCAATCTTAAATTCAATTCTCACATTAAATTCCCAAAAAAAATTATTCGCTAATTCGATTTTCAATTCTCAAATTCTAAACCCAAATTTCATTCTAAAATTCTATTCTCATATTCGTATCTCAAATTCAGTTCTCAATTTAAATTCTTAGTTCACTGAATGCAGTTCTCTTTTTTATTTCTTAACTCGTTTCTCATTTCTAATTCTTACTTTAAAATCACACATTTACATCATAAATTCAATTCCAAAATGCTATTCGCAAATTACTCTTTTTCTATTCTTAAATTTGAATTTCAGATTCAGCTTTAACTATAAATTTTTAAATTTAATCCTCAAATTAATTTCTTTATTTATATTCTTCACAAAAATTCCATTCAAGATTCTCTAATTAAAGTCTCACATTCAATTTTCAAGTACATTTGAGAAACTTTCAGGCATTAAAGATTTGAAATTGAGGGCTGAATTCAAGAATTGAAGTTGAGAATTGAGTTTGAGATTGAGTTTGAGAAAATCAATTCTTAAAAGCACATCTCAAACTCAATCCTCAACTTCAATTCTTGAATTCAGCCCTCAATTTCAAATCTTTAATGCCTGAAAGTTAATAATAATTATCAATGACTATTATTGAATTCTTCTCTCATACTCGATACACCTTTTAATCCGTTTCACCAGCTCACAAGTTTCAAATATATGTCTCAAATTCAGAACTGTAATTCAAATCTAAATAATATTCTCAAACTCTTTAAATTCTTAATCTTAAATTCAGTCCTCAATTTCATTTCTTAAATTTAAAAATCTTAGAGTTTATAATAATTATGAATTCAAATTCTTAGCTGTTACAAATCCATTTCAACTGTTTATAAGTCTCAAATGTATGCCTCAAGTTCAAAACTTAAATTCATATCTTAAATTCTATTCTCAAATGCTTGCCTCATATTCAGTCCTCAATTTTTATTCTATTTAGTTAATTTTCTAGTCTCAAATTTAGTTCTCAAGTTAAATTTTCAAATTCCATTCTTAAATTAATTTTTTTTTTTTAATTTTATGCTCAAATTCAGTTCTCGTTTTCAATTCTCACATCCAAATGCCACAATCTTAAATTCAAATCTTGAATTAAACTCTCAAATTCAATTGTCAAATGCAGTACCCAATTTAAATTCTTAGATTAAATTCTCCAATTCAGTTCTCTTTTTCAAGTTTTGAATTATTTTTTTCAACTCCAGTTCTTAATTTAAATTCTCCGATACAATTCCAATCCCGATTCTCAAATTCTACTCCTTAATTAAATTAAGAAATATTATTTACAAATTCAATTCTCAATATTAGTTTTCAAGTTCAATTCTCAAACTCTAAATTTACGTTCTCCAATAAAAATTCAATTCCGATTCTTAATTTCAACTTTCACATTCAATTTCCGAAGTCTATACTCTCAAGTTCAGTCCACTATTTCAATTCGAATATAAATTAAAGGGGAAATGGGTCTAATATTGGCCTATGGATCTAAGATTGGGCTCATCGCTAAAAATCAGCTGTTTATCAATTTTATCTAGATGAACGCGTCCTTGGAAAGGTACTAATGGATATTTTTGGTCGCTATTGAAAATTTAGTCGATTGCTGAATTTATGTATGGGTCCAAATTAGGGGCATTTATTCCGGCATTACTTCCATTTCCCCTATTTAATTCAAATTCAATGCAAATTCTAAACATTTTCTAAGTAAAACATAATTTGATTGTTCTTTGATTTACGCTCGTAATTTGTCATAAATTTGCAATTGATTTTAATTAGTAAAGTAAATTATCATCGAATATACGTTGTTTAATTCAAACACAAATTCAAAGCATATTTATAGCAAATTCAGTGTCAATTTAAGGCTAATTTAGTGCAATTTTTTCAAAACTCGATCAGGACATCTATATCTGCGATGCACGGAAAATTCTGCTTTGATTCAGTAAGATGCTCGGAAGCTTAATAGCTTCATAGAAGATTGATGAAGATGTCGAAGATATTGAAGATCTCTTGCTTAAAGATGAAAAGCGATGCGAATAAATGGACTTAGATGTGATAATTAAACGAAGATTTTACGTAGATAAACTCAGGTAAGCTCGAGATTTTTCGATCATCTTAGGAAAAGAGTTTACATGCTTCTATCAACTGTTTTTAGTTTAACACAAATTCACTATAAATCTGTGCAATTTCAACACAAATTCAATGCCAATTCAATGCAAATTTAACGCAAATTTATCACTAAAGTGTCATAAATTCAATGGCGTTCAAAGGAAATTCAACGCAAATTAAATGGAAATATATCGCACGCATATTAAACACCAATTTAATCCAAAATTATTGAAAACCCAACGATATTAATCACAAATTCAGCAAAAATTCAATGTAAATTTAAAGATTATTAATCGAAATCTTATAAAAATCGACCAGGTCTTCTACATCTGCGATTCACGGAAAATTCTGCTTTAATAAGATGTTCGGAAGCTTAGCAGATTGACAGAAGATTACTGAAGATGTTGAGGGTTTTGATGATTTTTTCCTTAAAGATGGAAAGCGATGAGACTTATATGTGATAATTGAAAGAATATTTTCCATAGATGAACTAGTTAGCTCCAGTTAGACCATCTTATCCCTATAAAAGCATTTCAAGTTTAATTCAACGCGAATTCATCATAAAATATATACAATTACAACACAAATTCAACGCAAATTCAACGATAATTAAACGAAAATTCATCGTGTCATAAATTCAATGGCATTCAACAAAAATTCAACGCAAACTCTGCGTTAATTTAACTTAGCTAACGCAAATTCAGAGCATTATTCAATGGAAATCTATCGCACGCATATTTAACACCAGAATAAATCCAAACTTATCGCAAACTCAACAATCCAAATCAACACAAATTAAGTGGAATCTATCAAAATTCAGTGCAAATTCAATTAAAATTAAAATTAAATTTACCAGAAATTCAAATGAAATGATGATGATGATGATGATGATGATGATGATGATGATGATGATGATGATGATGATGATGATGATGATGATGATGATGATGATGATGATGATGATGATGATGATGATGATGATGATGATGATGATGATGATGATGATGATGATGATGATGATGATGATGATGATGATGATGATGATGATGATGATGATGATGATGATGATGATGATGATGATGATGATGATGATGATGATGATGATGATGATGATGATGATGATGATGATGATGATGATGATGATGATGATGATGATGATGATGATGATGATGATGATGATGATGATGATGATGATGATGATGATGATGATGATGATGATGATGATGATGATGATGATGATGATGATGATGATGATGATGATGATGATGATGATGATGATGATGATGATGATGATGATGATGATGATGATGATGATGATGATGATGATGATGATGATGATGATGATGATGATGATGATGATGATGATGATGATGATGATGATGATGATGATGATGATGATGATGATGATGATGATGATGATGATGATGATGATGATGATGATGATGATGATGATGATGATGATGATGATGATGATGATGATGATGATGATGATGATGATGATGATGATGATGATGATGATGATGATGATGATGATGAAATTCAGTGCAAATTCAATTAAAATTAAAATTAAATTTACCAGAAATTCAAATGAAATGATGATGATGATGATGATGATGATGATGATGATGATGATGATGATGATGATGATGATGATGATGATGATGATGATGATGATGATGATGATGATGATGATAGTGGTCTACCACTCATTTTAGCACTGAGACCAGTTCGATAGCGGTGGGCTATCATCACTGTTGAACATAATCAAGCTTAATAACCTTTGATATTGTCATCAGAAAATCGCTTTATGAAGGGCCAAAAACGAATTTTTTGATAATCAATTTGCCTATTCTTTTTTTTTTGGGACACCTAAGTATCTCCTTCCAACAACTTGATCAGCTAATTGGTCAGAAAACGAGCCATCCAACAGGAAGATGCCCTAATAAATGGGGAGGAGAACCCGCCCATTATCCACGAAATGATAGCAACAGGGAGTTGACTTCTTCACTCTGATCGCTTCAATTGGGTGCCCTGATGGTCCCTCCTAGTATGTAATGTTATAACCAGATAATCAGAAGCATAACGTTTACAAAAATAGGCGTGTCGATTGAAATCTGCCGAAAATAAATGAGGGCTAAGTTGATTCTTAACATAGAAGAGTAGATGCATAGGTGAAGGATAAGAGAAAGGAGAGTCAAAGGGGTTGACATGCAGAATTAGAAGTTGTCGAGATTGAATGCGCATATTTAAATATCGTTGATCCAGTTTGTAAAGCATTCATCGCAAGTTCTTAAAAAATAATCGATAATTCAGCTGGAATTCAACGCGAATTCATTGCAATTTCAACCCAAAGTACAACCAATTCAAGAAAAATATCGTTGGCAATTCATTGCAAATTCTACACAAACTCAACATATTCAACGGAATTCATGGTAAATCCATCGTAAATTCACCGCTTAATTTACTGAAATTAATCGCAAACTCAAAGCAAATTCAATGGAAACACAATGCAAATTCAA
Organism: Ochlerotatus camptorhynchus; assembly: GCF_037179485.1. Classification (NCBI taxonomy): domain Eukaryota; kingdom Metazoa; phylum Arthropoda; class Insecta; order Diptera; family Culicidae; genus Ochlerotatus; species Ochlerotatus camptorhynchus. The sequence continues at coordinate 16,896,825 of NW_027040818.1, read as the reverse complement.
CTCAAATTCAATGCAAATGCAACGCAAATTCAACTATCATTAAACTAAAAATTCTGTGCCATTTCAATACAACTTTAATCTGAACTCATCGCAATTTATAATCAAACTCCACACAAATTAAACAAGAATCAACCGCAATTTCAACTGAAATAAACTGCGAATTCAGAGCGGCGCCAGTGATGTAGTGGTAAGCGTGATTACCTCTCACCCCAGCAGGCTTGGGTTCAATCCCAGTCAGCGCCGCCGGGATGTTCTGAGGCATAACATCTCTGAATCACGCCTTCCTTCGGAAGGGAAGTAAAGCCGTTGGTCCCCGGTTCATGAGTTGATGGGTCGATAGGTAGGGTCCAGGTGTGTGAGCTGCCTCCCTGGCGTCGGTAGCATTGGTGCTAAGCACGGAAAACAAGATCGACGAAAAATTCATAAAAAAAAACTGCGAATTCAACGAAAATTCATTGCAAATTCAACGCAAACCATTTTGCGTCAATTGCAAAATCAAGCATGATAAAATCTATCATATATCATAAAATCTATGCAATTTAAAAGAAAATTTAATGTCAATTCAATGATAATTAAACGACAATTAATCGCTAACGTGTCATAAATTCAATGGCATTCAACGGAAATTCAACGCAAATCCTGCGCAAATGCAACTCAGTTAACGCAAATTAAGAGCAAATTCAATGGAAATCTAGCGTACGCAAATTCAACGCCAATTTAATCCAAATTTAATCCAAAATCATCGGAAACTCAAGATATAATCAACACAAATTCAACGCGATTCATCACAAATTCAGCACAAATTCAATGCACATTCAACTTAAAGTATTCGCAAATTTAATGCATATTAGCATTAGCATTAGCATCGAACAAGTTGCACAATATCGTAGGTGGTACGAATTCAAAGCTATTAAGAGCAAGACGGATAGCTATTACTGGACAGATAGTAAGTAGGAAATAATTACTATCTTCCAGATAAAGACATATCCCGCTCCAACAGTTAAGGATTGTCCTGGCCACGTCCTTAAAACTGGTAGGGATAGGAAAGGAATAGATAGTCCAACATTTACTTAAGACTTTCAATCGCATATTTACCACAAACTCATTTGAAATTCATTGCGAATTCAGTGCAAATCCAATGCAAATTAATTCCAAATTCGTTGCAAATTCCATGTATATTCAACATAAATTCATCGCAAATTTACAGCAAATCAACACAAATTCATCGCAAATTCAGATTAATTGGTATCAAATTCATAGCAAATTTATCCAAAAATAATCGAAAATTCAGCTGGAATTCAACGCAAACTCATCGCATTTGCAACGCAATGTAATTCAACACAAATTAAATGCAAATTTAGTTGCCGATGCATTGTAAATCCTACGCCAACTTAACACAAATTCAACGGAATTCATCGTAAATTCATCGTCAATTCATCGCAAATTCATCGCCAAAATTACTGAAATTAATGGCAAACTCTATGCAAATTTAAAGTTAACAAAAACTTAAAGCAAATTCAATGGAAATACAACGCAAATTCAACTCACAGTAAACGAAAATTCTGTGTCAATTCAATGCAAATTCAATCTGAACTCATCGCAATTTCTAATCAAACTCCACACAAATTCAAGATGAGTTACTTGCAGATACTGAAATATGACGCGAATTCTCCGTAAATCGTACGAACATTCAACGCATTGGGTTTACCTCAATTATAAAACCATCCATGATTCATCATCGATGAATTGGAAGGTTCCTGAACCCTTAATGGCCGTATCTGATGTTTCTTGAATTGATCGATTACCTCGCACGTTAAGACAAAATCCTGTATTTATACACTTATGGTAAGATCTGACCCTGATGTCACATGATGGGTTTTGGCCCTATTTAGAAACTGGTTACTTCCCCGGAGGTATCCGGAGCATGTCCGGTTGGGGCCAATGTTGTCCTAGGTCCTCATGCATAAATGATGTAGCATTTGAGGGTGAAGGGGGGTTCAGAAGTCTTGACCGTTCATGTGTTTGGTATAGCAAAATGCGCTACTACGGTCCCTGATGTGATGTTCTGGTTTGAGACGTTTCAGATCGCTTCTAGTCTTGAACCATGTATTCAGCGGAAAGTGTTCCGGTCATGCCTCCGGAACCGGATGACTGATTCTAAAAATATTCAACGGGACCTTCCATTTACCTTCCATTTGACAATTGTTGCGTTCAATTCGGTGCAGCAGTTGCCGAGAAACACTCCTTATTTTAAAGGCGTATAAGAGCAACCTCATGTTAGACGAAAATCATTCATAAGTCACGTTTTTTAAATTCATATGTGTCATCAATAAATAGTGCCTCATGATATTCTTAAGTTTATTTGCCTCAGTGTATAGCACTCCTGGCCTCGTATACACTCAAATAAAACAACACGTCTGATCGAAGTGTTTAAGCACTTGATTTTTCATATGCTCAATCACATTTATTTTAAATGTATTTCACCATGGTTCATGCAATGTATTCTAGACGTTGATTTTGTTTTGATTGTTGATAATCTTTTTCTATAAATTTAAGTGAATCACACTACTGTTCAAAACAGATGAATTTGAAGTGATTTGCATTTCAATGCTATGTGAATTGCTTGTTCTGCACGGTAAACGTCGAAAACATGAGTTGTTACTTCATCCTTATAACTCATATATAAGAACAACCGTGGCCCAGTCAGATCGAACGAAGACAATGGCAGCAGCACACTCCAACAGTCCAAGATCAATTCTCAAATCAGACCCATTAAAAAAGGCATGTATAAGCTCCTGCCCGCTGGCAGCTTTGTTTATAAGTCGATAAAATAGAATATTGTTGAACATTGAACTATGATGTGCAAAGACACATAGACTCCAAGTGTGTCACAATTAGTACCAATAAGTGCTCAATTAAGTGATGATGATGTGTGGAATTGTTTTGAGTGTAGAAAGTCAAGCGGTCTTATACTCTTCTTTGTACACTGAGGCAAATAAACTTAAGAATTTCATAACGCTCGATTCATGAACGACGCATATGAATTTCATAAGCGTAACTTATGAATGATTTTTGCCTAACATGAGGTAGCTCTCATACTCCTTTAAGGTTCAATTTACTTTGATGCATTTTTAAAAAATTCAAAAGCAGTTTTTTTCGACGCATTATTTTAGATTTTTAGGAATCGAATAGTGCGAGCTTTTTGCAATCTGAAATAATGCGTCGGAAATAACTGCTTTTGAAATTTTCCAAAAAGCATCAAAGTAAATTGAACCTTAACCATGTATTTTCTCAAGCGTTGAAAGACGAGCGTTCAACACACAGGCCAAGAAAGGTAAAAAATGACTTTGAAAGGGCGATGAAACAGTCCAAATAACATCCGCCGTAGCCAGCATTTCATTCGGTGAGTTCCCATAATTTCACAACCCAAACATCATTTGACTAAATGTGTGCACCTTTCTTTGTGTTAACCATCGGTTACGATGCTTTTCCCACCACTTGGATCGAACACGTTTCACGTTTCACGTGCCAAGTTCCGACGCTATCTGTCTGCCTATCCCGGTGCTTACCTTCTTCGTGCTGCAGCCGGACCAGGTCACGTTTCTTGATTTTATGCTTTCGCTCGATTTCGTACTTTTTGCAAAAATACGGCAGAGGCGCATAAACGGGCGCCCGATAGCGATACTTGGCGCTATTGGACGGATCCACCAGCAGCGCCGGTTCCCCCTCCTGACGCTGCTGCTGATACTGGTGATCGTAGGCGTGATAAAACTGCCGCGGGCAGTCATCATCCAAGCCGGGCCCGTCCAACGACACCGAACCGGAGGACGGTCCATGGGTTAGATTCTGCAACAGATTGGTACCTATACGTTTGAGCAGTGAAATCGATTTTCCACCACCACCCGCACTCGACGCCGGACCACCATCAAAGTGTTGCTTCAAACTAGCCCGGTAATCTTCGTCCGATTCGGACGAGAAGCACAACGGCGAAGGACACTTGAGCTTCATCTTGCCATTTCACAACCGCACTCGCATTATCACTAACACCCAGTTGTTCGCGGGGAAAAAAACAAGATAGAGAAACGCCACTTTGATCGCGTCCAAACCGATCCCGCCAGAGTCCGCACTTTCAATGGCAGCAGTAGCACTTTCTTAGAAGTTGGGCCCGCGTCGCGTCGTTGGTCGTCGGGACGTCTCAGCCAGAGCCGGAGTAGTTGGCGAAGCCATATGGCGTGTTTGCTGCAAAGGCACGCGCGTCTGATTTCCTTTGGAACTTCACTTTGAAACCGACAGAGGAGAAGGTATAGATTTCGAACAACCGCCCGTCCGCCCGCAGCGCCCTCCCCTGCCACGGTTCGGTAAGACGAGAACGAAAAACAACAACGAGAAACAGCAATAAATAAAAACAAAACTACATCGGGTAATGAGGGATCCGGAACGACGACACACGACACGCCAGAATGTATTGCCCCGGGAGGTTCCGATCAGGCGGAATTGTTGAACTGTTTTTTTGTTATTCTGAGGGGATCCGATATGATTGAGTTCTGTTTCTGGGGAGGTGTTGGGAAAGGTATTATTGTCACACTAATGAGGCCCCTTTGCCTCGCTAGAGTTGAAATGACTTTCTTCAAAGTGAGTACCGAGAATGCGCTGCTAGGTAGATTGGTACGACAGTTGCCAATGTGTCATCCAGAGGTTCACGCTTCATTTGGTGGGGTAATGATTCTCCCGATCAATGGAGGAACTTGAAACTGATTCGATTGCACAATATGGTTGGCAGAGCTGGTTTTAAGAGGTTCATATTTGTTTTCGATTCGCTCATACGGCAAACAGCTGAAAGATGACTTATCTTCTACATACATACCATCTAGAAGTGACGAATCCGTTGTTTGGTCTTCACTTTTCAGTCCATCAGCGGAGGATGCCCTGCAAAGAGGCAAATGGGTGGATCGTCAATTTGTTGATGAAATTTGAATAAGTTTAAATTTAATTTGCGTTAAATTTGAGTTGAATATGCGATGAGTTTGTGTGGAGTTTGTGTTGAATTTGCATTGAATATGCGTTAAATTTGATTTGATTTAGCATGGAATTGATATTGAATTAGAGTTGAATTCCCATTGAGGTTGTATTGATGTTGAAGCTGTTTGGAATTCGCGGTAAATTTGCGTTGAATATGCTTAGGTTTTGCGTTGAGCTGGCGGTGAATTTGCATTAGAATTTGCGTCCATTAGCGCATCTAATTTCCGTTGAATTTGCTTTCAATTTATGATAAATTTACGTTCGTGAAGCATTGAATTATTTTAAAATTTGCTTTAAAATTGCATTGATTGTATTCTGAAGCTTGCGATGAATTTTAATAGTAGGGGAAATGGCTCTAATGTTGACCTATGGATCTAATATTGGGCCCATCGCTAAAAATATGCTGTTTTTAAATTTTATCTAGATGAACGAGTCATTGACACGGTACTAATGGATATTTTTGGTCACTATTGAAAATTTAGTCGATTGCTGATTTTATGTATGGGCCCAAATTAGGGACATTTAGACCGACATTACATACATTTCCCCAATTCCGTTGTATTTGCGTTTAGTTAGCGCTACATTTGCAGTTAATTTGTGTTGTAGTTCAGTTGAATCCGCGATTCTAACGCTTTCTTTATTAAAGAGACTTTCAGCCATCGGCTACTAATCCGCGATTAATGCCTGTTGAATTCCGTTCAATACTGAGGAGTGTGGAGTGTGGAGTTTGGTTATAAATAGGGATGAATTTGCATAAAATTTGCATTGAATTGGCACTGTATTTTCTTGTAATGTGAGTTTAATTTGCGTTGAATTTGCATTGAATTTCCATTCAATTTGATTTGAGTTTGCGGTAGCTTTAAATTTTTGTAGAGCTCACTAGGAATTTCAGCTGAATTTGTGATTAATTTACGATGAATTTCGCTACCTTATGCTGAGTTTGCGTAGAATATGCAATTAATTGGCAACGGAATTTGCATTTAATTTGTATTGAATTTGTATAACTCAACTTTAAATTTGTGATGAATTAGCGTTGAATTCCAGCTGAGTTTGCATTGAATTTTTGATGAATTTACGATGAATTCGTTGCGAATTTGTGTTAAAAATTCACGTTGAATTTTGTCTGACTTTGTGCTGGATGTGTTATAATTTTAATTCAAGAATTTGCTCCCATACCTGCATCCTACCTATCGACACATCAGAGATGTTATGCCTCAGAACATCCCGTTAGCGCCGACTGGGATTGAACCCAGGTCTGTTGGGGTGAGAGATAATAACACTTACCCCTACACCACCGGTGCCGCTTTGAATTTATGCTATGAATTTGTGGTGAATTCCATTGAATATGTGTTGATTTTAAGATGAGTTTGGATTAAATTAACATTGAATTTGTGTGCGCTGGATTTTCATTGTATTTGCTTCTAATTTGCGTTAAGATAGTTGAATTTCCGCAGGGTTTGCGGTGAATTTGCAATGAATTTAGGACGAATTCCGTTGAATTTGTGTTGATTCCGCGTTCAATTTGCAATGAACTGGCAATGAAATCTGGCGTTGAATTTGTGATGAATATGTGTTGAATTTGCTATAATTATAATTTGAGGAATTGAAGTTTGATTTGTTTGATTTGCTATGATTTGTTTTGTTGCTCCCTGGACCGCGTCTATTGACCCATCACAACCAACGGCTTAAATTCCTTCAGAAAATGCTGACGGCACCCCAGGGCTTTTGGAGTGAGAGACCGCCATGCTTACCACTACACCACCGGTGTTGCTGAGCAATGGAACTTGAATATGCATTGTATATGCCTTGAATTTCTGCTGAAATCGCAATTTGAATTTGTAATTCATTTGCAAAGAATTTATGTTGAATATTCATTGAATTTGCGCTGAATTTGTGATGAATTCCGATGAATAGGGGAACCGGCTTTAATGTTGGTCTATGGATCTAATTTTGAGCCCACCGCTAAAAATCTGCTATTTATCAATTTTATCTAGATAAACACGTCATTGGGATGGTACTAATGGATATTTTTGATCGCTATTGAAAATTTAGTCGATTGCTGAATTTATGTATCGGCCCAAATTAGGAGCATTTAGGTCGAAATTACATCCATTTCCCCTATGTGTTGAATTTATGTTGAGTTCAAGATGAATTTGGATTACATTAACATTGAATTTGTGTATGCTAAATTTCCATTGAATTTACTCTTCAATTGCGTTAACTTAGTTGAGGTTTCGCAATGTTTGCGAATTCCGTTGAATTTGTGTTGATTTGGCGTACAATTTGCAATGAACTGGCAACGGAACTTGCGTTTAGTTTGCGTTGAATTTGTGATGATTTCGCATTTAATTCCTGTTGAATTTGAATTGAGTTTTTGATGAATTTGTGATTAATTGCGTAACATTCGCGTTGAATTTAATCTGAATTTGTTATGAGTGTGTGTTGAATTTTCTTTAATTTTAAATCGAGGAATTTAAGTTGAATATGCGTTGAATTTGCTCTAAACTCACAATTTGAAATTGTAATGAAAATGGATTTAATGAACGTTGAATTTGTGTGCGCTGTATTTCCATTGAATTCGCTCATAATTTGCATCAACTTAGTTGAATTTAACGTACAATTTGCAATGAACTGGCAATGGTATTTACGTTTAATTTCTGTTGAATATAATTTACGTTGAATTTGTGATGAATTCACGTTGAATTTCAGCTGAATTTAAATTGATTTTTTGATGAATTTTAGATGAATTCTTTGTGAACTTGCGTTAACTTCGCGTTGAATTTTATCAGAATCTGTGATGAATGTAAGTTGAATATGTTATACATTAAATTCGAGAAAATGAAGTTGAATGGGCATTGAATTTACGCCAAACTTAAACTGCATTTGCATTAAATTTGCGATGAATTCACAATGAATTCCGTTAATTTTTTTGATAAATTTGCGTGAATTCATGAAGAATTTAAGTTGATTTTTTTGAATTTCGTTTAATTTGTGTTGATTTTGAGTTGAGTTTGAGATACATTTGGATTACATTTGGATTAAGTTAAATTTACGTGCGCTAGATTTTCATTGAATTTGCTCATAATTTACGTTTACTTAGGTGACTTTGCGCAGAGTATGCGTAGAATTTCCATTGAATTCCTTTGATACATTAGCGATGAATGCGCGTTAAATTTACACAGATTCGGCACTGAATTTGCGTTGAATTTGAGTTGAATTTGCGTTGAATTTAAGTTGAATTTCCGGTGATAGTGGCATTACATGTAAACCTCTTTCCTAAGATGATCGAAAAATCTCGGACTAACTAGTTCATCTACGTGAAAGCTTCGTTCAGTTATCCATTTAAACGCATCGCTTTCCAGCTTTAAGCAATAAATCTTCGACATACTCGACATCTTCATCGATTTTCTATCAATCTGCTTGGCTTACTAAGCAAAACTGAATTTTCCCTGCATCACACAAAGAGAAGTCCTGGTCGATTTGTGGAAAATTTCGATGAATTGTCGTTAACTTGACATTGAATTTGTGATGTATATGCTTTGAATTGTATTACGTAAATTAAATTATAATTTACTGTAAAAATAATGAAAGTATTTCGCATACTAAAAACAAATTCATAGCTAATTTAACACAAACTCAGAGCAAATCCCAATCAACACACATGTTATATAGCCATTTATAAAACGTTTGTATGACTGATTCCGGTTCTATAACCGTTCACTCAACATAGTTCTATGAATTTGTGTTACTTTGGATTGTACGAAAATCAAAGAATCAAGCTAAGATTTGCTTAGAACATGCTCAGAGTTTGCATTGAATTTGTATTGAATTTTGAATTGGATATGAATATTTGACTTTAAATTGAGGTCTGAACTTGAGAATATAATTTGGGAATCAAATGTGAAAGTTGAAATCGAGATTATTTTGAGAGATTGGAGAATCTCAATTCAGATCAGATGATTGTATTTATAAATAACAATTGAGAACTGAATTTTGTGAATCTTATTTAAGAATTGAAATTGATTTAGAGAAGAGTATTCAAGAATATGTTCTGGAAGTTGGATTTGAGAAATTTAATTGAGGATTCAATATGAACACAGTAATTAAGAGCTGAATTTGAGACTAGATTTTGAAAATTCATGTGAAGAACTCTGTTATAAATTAGGAGAAATTCAAATTTAAAAGTTCAGAATTGAATTTAAGCGAAGACAAGACAACTCTTCCATTTTCTCATACGAACGCTATGCAACAGGTACAAACGCGTCCTCTGCCGCTCAAAGGTAAATGCTTCGAACGAATTTGATAGCAAAGATTACATCCTCAGAAGAAAGGTTTGTGTATTTGCTCATCTTTCTATGCGTTGCTTACACCTTCACTCAAGCGCAGCCCAACTGTATCTGTCGCTTGGATTCTGGAAAAGTTGCCAGTCTTCTTGATATGAAGTCTTCGATTTGAGATAAGCAATTGAGAATAGAAATTTGGAATCAAATTTGAGTTTTGAATTTATTAATTAAATTTGAAAGCTGATTGAGAATTGAATTTGAGAATAAAATTTGGAAATTGAGTGTGACAATTCAATTCAACAATGCAATTCAAGAATTAAAACTAAGAACAGAATGTGCGAAAATTTGCAAATTTAAATTGAGTACTGAATTTGAAAATGTAAATTGAGGACTGACTTTGAGAATATTTTTTTTTTGTTTATTACTTTATTAGTACAGGATCAATCGAATAAACTTTACAGAGCCAAGTTATCATTTTTTGTGTACATTATAAATGTCTTAAATCTAAAATTAAAGGATTTGAACCGATTACTCGCGGTCTTCTCGAGGTTAGTGGATGACAATTGTTCGGATCGGGAGTGGGAAAGGAGCTTTGAGAACATTGTATGGGATTAAAATTTGAGTATAGAACTTGAAAACTGTAATTGAGAACTGAATTTGAATATTTGCAAGCTTAATGTGAGAATTGAATTTGTGAGTCGGAATTGGCACTGAATTGGAGAAATTAAATTAAGAACTGAATTTAAGAACAGAATTTTCGAATATATTTTGAAAATTTAATTTCAGAAATGAATTTAAGAACTGAAATTCCGAACTCAATTTGCGAATAGATTTTGAAAATGAATATTGAGAACTCTATTGTAAACTGTGAGAATATCGAATTAAAAATTTTAGGATTTAATTGAGGACTGAATTTGAGGTAAGAATACACGAATAGAATTTTAGAATTGAATTTTAGTTTTTAATTTGAGTTTAAATTTGACAATTGAGAAATGAATTTGAGAATAGAATTGTAAATTGAAAGTGAGAATTGGATATCAGAATGGAATTTGGGAAATTTGAGGCTAGAATTTGATAATTGAAATTAAGAAATCTTTTTTTAAACTGAAATTGAGGACTGAATTTGATATTAGGAATTGGGAATAGAATTCTACATTTGAATTTCAGTTTTGATTTTGAAGCTTAAATTTGAGAGTTGTGAACTTTATAAACGGATTTGTAAATGTAACGAATTTAAGAAAAAAAAATCAAGGATTAAAATTGAGAACTATATTTATGTATGCTAGAATTTAAAATTTTAGAATTCAATTTGAAAACAGAGAATTTGATATTTGCAATTGAGAAATGAATTTGAGAATTGGACATGAAAATTGTAGTTGATACCAACATTTGAAAAAAGAGTTTGGAAATTGAATGTGGGAGTTAAATTTGAGAATCGAGAGTGAAATTGTATTGGAGAATTTAAATGAAGAACTGAATTTGAGAATTGAATTTGAAAATAGAAAATGAGAACTGGTTTGGAGAATCGAATTTAATTATTGAAGTTTAGGACTGCATTTGGGAATTGAATTTGATAGTTGATTTTAAGATTTGAATGTAAGATTTTAATATGAGAATTGAAAACGAAAATTGGACTTAAGAAAGGGAAAAAAAACCAATTCAATATTGAAATTGAAATCTGAATTTAAGATTCAGATTTTAAGAATTAAAATTGAGGACTGCATTTGAAATCGGTTGGTTGGGTGGTTGTTTTTATTGAGAAGGTTCTTAGACGGCTACTAGAATTTGAATTAAAAATATGCAAATAGAATTTTAAAATAAAATTTGAGTTTTGAATTTGAGATACAAATTTGAAAATAGAGAACTTAATTTGTAAATAGAGTGCATGTGAGAATTGAATTTGACAATGAAATTTGAAATTGAGAAATGAATTTGAGACTCGAAATTACAAATTTAAATTGAGAACCTAAACTGTGAGAAATTGGAAATTCAAACTCTAGAATTGAAAGTGAGGACTGAATTTGAAATAAGAAGCTGGGAATTTTATTTTGGAATTGAATTTAAGTTTAGAATTTTGGACTTAAATTTGAGCCTTGTGAACTGTAAAAGCGAATTTATAACTGTTAAAATTTTTAGAGTAAACGGGAATAGAATTTTTAACATTGAATTTTAAATTTTATTTTGAGACATAAATAAGAGCATTGAGAACATATTTTAGAAATTTTAGAATGTGAGAGTTGAACTTGAGAATGGAATTTAAAATTTAAAATTCAGAAATGAATTGGTGAATTAAAATTGAGTACTCGATTCTAAGCTGAGAGAATCCGAATTTCAGATTTCATAATTTGAATTCGAAACTTAATTTGAGACTTTGATTTAATTTGAAAGTTCTTATTATAAATTTGAGAATAGAAATTGGAAATTGAATATGAGAATTTAATTTGAGACTGACATTTGAAATTTATAATTGAGAACTGAAATTAAGACTCGAAGTTACAAATTTAAATTGAGAACCATATTATAAACTGTGAGAAATTAGAAATTCAAACTATAGAATTGAAATTGAGGACTGAATTCGAATTAAAAAGCTGGGAATTTTATTTTAGAATTGAATTTTAGTTTTGGATTTTGGAGGAAGAGCGTTATCAGTGATTGCGGTGGTTCAAGGAAAATTAAATAAAGCATTTCTGAAAACATGACGCTGCAAAGTCTCTAGGCCAATCGGGTGAGATCTTTCCATTTTATCTATTTATATTTTATTTTTTGTCACTGATTTATCAAATGCTCTATATTGACGAATAGAGTTGCCAAATCATTCACCCTCCCACTAACACAACTCTTTCCTTCCTGTGACACCTATGAAGGTAGTATGGGTTCCCTGCACCTTCTTAAGTAGATGTTGGATTAACTTTCCCTCCCTTCCCCTGCGATTGAAAGGATGTGGCCAGGTGTATAATGCGATGCTTCTATTGTAGATTTTATTTTCGTGTGGGGAAAATCACTAATCCCAAGTGATATTTTCTGCGTCAACACTCGATATTTTCTGCAAAACGTATTAGTTGACCATTATATAGCCACCCACGATTTGTACAATCGCATATGCTATGCTATGCTATGCTATGCTATGCTATGAATTTTAGTTTTGGATTTTGGACTTAAATTTGAGACTTGTGAACTGTAAAAGCGAATTTATAACTGCTAAAAAATTTAGATTAAAGTTTGTGAGAAAGTCGAATTTCGGAAGTCGAAAGTTTAAATTTAGAACTGATTTTGAGTTGGGAAACATGAATAGAATTTTTAACATTGAGTTTTAAATTTTATTTTGAGACATAAATAAGAGCATTGAGTACATATTTTAGAAATTTAATGTGAGAGTTGTATTTGAGAATGGAATTTAAAATTTAAAATTTAGAACTGAATTGGTGAATCAAAATTGAGTACTCGATTCTAAACTGAGAATCCGAATTTCAGATTTCAGAATTTGAATTAGAAACTTAATATGCGACTTTGACTTAATTTGAAAGTTCTTATTATAAATTTGAGAATAGAAATTGGAAATTGAATATGAGAATTGAATTTAAGAGTGACATTTGAAATTTGAAATTGAGAACTGAATTTGAGACTCGAAGCTACAAATTTTAATTGAGAACCCTATTATAAACTGTGAGAAATTAGAAATTCAGACTATAGAATTGAAATTGAGGACTGAATTCGAAATAAAAAGTTGAGAATTTTATTTTAAAATTGAATTTTAGTTTTGGATTTTGGACTTTAATTTGAGACTTGTGAACTGTGAAAGCAAATTTATATCTGTAACGAATTTTAGAAAAAGTGTGAGAATTAACATTGTGAACTCTATTATAAATTGCGAGAAACTCGAATTTAAATTGGGGACTGTATTTGAAAATTGAATTTGAGGACTGAGTGTGAGTTTTGTATTTAAGATTTGAATTTGAGAATTGAATTCATTGCTCAATTCGAAAATAAGGTTTGGAAATTGAATGTGACCATTTTTATTAGAGAATCGTGATTGGAGAATTTAAATGAAGAACTTAACTTGATAATTGGTTTTAAAAATAGAAAAGCAGAATTGATTTTTAGAATTAAATATAAGAATTTGAATTGAGGACTGAATTTGAGATTTGAATTTGAGAAATTATTTTTTTTTATGTGAACGTACGATTTGAATGTGTTAATGAACGAGAACTGAATGTAAGAAGAAAAAAAACCAGAAGTTGAAAGTTTTAATTTAGAACTGACTTTGAGTTGGGAAACGGGAATAGAATTTTTAGAATTGAATTTAAGTTTTGAATTTGAGACTTAATAAGAGAATTGAGAACAGGGGGCGTGTTAAAGTGACTATGATAAAAAAAAATGAGAACTGAATGTGAGAACTGAATGTGAGAACATATTTTGGAAATTTAATGTGAGAGTTGAATTCGGCAATGGAATTTAAAGTTTAAAATTAAGAACTGATTTTGAAAATTAAAATTGAGTACTCTATTCTAAGCTGTGAGAATCCGAATTTCAGATTTCAGAATTGGATTAAGGAACTGAATTTGAGAATAGAATTTGAAAGTTCATATTATATACCTGAGAAAAGAATTTTAAAATTTAATGTAAAAATTGACTGAACTTGACAATTTAAATTGAGGACTGACTTTGAGAATATTTAATGGGATTAAAATTGGGATTGGAATTTGAGTATTGAACTTGAAAACTGTAATTGAGAACTAAATTTGAATATATGGAAGTTTAATGTGAGAATTGAATTTGTGAATCGGAATTGGCATTGAATTGGAGAATTTAAGTTGAGAACTGAATTTGAGATTCGGATTTTAGAAGAAATTGAGGACTGAATTTGGGAACAGAATTTGGGAATTTATTTGAATAATTTTATTTGAGAAGTGAATATTGAAAACTCTATTAAAAACTGTGAAAAAAATAAAATTTAAATTTTAAGAATTTAATTGAGAACTGAATTTTAGATTCGAATATACGAATATAATTTTAGAATTGAATTTGAGTTTTTAATTTGAGTCTTAAATTTGAGCATTGAGAAATGAATTTAAGAATACAATTTGGAAATTGAATGTGAGAATTGGATATGAGAATGGAATTTGGAAATTAAAGATTAAAACTAAATTTGAGACTAGAATTTGATAATTGAAATTAATAAATCATTTTAAACTGAAATTGATGAATGAATTTGATATGATAAATTATGAATAAAATTTAACATTTGGATTTCAGTTTTTATTTTGGAACTTAAATTTGAGAACTGTAACAACTGGTTTGTAACTGTTACGAATTTGAGAAAAGAATGCAAGAATTAACATTGAGAACTTGTATTTATTTATGCTAGAATTTAAAATTTTAGAATTGAAATTGAAAACTGAAATGAATTTGAGAATTCGCATGAAAGTTATAATTATAGCAACATTTGAAAATAGGGTTAGGAAATTGAATGTGAGAGTTAAATTGGGAAATCGAGATTGAAATTGTATTGGAAAATTTATATTAAAAACTGAATTTGGGAATTGAATTTGAAAATAAAAAATTAGAACTGAATTTGAGAATCGAATAAAATAATTAAAATTGAGGACTGCATTCGGGAATTTGATTTGACAGTTGATTTTAAGATTTGAATGTTAGATTTTAATATGATAGTTAAAAACGAGAATTGAATTTAAGAAAAAAAAAAAAGAAAGTTGAATATTGAAATTGAGATCTGAATTTAAGATTACGATTTTTAGAATTAAAATTGGTTGGTTTTCTTTATTAAAGAGGTTTTTAGACAGACGCTGGCTCATCTTCGGCTACCAGAACTTAAAATTAGAATACGCAAATATAATTTAAGAATTAAATTTAAGCATTGGATTAAATTTAAGCACAAAATTTGAAAATTGAGAACTGAATTTTAAAATAGAGTTTTGAAATTGCATTTGAATTGAATTTGAGACTGACATTTGAAATTTAAAATTGAAAGTCTCAAATTCAGACTCGAAATTACAACTTTAAAATGAGAACCCAAACTGTGATAAATTGGAAATTCAAACTCTAGAATTGAAAGTGAGAACAGAATTTGAAGTATTGGGAAAAAAGCTGGGTATTTTATTTAAGTTTTAAATTTTGGACTTAAATTTGAGACTTGTTAACTATGAAAGCGAATTTATAACTGTAACGAATTTTAGAATAAAGTTTGAGAATTAACATTTAAAACTATATTATAAATTGTGAGAAATTCAGATTTCTCAAAATTTAGGACAATATTTGAGAATTGAATTGGTGAGCTGAGTGTGAGTTTTGTATTTGAGATTTGAATTGGAGAATTGAACTTGCAAATTGTTCGTAAATAAGAAAATTGAGAACTGAATTTGAGAACACATTTTGGAAATTTAGTGTGAGAGTTGAATTCGAAAATGGAATTTAAAGTTTAAAATTTAGAACTGAATTTGAGAATTAAAATTGAGTACTCTTTTCTAAGCTGTGAGAATCCGGATTTCAGATTTGAGAATTTGAATAAGGAACTGAATTTGAGAATAGAATTTGAAAGTTCATATTATAGACTTGAGGAAAGAATTTGAAAATTTAATATAAGAATTGAATTTGAGAATTACATTTGAAATTTAAAATTAAGAATTGAATTTGAGGTTCGAATTTCAAAACTTAAATTGGGAACCCTATTTTAAACTGTGAGGAATTTGAATTTCAAACTTAAGATATTAAATTAAGGACTGAATTTTAAATAAAGTTGGGAATATAATTTTAGAATTGAAAATTTAGTTTTTAATTTTGGACTTCAATTTGAAACTTGTTAGCTGTAAAAGCAAACTTTTAACTGTAATGAATTTGAGAAAAAAGTTCGAAAATTATCATTAAGAAGTCTTTTACAAATTGTGAGAAATTCTAATTTTAATTTTTAGCTCAAATTCAGAACTGTATTTAAGAATTTAATGTGAGGACTGAATTTGAACTTTGTATTTTTAGAATTGAATTTGAGAATTAAACTTGAAAATTGTAATTGATCACTTAATTTGAAAATAGGGTTTGGAAATTGAATGTCAGAGTTGAATTTGAGACCTGTGATAAAATATAAGATAATTTAAATGAAGAACTAAGCTTGAGAATTGATTTCAAAAATATAAAATGTTAAGCATCAAATATAAAATTGAAATTGAGGACTGAATATGAGAATAGAATTTGAGAGTTTAGTTCTTGCTTTGAACGTGAGATTTGAATGTGCGAATTAATGAATGACAACTGAATTTAAGAAAAAAACAAAAACAATAGAAGTTGGAAGTTTTAATTTAGAAATTAATTTGATTTGGAAATTGGGAATAGAGTTTTAGAATTGAATTTTAGTTTGATTTCAAGACTTAAATAAGAGAATTGAGAACTGAATTTGAAAAAAAGATTTTGGCAATTGAATGTGAGAGGTGAATTTGAGAATGAAATTTAAAATGTAAAATTGAGAACTGAGTTTAAAAATACAATTGAGAACTCTATTCTTAGCTGTTAAAAATCTAAATTTCAAATTTCAGAATAGATATTGAGTACTATATTTAAAAATTTAGGATTTAAATTAAGGACTGGCTTATTTTTGCATTTGAGAATTGGATTTGAGAACTCGAATAAAATATTATAATTGATAACTTATTTGAAAATAGGGATTGGAAATTGTATGTGAGAATTGATTTTGAGGATCAGAATTGGAATTGTATTGGAGAATTTAAGTTATGAAATTAATATGGAAATTGGATTAAAAAATTGAAAATCTTTAGTTAGGAATCGCATATAAGAATTGAAATAGAAGACTGAATTTGAGAAAAGAATTTGTGAACTGGATATTAGACTTGAATTTTAGATTTGAATGTGAAAAAAAAATGAGAACTGAATTAAAAAAAAAAAAAAACAAAAAACAGAAGTTGAAAATTGTAATTGACATTTGAATTTGAGATTCAGATTTGCAAATTGAAATTGATGAATGAATTTAAGATAAGTACCTATATGAGAAGAAGCTTTTATAATTGAAATTGATTTTTGAATTTGAGACTTAAATTTGTGATTTGTGGATTGAATTTTGAAATTTAATGTTAGAATTGATTTTGAGAATGGAATTTGAAGATTAGAATTAAGTATGAATTTCAAAATCAATATTGAGAACTCTATTATAAACTGCGAGAAATTGCAATTTCAAATTTATGATTTAAATTTGAGAACTGAATTTGAGGTAAGAATTCAGGAATAGAATTTGGGAAAGGAATTTCAGTTTTGGATTTGAGACTGAAATTTGAGCCTTGTTTTTTTTTTCTTGATTTGTTTTCCGTCGATCTTGCTTTCCGTTCTGATCACCAGTGCTACCGACGCCAGGAAGGCAGCTCCCAGACCTGGACCCTACCTATCGACCCATCAACTCATGAACCGGGGACCAACGGCTTTACTTCCCTTCCGAAGGAAGGCGTGATCAGAGATGTTATGTCCCAGAACATCCCGGCGGCGCCGACTGGGATTGAACCCAGGCCTTCTGGGGTGAGATATAATCACACTTACCACTACACCACCGACGCCGCTAATTTGAGCCTTGTGAATTGACTGAATTTAAGAATTAAATTTGGGAATTGAATTTGAGAATTGAGTTTGAGATTTGCATTTGTGAATTGTATTTGAGAAATGAACTTGAAGATTATTATTGATATCTAAATTTGAAAATATGAAAATAGAGCTTGGAAATTAAATGTGAGGATTGAGTTTGAGAATTAGAATTGGAATGGTATTGAATAATTTAATTGAAACAGAAACTATGAGAATATAATTTGGGAATTGAAATTAAGAATAAAATTTTATGTTTGAATGTGAGAATGAAAAATAAGAACCGAATTTAAGAAAGAAAAAAAATTGATTTTATTATTGTAATTAAGGACTGAGCTTGACCTATGAATTTATGAATAGATTTTTCGAATTGAATTTGAGTTTTGAATTTGAGACTTAAATTTGTTAATTTAGAACTGAATTCGAGAATAAATTTTGAAAATTGATATGATTATTTTATACAGGAATATAATTCTAGAATTGAAATTGAGAACTGAATTTGAAAATTGATTTTGAGAACTGAATTTTTAAATTTAGTTTAAGAATTGATTTTGAGAAGTGAATTTGAGAAATGAAATTTTGGACTGATTTTTACAAATATAATATGGGAAATACATTTAAGAACTAAATTTGAGATTTCGAATTGCGTTTATTCAACAATTGAATTTGAGAATTGAAGATTAATTGTAATTGAGAACTGAATATAAGATTTTGGATATTGAATGTTATGTTGATTTTGAGAATTTAAATTGGAATTGAGTTGAAGAATTTAAATTAAGAGCTGAGTTTGGGAATTGCTTTTAAAAAATGAAATTTGGGCTGAGCTTGAGGATTTAATTTGGAAATTGTATTTGAGAATTGAAATTCAGTATTGAAATTGAGGTTTGAATGTAAGAATTGAACTTGAGAACTGAACTAGAGACTAGAGTTTGAAAACTAAAATTAGGAACTCTATTATAATCTGTGAGAAATTCAAGTAACGAATTTGAGAATTGTAATTAAAGACTGAATTTGAGATAAGAGTTTTGGGAATCACAGTTTAGAATTGATTTTTTAAATTGAATTTTCGTTTAGAATTTGAGAAAATAATTCGAACATTTAAATTGAGATATGAACTGGAGGATTCCCGAGCAAAGTAGAATAACAACCCGATATCATCTAGATAACAAGTCTTGTTATCCCAGATATCATTTTGTTTTCAGTTGTTATCGCATAACTTATTTTGTTATCAGCATTGATCAATTTTGTTATCAGTTGTTATCATGAAAAATTCACTATATATTTATTAACGATGCAAGGTTAGTTCAAAACTTTAAAGATTATTCGTATTGAAACAATAAAAAATAGGGAATTTTAATCCCTAATCATATTTCAGTTATCAGCGTAAGGCTTTGATATCAAAATGATAACATGATTTGAAATTTATGGAAAAATTTGTGTGGCTTACAGAATTTGTTATCAAGACATTATCAATGATAACAAAATTAGTTATGTTTGTGATATCTAACGAGCAATTTTTTGTTATCATTTTTGTTATGTTGGCTGTTAATTCAACCATAATGATAACATATTCAGTTATCAAAAAGTGATAACCGGGTAATAGAACTTGTTATCAATTTGATATTTTACTTTGCTCGGGTTGATAGTGAGGACTGAATTTGAAAACAGAATTTGGGAACGGAATTTGCGCTTTGAATTTGAACATTTAATCTAAGAATTGAACTTAATAATTGTAATATACAACTAAATTGAAAATTATGATTATGAATTTGAATGTGTGAGATTAATCTGAGAAATGAATTTTAAAATTTAAATTGAGAACGGAATTTCAGTTAATACATTTAAAATTTATTTTGAGAACTTAATTTTAGATTAGAATTTGAGAATCAAAATAGAAAATAGAAATTGAGGACTGAATTTGAGGATTGAATTCGGGAATTGAATTGGTGAATTAAATTCGAGGTTTGAGTTTAAGCGAAGACAACAAATCAAGAAGACTGGCAACTTTGCCAGAATTCAAGTGACAGATACAATGGCGCTGCGCTTGAGTTAAGGTGGAAGCAACGCATAGAAAAATGAGCAAATACACAAACCCTTCTTCTGAGGATGTAATCTTTGCTATCAAATTTGTTCGAAGCATTTACCTTTGAGCGGCAGAGGACGCGTCTTATAGAGTATTATAGAGTAAAATGGAAGAGTTGCCAGTCTTCTTGATTTATTGTCTTCGGTTTAAGCCTTAAATTTGAGAATTGAACTTGAAAGTTGAAATAGAGATATGCATTTGAGAAGAAATTTGGAAGAGAGAGAAATTTTAGAATTAAATTTTAGCTGTTTATTACAATTAAGTTTGAGAACTTAAATTGTGGACTGAATTTGTGAATATAATTAGATGAATTAGAGAATTGAAACTGAGAAGTGAACTAAAACTTGCTAATGAAAACTGCATTTGAGGTCAGAATCTGGGCATTGAATGTGAGAGAAGTTCTGAATAGGAGAATAGAACTCGTGATTTAAATTTGTGATATGAATTCGAGCCTTAAATTTAAGAATTTACATTGAAAGTTGCAATTGAGAAAATACTTTGGGAAGTCATTTGTAAATTTAATGAGAGATATGAATATTTAAATTGATTTAGAGAATTTTTAATTGAGAATATTTTGAAAAATGAAATTGAGGACTGCATTTGAGAATGGAAAATCAGGACAAAATTATGGTACAGAATTTGAAAATACAATTTGGGAATAGAATTTGAAAATACAATTTGGGAATAGAATTTGAGGATAGTTCTAAAGTATTGAAGTTGAGAACTGCATTTTAGAATTGAAATCGATGTAGATAATTTGTGAATACAATTGGAAAATTGGATGTGAGATTTTTTTCCTTGATTTGTTTTGCATCGATCTTGTTTTTCGTACTGAGTACCAATGCTACCGATGTCAGGGATGCTGCTCCCACACTTGGACCCTAGCTATCGATCCATCAACTCAAATACCGGGGTCTAGTGGCTTTTATTCCGTTCCGTAGGAAGGCGTGATCATGGATGTGAGAATTGAATTTGAGATTCGAATTTGAGAATTTAAATTGAAAACTGACTTTGAGAATTGAAATTCAGAATTGTGTATACATATCGAATTAGAATTGAATTTTGTTAAAATTTTGGATGATTTTGTTGGAGTTTTGAGTAAAGTTTGTTTGAATTTCGATTAAATTCAGTATTACTTAGGTTGTATTTTGATTAAATTACAACTGAATTGAGTTTCCACTGATTTTTGAAAAATTTTATGAATTATTTGCGATTGAGATTTTTATGAATTTCGATTGATTGTGATTTAATTTTGACTGAATTATGTTTGATTTTCGATGGGTTTTCAATTGAGTTTAAAATGCATTTCAACTGATTGTCGATTAACCTTTTTATTGCATTCCAATTGAATTGAGTTTCATTTGAATTTTGCTTTCGTTTTGAATGTCGAATGAATTCCGTTTGAATTTTGAGTGATTGATGATTCAAATTCTTGTGATTTTTAATGGAATTTGAATTGATGCTATTTCTTTAATGTCGTTTTCGTTTTTATTACACTACACCGGTGTAGTGTAAGCAGCAATAAGCGCGAGTCATTGACAGCTCATCATCATTTGTTTGTAAACAAATGTTCAATCGATAGCTACACCCTAAAAATTTTCGGTGTTCGGCGGTGTAGCACCGGTGTAGCTACACCGCAAAAACGAAAACGACATAAGAGAAACCCTATGCCAATCATAGGTAAAGACTCCACAGAAGCCGTACGACCCAAAATGCACACCAAGCCTAGTTCAACGCTAGCTCCAAATTCAATTAAAACTATTGATAAGCTTCTAAGCCTAACTGCACACAACTATCCCATTAAGTATTCCTCGAAGCTCACCGCGTCAGAAACCGACCACTAATTCCACTAATGAATTCTACCAATCAGCATCCTCGCGGCACGTATTCTGACCCCCGTCCCTGCCCTCAACTAGACACAAATTGCCCACGCAAAACCATTCAGTTGGATTAAACCATTAGTGCCTCCACACATCATCCACGGTTATTACCATCGACGTACCCCACGGAAACTGTCCGTATCCACGTTGTAATCACTAGAAGGACCGAACAAAAGCCCCATCGCGGAATACGAATTCCCCTCCATTTGCGAACTTCCACGCAAATCTCACCTTTCAAGAAGATTTACAGCGGCACTGGCGCTGTTGGGCGCTCCCGAAGAGGTGCTAATTCTTTTTCGAAACCGTGCCGATTGCCGCCGTAGGAAATATTTGAAACCACCTGCGTCTTCACCCTCACTGCCGGCCATGTCGTCGGCAGAGGAAGTGAGAACCCGTCGACGGCTGGTTCCGGCATAACCGTCCACACTTTTTCCGACACTCGATGAAGCGGATTTCGGTTTCGATGGACGACAGAATTTCAACATTTTGGAAAACTTTGCCACGGACTGCGACAGAACGCGGAGACCACTTCTGGATGCGTGCGGGATGAGTAACTGGTCTGGTTAACTTGGTGAGCAAAATTGAGTGATAGCAGAAAAGTAGGCGTTGTGAAGCCGATGGTTTTCAGGAAGAACTGCTGGCGAGGAGGCTGGGGTTGATGCTGGGAACTGCTGGAAGTTAGGAGTTCGATTTGCGTTGTTGGAAATTATGAGTAATGCTCTACTGTGGATGTTGAAAAATTTAAGTCATAAAAATATTCGTGTAACTTTGAAAGATCAAGCTCTGACATCATGCATTCGGACTCGTTGCTATGACGACCAGGACCTACTCAGTTATCCCGATTTGATTGCTCCGTCGTCGTCGTCGTCGTCGTCGTCGTGCTTTTTCCATTTTTGTTTGTTTTCCCCCGGTTTTTTTTTTGTTGCTCATGATTAGAGCAGCTAGAGTTTCATTATGGCAGTTTTATCACGATTCGCCAACGTTGTCGTCGTCGGCCGTCGCCTTCAGTGAAAAGTCATCATATGTGTTGGTGAAAGTTTATGATAGGGGCTCGGTGCGATCTTTGCGGGCTATGTTTGCCAAGGGCACAAGGCTTGATGAAAAACTACACACTGCCAAAAAATCGATAAGAGGAAATTAGGTCAGTTCATATGGGAGCATGCTGTGGGAATCTAGGGATGAGATTTGGTAGTTGGGGAAAACGGATGTAGGTTTTGAGGTTTTCATTAGCAAGCTATGAAATGTTTGTTATGTTAAGCGCATCGATTGGCCGTAATTTATTTTTCACCGCGACTTTTCCTGCCGACTGTCTACTATATTCTCGGGCAAACATTATAAGTCCATACGATGCTGAGGTTGCTAAAAATGCAGCCAGCCTCTATCAGATTCCAAAAACTATCCCGACGAATCGGAGATAGCAGCTGACGAGCCTGTTGTTAAATCATCCAAAACATCAAGGCCCCAGGTTTCGATAGTATCTTGAATTAAGAAGTCAAACATTTGAGTTCTCAATTCTGCCATTATCTGACACTGATTGGACAATCAGTTTCTGATATTTTGGTCCTCAGGTAACCTAGGAAGTAAAGGCACGGTATTACCAAGTCAGAGGTGGCAAACACTATCGAATGCTTTTTATATGTCTAGAAGAGTAACTCCAGTGGAGCAGCCTTCACATTTGTTTGAACGAATTAAATTTATAACTCTTAAGAGTTGATGAGAAGCTGAATCCCCATGGCGAAATCGAAACTGCTCATCTGCAAAAATTGAGTCCGTATTGATGTGTTGATATTACTTCTTGAAGAAAGCGAACTTATTGGACGGTAGCTAGAAGCTTCAACTGGATTTTAATCCAGCTTCAAAATTGGAACAACTTTTGCATTTTTCCATTTACCAGGAAAGTATTCCAAATGGAAACATCTGTTAAATAGTTTTGCCAAGAAAGAAAAGGTACTCTCTGGGAGTATTTTGATGAGAATATAGCAAATTCCATCATCACCTGGAGCTTTCATATTATGAAAGTTTTTTTATACTTCGTCCAAATAGATCCCCCAAGAATCTTCTAAAATATTTTCCTGAGTGAAAATATTCCGATAATCCCGAGCAACCTGATTCTCAATAGACCCAAACTGAAATTATGGGAACTCTGGAATTGCATAGCAAGTTTCTGAGCTTTTTCCAAATTTGTGATCAAAATTTTACCACCTTCTTTAAGTGCTGGAATAGGCTTTCGAGTTTTTTTCAAAATTTTTGTGCGATTCCAACCGTATCTACACCATAGAAATTGGATGTTGCAGAGAGCCTCGAGATCAATAAACAACGGAATTCAAGTTTACTCAACAGCGATCAAGCAAACGGACACTCATGGCTTTTCAAGTTACTACCTAGGACACATCAACGAGTAAGCAGCGGAATATCTGGTTCTACAGTAAATTAGATTAAAGTTTACCTAGCTTCTGAGTGAAAATGTACCAAGGTAGTGGAATTAAATGGAAATGACTAATCCTTCTTTTTCTCTTTATACAGGTTCATCAGAGCATCATAGAAGACTTTGTTGAGCCTATGAATTCTGAACTTCTGCACGGTTGGGAGAACCTGTATTTGGAGATCCTGGAATACTTTGTCATTACAACTATACATCTCTCATGTTATTGTGGGGCTCCACGGAGCTCTGCGGGTTCAAACATTTAGTCTGTACATCGTAAAATACCTTATTGACTCTACAGAGCTTCAATATACAGCCATTCCATAGCAAAACGGAATAGGGGTTCTCAGAATTTTGTAAAAATTGGCAGTTTTACATGTTAGGGTGGTCCAAAAAATGATTTTTTCTATATTTTTTCAAATAACGCTGGGCCGATTTCACGCAGAATAAACCTGGCCACAGAAGGGTACCATAAAACAATGGGCAGAACTTTCCTGCCATTCCCCAACAGTACCAAATTCCGGTGCTTTCACCACTTCCACTCAACAACCGTTTTGCTGCTGCTGCATCGGTCCCGTCAACAGCTGAGGTACCTAACACTCTGAAAAATTCAAAACGTCAGTCATATGCGGTAACCTCTGCATCCCGAAGCACCTCGCTATTGTGGCTATGGTGGCTATCGTGACAACAGGAAGGTGCTCCCCCTTAACCAGCGATCGAGAACGCAGACACTCTGCTTACAACGTTTAACTTGTTACACTCGGGACAGAAGTCAGCATGATCCAGCATCCAGCATCCCTCATCAATTAGTATGGACCGTGAAGCCATCCAAATTTCCAATTGGAACGCTTACTGGCTCAAGAGGAAGAGCATCACGTTCGCTGAATTCCTCAACGAACGCGTCATCGATATCGCCGTCATCACCGAAACGCACCTGAAGCCCGAGATAAACGCCTTCCTTCCCGATATTCGGCTTATGAGGCTGGATCGAACCAGCAGTGGGAAAGGAGGAGTGGCCATCGCTCTAAGGATGAACATCAACTCTCGGTTGCTACCAAGCTTCCAGCTTGAAGATTATTTAAGCCATAGGGGTGAAAGTTTCTACTCCTGTCGGACCGAGGGACCCATCACCATCGTTGCGGCTTACTGTCCCAAACAAGTCAACATCAGGGACGGGTCGGCAGCAGACCTGCGGCGAGATATTGTCAAGCTAATACGACGGTGGGAAAACTTCATCATCGCTGGTGAAAATGGCACCATCCTGTACAATGACCTGCAGGATGCGCAGTACAACATCTTGAGTCCGGACACTCCCATCCGGTTGAGTAGGTCCGGTTCTCACGCTACCATCGACATCTACATCAGCAACATGGCCAACAACATCTCGCAACCTGTGGTTTACTAAGAAGTCAGCTCAGACCACTATTCAGTGACAGGTGAGTAATACTCTGAACCTTGACAGGCCCGCTAAAGACCTAATTCGAGTAGTAGGCTGCCTAACCTGAAGACCAATTGCAACCGTTTAAACAAAATCATCCTAGCCAGGAAGCTGGATCTAAGAAATAACGATTTTGCAAACAAGATTCGCTCTCTCCCTGATTGTGCTAAACCATTCTGGGTTAATGACAAATATTAAAAAAAAATCCGAGGCCCATCCCTCCCCTTTCCCTTCTTAATCAGAATTCTGATCTGAGCACCAACTCGCACGGGTTACTAACATCATCAAGCGGAACAAGCTTGTTTTCAACACATCTGCCATCCCAAGTAACAATTTTGGTTTTATGAGGGTTCTGTAGATCATGATTTGGACTTGTAAAATGCTATAAAACCACTATAAAGCTTGCAATGTTACTTGGGATGGCATTTTTTTCCTTGATTTGTTTTCCGTCGATCTGGTTTTCCGTGCTGAGCACCAATACAGACACTAGAGAAGTGGAGTACACTCAGCCTCAAATCACCAGATCATACGCGATCTTGCTAATTAGGTTAAGTTATTAGTAGTTAGGTGCGATATCAAACTCCTTTTTTAAATTGAAGTTAAAAAACGTAAACACGTAAATGAGAATAACAAATTAAACAAAGATGAAGAGCCCTTCGGACTAATCAATGGAAATGTACGAACTATGTAAAATCATAATCAATGGAAAATAAAACGTAATTTTACTACTCACCTTACCAATCAGGCTACGGTCTTGTTGTCCTCTGCTTCCGAAGAATTCGTCTCCACTCTACTCGACCCATGGCCACACTTCACCAACATCGTAGTCTGCAAAGGGTCCGCAGGTTGCCTTCCACTTGGTCGATCCACCTTGCCCGCTGCGTGCCTCTTCTTCTTGTTCCTGTTGGGTCTCTTTAGAGAACCATTTTCTTTGGGTCGTCATGCTGCATCCTTACGACGTGCCCAGCCCACCGTAGTCACCCAATTTTTTTCAAAGTGGACGATGGATGGTTCTCCCAGCAGCTGGTGCAATTCGTGGTTCATTCGCCTCCTCCACGTTCCGTCATCCATCTGCACTCCACGCAACACCTTCAATTGGTTCTCCACGAGCATAGTCCAAGTCTCGTGGCCATAGAGGACTCTAATCAGCGTCTTGTAGATAGTCAACTTCGTGCGGTTGCGAATTTTTTTCGACCGGAGCATCCTCCGGAGTCCAAAGTAGGCCCGAATCCCTGCCATAATGCGTCTTTGAATTTCTCTGCTGGAATCATTTTCGGCGGTTACCAGTGAGCCCACTGGATTTTGTCACAGTCAATCTGAACTTGGGGTGGGAGGCTAACGTTGTCTTCCCTAGAACCTCTTCCTCTCATGTATTTTGCCTTTGATGCGTTGATGGCGAGTCCAATCCGCCTAGCTTCAGCCTTTAGTCTGATGTACGTTTCCGCCATCGTCTCAAAGTTTCGTGCCATGATGTCAATGTCTTTGACGAAGCCAAGAAGCTGGATGGACTTCCTGAAGATCGTGTCACTTGTGTCTATCCCAGCTCTTCTGATCACACCTTTTAACGCGATGTTGAATAGCAGACACGAAAGTCCATCACCTTGCCGTAACCCCCATCGAGATTCAAAGGGACTCGAGAGCGTCTCCGATACTCAAACAACGCACATCACTCGATCCATCGTCGCCTTGACCAATCGCGTCAGTTTATCCAGAAATCCGTACTCGTGTTTAATCTGCCACAGCTGATCTCGGTCGGTTGCGTCGTATGCGAATTTGAAATCGATGAACAAATGATTTGTGGGCCAGTTTTGTTCGCTGCATTTCTGCTGAACCTGCCGAATCGCGAAAATTTGGTCCGTGGTAGCACGGGCACCAAAGAATCCCGCCTGGTATTGCCCCAAGAACTGTCTAGCAAATGGTGGCAGGCGGCGGCATCGAATTTAGAAGAGTACTTTGCAGGCGGCACTCAGCAGTGTGATCGCGCGGTAGTTGCAGCAAGCTAACTTGTCGCCCTTTTTGTAGATTGGACATACGACACCTTCCATCCACTCCTCCGGTAATATCTCCTCCTTCCAAATTTTGCCAATTACCCATGGGACCGGTAGCTTGTTGTCTTCAGCACGTGCTCCAAGGTCTGTTGCCGTGCCACCTTCATTTTCTGCTGCATTACCGTTGAGGTGCTCGTCATAGTACAGCTTCCACCTCTCAATCACCTCACATTCGTTCGTGAGAAGGTTACCGTCTAAGTCCTTGCACATATCAGCTTCTCGTAGAACTTCCGTGTGTCGTTTACGCGGTACAGATTTTCCATCGCCTCGCGATCTCGGTCTTCCTGCTGACGCTTCTTCCTTCGGAAAACCAAGTTTTGTCAGTTCCGCGCTTGTTTGTATCGCTCCACATTCAATCTCGCGCGGTGTTGCAGAATTCTCGCCCGTGCTGCATTCTTCTCCTCTCCTAACAGTTTGCATTCGCCGTCAAACCAGTCATTTCTTCGGTTCGAGATCGCAGCGTTCGACTGCGACGGGTGTTATGCACCGTCGAGGGTTTTGAGCGCTTGCATACTGCAACTAATAGCGAATTTGTTTATTATTCAGTTCCAACCTGGATCGGGTATCTGACAAACGTCAGTTTGATCATTGTTTTTAAAATCTACCTCAGGTTGAGGTTCGCACTGACAAAAAGTTCGGTTTCGCACTATCTGAATCTGAATCTATGTTCGCACTGCGGTACGTGCGGACGTTGATAATGTCGGAGAATTTTACTACTACTACTACTACTGTAAATTATATTAAGTTCACCGAGCAGGCTGATGCCTCTCAGAGGCAATAAATTAGTTAAAGTGTTTGAATAATTTTGTGGACTGACTTCAGAATTTAAATAAAAAAAAGTAGAAGGGTCTGTGCCTAGGGGCACCAACGGAAGCTTGACGTAGGACCGCTAGTGGACGGAATAAATGTGAAGAGCATTAAGTTCTTTCAATTGATCAAATATCTACTATCTCAACTCTTTCCGTTTTTGAATTGTAGGCGTACCAAATTTGTAGTAATCTTTTTCAAAGAGAAAGTTGAGTACGAGAATCAATCAAAATCACTTGCACCCCTGCTTCCAAGTTTGTGTGGTCGTTGGGGGCTTGTGGTTCTGCATATGGACAATCAAGCACAGATACATTCTATTCCAACTCTTTACTGATGTAAGCTTGATGGCCCTGAAAATGGCCGTTTTATTGAAGAGGACATCCATGGCCACTTACGCTTGGCGTGTTTAGTGTAGGTGACAGCATCACGGACCTCATTTTCCAGGAACACCGTCAGCACTCCTCGTAGATCAGACCGGAGATACGTCAGAATCTCGAAGAATTTGCGATGACGATTGACACCTCCTTTGCCACGACCAGTCAATTGTTGCTTGTTGGCTTATAGAAAAGTGGACTAAATACCTTCCTACTGCTGCTATTGCTGACCACGCCGTCCGAAGCGACAATGAGCTGATACCAGTAGTAGTAGTAAAATTTACGTTTATTTCTGGGTTTTATGTTTCAACATTTGATTTAACATTTCAATTGGTTAGCCTTTGGCTCTTCATCTTTGTTCTAGTTAATTGGTTATTCTAATGTGATGATTGCGTTTAGCGCTAATTTACAGGATACCCTTTGTGGGATTGTTTTGGTTTGAATTTAAAAATTTGATAACCTACCTACTTGAGCACCTAACTACTTATACTAGGTTGCCAAATCACGAATGATCTGGTGGTTTGATCGCAGACAGGCGACTCTGAACCTTTCCAGCGTGGAAGTCTTTCGCTCCTCGAGTGTTTGAAGACCGGCCAGGTGGTGAATCTCAGAATTACGAGTTCGCCGTGGACTGTTAAGGATCATTCTGAGGATCTTGTTTTGGATCCTCTGAAGCTTTAAGTGGTGGCACTTAGCACAACTCTCCCAGATTGGCATACCATACTCAATAGCCGGCAGAATGATTTGCTTGTGGACAGCAAGCTTGTTTTTGAGGGACAGGGTGGACTTCCTGTTTATCAGAGGGTAGAGCGACCTGATCAAGATGTTACACTTGGTGGATGTCTTGTCCACATGGGATCGGAATAGCAATTTGCTATCGAGGGTGAGACCAAGGTAGACTACTTCACTCGACCATTCAATGGGAGTGCTATCAAGATGGACCTTGTTGTTAGCAGGTGGAACAAGCCGAGGTGAATTCGAGTGTGGGAACAGAATGGTTTGTGTTTTAGCTGCATTGATACAAATCTTCCAGCTCTTAAAATAGTCGGACAAAACATCCAGGCCTGATTGTAGTTTACTCGCCAGAGCACGGATCACTCGACCCTTATAGATGATGGAGGTGTCATCTGCGAACATTGACAGGATACCACCACCCGGCAGGGGAGGAACGTCTGACGTGAAAATGTTGAATAGGATAGGCCCAAGCAGGCTACCTTGAGGGACCCCTGCATCAACGTTGAACGTATCAGAGGAGACATTGTTCAAGTAGACCTGGAATGATCTGCCCGACAAGTAGTTTTTGATGATCTTCACGAGGTAGTTCGGAAAGTTGTATCGATGCAGCTTGTACACTAGACCATCATGCCAGACATTGTCGAACGCCTTCTCGACGTCCAACAATGCCATGACAGATGTATTGGAAACGGACTTGTTCCGCTTGATGATGTTAGTAACCCGTGCGAGTTGGTGGATGGTAGAGTGGCCTTTCCTAAACCCGAATTGCTCTTTGAGAAAGATGTTATTATCATTTGAAAACACCAGCAGACGGCTGAGTATCAATTTTTCGAATAGCTTCGAGATGGAGGACAAGAGGCTGATGGGGCGATAGCTTTTGGCACTGGTAGGGTCTTTGCCAGGTTTGTGAATTGGAATAACTTTGGCTAACTTCCAGCATGCAGGGAAGTAGCCAAGCATTAAACACTTGTTGAAGACCACTGCAAGGTGCTTGAAGAAGTCAACACTCAAGTTTTTCAGCTCGAGGTTGACCACTCCATCGACACCAGCGGCCTTCATGTTCTTTGTTGATTTAATCGCTGCTATCACCTCATCAGCCGATATTCTACTTTCGTCAGGGACAACTACGGGGGTGGCAGCGACACTAGCCATTGCCTGTGATACTGCAGGCTCGTGGGGACTCACCATGGCGTGGCCAAGGTTATGTGAATTTACAAAGTGTTGTCCAAGAGCATTGGCCTTTTCAATTGGGGTTATTAGTAAAGATGGGTCCGAATTTTGGTTAGGAGAGGAAAGGGGAGGAATGGGCCTCGGCTTATTTTTCAAAACCTTTGCCATTTTCCAGAATGGCTTAGCACAATCTGGGAGAGAGCGAATCTTGTTTGCAAAATCGATATTTCTGAGATCCACCATCCTGGCTTGGATGATTTTGTTCAAACGGTTGCAATTGGTCTTCAGATTAGGCAGCCCAGTACGCTGGTACTGCCTACGGATCGTGTTGCGGAGTCTAATGAGGTCTTTAGTAGTCCTGTCAAGGTTCAGAGTGTTACTCACCTGTCTGGATACTGGCACATGTAGCTCCCTGGCCCGGGAAATTGCTTGATCGATGGAGCGCAGACACCGGTCAACATCTTCGGACGATTCCAGTTGGACATCGTAGTCTACAGCGGTGTCGACGCAATGTTGGAACTGACCCCAGTCAACACGATGATAGTTGCGCCGGAAAGCTTCAAATCGATTTACGGAGGATCCCACCTCAGTCACCACCGGGTAGTGGTCCGAGCTGAGTTCCTGATAGGTGATAGGTTGAGCGATGTTGTTGCCCATGTTGCTGATGAATATATCGATGGTAGCGTGAACACCGGACCGACTCAACCGGGTGGGAGTTTCCGGACTCAAGATGTTGTACTGCGCTTCCTGCAGGTCGTTGTTCAGGATGGTGCCGTTTTGATTGCGCCGATTGTTGCCCCAAGCTTGATGTTTGGCGTTCAGGTCGCCAGCGATGATAAAGTTTTCCCGTCGTCGTGTTAGCTTGATAATATCTCGTCGCAGATCTGCTGCCGATCCGTCCTTGATGTTGACTTGTTTGGGGCAGTAAGCCGCGACGATGGTGATGGGGCCGATAGGAGTAGAAACTTCCACCCCTACGGCTTCGATGATCTTCAGCTGAAAGCTGGGCATCAGTCGACAGCAGATGTTTCTCCTTATTGCAATAGCCACTCCTCCTCCTCCAGAGTTGGTTCGATCTAGCCTCACGAGCCGGAAATCGGGAAGGTAGACGTTTGTTTCAGGCTTCAGGTGGGTTTCAGTTATGATGGCAATGTCGATGTTTCGTTCATTGAGAAACTCAACAAACTCGATGTTTTTGCTCTTCAAGGAGCAAGCGTTCCAATTTACGATCTTGATGGCTTCACGGTCCATACTTAGTGACAAGGGACAGGGCAGCATGAAGCTGTTCAGATCGAGTCTTGCAGGTGCGCAAGATGATGATGACCTCGGCCACGAGCGTCACAAGTTCCTCCGAGGTGAACGGAGAATCGTCAACAGGCTCACCTGAGACAACACCAGCGTATGATAAACCAGGGGCGGTGGAGGGACCTGGCATTGGCTGGGCAGCAGCAGCAGCGAGACGATGCTGGACTGTTCGATTGTTAGGAATACTCACATGCTTGGCTTGTTGGTTGTTGAGCGGAAGTGGTTCTAAGTTCGGAACATGTCGACGGGGCTGGAGAGCTGGGTACTGGACTTCCGTGTGTGCAGGAGGCGAACGATGATTACGGAGGCGACCGGGCTGGTTATTGATCGTAGCCTTCCGACGGATATTGATGAACTCCACTCGCTTGGGACATCCGCGATTGGAGGCTTGGTGGTTACCACCGCAGTTGACACACGTTGGCTCGATGTCATCATCTTGCTCACAGGACGCAGTCGAGTGAGTTCCAGCACACTTGCCGCAGATAGTCTTCATATGGCAGTTTTTGGTGCCATGGCCGTAGGAGAGGCAGTTCATACACTGCGTAACATCACGATGTTGGGATTTGTAATGTTCCCAACTGATGATGACCTGAAACAGGTCCCGGATTTTGGATCTCAGAGCCGCTAGACTGGTGGATCCCTTCGTGAAGTGCACCAGGAACAACTGGTCACGGAAGCTGGTGTTGTGGTTGGAACGCCGGTTTATTGGGAACACCGCCTCAGGTTTGAGCCCAAGCCGCTCCAGCTCGGATTTAACCACAGCCGCCTCGAACGACGGTAATCCACGCAATACCAGCTTCAGTGGCTTGCTCGATGGCAGATCGTGCGTGAAGAAATCAACGTTGTTTTCCTTTAGGAAACATCCTGTTTGATTGTACTCCTCCAGGCTGGAGCACATGATTTTGGTGCCGATGCTGCAAAGCTTGAAGCGAGGCAGCAGCTTGTGTTTTGCCAGCTCGGCACGCAGCTTGGCAACATCCTTCTCCGGCGTGAAAAGCGGGGGAATTCGCTCTCTTGCAGCGATGGGAACGACGTCACCATCGCCATTTTCTTCGGGGAGCACCGCAAACTGGTTGGCTTGCAGTACCCGTTTTCCGGCGTCATCCTGCGACGCGCTGTGCTGGATTACCACCTTCTTTGAAGGGCCCGCTGCTGAATCATTGGTACGTTTTCGCACCATTTGTTTCGTGTTGGCAAGTTGCAGTAAACTTGCCAGAACGCGCGAAGGTGGCGACGCTTCCACGGCGCAACGCGACAGCACAAACCGAATCGAAGCGAGAACTCGAGCGAAAAAGAAAACGAACTGAACAGCTCAACAGTCGAGCAAAGGAGCTGATACCAGATAGCAGCGCTGCTTTATATCTTTTTAGGTTAAAGCAGAATGATGTGCATTCAAGTGGTATAAAAGCTACAAAGACTCCTCCCATTATGAGTAGTTTGCTATCAAGTAGCGACACTGGCTATTTTCCTTTTGCGTACACGGCGAATGAGAACGACCCAAATTTGAGTTAAGTTCACTCATAATCGCCAGAAGTGTAGGGACTCAGCGATGAGTAAATTTGTCTCATGGTTTCCTCTGGAAAACCTAAAAAATCTGCCAGGAAATGAGGATATTGACGAAAATTTTACTCAGTCTCGGAGTAGTACCAATAGACTGAGTGAATCCAATCTTTACTTTTCTCAAATTCGGGAATTTTTCCCTGGAAAAACCTGGGAAAACATGAGGCAAATTTACTCAACGCTGAATTCCTGCACTTTATTTCTTATTTCTGAGATAACTAAACTAAAATTTGGGTCGTTCTCATTCGCCGTGATAGATACCGGCGCCGGTGGTTAGCGTGAATACCTCTCACCCCAGCAGGCTTGGGTCCAATCTCAGTCGGCGCCACCGGCAACATGCATAACATCTCTGGGAGCTGCCTCCCTGGCGTCGGTAGGATTGGAGCTCAGTACGGAAAACAAATCTCGCGTCACTTTTCAATAGGTCCTATCTACATTGATCGATTCTCTTCATTGACACTCTCTTTCGTAAATAACTCGGTTTCACAAAATTTGTTTCCTGCCGTCTTCGTCGAGTTAGATGCTAGATTGTTGCTTCTTCCATCGAAAATATCCGACCGTGGCGATTCAAAGTTGATCAAGGTTGATCAAAATAATTTGTACCGCTGCTTCCAGTTTGATTACATGAGCATTTTGTGTGATCGTTGGTTCTGAATATGGACAAACAGGCAGATGAATTCTATTCCTACTCTTTACTGTAATAAGCTTGGTGTCCCTGAAAAGAGCCGTTTTGTTGCCAAAGTTGGTGATTATTTAACCTCCGAAACCAAACAGAGTGCGTCTCTGTCACTTCAAAAACGTAGATGACATCCATGGCCGCTTACGCTTGGCGTGTTTAGTGTAGGTTACAGCATCACGGATCTCATTTTTCAGGAACACCTTCAGCACACCTCGTAAATCAAACCGGAGATACGTCAGACACCGCCACGGCGAACCAGACAACGCATGGTGGTTATCTTGAAGAATTTGCGTTTGGTTCTGAATATGGCGATGAGTGTGCAAAATATTACGCAATTCCATCCTCCCTATTCGCACCTACCCGAGGATCGGAGGCGAATGCCACTTCGACTTGTTTCGTCTACTTACTACTCTCTGACGACTGTGCTGGGGAAGCAGCATATGCATGTAGGTAATTCGTGGATTTGTTAGTTAATTCGACGCTTTTGGACAATGCTGGACATTTACCAGTTTTTCAATAGTCTCTTGTTGAAAATCAACATTGTTATCGATACATAGTCATATTTCTGATCGATTGATGATAAAATTATTGAAATTGGACAAGGGGCAACTGAGTTATTAACGTTCAAAATCTTTCTTAATTTGTTACATGTTCCATTTTCGGTTTTCACAAAGTGTACCCCCATATAGAAATCAAAGACGTAGTCCTACGTCAAAATAACAAGTACAGCAGAATCCTACCATATACATAGAAATACATGTTGCAAAGCCTATAATACCGACAACTTAGTCAATAGTCACCTTTAGAACACGAACAATCGTGATGGCACATTAAACCATGAGCATCATCTGCGAATGATTAGCTCTTCGTCCCAATGACAAGTTCCCTCTCAAACCTTCCCCATGTTGAATCTTCGATTCCACACGCAATCAAATTGTAATCAAACAAACCGTATAATATCGACGTCCGTCGAAGGGGTCAAACTTTGCTCATCGAGTCCGATAACTTACACGTGAGTGCCCTCCTCTCCATCCCATACCCCGCACACAATATCAATTTATCGTTCAGTGACAACTTTTCACAGTGATATCGAATTCATGGCGGACCATGGCGCTTTTGTTCGGCCGAAAACTTTATCTACCGAATGGTTTCGTTTGTGCTGCACTAGAAGAAACGTCGGTTGCATTTGTCAGTTTGGAGTAAAATGTCCGTCAAATTTTGCTTCCAGTGCCAGCCACAAAACGGCCCCGAGGGCAGTGATTGACGTTTTCCGCCAATAGCTCTGACGAATCACCGCACACGACTCGTCGAGGCAAGCAAATCGTGCTAATAAAGCCAGCGACAATAGTGGACCGATACGTGGACTCTGTCTATGCCATACCAACCAATTCGGATATTTGTTCATGCTTTGATTTTCCGCGATAAATGCGATATTGAAAATTACACCTCATTCGCCTCCCGAATGGGGGTGTTTTATAAATATCAAAGTTTTCCCGGTCGCCCACAGCATCCACATCCATGGGATGGCATTGAATTGGACACAATTTGACGAAACAGCGCTGCGTGGAACTAGGGTTTTCCATCGATGCGACGAGTGAGTTCGAAACTAATTATTTGGCCATGTAGAGAATGGGCTTCGTTTTCATTGTTTGATGGGGTGTTGGGTTGCGCGACTATTGGCTATTGTAGTGGCGCACTACTGTTGGAAATCGAATTTGTATGAAGCGACCAACAATGACGGTGACGATGACCACGACGACGACAGTTGAAAGGAATACCATCGGTGGCTGAAGTTTTCCGTTCGCCTGCGGTGGCTAGAGTTGGACAGAGTTGCTGCTGTGTATCGCGTCCCTGTGGCAAGCAATCGGAATGTGTTGGCTGTGCGTGGTGAGAATGTGGCTTTTGGGGTAACCAGGTAGGGTCGTTCAAATGTTCTCCCATCCCATGGTCCACCGAATGTGACACTTCCATCATGTTAAAATCAGATCAATATTTCAATAATCAATTCCTGAAATCGGCACACCCCATCCCATCTAGACCAAAGGTATGCTTTGCGGCGCATCGCAACACTCCTAACCGATGGCTTCTGTTGCATGTCGTTTCAGTTGAGGAATTCCACTAGTATGCGCCACCCGAACGCACTTTACCATCGAATCGACCAACCACCGAGATTGGCTGATTGTTATTCGAAACATATTGGCGTATTCGTAGGCCATGATGGGAATCAAAATTACGTAACACGTATTTGCTTTGCTGGAAGCGCATCACCGCCATCCGCCCAGGTCTTTTTATCCCCGATCGATGGTTAGAGTCTGTCTCTAGAACTCTGTATAACATTCCACAACTCTCTGCTACTGATTAGCGTCTGTGTGTGCTCGTGCACTTGGCTCAATGTAGGTCACAGTGGGTGATTTCGGGCGTAATTGCGGTTCAAATTGAGTGGAACACACTGCGCTGATGGCCACCGAAAATGGAGACCTTGATTTGTTATTAAATCGCAGATTAGAACGCAACTACATACATATACGAAATTGGAGCCGATGTGTGGCTTCCACGAGTGCCTCGGTAGAGATGAAATGCGTCCGATTGACGCCCTTTGGAAGAGACAACTGTATCGCGCGAAATCTCGTTCTCTAAAATGGTCCAAGTTTAATTGATCCTAATTCGACGAGCAAAATTTAGAACATTATTAGCGACAGCACTCGCGCACCCATGCTCGCCACACGCCCATACAATTTGTGCGGGGTGTGTGTCAGAGTGAGCTACTATTTGTCGTTTCATTTCAATTGCCTCGTATGAAAAAAATGCATTAATCCAATTAAGTATTGCTTGCAATGTAACACCATGCGAGATTCCCGGTATGAAGTGACTGTATGGATTTCAGATCTTAATAATCACATCGCGGGGGTGGTTCCGCACATACGGGATGAATTAAATCGAATGACTAACGAGGTTTCACTATCGGAACGACTGACGACGCCGACAAACGAGGCAAACTAGCTGACTCTTGCCTCATTCCTGTTCCGTGGCGTAAGTTGGAATGATGGCGGGGGCGGAGGGAAGCTGACTACTGGCTATTATTGTACCACATATGGCAAAATGTGAAACTGATTGATAAAAGTGAGATTAATAGCTGGTAAGTGACTGTTTCAAATCAAGACATGTTTCGAGCTGGACATAGTGGGAGTTGATACTTTATGAAAAGGAATAAGACTTGAAGGTCAAGGCAGTCAGTTGTGATGTATGTATCACTAGTTCACCTTACTGATGTCATTCCTAGTCGAACACTCTGTTGATTGTTGGAGATGCTTGGGGTCAAATATCAGACTTTAAATGGAAATTTTATACAATAGATCACCTCCTCAACCCGATTCATACCTACTTCAAAATTGACGTTTGCTTGCTTTCTACTTTCTATATACAATTTTTACACATAGGGGGCGACCCCGGCGTAGTGGTTAACATCCATACCTCTCACGCCAAAGTCACGAGTTCAAATCTCACCCCCGGACAAGTCACGAATGACCGAAGAGTGTTAAAGTGACTATAATAATAATAAAAAAAAAAAAAAAAAACAATTTTTACACTACCGTACTGTAAGGGAACTATCAACTTTATAAACTCTATTACTTTTTACTATCATCTCCTCATCTATCGTATAAAATGTCCACTTTAAGTCTGATATTTGATGTTAAGCATCTCCATTTATGTTAAACAATGATTAGTTAAAGTACTTTGTTGATGTTTTTTTTTTTCCTTTGGTTTGTTTTTTCCGTCGATCTTGTTTTCCGTGCAGAGCACCAATGCTACCGACGTGCCAGGAAGGCAGCTCCCACACCTGGACCTACCTATCGACCCATCAACTCATGAACCGGGGACCAACGGCTTTACTTCCCATCCGAAGGAAGGCGTGATCAGAGATGTTATTGCCTCAGAACATCCCGGCGGCGCCGACTGGGATTGAAACCAGGCCTGCTGGGGTGAGAGGTAATCACGCTTACCACTACACCACCGGCGCCGTTATTTTGTTGATGTTATAAATCTATAATATACGATATTATAAATCATATTTGAAAGTGATTCAGCTAAATACTTGAACATTTTGGGCATTTCGCCGTCTTCATTTATCTGAAAATCGAAACATTCGATTTGATACACCTCAATGGGACCAGCGTTAGCTATGGTTGATTGTTTTAATTTTGACTTTGGATTTTCAGCAGATCTGCTGGTTCGTTTCTTTTTAGAAATTGGGGGAACCAGAAGAGGTTCCTTAGTTAGCCCTTTCTCTGAACGTGGGGTCAATTTGACCCTGTAGGACTAAGTCTAGCGGAAACCCGTTTATACAAACTACGCTACGGGCTGGCGGCCAAGGTATTTCATTCTCTTAGTACCGTTGGGTCCGTCTCCGTCCCATAAAACCCTGGCAGGCCTTAGAATACGTTCCTACCGTGCCTGCTCGGTATGAGCTATTCCCGTCTTCAGGGTTGCTGATTATCGCTTCGTACCACTCAAATTCGTTCAATGTTCCCAGAAGTAGTCAAAACAGATGCAACAAAGCATGTACTCTCGAATGAATCAAACGCTGTCAATGCGATGCGTCTCGGTGAGTGACCTGGGCGAGAGAAATTTTCGTGCTGTTCGTGCTATCTCGATTTCAGACTCGATTCGGCCTTCTCATGAAAAGTCGAAGAAGAAGTTTCATTCGTTACCGTTCGTATCGTTCGTATCGCTCGTATCATTCGCTTAATTTGCATTTGTATCATTCGCATTATTCGTTCGCGTCTATAACGGTCCATTGTAGTTAGTGGTCGGTGTCTGGCCGAAGTTGATGCTGAGCGGCAGTGTAGCTACGAGCAGGTTAATTTTGTTCCGGGGGATTTCAAGCGCCATCTCATCTCGTGCCATAAAGATGTCGCCCACCGGTTGGATTTGATAGTGGAAGGCAGTGGAGGCGAGCAAGGTACGGCAAAGCGTCCTCGCCCGTCGTCGTCGTCCAAAATTACCGCAGAAACTGATAGAAAACAAGTGCTTCTTGGAATGCTTCTGCTAGCTACGAAACATAACCTACCTATCAGGTTTCCCAGTGGCAGGGTATGCAGATGCTCGCGGGTTCCTCATGGAAGGCTTGCGGTCTTACCATTACAAGTAATACGTTACCGACTTACTTAGCTCGTGCTGCTGAAATAATGCGGAAACTCATGTCCGATCTGTTCCGGAACAAACTCGTATGTCTGAAAGTTGATTCAGCTACGCGTCAAGGGAAATCGGTATTTGTAATCAACTTAACTCTAGCGTATGATGACGGAAATATTCAGATTTTTCATCTTGGTAAATATAGTAAATAGTGTATGTAGTTGCATAAATGCCATGTAAAATTTATCCCTATTTTCCTGTTGAAACATGTCTTGAATAAATAAGTTTAAAATTTTGCACGAGCCGCACATTTATCATTATTGCCAAGTGCAAAATAGTGGAATTTTAATTTAACTGAATGAAACTGCAAAAAGGTCGAAAATTAGAGCACAGTCGAAAACAAGGAACACTTACTCTACTGTATAAAACTAAAACTAATTTCTCCAATGCGAATTCAATAATGCGTACTGCGGTGGACGGTATTTCCGGCGAGTCATTGGATTCCGCTATCACAATTCTTGTACTGCTTAATGGGATGCATCGCGTGACCGTGTGTCCAGAACCCCGCCGATGAAGATGGATACTCATGGATGGAGTTGCTCAAAAGATGCCGTAGTACACGTGCTTGGACCACACACATAAACGGATCCCGGACGGACGTAAAGATGATTTGCTTGAATCGGTTGTTTAAGACCGTCTATATATCCATCTCCTCTCGGCTTGAAATTATATTCAATACAGTGGTGAACCTGCATTTCATCGGTGCGATTCGCTTCCGTGTCGATGATGATCCGTAGAAACTGTGGTGGATTCCGGAAATCGTAAGTACAGCACGAAGTGATGCGATGCCTAATGCAAAAGAATGTAGTCAACTTTCAATCTATCAGAAAACAATCATTTGCACTTACCACTATCAGCCTGGTGTAGAAGATCAATAGTCGAAAATCAGAAACTCGTCCACCACTTCAAATTTGAGGAATGGGACATGCTTCGAAAATTGCGTCTTTTCACAGCTACCTACAATGAACTTCCTCCTCCTCGTCATCGTTCTTGGTGCAAGCGATCTTACACTTTCAACGAGAAGGCACCTATAGCTTGCTGTTGTTGGAATGCTGCCCAGCAGGTGACGCGGATCTACACAACAAAAGAACAAAGTATCAATCCTTGAAAAAAAAAGATTCACTTACAGAATACTTCCCGTCATTCGTCTTCAGCTAAATGTACCTTTCCATGCGAAAAACTCTTAAGGACCACAACAAAACAACTCTTTTCGTATCGAACCACGAATCGTAGCTTATGAATCGTTCGTATCGTTCAGATGCACTCGTTGTGAATGAAAATCAGCTGTGAATCGAGTTGCAGTTGAATTGCTCAAGTCAGTTTTCGTGCAGCAATGAACAGGTGGTGAGTAACTCAGCGAATGACAGATAGCAAAAGAGGAAGGACAAAAACAAAATAGCACTGAGCACCAACATTCGTGCATGAAGAGGGGAGCGCCTACAGCGATAGCGTCTTATCGTTTGTGAGCAGGTGAACGGACGAGACACGATTCGTTGCGAAAATCAGCAACGTTGCCCGTCTTACGCGATCCGGCTCCTGGCGCCCCATGAAGGCCTATGTCAACCCTCGCCATGGACCTCACTGCTTGCATAGGCACCCATGGGGATCAAACACCGACTTTTCCAGTTGCACGGTTAGGATAGCGGTTTAAGGGGGACCCAATAGTCAAGGTGATGGAAAACCATCAAAACCAGTCTAAAATCCAACCTAGAGATCAAGTCGCCAAGGAGGCGACCGCGAACTCATTCGCGAAGGGTGGTGTTACGAGATCTCCCCGAACCAGTGCTCCGAACAAGGACACCAAGCGGTCGAAACCTCTGGTCCCTGAGCGAGGCCCAGGACGACCACGAGTGGCTTAAGAAGCGACTAGAAGTCGCCGAGAGGGCGGAGAAGAAGGAGCCGAAGTCTACCCAGACGGACGCCTTCAACTTCGCAGGCAAAAGCACGATGGCCAGCGGGGCCCTCCACTTTGCCGTGACGCATGGGCAGAAGCGCGACCGGCCCTCGCCTGTAAAGGGTGTGGCACGCGCTAAGAGACGGAAAGTCTCTGCCCAGGTAGAGTGCGTGGCAGTGGTTGACCAGTCCAATGCAGCAGTGGACGAGCCGCAGAAGAGGTCTGAAGTAGGAAACAGAGCTATTGAGAAAAGTGGCGGCTCTAAACAGGGTGGAAACAAGACCACTCCCCCGAAAAACCAAAAAAAACAGCAGTTCTCGCAGATGCTGGACAGACTTACTGCGGTACTTGTCGGCCTAAGACCGGTGGTCATTGCGGGCGACTTTAACGCATGGGCGGTGGAGTACTAGCCAACACCGGTTCGGTCAGTACCTACAGAAGGAACGGTGCAGAATCCGTCATTGATGTGACGTACTGCAGCCCGTGTTTGGAGGGCAACCTACACTGGAGGGTCGATGAGGGTTACACCCACAGCGACCATCAGGCGATTCGCTACAGTGTGGGGCAAGGTGAGAGGTGAGTGGCAGGAGGAAGTCCCTCCTGCGCTCGAGGCTGGCGGACGCCGTTCTTCGATGAAGAGGTCTTCAGCGAAGCACTGAGGCGGGAGAAAATAACCCGTGATCTGACGGGGGAAGAGCTGATAGCATCGCTGACAAGGGCGTGCGATACAACCATGCCTAGGAGAGCCTATCCCAGGCATGGCCATAGACCGGTGTACTGGTGGAGCGAGTCGAGGCGAGAAGGAGGATGCAACGGGCTCGTACGGCCGAATCTCGAGAGGAACGCCACGTCGCTCTCTGAGCGGCTAAGGTGGCCCTCAACAAAGAGATCGCCAGACGCAAGCGCGCGTGCTTTGACAGCTTCTGCCAAAGCGCTAACACGAACCCCTGGGGGGGGGGGGTGCCTACAAAGTGGTCATGGCCAAGACCCGTGGTAGATGCTGGCGTCGATCGTACAGTTCTTGTTTCCACGTAGGGACGTAGGAACAGGGAGAAGTGTCTAGAGTGACTAACAGTGAACTGATCGACATTGCCAAGTCGCTGGTGGTAGACAAGGCCCCGGGCCCGGATGGAATCCCGATTGTGACTCTGAGGCCGGCCGTTGCGGAAAATCCAGACATGTTCAGGCCTGTATTTCAGGCATCTTCCCAGATGCGTGGAAGCGGTAGAGGCTGGTGTTTCTCCCAAAATCAGGGAAACCCCCTGGGGACCCGTTAGCATACAGGCCCATCTGTTTGTTGGACAACACTGGTAAACTGCTTGAGAGGGT
The DNA here is from genome assembly GCF_037179485.1 of Ochlerotatus camptorhynchus. Lineage (NCBI taxonomy): Eukaryota > Metazoa > Arthropoda > Insecta > Diptera > Culicidae > Ochlerotatus > Ochlerotatus camptorhynchus. The sequence continues at coordinate 16,854,014 of NW_027040818.1, read as the reverse complement.
CATCCTCAAAAGGCTTGTCGGCTTACACCGAAGGTGTAGACGGCTTGTCAAGCAGCCAGTACGGGTTCCAGCAAGGGCAGATCTACGGTGGAAGCCATCCGCGACGTCATTCAAACGGCAGAGGTGGTCCATCTTAAACGAAGGGGTATTCGTTACTGCACGGTGGTAACTTTAGACGTGAAGATTGCGTTCAACAGCGCGTGCTGGGGGGAGATAGCCCGCTCGCTACACCAACTCCGAATCCCCGGAGGGCTGTACAAGATTCTGGAAAGCTGTGTTGAAGTATAACACAGAAGATGGGGAAAAATGCGTTAGAGTCACCGCAGGAGTGCCACGAGGCTCCATCCTGGGCCCGGTATTATGGAACGTCATGTACGATGGAGTGCTGAGAATAAGATTTTCAGTAGGCGTGAAAATTGTTGGTTTTGCCGACGATGTCACGCTGGTAGTCTACGGGGAATTCCTTGAAGAGGTAGAACTGACAGTGGCTCACTCCGCTAAGCTTGTGGAGGAATGGATGAGATCCAGGAAACTGGAGATTGCCTACCACAAGACAGAGGTGGTTGTAGTCAACAATCGCATGTCGGTGCAGCATGCGACGTTGACAGTTGGCGAGAGCACAATTAGGTATGTGCGCTCTCTGAAACTCCTGGGGGTTATGCTCGATGATAAGCTCAGCTTCAGCTGCCACGTCGAGTACGCCTGCAAGAGAGCGTCTACGGCTGTGGGGGCATTATCCCGCATGATGTCCAACAGCTCGGCGGTGAGTACCAGTAAGCGCAGGCTCCTCGCTGGGGTCGTAGTATCTATCCTCAGATACCAAGGCCCTGCGTGGGGTGCGGTACTGGATACTGACTGCCACAGGCGGAAATTAGAGAGTACACATAGGCTAATGTGCTTGAGGGTGGCCAGTGCATACCGCACCATCTCGAGGGAGGCCCTCTGTGTCATAGCCAATCGACCTCATCATTAAGGAGGATGTGGAGTGCTATGACACGAGGAGCGTTCGAAGGGTGCGCAACAACGCGCGCGCGGTATCGATTGCGAGGTGGCAGTCGGAGTGGGAAAACTCCACAAAGGGGAAGTGGACCTACCACTTGATACCTTCCGCTGGGTCAATATGCGCCACGGGGAAATAAACTTCTACCTAACACAGTTCCTGTCAGGCAATAGGAGTTACTTGCATAGGTTCGGACATGCAAGTACTCCCACCTGCCCCGCGTGCGCTGGTGTCGAAGAGACGGCGGAACACGTTATGTTCGCCTGTCCACGCTTCGAGCCAGTAATGAGCGTTATGCTAGCGATATGCGGAGCGGACACCAGTCCGGATAACATCGTCCCTAGGATGTGTGGTACTACCGAGAACTGGAGCGCTGTGGTTACTGCGGTCACCCACATAGTTACGGAACTACAACGAGTGTGGCGAGCCGAGCAGCAGTTGACTACTGCCCGACTAGAGCGTTAGAGTACGGCTAGAGGAGCGCTATAGCGCACAGGCCCCTCCCACGAAGTAATGTCTTCGGGCGGTTCCGGGGAGGTCAAGGGCCAAGGGCACAGGTAGGGTTTAGTGGGTTGGGAGTGCAATTCTCCCATCCCCACACCCTGAGTTACTTTCTCAGGTGTCTGTGAGCAAATTCCCACCTGCATAAAAAAATAAAAAAAAAGACTCTTGTGGATGGGACATCCAAGTTTTGGTATTGTTCATCAAATTTTCTGTGAAAGCATGCACAGTGTAAAATACCGGTAGTTTATTATCAATTCTAATGGATAACTCATTTCTGAAAAATAAAATCCATATGGGACTGTTATGCTTTAATTGGCAGTGTGCCCTGGGCTTAATTTGACCCCATATTCAAATTGCCGTTACAATGGTTTTCTGAAATTTCCAATGATTTACAAAGTAAATTTAATCGAATTACTGTTTAAATTATCAGACTTCTTTTCTTGGAGATGCCAACATAGTTTTGAAAAGCTGGTATTCTTGAATATCTTTGCAGAAGGAAGCAACATCCTATATGGTTGGGATCTTGTGATATAAATACGTCAAAATGTGCCACTTTATGGGTATAGTTTTACAAGTTTTACACCCCTCCCTATGAGACATCCGGTTCCGAAAATAAACTTTGGTAATTTAAACTGAAAGCAAATAAAATTTACTTCACAAAATATTTTAAATTTCAAAAATTCGTTGATCCTAACGTAAGTTTTTTTTTGCGCAGAAAGGTTAGAGAGTATGAAATAAGGTGGTGGGGGTAAACAGGAGTCTCTCCTAAGTACAGAGCTGAGGGATGGGAATCAAGATGGCCTTGTTACAGTGTAACTCGGTATCATTTTAACTGTCCGATTTAATAGTACAGAATTGGTAACATATTTGGAGCGTTTTCGTTGTTTCGTAAATTTTAAACAACGAAACTGTTCGGTAAAAGTTTAGAAATCTGTGATAAATTCATTTGATTCCGAACTTGTACTTGATTTGTTCTATTGACTTAATTGATCGTTAAAAATAAAACCTGCCTATTCTTTTGCATTCTTTTGTGTAACGGTAATTTGAATTTTTACCGTTTTTTCAGTAAGAATTTCTGACTCCTGTTAACATTTATGTTATTTCACTGAAAGCGAATTCTTAAAAAACTTTCAAAGTGAGTAGAATTCAAAGCGAATAACTAAAATTCAAAGGGCATTCTTTCTTAAATGAATTTAGTGAAAATTCTGTGAATAATTACAAGGGATTTATTACTGAGGAGCATTTCAAGGTAATTTTGAGGAAAATTCCGAGGTAAATTCCGTGGGAATTGAATTCCGAGAATGACTCCAACGATATTTAAAAAAAAAAAATTCAAGAGAATTGCAATCATGTTCCGGTGATCATTTTTAGAGTATTCAAAGGATAATTCCAAGGGAATTGTGAGGAGCATTTCAAAGAGTTCATGGGAGACCTGAGGAAAACTAAAAAGGATCCCTAGAAAAATTCCATACGAATTTCTGGAGAATACAAAGTGAATTTTGAGGAGAACTCCAAGCGAATTTTTCGGAGAGATCGCTGGAGATTTTTACACGGAAAAAAATGCGTTCCAAAATTTGTTAATCTCAAGTCACGAAATTAAGAAAAAGTCAATTTTCGTTTACGAGAGTACACCATCAATAAAAATCATAAAATCGTATACATTGTTCTATAAAATAAACGTATTGCCTGCGTTATGGTGTACCAGGCCCAATAAAGGCAACAAATGTCGAAGAATCATGAACTCTGTACTAAAAGCCTTGATCTAGTTTTGGTAAACGTGATGCTTGATATCGTGAACCTGTTTTTGAAAACGGGAACATGGTTCATGGACTGTAAAATGTCAACATTTAAATGATTTCAATATTTTAAATGGAGAGTGAAAGTGGAAGGGAAAGCAAATTGAGACTTGATGCAGGTTTAACCCACACCCAAACTGGCAGCAGACATCTGTTCAGAAGATGGAATGAACACACTATCAGCTCAACAAATCAACATCACATTTACTTCCGGAAATCCAACTGCTCAAGATCGATTAAATAGGATGAAAAATAAATTGAGCGATGTTGTAAACCAGATTAAATTTATTACCGATCATGACTATTGAGTACGAAATATTGATGAAAATTGATACCAAAGCTTCTATTGACAAATTCGCAAGTAAAGGAAGTCATAAACAGCGGCGCCGGTGGTGTAGTGGTAAGCATGATTGCTTATCACCCCAAAAGGTATGGTTTCAATCTTAGTTCGTGTGAATAAAAAACACGAAAGACTGTTGCATCTACCAATTCTAGTTTAACATTTCACAACATTCCATCGGATCTGCAAAGAAACTCTTGCACAGTCTGTCAATCGTCTAATAACAGTTTGAACAAAAAGGATGCTGCTAAAAAACGCTTAGGAATGAATTTCACTCGACCGCTTGCAATTGCTTTGCACTAAAGATCTTTTGTTGAACTATGTGTCACATTTTTTCGAGCTAAAATGGGATGGAAAAATTAATACCAGAAAAAAAAACCGAAAATTCAACACTCTCAGGGAACCCAAACTCATAAATGAAATTGTGGAGATGAGCCAGCGTCTGGCTGAAAATCTCATTAATAAAGACAACCAACCAATGCAGTGAGAAGCTATTTGAATGTCTGATCAATTTCACCCCATATCGACATTTTCACATTTGCAATTAATAAAATAAAAAATCATGTAGAAGGAATGAGACCTTAGAGCTACTGGCTTAAATCGAAGACAACAAATCAAGAAGACTGGCAACTTTGTCAGAATCCAAGCCACAGATACAATGGCACTGCACTTAAGTGAAGGTGGAAGCAACGCATAGAAAAGTGAGCAAATACACAAACCCTTCTTATGAGCATGTAATCTTTGAAATCAAATTCGTTCGAAGCATTTACCTTTGAGCGCCAGATGACGCAATTGAATCGGTCTCATAGCGTTCGTATGAAAAAATGGGAGAGTTACCAGTCTTCTTGATTCGTTATCTTCGTTTAAATACTATCAGTATCTTTTTTGTAAAAAATTGTTTACATATTTACGTTGAACAGTGATCAATTTGCGCCCGGTTTACGGTATCTCTAAAAGCTTCGTGCCAGCATCCATTGATGTTATTACCTCGGTAGTTTGCAATGTCTCTTTGGATTAATTTTTCAAACGCCAGGACCATACTCGAATCCTTCCCTTTATTTAAAAATACATTGTCTGAAAGAGACGCATTACAGCCACTGTAAGTTTTATTAAGATCAAATCATGGTAAGTGTTACTTGGCAGACCAATCTAAGAGGTTCAAAAACATTCTCTGAGCGCATTTTTTCATCAGAACAATGACGGGAATTGCATCTGGTCTTGCGGCAACCGAAGGCCTTATTTTCCTCACAGCATCTTCAATGTCACGAATACAAAAGCTGAGAGCATTCGCTTAAACATCTCTCTCTAAGAGCTTCATATATTTGCGTTTGATCCTGGATAAAGGAATATCTTGTTTCTTTTCTTTAGCTGGTTACAAATGTTTTAAGGTATTTAGTTTAGCGACGATTATAAATGTTAGTGGGCAGAGGGGGGCAACGTATAAGGCTCCAGAACGTCATCTTTTATTGGAGCTAACAAACTTGCTACAGTACCTTATGGTATACAAATAAACAAGGGGGTCCCAACTTTTTTCGTGTGCAAAAATCTGGCAATGTGGCATCGATGTCAAGGTATCCCAAGCAATATTTCCAGTTTTATTATGCTCTTCAAGTCCATTCTAAGCTTTGTAAACCTATTAAAAATCCTGATTAAACTAATTTCGTTTTTTGGGTATTATGTAGTAAAAATTGTTTCAGTTAGTGGGATTTGAGTTTAAGATCTTTCAGATTGTTAATATTCAGTGTTCTAAATAAATACCGATTATCAAATTAGCAGTACAAGCAAACTGGTTCGCTAATAGTTTAAAAATTTTGCTGAATCGCTAATCCACTAACTTATCTAATTTATCTTTTTAGCAATTAGCGAATTAACGAAAAATGTGCCCACCACTGCTTCTGAAATAGACGTTGCTTCAATTCGTTGTGAAGAGTTCACTTCACTGCAAAGTTTGTCCTCTGCGGGACAAACTGAACACAGAATGAGTTAGGTGAACCTTCGACCTGCCCTTCGCATGATGTTCATTCAAGCAAAATTTTCCACCAGTTCATTTCCCCTCTATTTCTCGCGCGGGTTGTTTTTGTTCATTGCTCATATCGTAGCATACACATGCACCAAAACAAAAGCACGTGGAATTATTCATCTTATTTCGAACCGGCAGCCTAGATGTAGGCAACAGAAATGCTTAACCTCTATTACACCGGCTTAAGTTTGGTTGACGGTGTAATTTTCGTTTGTGTATATTTCTCGTTCGTAAAAATCTATCAAAATATCTCCGTTCGTATCTTAATGGAACAATCCTTTATATATCAAGATGTCTTCTAGAAAAACATTCTACTTACCGCCTTTCTAAAGAATGGTCCAATCTCGTGTATCACTTAATTTCGCTAAAAATTCACCACTCGGCCACAACCACCGTCGTCCGGTACAAGCTTCGGTTCTTTATTCACCACACACCTACGCACGAAATTCACCACCTAACTCGCGACCGACGACGTCTATTGAAGCTTATCGCAGAGCCGCCAGTCTGTCTGGCAAACTCACACCCCTGGTGGCAGGCTCCTCTTTCACTGGATCATAAATCAAACCATACAAGATTGGATTTTCCTGCCAGCAGACATTGAGGCACTGCGAAAATGTACTGCTTCACTAGCTTTTCACCTTTCCGAGGAATCCTTACAACTTTACTGGGGAAATCACAGTGCACGGTAACCCCTTGACATTCTCACTTGCACACCGGTGCACAACAGTTGTTGTCGTCCACGTCGTCTGTTTGTTTACTTATTCATGATATCAGCGACAGCCTCCGTTGCAAACTCTCGAATAGTAGGTACCTGTCTGCAGTGTGTGCTCCCTCACCGTCACAAACGATCACAAACCTAATCAATCCACAACTCACGCACGGTCACCCGAATGGATTGCAATTTTTTCCTAAAAATGCCATCACATAACTGCTGAACTCCGGCACGCAACAGAATGGAAAATAACACGGATTTCTTCGACGGCAGCAGCGGTTTATTTGATGTGACGGATAGACGACGTCGACGAGGCCTTGTTGGCTGGATTGTCCGACCCACCCGCAGCTGGAGGGATGAGGCAAAATGTCGCGTCTGCGCCGTGCCATGCCACGATTTTTTGTTTCCTAAAAGGGTGAACTGTAGGGCACAGACAGACAAACGTCAGTCACTTTTCCCGCTAAGTGGCTGGTGTCTTCTGCCGTGCAAGGATAGTTAGGAAGGTCAACCGGAAGGAAGGAAGGAAGCGCGGGTCGGTGGAGCATGGTGGGGGTGGGTGGGTGGTGTTTAGGAAATGTATGTCAGCTGTTTGGCTAATGGCGTGCGGGCGCCTACACTGCAACTGCCATGTACCCATTAATGGGTAAAAAAGGACCCATTTTTGATGACTATATGAGGCTGTCAAATAATGGGTGAAGTTCAATTTCAAATAATGGGTACTCTTTTACCCATTTCTCAGAGCGCTTCGGGCGAGAATAATGAGTACTTTTTTACTCATTAATGGGTGAAAAGCAACTTAGATAACATCTTCCAGTCCTCGCTTCAGTCGCAAAGTGTCTTAACGATGTCGAATGGAAATTGCTCGTTTGAAAAGTAGGTATTTCTTATTTTATTTCTTTCTGCCCACATCTAAAAATCAATCTGAAACTTGCAGGGACAGAACTAGCCGGATCAGCAAGGAGATCCCAGGAGAGCTTTGGGAGCACCATTTCTTGCACGAACGATGGAAAGACCACTGGATGGAAAATGGTGAAATAAAGATATAAATATAAATAACGTTTTGTATTCTTAACTATTCATTGTGGCTCTTTCAATGATCCATAAATCATACAAATTCTAAAAGAAAAATCCTGGTTTAAGGATTTGAAAATTGGGTACTTTGTACCCATTTTATAAAGCCAATTATTATTTAAAAATGGGTAAAAAAGTACCCCTTGATTTGACGTACAAGGTCTTTACCCATTAATGGGTAAAGACGTTTTACCCATTAAATGAGTTTACCTACTTTACTTCGAAATGGGCACTTTTTCACCCATTAATGGGTACTTTCCAGTTACAGTGTAATGGATCGAAGGGCTGGAATCAGCTGGAACAATGTTGTCTCGTGTCAATTTAAGCGTGATACCTAAAGGGTGATACGGTCAAAATTTGGTCAAGGGAAAACGCGTGTAAATCGGTGAAATCGTTTATTTAAAAAATCAAATTAAATTTCTTTTTCAAGTTCAATTAGTATAAAATTCAGGAAAAATATTCAGTTAGGCTTCCGGTTTTCCAAATCCGAATTGCCGGGCCTTACGCTTGACCCCTGCCATCAGATTTTGTACAGCCACCTTGTCCACCTTCTTCGCCGCAGAAAGCCAGTTTGCCTTGAACTGCTGCTCGCCCTTAGCAGTTTTTTTGGTCTTCTTTAGGTTCCGCTTGACAATAGCCCAGTATTTCTCAATTGGGCGGAGCTCTGGCGTGTTGGGAGGGTTCTTGTCCTTGGGAACCACCTGCACGTTGTTGGCGGCGTACCACTCCATGGCCTTTTTACCGTAATGGCAAGATGCCAAATCCGGCCAAAACAGTACGGAACAACCGTGTTTCTTCAGGAAAGGCAACAGACGTTTATTCAAACACTCTTTCACGTAAATTTCTTGGTTGACAGTCCCGGAAGCTATGAAAATGCTGCTTTTCAAGCCACAGGTACAGATGGCTTGCCAAACCAGATATTTCTTTGCGAACTTTGACAGTTTCATGTGCTTGAAAACATCTGCTACCTTTCCCCTTCCTTTTGCCGTATAAAACTCCTGTCCCGGAAGCTGCTTGTAGTCGGCTTTGACGTAGGTTTCGTCGTCCATTACCACGCAGTCAAACTTCGTCAGCATCGTCGTGTACAGCCTCCGGGATCGGGCTTTGGCCGTCGTATTTTGTTTATCATCGCGATTTGGAGTCACTACCTTCTTGTAAGTCGATAGTCCGGCTCGTTTTTTGGCTCGATGCACGGTTGTAGACGATACACCCAGCTTATTTGCGGCATCTCGAAGAGAGAGGTTAGGGTTTCGCTTGAAACTACCGGCAACTCTCTTTGTCGTCTCAGCGGCTTCCGGTTTTCGATTTCCCCCCGATCCAGACTTCCTGGCTGTCGACAAATGTTCCCCAAACACTTTAATTACATTTGTAACGGTTGATTTGGCAACTTTTAGCGATTTTGCCAACTTTGCGTGCGAGTAGCTCGGATTTTCGCGATGCGCGAGCAAAATTTTGATACGCTGCTCTTCTTGCTTGGACGGCATTTTGACAACTGAAGAGTGAATTCCAAAATCAAAATAGGAGCAACATTCTACACACACACACCTTCAAAATGAGGGGTGTTCAGGTTTTTTAAATGCAAAATTGAAAGAAATACGTCAAGTTGATATTGACCAAATTTTGACCGTATCACCCTTTATATAGGAAAGTGTGTTTGTGTGGGTCTGAGAAGGTTGAACATTTGCCTGGTGATGGTGGACTTCTTGCAGTTAAGTGACTGTCACAGTAAAATTTGACTGTCAAGATAGAATATTCTGGCAGTCGGTTTTTTTGACTGTGACAGACTTTAAAGCATGCATAGGGATGACATTTGTTCAAACACAATTTTTAAAATTAGTATGGGCCGTGGATAATCGGCCTCCCCCTCCTTTAACTGCCTACGTAGTTAACGAACAGCCTCGTAAAATTATTATACTGCACACACAGAGAAAACTCGGTACCGACACAAATAACCGTGACATTATATTGTTGAAAGTTTTTCTGCAGACCACCATCACATCTCGAATCAAATTGCAATGAATTCTTTGAGATTGACAGCGATCGAAAGAGCGAAAAGGGCCTGGAATTGAGATCATGAAGTTTTATCGACTCAACCAGAACCGATGTCCCAGTGAATTTCTGAACTCGTTGAACCTCATGGAGCCTGTAGTATAATGTTATATGTAGTAATGTCAACGTATCTCGGGCTCTCCATATTATCCTGGCATGTAGATCTTGAAATATCTTCTCCACAAGGCTAAAAAAATCCATCAATATATTCTCTCGCCATATCAGGATGATGAGGCGTTATTCTGAAGACCTTTAAGATATTCCCTCACCATGTTCAAGCCCTGCCAATTTAGAATCGGTACGCTTCTTTTTGTCCGGTAAAGTGCTCCAAGTGGTCGGTTTTAGAATCTATTGACAGAACTTTGTTTACAATGTCTTTCTCTTGAAATCCTGTGCAAACATTAAAAAAAAAGTTTGTTTTGGTGGAATCATTACAGCGGACCTTTCAAAGTGAATCCAGGACTTTCGGGCATGGATGTGGCCAACAAACTCGGTGTTGTTCGCAGTACAGTTTGGAATATACGTATTCGAGAAGGATTCTTAAAATATCGGACTATTAAGCAACCGAATCGGATTGTGAAGCAAAACATTACGGCCAAACTGCGGGCTCAAAAGCTGTATGACCAGGTGCTGACCAAATTCAACGGATGCACCCATATGGACGATGAAACGTATGGATTTCAAAACGCTTCCAGGACAGAAGTTTTCTGTTACCATGGGCATTAATTTCTTTTTGTGGACAAGTTTGCCAGAAAGCTGATGGTCTGCAGCTGTAGTCAGAAGACTCCGATTTGCAGTTCATTAGGTCCCACCGAGGCCTCGTCAAGTTTTGGCCATATTTGGCGAGTTGCCATTACATTAAGAATGCGCAACAGTTGTATCGCGATAATGGAGTAGACGTCATTGAGAAAGTGATGAACCCCTTAACTTCCCAGCTTTTCACCCAATCGAAATGTAGGTATCATCAAAGGTAAACTGAAGAAGAGTGAAAAAATGCCTAAGGATGCTATTTCAATGGCCAGATACTGAAAAAAGAGCAGACGATGAGGTTTACCAGCAACTTGTGCAGACGTTGATGGCACGTATCAAGCCCAAAGTTCGCATTTTCAGGCCGATTTTGAGATACATCCGATTGAAATTGGCAGGGCTTTAGGTTGATTAGAAAGTATTGTGTATACCTTCTACTGATAACAAAGTCCTGCAGATATTCTCTCATTATATCAGAGTGAACAGAAATTATTCTGACGCTAAACAACTAATCAAAGTTTGAGAGCTTGCGACAGGTGTGTTATAGGGATTGATTGAAGGGTTTAACGGCTCTTTCAGTCTTTTTACTGCAGCAAAAACGTTGTATTGCTTCAACTCTCCGACGTTTCGGTGATATATTTCACCATTTTTAAATTCTTGAAAATGGTGAAATATATCACCGAAACGTCGGAGAGTTGAAGCAATACAACGTTTTTGCTGCAGTAAAAAGACTGAAATAGCCGTTAAACCCTTCAATCAACAACTAATCAAAAATTCGAAATAAATCGTTCAGATATCCCCGATATCAGATTGATCAGGAATTATTCTGAAAGCCTTCAGACCATCAGATATTCTCTAATCAATCGGAAACGTGTGTGTGTGTGTGTGTGTAATGGAAAACATTATAGTTTATTTTGTCGAGCTGTGATCATGGATTACTAATTGAATGTGAAATTGCACCGTGTGCCACGGAAGAATTGTTTCTACGCGTTCTCGGTAGCGATTTTTATCTGGATGTAGGAGAACTGTTGCCACTGCAGCGTGTTCTTGTTTAATGGCATGGTTGATATTGGTAACTGAAAATTCTTTTTGACGTAGGACTATGTCTTTGATTTCTATATGGGGGTACACTTTGTGAAAACCGAAAATGGAACATATAACAAATTAAGAAAGATTTTGAACGTTAATAACTCAGTTGCCTCTGGTTCAATTTCAATAGTTTTATCACCAATCGATCAGAAATATGGCTACGCATCGATAATAATGCGTCCGAATGTTGATTTTCAACCAGAAGCTATTGAAAAAATGGGAAATGTCCAGTATTGTCCAAAAGCGTCGAATTAACTAAGAAATCCACCAATTACCTACATGCATATGCTGCTTCCCTGGCACAGTCGTCAGAGAGTAGTAAGTAGACGAAACAAGTCGAAGTGGCATTCGCCTCCGATCCTCAGGCGCGTGCGAATAGGGAGGATGGAATTGCGTTATATTTTGCACACTCATCGCCCTACTCAGAACTTTTTTTTTTAAAGTCTTTATTTGTTCCAAATTCAAAATCAATTACATTTCATTTTTTAACCTAGGTGCTCCAGTTACTACAGTAACTTACCAGCCTTAATTGTTATGATATATATCTAAGTGTTTTTACATTGTTCCTGTCTTGGCAATTCAGTATTTTAAACAGGTTTTTTAAACCTGCATGTCAGTATAACAATTGATATCTTAAAACTAAAAACTAAAACTAAATCTTATCTAAGTATAAAGGGAATTAATCGTTGCAATTGAGGATTGTAACGATTTTTGCCGGAAATTATTAATTATTTTGTTGGACATTTGTGCTAATGTCTCAACATTCGAAATTCTATGTACTTCGGTAGTACTGTACCAGGGAGGCAACTTCAAAATCATCTTCAGAACTTTGTTCTAAATCCTTTGAAAGTACTTTTTTCCTGGTAGTGCAACAACTAGACCATATTGGCACAGCGTAAAGCATGGCCGGTCTAAAAACTTGTTTAAATATTAGAAGTTTATTCGTCAGGCAAAGTTTGGATTTCCTGTTTATAAGAGGATACAAACATTTAATATATTTGTTACATTTGGCTTGAATGCCCTCAATGTGATCTTTAAAAGTTAATTTTTGGTCAAGTATTAATCCAAGATATTTCACTTGGTTTGACCAGGAAATTGGAACTCCGTTCATAGTGACTATGTGCCTACTACTAGGTTTCAAAAACGAAGCTCTAGGCTTGTGTGGAAATATTATAAGTTGAGTTTTGGAAGCGTTGGGAGAAATCTTCCATTTTTGTAAATAAGAAGAGAAAATATCTAAACTTTTCTGCAGTCTGCTGCAAATAACACGAAGACTTCTTCCTTTAGCGGAAATGCCTGTGTCATCAGCGAACAAAGATTTGTGGCAACCCTGAGGCAAATCAGGGAGGTCCGAAGTGAAAATGTTATACAATATAGGCCCAAGAATGCTACCCTGAGAAACTCCTGCTCTAACAGGTAGTCGATTAGATTTGGAATTTTGATAATTTACCTGCAGAGTTCTGTCAGTTAAATAATTTTGAACTAATTTCATGATATAAAGTGGAAAATTAAACTTTTTCAATTTAGCAATCAAACCTTCATGCCAAACACTGTCGAATGCTTTTTCTATGTCTAGAAGAGCAACTCCAGTTGAGTGGCCTTCCAATTTGTTTGAACGAATTAAATTGGTAACTCTTAAGAGTTGCTCATCTGCAAAAATTGAGTTCGTATTGATGTGAAGCATCATTCTATTCAAAATTATCTTTTCAAAAAGTTTACTTATTGAAGAAAGCAAACTTATTGGGCGGTAGCTAGAAGCTTCAGCTGGATTTTTATCCGGCTTCAAAATTGGAACAACTTTTGCATTTTTCCATTTATCAGGAAAGTATGCCAAATGGAAACATCTGTTAAATAATTTTACCAGGAAAGACAAGGTACTCTCTGGGAGTTTTTTGATGAGGATATAGAAAATACCATCATCACCTGGAGCTTTCATATTTTGAAATTTTTTGGTTATAGACCTTACTTCGTCCAAATCAGTCCCCCAGGAATCATCAAAAATATTTTCCCGAGAGAAAATATTCAGAAAATCCCGAGCAACCTGATTCTCAATAGGACTAGTAAGACCCAAACTGAAATTATGGGAACTCTCGAATTTCTTAGCAAGTTTCTGAGCTTTTTCCAAATTTGTGATCAAAATTTTACTACCTTCTTTAAGCGCTGGAATAGGCTTTTGAGGTTTTTTCAAAATTTTTGTGAGTTTCCAAAAGGGTTTGGAACTTGGGTCTAATTTAGAAACATTATTTTCAAAAGTTTTGTTCCTCAGGGCAGAGAATCGTTTTTTAATTTGTTTTTGCAAATCCCGCCAGATAACTTTCATGGCAGGATCGCGTGTTCTTTGAAATTGTCTCCTACGGACATTTTTAAGACGGATCAAGAGCTTAAGATCGTCGTCTATTATAATTGAATCGAATTTAACCTCGCATTTTGGTACTGAGGCAGCTCTTGCTTCAACTATACAAGTAGTCAGAGATTCAAGAGCATAATTAACATCATCTTTGGTTTGCAGAAGAATATTTGGATCAAAGTTATATTCCATAAATGTTCGATATTGCTCCCAATCACCTCTATGGTAATAGAAAGTAGAGATGATTGGGATTAGAAATAATTTCTTGGAATATTTCAAAAGTTACTGGAAGGTGATCAGAACCGAAGTCAGCATGGGCACGTACAGACAATTTTTAGCTAATCCTATGTAATTTTATCCTAGTTTTAAGTTTTATGAAATACTACAAAGCAACTATAAAACATCATTCATAAAACTCTGGTCAAGGCTATTTTGTCATTAATGCATCCACCAAAACTTCATTAAGATTAGAATATGTCTATTTTTCCCACCCTGGAGAAGGTTCAGAGAGGTGTATTCTCGAAGCTCTTCAAAATTGATTTGCTGCAAAAGGTTGCATAAAAACCCGTTCAAAGCCATTTCCCCTAGCTACTTGCTTAATCCACTAGGAAAACATCAATCAAGATAGAAAAGGATTTATGAATCCGATACTATTAAAATAATTAAAATAGAAACTGATGTTATCTTGTGGAATATCCAAATTTATTACAATAGTTTTCCATAAGTGGCCCAGATTTAAGTGCCTTATTAAATGTTACGTGAAATGTACGTGAAAACATCGAAAAAAAATAAGGCCACCCTCGTAAAACGTGTATTTGACTAATTATTTTACATTGCAAAAAAAAATATTCCTCAGATCGAGCTAGACTAAAAATTGTTTTTATGATTTGCGCATTTAAATGTTTGCTTATTGCTAAATTCACCCAAATATAGTTATATCCAAGGAACTATAGATTGAAAATCGAAGATTGTAAAAAACAAGCAAACTAATTGTAACAAGGCGGTGACATAAAAGTTGATTTTCATGGGTCATTTGTGAAAAAGTTGCTTTGCTTTCAAGGAATCCTTAACAAATTCATAATGTTTTAAAATGGCTTTTATGAAAAAAGCTTGCTGACTGAATTGTATTTATCTAAAGCCATTTTGCTTAATCCTAACCCGTTCAGATTTATGGCAGCATTTATGGAGGCAAAGTTGCCTGCAAAAAGTTAAACGTCAAAGTTTGTTTATCTTTCGATGTTTAGTTGCGTTGTGGGATCCAGTGTTTTCTCCCGATGGATTGGGAGCAGTTCCTCAGATAGTTTGTTTTGCAACATTTCGGATTTCGAACAGCTGGAAGCGCAATAGTTCCCGAAAAAGATCGGATGGTTACATAAGTGCACCATCCAACGATGCAGGGATGTACGCTTGAATGAAATTTGCAAAGAGCTGATTCTTTCGTCGAATAAAATCGCTGCTATGGATCGGAAACCAGCTATTCTCCGCTAACTAGCAGTTCAGTGGTTTGCTGTCGGTTGTTATTTCGATTGTCATCTATTCGCAAGATCTGGAGAAGGCTGGTATGTTTTTCAACTTTCGACAATGCTTTATGAATTCGAGGGCCCTGCTCACTTTGCTCTTCTCCGCCAGATGGTTAGTCGTTGATGCTGGTTTTTCTAAAGAAGTAAATTTTGCTGAAATAGACTTGAATTTTTCATCCTCCTTCGTCTATCCTTCGAGATTACCTTTCATAAATTTGGCTTTTATTAACTATTAAGAACCATATTTTAAGCTCAATTTGTAAACAAAATAATTGGAGAGTTTATGATGCCCTTTAAAAAGCCTAAAAAGCAACAATAAATGCTTTTGCTCTAATGCAAAACCTAATGGTTTTATGGTTGCTTTTATAATGATAGAACACGTTTATAAACTATTTTATCAAGACACTAATAAACAATTGCCAATGACGTTTATGCTTGAATTACAGAGCAGTTTTAAGGAGGGATTGAGAACTGCTTTAAATTTATTTTATTTTTTTTAAACAAGACTATAAAAGGTTTTTAAAACAGCAAAAAGCTGAATTACTAAACAGGAATGTTTTACACTTTGAAATGCTGTATTTATACTAAATGGATTGTTCATTGCCGTTATAAAACCATCATAAATCAGAGTGGATGCCAAATGGTTACTGAATTGTTACTTGGGATGTCACACTGCAGAGTACAGTGTTGCCCACAATACAGTTGCTTAATCTTGCCGTAAGATTATCAATCTCTTCAACAATTAATAACTATTTAATTTGACGTTTGGCTAAAAAACAATTTTCAGCAAAGTTGTAGCTGATAAAAATTCCCAAAAGAAAAGCAATAGAATTTGTTAAAAGTACAATATGTAAAAGGCTAGAAGACAATGAACAAAAAGTTTTGTTTTCCCATAGTAATTTCCATATAAACTTTAAATGGTTTGTGCCAAGTCAGTTTCTTATCAAATGAGTTTAATCTTTCGGAGGCTAATCAGGACCCGATTTGAAACCGTTTGAACGATGTGGACCGAAAATTTCAAATTTTGCAGCAGTCTAATGGGTATCACTGCAATTGTGTTTGCCCAGCAACTCGGTCGCTTTCTTCCAATTTCTGAACCCTGTAGGAATCGGACAACTTGGATCGTCGAAAAAGACCAGCAGCAAAATGTTCGATTGTGTAGAATTGGCTCTGAAGATCCAGAATAACATCGAAAATAGTTTTTTTAGGTTTCTAGAATTTCTTGGAAGTTAAAGTTACAGTCCGAATTATATTTTGATAGAAAAATGCTGCAATAATGTTTTGCATCATGCTCTTCTTTACAGGTTAAACATATAAACCAAAGAAGATATATTCTTCAAGATACTGATATCATCTTCTATTCAGCTATCTTTCTGAAATTTTGTGCAGTACATTTTTTTATATTTTGAAGGCATTGTTACAGTTTTTTTTTTTTTTTTTTACTTTTTCAAGGTTTTGTAAGCCCTTATATACTGTTGTAGTTACACTTTACTAATCCCGTTGCGAGTACGTTAAACTTGGTCATTTTCAGCAAAATTTTTAGTTTTAATTTTTTCAAATGTTGACCTAAATGCCAAGGCTAATAAGATCATTAAAACGGTTTAAAAAATATGTAACGGTTGGAACAAATGCGCGCAAAAATATTTTGACAAGCGGGTACAGGATTGTTAACGGAACGACGACTTGTGCGAAGGATTGAGTATGTCAACCCTGTCCCAAAGTAGCCAGTCGGGATGACAGAAAATGGTGCCGAACCTTTAACATGTTTTAAAGATGATATAAAGAACAAACCTGAATTTATTGCACCGCACATCAACAGCTTTAACTTTTTCACCACGGTGACAAATGACTTGAAATTTTCAGAGAAGATTCTTAGACGAATTTTTAGTACGACAACATTAGACCAAGGTTCAATGGCAAACTAATACCCACTTTTAAATTAGGGAATCCAAAAGCTGTCTTTAAATTTTGTACAGTTGCGAAAATGTCCATCCTTAGAATTCCTTGAGGTTCTTTTCGAAATTTTTAGAATTCTATGAGCTCTTTTGAAATTCTTTTCAGAAGTTCTCTGGAATTATTTTTAGCACTCTTCTTGACTTTTACTCAGAACATCTTGGAACTGAAATTCCCGTAAAGTTTCAGAAGAATTTCCTCTGTTTCCTCCAAAAATTCTTCCCAGAATGAGCTTGAAAGTATCTTAGGAATTTACACTAGAATTTTTTTGTATGCACCACTGTGGTGCAATTTTTTGACCAAAACATTTCATTGAAGTTTGTACCTTCATGCACCTTTGTGGTGCAATTTTCAGACACCATCTCAAAGGCATTGACGTAATAAAAGGTTATACTATGATATGAAGTTATTTTACCTTCGAATCAAGTTATCAAGAAATCAAGTTATTTTATATCATAATTTTTAAATGTGGAAAATCTTATTTATAAAAGGAGGAGCAATTGCCCCACCTGGCCCCACCCTGTGCATCCCAGTGAGCAGTCAGGACTAGGAATCGGTGGTAGATCTTACATCCCGTAACGTACCACGAAAAGGTGATCTACCCACGTTACGGGGCAAGTCCCATAGGCGTTTATGTCAAAACTAAGTCAAATGGTAGCTAATTACCCATTTTTTTTTCATAACACTGGATTAAGTCAACAACTTTGATCCGACTTTTTTTGGAAAGACAGTCAAATTGGTTGCTCCATCACATGCTGCAAACGTTAGATCCCGTTCAATCGACCGAAATGGCAGAGAAAGCACAACCGACACGATAGTTGCTTCGTGTGATCCGGCAAAATCTCAACTACATTTTTATTTTCAAAACGTCCGAGGGCTTAAAACCAAAATCACCGACGTCTTCCTTGCAACCTCGGAAAATAGTTATGATGTGTTTGTTTTCACGGAAACATGGCTCTACGACCGAATTAAATCATGTCAATTGTTCGGTGATGGATTCAGCGTTTATCGAACCGATCCGAACCGAACCAGGACACGTGGTGGAGGTGTTTTAATAGCTGTTTCTAACAAACTCGAAGCAGCTTTAGTGCAAACCTCTTCGGGTGCAAGCATGGAGAGCATATGGGTAAAGATCTCATCCGAAACAAGGTCTATCTTCGTTGGTGTTTCATACGTACCACCAGAGAAGTCCGCTGATTGCGAGTGCATCCAATCTCACGCTGACATTGTTTCGGAAATTAATGAAATGATGGGTAGCAATGATGGGATCATCTTTTTCGGGGATTTCAATCAGCCTCGAATCGTCTGGAAATCAGTGAACAACGTCTACGCATTTGCTGATCCTCTTGCATCAAATTTTTCTCAAGCTTACCGCATTCTTCTGGACAGCCTTGCTTTTGGAGGGTTGAGATAACGAAATATGATACGCAAGGCAGTTCAGTTGATGAGGCCCCGGAGTCGGTTGTGGATATCGATCCTCATCATCCAGCTCTTGTTTCCACGGTGTATTGTTCAGCAATCTCATGAACATCTCATGAACATGATCGTGACTTTAGTAAAGTTGATTATGACGCACTCAACTCTATGCTTTCTCAAGTTGATTGGTCTACTGTTTGTCGGTGTAGCAACGTAGATGATGCTGTTAGTTGCTTCAACAGTATACTGCGCGATTGCTTCACATTCTGTGTTCCGTTGCACAGTGGTCCAGAATGCAGATTTAGGTGGAATGATATGTTTTGAGCCTGAAACTGAAACTTTAGACTAAAAGTCTCTTCTATAAAGTTGTTCTTTATAGTTAGGCCCTCATTTTAATGACAATGAATTCTAGGGTGGTTCCTATTATCATTAAAATCAAAAATCTAACTTTTTTGTTTGAATAAATTAAGGTATACATTCTTCGGCAAAGTTATAGTTAAGCTAATTTCAAGCAACTTTGTTGAAGATAACTTTTTTGTATCTCTTAAATTGGCCGATTTAGAGCTATTTTCTTGAATTAAGTTAGGGTGGCTCTTGAAAAAACAGTTTTTTTGCTCTAGTTTTCTTATTTCAAATTTATCAGCAAAGGTGTCTTCAGATAACTTTTAGATCTTAAGAAGGTGCAAGTTTTTGCTGCACAAAGCTTGTCAATATCTTTCGTCAATCAAGAGTTATTGACGTTTTTATACTAAAAATATACACTTTTCAAATGTTAATATCTCTGGTTGGGGCAAACAAAAAAAAAGTTTTTTTACGGCATTTGAAAGGGCGTATGTTATTCTCAATATTATGACAAAATTGGAAGTATGTTATTTTTTAAACTCGTATAAAATCAATTTTAATTTATTCATATTTTTTAGTATATTTGGGTATATCTTTTTTATTAGAAGAGATATAGGCAACAAATTCAGCTATAAAACATTCGTCTAAAAGAGTTTTAAAATTCTCTAGAAGATAACTTTCATGAGAAGTTTAAAATAAAAAAGTTATTGGCAAAAGATGGATTTCATAGGACCACTCTAATGACAAATTTATATAAAATGTGCTAGTACATTTGTTTCAATATTTGGACATTTAGTGTCTTCGAAAAACTTTTTGTTCTTAAAAATTCCCTTCTTTTGGTGTTTGCAAACGTCAGGGTGGTCCTCAAATTAGGGAATTTTTAAAACTAACTTTTTTGTTTTACAAAATAAAAACATGTGTTGTTTAAAAAAGTTATAGCTAAGTTAATTGCAAGCAACTTTGTCGAAGAAAATTTTTTTCTATCTCTTAACGTTCTCATTTTAGAGTATTTTTTCGGAGTTGACTTACATTTTTTTTTTTTTTTTAATCTTTATTTTAGAGATTTTTAGCCTGAGGCTAGTTCATCTCTTGGAGTTGACTTAGGGTGTTCCTGGAAAAAATAGTTTTTTAGCAATAACTTTTTTATTTGAAATTTCTCATGAAAATTATCTTCTAGAGAATTTTAAAACTCTTTTAGACGAATGTTTTATACCTGAATGTGTTGCCTGTATCTCTTCTAATAAAAAAGATATACCCAAATATAGTAAAAAATATGACTAAATTCAAATTGATTTTATACAAGTTTAAAAAATAATATACCTCCAATTTTGTCATAATATTGAGAATAACATACGCCCTTTCAAATGCCGTAAAAAAACTTTTTTTTTGTTTGCCCCAACCAGAGATATTAGCATTTGAAAAGTGTATATTTTTAGTATAAAAACGTCAATAACTCTTGATTGACGAAAGATATTGACAAGCTTTGTGCAGCAAAAACTTGCACCTTCTTAAGATCTAAAAGTTATCTGAAGACACCTTTGCTGATAAATTTGAAATAAGAAAACTAGAGCAAAAAAACTGTTTTTTCAAGAGCCACCCTAACTTAATTCAAGAAAATAGCTCTAAATCGGCCAATTTAAGAGATACAAAAAAGTTATCTTCAACAAAGTTGCTTGAAATTAGCTCAGCTATAACTTTGCCGAAGAATGTATACCTTAATTTATTCAAACAAAAAAGTTAGATTTTTGATTTTAATGATAATAGGAACCACCCTAGAATTCATTGTCATTAAAATGAGGGCCTAACTATAAAGAACAACTTTATAGAAGAGACTTTTAGTCTAAAGTTTCAATTTCAGGTTCAAAACATATCATTCCACCTAAATCTGCATTCTGGACCACTGTGCGTTGTCAAGACCTCGGAGAAAACCTGCTTGGTCCAATTCTCGCTTACCGTACCTTCGACGTATCCGATCTAAGATTCTTAAACGCTTCTCGGCACGCAAAAATGGCATCACCAAACTGGCGTTTGCCCGAGCTAGTCGCAACTATCGGAGCTATAACTGTTACTTGTACGGCAGATACGTACGACGTGTTCAGGACAATCTGCGAAGAAAACCTAAACAGTTCTGGAATTTTGTAAACACTAAGCGAAATGAAAGCGGCCCTCCATCTACCATGCGCATGGAAGATCAATCTGCATCCACCGCAGAAGCCAAATGCGAACTATTTGCTGCACGATTTGCGAGTGTTTTTCAGGCATCAACTGCGTCTCCATCGGATGTTGAAACTGCGACAAGGTCCCTGCCCGTGGACGCATTGGACATTGATATTTTTGATGTTAATCAGACGATGGTGGAGAATGCACTGAAGAAGCTGAAATCATCTGCATCACCAAGACCGGACGGTATTCCTTCGTGCATATTGAACAAATGTAGTGGCATGTTGATTACACCTCTCCAAGCTATATTCAACCTCTCTCTTCGAAGCCAGCAGTTTCCAATCGCTTGGAAGATGTCATACATGCAGCCTATCTTCAAGAAATGGATGTGGAGTAAAGTGGATGTGTCGAACTATCGTGGAATAACTTCGTTGCCTGCCGGATCCAAATGCTTTGAGATAATTCTCAATGATGTTATGTTCCAGGCCTGTAAAACGTACATTTCAACATCTCAGCATGGATTTTTTCCGCAACGTTCAGTCATCACTAATCTGTGTGAATACACGTCGTTTTGCATCAGCGGAATGGAGGAAGGAGGTCAAATCGACAGCATATACACTGACATAAAGGCTGCGTTCGACTCAGTTAATCACGATATTCTGTTGGCTAAGCTGGAGCGACTAGGAGCATCTTCGAGAATTTGTAGTTGGCTGAGATCATTTTTGACTGGCCGTCAATTGTTCGTGAAAATTGGATCAGCCGTGTCTGCACCTTTCATTCCTCGATGTGGGGTGCCGCAAGGGAGCAACTTGGGGCCGCTGTTATTCGCGTTGTTCTTCAATGATGTGTCCCACGTTCTTCTGAATTGCTGCCTAATGTTCTACGCAGACGCTTTGAAAATCTACCTGGTTGTTAGGAGCACCAATGATTGCCGTCAATTGCAACAACAGCTAGTTGTTGGTGTGCACTGAATCATCTAGCAGTCAGTGTGTCCAAATGCTGTATCATATCCTTTCGAAGAACGAGAAATCCTATCCTACATGACTATACTATCAACGGCACTGTACTGAATCGGGTTGATCATGTTAAAGACTTGGGTGCGGTACTGGATTATCAACTCACATTCAAAATGCACTATTCGGAAATAGTTGATAAAGCAAATCGTCAACTTGGATTTATTCTCAAGATAGCGAACGAATTTGATGACCCTCTGTGTTTGCGATCTCTGTATTGCTCGCTAGTTAGATCAATTCTTGAATTTGCTTCTGCCGTCTGGTCTCCGTAAGATGCTGTGTGGATTTCACGAATCGCATCAGTGCAGCGGAAATTTGTGAGATGTGCTCTACGAGGCTTGCCATGGACCGACTCATTACGACTACCACCCTACGAGCACCGCTGTGCACTGCTTGGTATTGAACCGCTAGTGGATAGACGCAAGTTCAGCCAAGCTATCTTAGGAGCCAAAATTTTACGCTCCGAAATAGACTGCCCTGCATTGCTGAGTCAGCTCAACAACTACGCCCCTCAACGAGTGCTGCGATCTAGACAGCTATTGCGCCAGCCAACGAGACGAACACAGTACGGATCCAACAATCCCGTCGATTCGATAAGTCGAAGACTCCAAGACAATTACAGCTTATTTGACTTCAATATCTCTACCAACGTCTTTCGAAACCGGCTACGGAATCGACCAGAATGATTTTGTTTGTTTCTGTACAACGTGTTAAATTTTTTTTTAGTTAAGTTTAATTCATTAAGACCACGATGTCAGATGGATCTATATAATAAATACAACTACAAATACAAAATACATAAGAAGCAATGGTACTATGTAAATAAAAATCTCTGGTCACGTCTTCCTTCGGAAGGGAAGTAAAGCCGTTGGTCCCGGCCCATGTGTGTGTTGAATGGGTGCGATATCCTACGCAGGTGTGGAAACTGCCTTCCTGCACATTCGATTGCCGTCAATGGATGGCAATCGATGTCTGCGGTGATTGGCACTAGATTGCGGAACAGAGACCGACGTTAAATAAAGGAAAAAAAAAATGGTACTATGTAAACTTAAAAAGTGCTTTTCTAGGCTTGTTTATGTTTGCTATGGGACGGACATGCAAATAGCGGCAGTTAATAGCATTTATAACATGGAGTAAATTGGTGCATGGAATTTTTGACGAATAAAACAAGAAACTAGCCCATCAAAAGCATCAGTACCAACGATTTGTTTTCGGATTGTAAAAGGAATAGTCAGTTTAGGTTTTGTGATAATGTTTTATTCTGTGACAACCATTCACTCATATTCACACTCAATCATTATCTATAGTTAGTATATTTTTGCTTATGAAAATTATCCTTATACAATGAAAAGCTTAAGACCTATTTGATGAGATAAAAAAAATGTTAGTTTTATGAATTGATGATTTAGTAAAAGTAAGGTAAAATTTTGAAACTCGATAACCTAACGCCAAAAAGTGTTGAATGAAAGATATAAAAAAAAACTTACACAAATGGGTAATCCTAGCAGGAAGAAAAACTAAATTTAAAACAAAACTGTTGCAAATTAAAGCAGGGTGACAACGTGATCGTTCCACCACTGCCAAATGCGCACAACTTGACAAACTTTCTTTTCCTCTCCTGTAAATTTCTCCTGAACCAAAACAAACATAACAAAGCAAGTTTGAACTACTGTGTCGATAACAATCAAAACAAACGACTTCGGTAACGATGGTAACAATTCAAGAATTCTGTACGGGTAACGAACGGGGATCTAACAACTTTTCATAATATAAACATAATCCTAACAAGTTTTTTTTTGTTTTGGTTTTTTTTACTGTGTGGTAACAACAGAAACAAAGAAGCACGCGGCTCCACTCACTCAAATGTCTTGCAAAACTTGTCACAACTCGTGTGTGTGTGTGTGTGTGGGGGGGGAATAAAACATTCTGTAACACTTAGGAAAACTAGTTAACAAAGGCGCGTGTGTTCTTCCTCTTAAAAACTAGATAACAAACAAAGCAATAACAGTGTAACAACCTGAATCAATAGATAACAACGGGATCAAGGGGGGTAGCGGTTATGGAGGTGAGCAACAGTGACAAATAGGTTATTTTTTTTTTCAGTTTTCCTTTCTTCTGTTCTCGGATCGCTTCTACGGATAACATAGTTGTGGAATTGCAAAAGTTTTGCAATTGCAATTCTTGGTTGTGATTTTTTTTTTGCTCTTCTATGTGAACGTGTGATTTGTTTTCTGCTGGTGTAGTGGTCTTCTGGTGGTAATGCGAAAGTTCTAACAGGACCTGCGGTGAAAGCGGATTAGACCTAAACTTAATCTTCTGACGAGGGGTTTTCGTTTCTTGGAGCGTTTTCAAGTTGTGATTTTGATGTTGGCAAAAGTAGCTTCTTACGCGAGTGGCGATTGCGATGCGGTTCGGCAGTTTTTTTTTTCTCTTTTCATCTGGATGAAATTTTTTTTATATAATATAGAAAACTAACCTAAAATTATTGTCAATGTCAGCACAGGGCGAAATCGAACGATTTTGTTTTTTTTACGTATAGAAGGTGTAGTGTAATAAGCTCGTGTTTGTATCCTAGCCTAAATGCACAGAAAGTAATAATTAAAATAGGGAGTGAGAAATGATGCAACGCTTGCCCACTGACAGCTCTCGCTGTAACGGATATAACGGAAACTTAACTGGAAACTTAAATGGAAAACTTAACCGGAAACTTAATGGGGAAAACAAAACAAAACGAAAAAGTGTCAATTTGGCAGAAACAAAGAAGGCCGAAAGGGATGTGAAAACGAAAACAAAAACATAAACACAACAATTTGAAGTCACTCGAGCGAAAGTGTAAACAGGTAACGACGCTCGAGCAAGGTTCAAAATGTCAACAATGATCAACAGAAAGTGTCAAACAGAACAATCTCAAGCGAAACGCAATCGCTTCACTTTTTCACAAGGAAGCAACCGCGTAACGCTCGAACGCTAGTAACGTGGTGACTCCAACAATGAGCTCATCGAAAACAGTAAAAACAGGGTAACAGAAACAGAAACAAAACGGAAACTGCAGCAGCACCAGTGCAATGGATTCCAAGCGGCCAGTCAAAAACGAGCGTTCGCCAATCGTTGGAATCGAGTGTAACGGGAAACGGGAACATTGATTCCACCAAACGGCGAAGGAATTTTGACTCTGTCAAACAAACAACGAACGCCGGATCGAACCCATTGGTGGCGTTATGCAGAGAAACGGTAACGGTTGAATGTCAAAACAAAAACAAAAACAGAACAAAGAAGAGTGGTAACGAGGGGCGAAGGGTGAACGGTTTAACGGATAACAGCCATAACGATGTAACAAACGCTTGAGCTGTCAGATGGGTGTTGGAAGCGTTCGTGCTTCGCAGTCGGCGTTGCATCCGGGTAAGGTGGATACGTAAACAAATAGTTAAAAATAAAGTAGAAAGGCACTCGTAAAACACTTAATCCTATCTGACGAAAAAAAATGATGAAAATCTTAATCTAGTGAAGTGTGGAATGTGAAGAAGTCCTTAATCCTACGTTAAAAAAAAAATGATTTACGAAAATTGAAAAACAATTCGAAAGAAATCCAAACCACACGAAAGCATACTCCGATACCGAAAAAAAAACGCTGATCCGTACCGTACCGCATAAAACCACTCGCAGTAATGAATTGGAAAAAGATGAAATATTTATGGTTCGAAATTGAAAAACGTCGTGGAGTTGAATCCGACAGCAGCAGTTGTGCTGCACCGATTCAGCAAAACACGTCCGACGTACTGGTTTTTGCTGCTGCTGTTGCCGTAGCCGGTTCCGGATCCAGTCAGGAAATCGGGCCATGAAAAATGGGATTCCGTTGTTCGATTCGATGCTTTCTCCTGGAATAATGGCGCATGCATCGCTGCTGCAGCTTTCCCGGCATTGGACCGAAAAAAGTGCAGTTTCAGCTAACTCTACCAGCGACGACAACGACGACGACGACGACGACGGTGCTGCAGTAAATTGAACTGTTGCTGACATTTCACGTATTCTTTGGCTCCGACGATTGGTGGATCTTTTGTGCTGCCACGAGAAGCTTCTTCCTCCACATTACGGATACCGGTGGCACAATCACAATCGAAAACGATTACGAAGCAGGTTTTTCCCCACTCGCCACCATTGCAGAAATGTCGGAACAGATTAAGCCTTTTGTTCGGCGACGTTTGATCTATCACCTTTCGTTCGGAGTTTTTTTTTTTTTCGCTGGCTCCACAAAAATTAGTTCAGGTTGATTTGAGTTAGTGGCGGTGGCGACGCTTCCGCCATATTTGCACAGCCGGTCCAGGGGCAGAGCGTTCCAATGCTGTCCCGTGAACGCGTTGCAAAGCGGATGAAGAGGAGGCGTCGTTCGTTCCGGGGCGCTGTCGAGGAAGTTTACCATCCCTTGGCTCCCGTGGGTCGTTTGGATTCGGCCCGGTGAGGCCCCTCGGTACGCAAATCGCAGTAGGCCGGAGCAAGGCGAAGCTCTGCTACCTTTGGTGATGCCCGATTCCTGGAACGAAATGGAACAAGCCGAAATGCACGCGCGTTAGTTTAAGTAGGTCTTTGACACCGAAGCGGGGGACATGGGGTTGCAATGTATTGTTTTTTTTTTTTTTTTAGGTTAGAATGGTGCATTGGTGTCGTTGGTTTGGACGCGGGAAATTTTGAGCATTTCGTTCCATTTTTCTCTTTTTTTATCTTTAAGGTGTGTGAACAGTTTTGGTGACCTAGCGGTGAGATGTGTTTTGACTGTTTGTTAAACTTATTTTGTTTTTTACTAAGGTTATACTTCATCGGTTTTGTATTGTGTAAAATTGACTTTAGCGCGGTTGGCCCTAAGCAAATGGAAAAGGCAAGGGAGGGCAAAATCAATTTTAAACAATAGCTTTCGCTGCGCGAGCGAATTTTTCGCTTTCATCATTCGTTGGAAATGTTTGTAAAATATTTGATTCTGATTGTGACGTATTTTTTTAATTTAATTTCTAATTAAGAAACTCAACGCAAAATTGTGAAGCCTTGTGTAGTGTTGTGAGTGTGTGTGTGTGTATGTGTGTATGTGGTCCGGTCATCCCTCTTCTAACCCTCGGGATGGCATCGGATGGTGGTAGAGCCAAAGTGGGGTACTGTTTGAGCTGCAATTGTTTGGTTTGAATTTTGAGATTTTTTTTTCGATTATAAGAGTAGTTTGAATTTAGAGTGTGGCAGTGCTGTCAAATTTTGATTATTATTCCCGGTTTAAAACTTATTTTTTAAATCATTCAGTTGTATTTACTGGTTTCTCATAGCAATTGGTTGATCTAGTTGAATTCACGAAAGATTTAGTTCTAAAGTTAATTCAAGAAAATTTTGAATGATTTAGATTGAAAGCTGCTACAGACTACTAACCCGTTTGTAAAATATGATTCAGAGAAAACATCTTGACTTTGTTTTTCTTTAATAGCATTTAAGAAGTCGGATTTGTTAATCAAATCATCAATCTACTTGAAGCTTGTTTTGAAAGTTATAAACAGTGCTGCCAATAGTTTAATGCAAGTCATTGAAGATCAACACAACTATTGAATTGTAACTGAAAGCGTTTGGTACGGGAAGTGCACGCTTCTTCCTTTTTCTTGATCTCAAGTGGTGGAGTGGTTTCAGATACTTATTTCTGACATCGCTTGACTCCTTTAAATCGTTGACAAGAAAAATTACGGATTCATGAAGTCGTCATTTTCCAGGATGCTCTCAAAGTATTGGCTGCGTTGGTGTGAGATCAGATTGGATTAGATTAGACTCATTGGTGTGCTATTTTCTAACGATATTTTTCTGGGAACATTGTCAAATTTTTAGCAGGAACATCCAGTGTTGCCATTTCACCGATTTAAGTTTTAGTTTTTAAAATCATTCCTAATTTTGTTTTCAGTTTCCGTGCCCAATTTTGGATTACAGTGTTGCCAACTAGAGTTAATTTTATAAAGAAAGTTCTCGCTGTTTGTCAATATTCGTTGACGTTCCAAGCTAATTTAAGTTGAATATCATAATTGGAATGCCGGGGATTACAATTTGATAAGTATTGAACTAACAAAATTTGACACTTCTGCAACGTTTGTTTTGACTCACATTTGTAGCTGCTTCTTCTACTTTCATGGAGAAGAAAGGTTTATAGTTTGTGGAAAAGTGAGGTTAGCTTTAGCGCAAACAGATCTAATATAGGATTGTTTTTCAATATCGTTTTTGTTTCATATTATATTAAATTATGATTTTCGGAATCCGTTAACTCCCGTCTTTTATTAGAGTTTTAGCACAGGCAAACATACCTAACGCATTGAATAATTCTCACTGTAAAACATCGCCGCTAAAACACTACCGCCATCTGTTGAGCATACTGTTACAGACAGACCGCTCAACAGAAGGCGGTAGTGTATGCACGTCATACGCAAGGCAGTTGACTATGCGCGCCACGCACGAGTTCGATGAACAACTTACGAGAGTTATGTCTGTTTGTCTGTGATTTTAGGCTTGTCATGAAAGTTAAATTTGATCAAAAACGATGCCAATTTATTCTGTTGAGTTTGAGTTTGCCAGTGTTTCGGGATTTTCCGATTTTCAGTAGCGGTTGCTCAAATAGCTTCAACTTCTGCGCATCTGCAAATGGTTGTTGGGATTTATGAGTTTGAAATAAGCCAGGATTATTTGATGTCGCAAAGTTATAATTTCGACAAGAGTTCAATGATTTTTGTTGGGTTGCTTGGTAAGAGTAAGTCCCATAATTTAGGTTTTCATATAATTTGGCCATTGTTGCTTTGTTTTCCCTTTAACACTCGATAGTGTAAAATTTTGATTTAAATTTAGTCGAATTTATCTTACTTTTAGCGGTGCCAGTGATAAATGACGATCAGTTCATCAATTTTAGATGATTTTCCTGATCTCAGCTTAACCGAAACAGGATTTATGAATTTGCTTACAGAACCGTGGATGACAGTTGTGTTTTTATACAAAGTAGAACTCCAATTGTGCTTGAGGTTAATCGTTGTGAAACCTTTATTTTTGATCGATCTTACTGTCACCTCAACATTTTAAGAGCACCAATATCAGCTCCCACAAAACATACAACGATGAAGCTGGAACTTTATGTTCTAGTTTCACGAGCGATGTCATAACTGGGTCCGAGATTTGTGCTCTAGAAATCATGAAGTGAGAGGGCCACTTTTGGACGCTTCGTAGAATCACCTGAAGTGAGAATGTTGACAGGTCCAGGTGTTTTGTTCAATTGACTTCTCGACGCAAGATCTCACTTATACAACCTAGCTAGTGTAGCCGTGTAAAATCGATTTGTTTATTATTAAAAACCACGAAATAAGCTGTCAAAGTGTTCGACTCGACAGCGTTTTGTTTTTTTTTTTCAACCAGTAACATGCATGTATCAGTGAATCTGCTCACTAATACTAACGGTGTCAGAGAAGTCTATGGCGTTTTACCGTTTCACCTTCCATTGGATGTTGTCGTTTGACTACCGTTTTCTAAAGTCCTCTTAGTAGAATTATGGACGTCTGTCAAAAGTTGTTCCAATCGAAGCGTCAAAATGCACTGCTTGGCTCGATTGGAACTACTGTTTTCAGTTTTGTGGTGGCAGTCTTCCATACTTTTACCAGAGTGCTTTACCGTCTTTCTGTTTTCACGGTGAACTTTGATTGCGTGAATTTTGATTTGAATTTGGTGGGAGCTGACCAAATTTTCCAATTTGAGTTAGAATTTAGTGAATTGGGGCTTTGGATAACAATTGACGCTTGTCTACTTAGGCTGTGAACCATTTGCCCAGTTAAATTTAACTCGTGGTTAAATGTGACATTTCGAAAGTTATTTTCTATGTTCGAAAATCCCTGTGCTATCGATAGACCGGTTCTGGAGAAGAACTTAACCAAGGTTGTCAAAATTTAACTTCTTGTCTGTCAGAAGTAACCTTGCTCGGAAAGCAGGGTTAATCGATAACTTTCCATCTGTCAAATTTTAACCAAAAGTTAAAATAATCCACCAAATGGTTCAGAGCCTTAAAGCATAATGTCTCTTTGACTAAAGTGAAAATTTGGACTGAGCCATGCAGTGTTGCCATCATCTGCGCTAAGTTTCCAGGACTGTATTTCTTATGAAATGGTCAAAAGAGGTCATGAAAGTTAATTTGGATTAGTTTTTTTTCGATCTCTGCTGGTTTCCAATGATGATTACGATTTGCATCGTTTTTTTATTCTTTTCGAAATGTCAAGTTTTTGGAACGTTATTTTAATTCTTCACTAGTTTTTAAACATAATTTTAGAATTTGCGTTCAAGGTTCAGGATGGCAATTGATTTTTTTTTTCCAAAGTATAGTTCTTCATTTCTGGAGTTATAATTTTGACAGATGCATACAGTGTTGTCAGGTTGCTCGATTTTTATGTTCATATCGTTGTGACCAATTTTGCATTTTATGTTCATCAAGGTCACGACTGTTATTGATTTCTTTTCAATGGTGATCATGAGATTAAATTTAGTAGAGATATTTTTTTCAATTCCCGAGGAGCAGATTTTCGTCACAAATACTTTCAGTAACTTGATTGTGACTGAAATAAGTCGCATAGAAGTTTCCACAAGTGTGCTTATAGGGCTGCTGCTATTTTCAGTGATGAAAACAGGAAATCGTTTTTCAGAAGGTACATTTTGGACCATTTTTCATAACTTAGTGGTTCTGATGCCAATTTTTTTAAATTTGCCTCCAGAGCTCCAGAAGATAATAGATTTTTATTTTATAGAGACTACTTTTTTTTTTGAAGTAAGAATTTTGACAGGTGAATACAGTGTTGCCAAGTTGCTTTTTTTTTCAACTCGTTGATGTGTTCACGGCTGTCTTGAGAGTAAATTTGGATTTGACTTTTATTGTTTTGATGCTGTTTTCAGTAATGATTTCAATGCGCTTCGTTTTTTTTTTTAGAACGTCAACTTTAAATAATCTTTATTTTTTGTAAGCCGATGTTTGGAAATTGCAGTCAGGGTTCCGAATGGCAGTTAATTTTGTTTCCAAAGTGTAATTCTTCATTTCTGGAGTAATAAGTTTGACCGCACCGTTCAGTGTTGCCATGCTGCTTGATTTATATGTTCAAATAGTTTTGGCCAATTTGATAGTTTTTGTTCAGCAACGCCCAGACTGTCATTGATTTTTTTTAAAATGGTGATCATGAGAGTACATTTTGTAGATACTGCTGCTATTTGCAGTGATGAATGCGATGTTTTTCAAAGGTAAATTTGTAATTACTTTCCATGACTTAGTGGTTCTAATGCCATTTTTTTAAACTGCCTCCGGGGCTCTGGATGGTAATACTTTTTTTTTTTTTTTTTTATAGGGCATACTCTTTTTCCGGAGTGAGAATTTTGTCAGGTGATTTCAGTGTGGCCAGTTTGCTCTTTTCTAAGCTTGTTGATGAGTTTTTGGTCATCACGGTCACGGATGTCTTTTTTTTAATAGGCAGTTGGTCACGAAAGTAAATTTGGATTCGATTTGTTTTATCGTTTGATTCTGTTTTCAGTGATGATTTAAATGTGCATCGTTTTTTTTTTTTTTTTTTTTTTTATTTTCAGAATGCAATTTCAAATAAAATTCTGTTTTTCAGCTGTTTAGAAGCTTAGGTTTGGAAATTGCAGTCAGGGCTTCGAATGGCAATTAGTTGTTTTTTCCTTTTTCCAAAGTGTAAGTTCTCTTTTCTGGAGTGGTAATTTTGACAAGTGCATTCAGTGTTGTCAGGATGCTCGAATCATTTGCTCAAATCTTTGTGACCAATTTGGAATTTTTTGATCAGTAACGCCACGACTGTGATTGATTTTCTTTAAATTGTGGCCATGAAAGTAAATTTGGTATACATATTCTTTTTCGATTGCTGCTATTTGCAGTGATAATTATGATGTTCTTTTGTCCTGAAGTCAAATAATGAAACTTGCCTTCAGGGCTCCGGATGAAAATAGTTTCTTTTTTTACAGCATAATTATTCTTTTTTCCGAAGTGAAAATTTGGTCGCCTGTCCGCACATTTTCGTCAGAAGCAGGTTCAGCAACTTGATTGTGACTGAAATAAGTTTCTTCCTTTATAATCGACGATCAAATATTTTAACGATACTCTAAAAACCAAAGCAAAGCACAATATCAGAACGTCAACTTTAAATAACTTTCAGTTTGGAAGCTGATGTTTGGAAATTGCATTCATGGCTTCGAATGGCAATCGATTTTGTTTTCAAAAGTAGAATTTATTTTATGCTGAAGTGATAATTTTGACAGTGTTGCCAGGTTACACGACGCCCACAACTTACTTTTTTTTAATAGCTGGGGGTAATAAGAATATGTTTAAATTGGATTTTTTTCGATTGCTGATTTCTACATTCTACTCACTTCAATTTCGTTTTATCAGAACGCCAACTTTAGATTACATCAGCAGTTTGAAGATGATGTTTGGAAATTGCATACAGGGCTCGGAATGGCAATTAATTTTGATTTCTAACGCAGAAATAATCTTTTGTCAAAGTGATGATTTTGAAAGGTGAATTCAGTGTTGCCAGGTTGCTAGTTTGTTTTCGTTCATATCGTTTTGGCCAATTCGACAGTATTCTACTGCTCACATGCTGGTTAAAGTGTTGATTACGAAGTGCATTGATCTTCAAAACATAATTTTTTAAATCACTCTCCAATTTGTAGCAGTTTTGAACTCAAATTCGTAAAGTGCATTCAAGGATCCGGATGGCAATTGCATTTGTTTTCAAACAAATTATTTCTCTTTTACCGAAGTGTTAATTTTGACCAGTGCATTCAGCATTGCCAGGTTTATTGTTTTGGATATTCAAACCGTTGTGGCTAATTTCTATTTGTTCACCTAGGCCTATTTTTCAGCTGATGTTTGGAAATTGCATTCAGGGCTCCGAATGGCAATTTGCCGAAGTGAGAATTTTGACAGGTGCTTTCAGTGTTGCCAGGTTGCTATTTTTTTTAGTTCACACAATTTTGACCTACTCGACAGTATCTGACCACCATTGCTATGACTGTCTTTCATTTATAATGGTCATCTGGGTTTAGAAATTTTTCGTTCCAATTTCAGCATATCTTCAAAACATACATTTTTAAATCACTATCAAATTGGTAGCCGCGAAGAACAAATTCGTAAATTGCATTCAAGGATCCGGATGGCAACTACATAAGTTTTCCTGCACATTATTTCTCATTTATCGAATGTTAGTTTTGACAGATGCGTTCAGCGTTGCCAGATTTATTGTTTTGAGTTTTCGAACCGTTGTGGCTAATTTCTATTTGTTCACCATTGCTTTTAATATTTTTCAGCTGTTCGGAAGTTGATTTTTGAAAATTGTATTCTGGGCTCCGAAAGGCAATTGATTTTGTTTTCTAACGCAAAATTTATTTTTTGCCGAAGTGAGAATTTTGACAGGTGCCAGGTTGCTAATTGGTTTTAGTTTAAATAATGTTGGCCAATTCGACAGTATGTTGCTGTTCACCATTGCCATGACGGGTTTTCTTTTGTAATGAGCATGTGGTCATGAGAATAAATTGGGTTCAGATATTTTTCGTTCCAATTTCTGTTGAGTTAAGTGATTATTACGAAGTGCATAGATCTTCAAAACATATATTTTTAAATCACTATCCAATTTGCAGCAGTTTTGAAGCACGAATTCGTAAACAACATTCACTAATCCGGATAGCAGTTGAATTTTTTTTCAAACGCATTATTCCTCTATAGAAGTGTCAATTTTGGCAGGTGCATCCAGCGTTGTCAGATTTATTGTTTTGGATTTTCGAACCAATGTGGTCACTTTCTACTTTCCGTTTGGTTCACCATTGCAGTGACTGTCAATCTTTTGAAATTGAAATTGGTGATCATTTTTTTCTTCGATTTGTGTTGTTTGACCACAAAGTGCATTTTTTTAAAAAATAGCCAATTTTGAATTAATTTCCATTTCTCACTAGGTTTGAATCAGGATTTGGTCTCGGAACGGATTTTTTTTATTTCTTCTAAATCAGAACTGCTCTTTTGGAGAAGTTGAAACTATGACAGGCGTATTCACTGTTGCCAGATTATAGCTTTTTTAAATTTATTTTATATATCATAGTAACCATTTTGACGTTATATTTGTTCACAGAGTTACCACAACTGTATTTTTTATAATTGTTCATTTGGCTGCAGGTTGCAATGAGAGCAAATTTCTACTATGAACTTTTGTTTCGATTTCTGTTGAATTTTGACAGTTGCATCAAGTGTTGCCGGATTTATTGTTTTTGATTTTTTTTTGCAATCGCTGTAGCCAATTTGACGTTCGTTTTGTTCATCATTTCAATGACTGTGTATCTCCTAAAACTGGTATGTGGTCAGGAGAGTAAATTTGGTTGACATTTCTTTTACATATCTGCTATTTTCAGAGATGATTTCATGTACTTTTTTTTTTCTTTAAATCGCCAATCTTGAATTACTTTTTCGCTGGTTATGAAGCGGAACATTAGAATTTTCACTCAGGCTCTAATAAGTTAATTTCCAAAACAGAATTGCTTAGATGTTGAAGTGAGATTTTCGAAAGGCGTATTCAATGCTGCTGGATTACCGTTTTTTCGTCTCAATCTCCAACTGTTGTGGCCGCCAAATATTCTTTTTGTTCACAGAGCAATCATAATTGTATTTTGCTTAAATGGTCATGTGGTCATGAGTTGCCATGAGAGCAACTTTTCTAATTGATTGGGAAATAACGTTCCATTTTGTAGCAGTTTAGAAGCACAAATTCGTAAATAACATTCAGTGATCCGAATGGCAGTTCAATTTGTTTTCAAACACATTATTTCTCGTTTTCCGAAGTGTCGGTTTAGACAGGTGCATTCAACCTTTCCAGATTTATTGTTTTGGATTTTCGAACCAATGTGATCATTGACTACTTCCGGTTTTGTTCACCATTGCCATGACTGTCAATCTTTTGAAATGGTCATGTGGAGTGAAATTGGTGATATTTTTTTTATCGATTTAAGTTGTTTGATCACGAAGTGCATTCTTTTTTCAAATCGCCAATTTCGAATTAATTTCCATTCCTCACTAGGTTTGAATCAGGATGTGCATGAAAATAGTTTGTTTTTCTAAAACGGAACTGATCTTTTGGAGACGTGAGAATTTTCACAGTCGTACTCAGTGTTGCCAGTTTATAGTTTTTTTTGTTAAAATTTCCATATCGTGTTGGCCATTTTGACGTTCTTTTTGTTCACAGCATTACCACAACTGTTTTTCGTTTGAAATGTTCATTTAGCTTCTAGTTGCAATGAGAGAAAATTTCGATATGACCTTTTTTTCGATTAATGTTGAATTTTGACACTTGCATTCAGCGTTGCCAGATTAACTGTTTTGGATTTTTGAACCAATGTGGTCACTTTCTACTTTCCGCTTTGTTCACCATTGCCATGACTGTCAATCTTTGGAAATGGTCATGTGGACAAGAGAATAAAATTGATTATATTTTTTTTCGATTTCTGTTGTTTAATCACGAAGTGCATTTTTTTTTTCTTCACATCGTCAATTGAGAATAAATTTCCATTTCTCACTTGATTTGAATCAGAATTTGGTCTCTGAATGAAAATCGTTTGATTTTCTGAAACGGAACTGCTCTTTTGGTAGAGTGAGAATTTTCACAGTCACATTAAGTGTTGCCAGATTAAAGTTTTTTTTTTATTAGTTTCCATGTCGGAGTGGCCATTTTGCTGTTCTTTTTGTTCACAGAGCCTCAACAAATGTTTTTCGTTTGAAATGTTCATTTGGCCGTGAGTTGCTAAGTGAGCAAATTTTGTTATGAACTTTTTTTTCCGTTTCTGCTGAATTTTGACAGCTGCATTCAATGTTGCCAGATTTATTGTTTTTGGACTTCCAAACTTTGTGGCAAATTCGAATTTCGTTTTGTTCACCATTGCCAGGACTGATGTTGTTTTATTTTTCTTTTGAAAGGGTCATATGGTAAGCAGACTGAATTTGGATGAGATTTTTTTTTTAATTTTTCTGTTTTCCAAACACACACTTTTAATTACTTTCTCGCTAGTTTTGAAGAAGAGTTTTGGAGTTTGTACACAGTCTCTGCATAACAATTGGTTATTTAGGTGACATTTTCATAAGGCGTATTCAGTGTTGCCAGATTTCAGTCTTGTTTTTTTGGTTTGCAAATTGTAGTAGCCAGGTTGGGCGTTCGTTTTGTTCTCAGAGGTACCACAATTGTCTTTCCTTTTGAATGGCCATGTAATCATGCGTTCCAATGATATTGCCGTTTACAAATTTTATTGATTACTGCTGTCATTGAGATCTGATAACGGTATAGTTTTTCAAATCTTAAATTTTTAATATCTTGCCATTAGTAGTCCATTTCAGTAGTTTATAATTTAGAATTGTTAAATAGTATTCTGCTAAAATTCATCGATTCTTTTCTAAATATAGATTAGCTCTTGTTTTCATTGAGTTTATTGAAAGGTTCGTTCAGTATTGCCAGGTGTCCATAATTTTTTACTTTTTCAAAATACATCAAACGGAAACTGTCGTTCATTCGTGGTTGGTATCTATAACAGTAACTGTCGTTTGTCCCGTGGTCATATTCACCAATATTCTTGTTTACGATCGAACTTTATATTCCATTCAAAATAAAAGTGTTTTGTTTAGTGAAATTTTCATCAGAATTTGCTTTGAGCACTACTCAAAATAAACAATGGACAGTCAGTATCTGTCTGTCGGTCAGGCCAGTCAGTCACTATTATGGGTCAGTCAGTTTTGCACGTTAATCAAATGGAAGTGGCCCATAACTGTGGGTGACCCTAATTTGGACTTAATTAGGATTTTCAATTGCTCTGAAGTACAATTTATTAATTTGGATTTGATCTTGTCTTCTATCAGTGTTGCCAGAATACTTTTTGATTTGTCGTTCAAATTATGCCAATTTGGGTTTCTTTTTGCCCGAAGTTGCGACGACTATATTTGTTCAGAAATGTTCGTGTGGCCATGAGTTGCCATGAGAGTAGATTTTGCTTTGGATTTTGTTTTTGTACCGATTTCTGGTTCTTTGAGCGGGGGAAAACGAAACAGTTCGTCAATTTGTGATAAATTTCCATTTAACCGAATTGTTGAATTTGATTTAAGGGCTCTTGTGTGAAGCAGTGATAAGTTTTTTAGTTCAAATAAGTAGTTGAAAAAAAAAGGTCCATTCAGTGTTTCCAGTGGGTCTGTCGTGTCTGTCATTTACCAAAATTTACGGTTATTATTTTTAGTTTTGTCTCCATTTGATTCAATATGCTAATTTGGTCATGTTTCGATTTCAAGATGAAATTTTGATCATGCCTGTTAATCAATGCATTTCAGTTCCACTTTCCGAGTTGCCATTGGCGTTAATTTTGCGACTGAATTTGCGAATTTGGGTGCTTTCAGCTGTGCTTAGAATAAATAGCGATCAGTTGGTTAGAAATGGATGACTTTTCGATTCTCAGTTCAAGAAATTAGTCAGTAGAATTTATGGATGTTAATTTGGTTTTCAAAGTGCTGTCAGATTTTTCTTTCTCAAATTGTCAAATAGTGTCAATTAGACTTTATTTGTTTTCACTGCTACCACAAATGTCGTTGTTTTGAAATGGTCACGTGGTCCTAAGTTGCCAAGAGAGTAAATTTTGATGGGAAGTGACTAACCAGTCACTGGCGGAAAGTCACTCCAGTGAAGGGACAACATGGAGCGGAATTTTAACGATTTATGTTGTTTTCGGTAGTGAAAATTATGCCAGTTCCTCAATTTTGTATTACTCTTCCTTACTTTTCAACAGTACTTAAGTCAAATGTTTGCATTTCAATACAGGACTCTGGATAGGCATTAATTATTTTTAATTGTTTCAGTAAGTGTTTTTCAAAGCTCATTTAGTTGCTAAATATCATTTAATAGAGATGATATTTTACTGATCAAATAAAGCAACGGTTGATTCCGGCCTTATCGTTTTTTTTTTCAAAATGGACCTGTTTGAAAAAATTAATCAACGATTTGTTTCTTATATGCTAAGTTTACAGAGGTTTGAATTTCGATCAGCATTCTAGACTGCGTAAGAGTTGTTGAGTAATTAATTTTCAATGATTTTTTTGCTAAAGAATTTCAAAATGATAATTTGTATGATTAATTATTACAATGGAGACCGCTCTGGTCAAGATGCTGGAAATATGTTATTTTGCTGTCATTAGATGCATGCACGCTGAGTAGCTAGAATGAAAATTGATGAAGATTTGGATGATGCGAGCGGATTAAGAAACCAGAAATTAAAGAAAATTTTCCATACATTGATGCGATGGTGGAAGATTTTTCGAGCATTTAAAAATTAGATTTACATGCGACGTTCCCCTTAGAATATAATGAAACGTGCAGTGTTGCCAGATTTTCATGGTTGTGCTTTGTCGCTTTATACCTTCATAAGGTTCGCATTCATATATTCAGTGTTTATGTCGTTGAACAAACCGTTAGAAATGATCACGAAGAGTCAAACTCAATTTGGTTTATGCTTACAGTGCTGTCAGAAGTGCGCAAATTTCGTAGGAATTGATTAATTTTTTCTCCATTTAATTTTGATGCAATTTTTCCCAGATTAAAATATTCCCAAATTATCCTCGACGAGGCCATCTTGACAGACATTTCCTCCAGCAGGCAAACAGAAAAAAATCATATTCTGAAGAGTCTTTGGTTTACATTTTCACCATAATGGAGCGTCCATAATTTCAATTCCGAACAGAGTTCAACAGTTACGCAACATATTAATTGTTTTCCGAGTCTTTGTCATGGTTTCTAGTGTCAGATTTGTTAATTTTTCATTGGAATTGCTTCGATCTAAGATTAAATTGGTCAACTGGTTGAAGATTTGGAACCTGTTTGTGATCCAGTCGTTGGATTGGTTGCTTTTGACGTTTACGAGTGAAGGCAAATCTACCATTGGGACCGTTGGTTTTGATTTTGTTTCGATGAGGTTCAACAGTGAACGGTGAAAAAGAAGCCAGTTGGCTGATCTCATCTTAGGTTTCGATCACCGCATCCAGTGTAGCCTGTTGTCTTTCATTTTTTATTGAGTTAATTTGGGTATTGCTTTCCGAACTTTCACAGCCGTAATTGTGGCTAGAATTAATTTGCAGCCTGATCTTCCGGATGGTTCACAGAGAGTCAAGGTTTGTTTTCCGTCAATCTTGTTTTCCGTACTGAGTACCAATGCTATCGACGCCAAGGAGGTAGCTCCCACACCTGGACCCTACCTATCGACCCATCAACTCATGGACCAGGGATCAACAGCTCCAAAGGAAGGCGTGATCAGAGATGTTATGCCTCAGAACATCCCGGTAGCGCCGACTGGGATTGAACTCGATGTTCTTCTGTTGCTTAACTTTCAATACAGTCCACCACAAACTTAGTTTTGTTTTGTAAGGGAATTATGAAAGGCATCATCCGTGTTGCCAGATCTTCGAATATATGGTTTGTCTGATGAATTCCAGTGAAGAGGTTAATTTGAGAAGAGACAAGTTACTCTCGGTATTACCGTGTATTGTAATGTTGATCGATGTGATTTGGAGTTTTCATGAGTAGTTCCAAATAGCGATAATTTGAAGCCGATTAATCTGTTTTTGCTATCTGTTGACTGGTTTGTTTATTCGAAATGAACAGGATCATTGATGCGAGGATTATTTTTCGCTTTCCTTTTTGAATCGATCAAATCCAGTTGAACATGGTTTTCACCTCAAAATAGCTGGTTGAAAGCTGCATAAGTATGTTTTTGGCTGCTCAAGACAGTTTTGGCCTGGTATAAACTGGATTGCTGACAACATTGATTGTTGGGGCTGTGGTGCGAAGTGGTTCAGCTTATCTTTGATCTGATTTCAGTCAAAAGTATTTCATAATGTGGAGCGTCAATTATCAATTATCTATGCAAGCTCAGATTAACAAATTTAGCACTTTGGACATTGGTCATCGCTCAATCTAAATGAAGCTTGTTTGGTTGCGCTGAGGTTTTGGAACAAATTTGACGTTTCAATGCAATGCTTGCGATTCCGCCAATAGCTCACCACCCAAGTAACAATTTTGGTTTTATTAGGGGTTCTTATGAGAATTGCCTTATTTAAACAGGCTCAATCGAATAAGCATTACAGAGCCAAATTATCATTTTCATTTTACATTAAACATCGTAAAACTAGAGTTAAAGGCGTTTATGAGGGTTCTATAGACCATGGCTTAGACTTTTAGAATGCTTTAAAACCTCGATAAAACTTGCAGTGGTACTTGGGCAAAGGTTTTTTCAATCCTCTATTAAGGTAGAGCTTTGGCCACTTCTGGGCTAGTTCATCGCCATTACTTGAGCAGGTGCTGTTACTGAGTTTCGTGACAATGGGCTGAAGAAAAATCGTTCAAAGTGACGTAAGTTTTTCGTCAGCTGCATTCAATGTAGCCAGATATGGTTTAAGCTTTCTTGATTATGACGATTAGCAATCTAGAATGATTATT
Source organism: Ochlerotatus camptorhynchus (assembly GCF_037179485.1). Classification (NCBI taxonomy): domain Eukaryota; kingdom Metazoa; phylum Arthropoda; class Insecta; order Diptera; family Culicidae; genus Ochlerotatus; species Ochlerotatus camptorhynchus. Next base: position 16,813,402 of record NW_027040818.1, on the reverse strand, counting down.
TTGAAAGCACTAACGATGACATATGTTGATTCTCAATTTAATTTCGTTAGTTTTATCCCACTTGACTGACGGAAGTATGGTACAGATACAGTGTTGCCAAGAGCACTTTTTTTCATTTGCGAGACCTTTTTTTAAAAATCGTTGCTTTTTATTCTGGGCGATTTATTGAATTAATGGAAGATAATTCTGTATGACTGCAATGGAGTTTGTCGGGACCTACAGTTTTGAAGGTTTAGTGGATAATGCATGACCAAAGAGTGCCATTGATTGCCTCTATTACCCTAAATATTATGAAAAATCATAGTCCAAGGATTTTTTTTTTCAGCATTTTTCTGAATTGAGTAAGTTGATTTAAGGTGAAACGAATCCGAGTCTACAACTGGCCGTCAATTTTTTCATATTTGCCACAAAGCAGAGAAATGTGGGGATGCAATTATGACATTATGTGTTTTCTGGAAGCTGACATTTGTGCTCTAAAAGATGTGACGCGATAATGACATGTCATGACAGTCGTCTACTGAAAAACTGATGGACTTTTCTTCGATTTTGAAGTAATTTTGATAATCAGAATCGATTAAATTTTTAAATATTTTTTCAAAGCTTGTTTTTGATGGAAATTGTTGCCAGTTTTAATGAAATTTCAAGAAAAATTGTTTTCCATGAACATCCCACCAATTATTTATTTTAGAATTTCTGCAGATGAATATGTATTCAAAATATTGAGCTTGTGCTAGAGTTCAAGAGATTTGTATTTTTCAAATCAGTGATTGAGTTGACTTAGAGTGAGTTTCTTTACTATTTTTAGTATTGTCCATTATTATTTAAAAGAATTTTATATAAAAAATGCTGCCTTAAAAAGTCCATCAATAGTATTTTGAAACACTGATTTATAAATAATTCACAATTTCAGTTAATTCAGATATCAACTTTTGTTGCTTTAGAACTGACGTTTTGCTTGATTTGAAATAATTCAAAATATTTTTTTCTAAATTGTATGTCATCTTATTGTAGTTTGGAGCTTATTTTTCGTGAGAAGTTCTTCTATTTCTTGTTTTACAAATTTACTGACCAGAAGGTAGATTTCCATGCATTTTATCATTAGTATTAGTTTTTTTTAATCTGATTCATTCAAAAAACGTAAAGGAAGTTGAATTGGATTTGATTCGAAAAAAATTTCTATATCACAGTTTCTGAAGGCTTTGTTTGGGAAAAATGTTGCAAAATGTTGTTTTGTTGTTATTATTTAGACGTTGAAAGGTTTGATCTGTTTTTGTTTGAACTCGAAAATATTATTTTTAGCATGGAATTGAGCTTGAGTCCTTTTGTATAAAAATGATATTAATTGTGAAATATGGATTCGAACAATTCAATATAAGTGATCAATTTTGATTGAAGAAATATTATATCATAAATTCAAGACAATTTACGAGAACAAATGCAGTTCAAAATCCACCTCAGCAAACGTTATTTAAGTTAAATTATTATTTTGAAGCTGTTTGAAAAAAAAATGGCCCAAAGCGATGTGATTGAAATCTATTTGCATAATCTAATATTGAATAAGAATCCAAATGGAAAATTTTCAATCTTTGTTCTGCTAAATGTTGTATGCAAGTTGAAGCTCATTTTGCTTCCCGAAAATTGCCATTTCAATCTTCTCTTAGATATGGATATGAGTTGACATTTGTTTTCCCATTCGATTCAATGAAATTTGAACGCCTCTCAATTACACATATTATTCGAGCACTTGATAAATAAATGTCATGTAATTGGGCTTAAAAATTTTCCGGATGGTACCAGTTTTGAACTCCCAAATTGCCAGTTAGACGTTTGATTTGCAAGGTAAACGAATGGCGACATCTATCTTTCAAATGAAGAATCAAGCTTGTATGCAATATTGCATGATAATTTGCGAACAATTTGTGTTTGGTGCATGTTCAGAATGCTCATTGATATAGATTTCCGTTTAGATTAGTTCGAAGGTCATGAAAATTTTCGACTAACAAAGAAGCTTGAATTTAAATACTTTTATAGCTTGAACACAAATGTTTGTTCAATATCAGTCAACAGTTTTCAAAGCTTATTTTTGGCCATGACTTTTGCAAATGAGCAGAGTATTTTGTTTTCAGTACGTGTGCTAAGTTATCACAATTTTATTTAGTATTGAGTTCAAATGGATATTTTTATAATTTCCAAAACTTAAATCAACTCATTGTTTTTGACTTTTATTTTGATCAAATATAACAAACATGGCGAACTTGGCTGCGGTTGGCGTAGCCATTTTCAGTTTGACGTTGCATGAAACTTGTATTGCATGCAAGTATTGCCCACAATTTTGCATACCAGTTTAATCGATTTGATGCTTCAGAAAGAAGCTAGCCGAACGATGAATGTTTGGAAAAAAATATTAAAATCAGTCTCCAAGATTGTATTAAAATTAAATTTTTGATGTCTCTCAATCAACTTAGAGTTTCTAGATTTTTTTTCATACCAATAATATAAACAATTGCAGCTTAAATTTTTTGTTAACTGTCAGTAAATTTTTGATTTTTTTTTGTTCAACGATGGATAGTGGATTGACGAATGATGGTGGCATGAAATTTGTATTCATAAATATTATCAGCGTAGGATTTATTTACAAAACGAAAAACGCGACCGCAAAATCTTAAATCTTAAGAGAATAATAATTTCCATTCAATAAAGTCTCTCTATCTAAAAATCAATGCAAGTAATAAGGGAAAATATTTATGAAACAAATTTCAGCTAATGATCAGCAGATGCGAAAAAGTAGAGATGTAATTTTGAAAAATAAAAATATCTAACCAAAGAAGAAATTAAAAAAAAATTTAAATGAAAATAACACACAAATTTTAAACAAAATATAATTTAAAGGACAATAAGTGCTAAAACTATTAAAATTTTGATATTTTGCAAACGTTAAGAATACAAATTTAACCTTAATTTTTAAATCAAATATTAAAAAAAAATTACGACGTAAAAAAATCATAAAGTAGAAAGCATAAATGAAAATCATAAGTCAAACAAAAAAACAAATAAAAACACAAAAAATAGTCTTCAAAAACAATTTCGAACCCATCTCTACTTAAGCGCCTTGCTTACGAACACCCGGATTCGGTACTGCTTCGCTACAGTACACTTTCCGGGGGGTTTCCGGAGGGCCTTCCCCCCTCCCTTGGTGCCAGTTTACCGTCGTGCGTTCCTCAGTTGCAGCAAACCTCGCCCCACAGGGAGGGGCATGAAACCTCCTCCTTGGCTCAGAAAAACATTTTACAAACATTTCATTCCACTTGAATGGGTGATTTTCCCGGGATTCTTTGATTTGCTGACTATCGTTCCGTACGAGTTAGTTTTGATCGTCTAATTTTAAGGCACTTGATTTTCCATTTCAGCAAACAAATTTTGAAAATAACCTACCTCCTTCGGATTGAAGAATTCCGCATGCCATGTGGCAGATTATTGTTCGCCTACTTCGGACGTCCTTGTCGACTGCCACCTGATAAGGCCGATCACCTTCCCCAATAGTCCCCACACAAAGCACTCGTTGATGTTTCCTTTCCTCGATGTTCGCCTCGAAGATCCACTGATCGCACGGTTCGACAAAGTTCACTTATGTAGTTCTTCTCCACTTGAGAACCTTCTTATCACAACTTCTTCCCTTCTGAGATAGGAGCAAGGGAGCTCCGAGGCTCCCTTGGTTCGTTTAATCGATCTTTACTCACTGAATGCTCACTGAACTGTGAATGGTTTGTGAGCTGCGCGCGGCGCTTTTATAACAGGGAACGAACCCCGGTAACAGCCAAAAGGGACCGACCACCACCGGTTTTCCATTTTCCCCGTTTGCGTTTGTGTTGGTGACTTTCTTTTGTTCGTCCGTTTCACTTTCCCCCTCTGTTTCTAAACATTCCCATGCCATCGTCGTCGTCGTCGTCGGCAGCATATTACCGCTTGGGTTATGACGTGGCTTTTGTTATGTTGCATCAGATAAACCACCGTGAAAGGAAGTGAGAAAGAGAGAAGACGGAAAGGGACTTCTGTTGGTGACGATAAAGGAATCCGGCGAAGAAGTTGCGCGCGCTCGTTTCCAAGGACTTTGATTCGAAGAAAAAAAAATAGAGGGGACTTCTTGTCGGTTGAATCGCTGCCATTGTTAGCGGCTTTTGATTTCGTTTTTGATTAAATTATGCAGCTGACAGTTTGCTTGCTGGGTTGGGTGATTAGAGCGGTGGAATCTATCCGATTGGGAAGGGACAGTTTCATGGGAAAATATCGTTCATGGGGAAAATCCTAACCGACAGGGTACCGGTTTCGGGTTGGGGTTGAAGATTTATTCTAGGTGGTTAGGAAGAACCTACAGCTTGAGATTGTCTCATAGCCACATTGGAAGTTAAATGATCTGATCGCGGAAAATTCCCCACAGTGAGATCATAAGCGTTCCGTTTTTGGAAGTTACTTTTCGCATTATGTTTTTATTTTTGTGCCAAAATTGCAAAATGCAAAATCTAAAAACAATGTGTTCATGATTGTGTTTTTGTACTTCATAATCTCTATTTTCATGATCCATTAGCAAAATTTGAACAGACAAATAGTATAGTAATGAAACATGCCTCAGAGATATATGTGATCCAGCACAATATTTGTCAAAAGTTTGCGAAAATTGGCGGTCTCACGAAAACAAGCTTTTAGCGACATCTCGAGCCCGAGTCCGAATATAAAAAAATACATTACAATGTTACTACAGTTAATTCCAGTTGTTCAAGAGTTTAAGAAAATATAAGGAAAATTTAAATATAAAATATCCAAATAAATTAAATAGTACATTTAAGGAACCCAATTTTCATGGGAAGGTCGCTGGAAATATATTGATTTATTTTGAAGATATTTCATATATTTTCAAAGAGCTGTATTGAAGAGTTAACTTATTCACATACTTCTTATTAATGTTTTAAAAATTACTTGGCTGTATTTTATGTTATAAACAGGTTTAAAGGCTTGGGCTTTAGTCGTGACTTCATTCGCGTGATGAGTAGACTTATGTCCAACCACTACTCGCTAGATGCTCATATCAATAGAATAAACCTCGTGGACAGCAACATCTGTCGGTGTGCAACCGGTTACGATGACATCGAACACGCAGTTTGGCAATGTACGGATAATGACGCCGCCAGAGAGCGACTTTTGAATACCCTCGAGGCCCAAGGAAGACAACCCTATGTTCCTATCAGAGACGTGTTGGCAACCCGTGATCTCTGTTATATGCAGCCCGTTTATGTTTTTCTTCAAATGTCTAGTATAAGAATTTAATTCCCTTTGTCTTTTGTCTCTCTTTATTAGTTTTTGTTTGTCTTGTCCCCCCGTCTCGATGAGTCTCATCGTCGCCCACTGGTCACCCACAATAGCCGGTCGAACTCCGGACGAAGCTAGAACAGCACTACCGTTCATACTGGCGACAATGCTCTGATGAGACAACGAAACCCTACCCCAAGCTCCTCCCCTGATCCTATCCTTCGAAAATGTACCCTTCTAACCTCGAGCAAGCCGCGAGTAATCGGCCCAACTCCTACTAGACATAGAATTAAGTGAATTTTGTTACACACAGTGAACAATGAATTATCGGCTCCGTAAAGCTAACGCGATTGAGACTTCCAAATAAACGAACTAGATAAAAAAAAAATAATGTTATAAATGGATACAAATTCGAAAAGATGCGTGGTTGCTGATGGAATAAGAAGGTATTTACTGAATGGAAACATTGAATTTCTATTTTTATTTCTATTTATTTATTTCGTCAACCAACGTAGACTAGTACATATTCGAATGCAGTTTTGTTTTCTTAAATTTATTTATTTATTTTATCAACTTTGGACAAAAGGTTAAAGGTATATTTTTTTCGTTAGTAAAAACTAAGTAGTGTCAGCTTTCCGATTTTTTTATGATATATAATGAATTATGGAGTAAATATGTTGTTTTAGTTTATAACGAGACATTGTGAAGTCAATGGTTTCGCAGTATTGATTGTAAGAGGCCATCATGCGGTTTAATGGCCCATATTTTGCATAATTTGTGCGATGATGTTTTAAGGCAAATAAGTTTCGATTTCGGAGTTGCCGCCCAAGTAACATTTTGAGTTTTATGAAATACTACAGAGCTACTATAAAACAACATTTTTTTTAACTCTTTATTTGTTTCAAATTCAAAATAAATTACATTTCATTTTAACTTAGGTGCTCCAGTTACTGCAGTAACTTACCAGCCTTAATTATTATGATATATAGCTAAGTGTTTTTACATTGTTCATGTCTTGGCAATTCAGTATTTTAAACAGGTTTTTTAAACCTGCATGTCAGTATAACAATTGATATCTTAAAACTAAAAACTAAAACTAAATCTTATCTAAGTATAAAGAGTATTAATCGTTGCAATTGAGGATTGCAATGATTTTTGCCTGAAATTATTAATTATTTTGTTGGACATTTGTTCTAAAGTCTCAACATTCGAAATTCTATGTACTTCGGTAGTACTGTATCAGGGAGGCAACTTCAAAATCATTTTCAGAACTTTGTTCTGAATCCTTTGAAGTGCTTTTTTCCTGGTAGTGCAACAACAAGACCATATTGGCACAGCGTAAAGCATGGCCGGTCTAAAAACTTATTTAAATATTAGAAGTTTATTCGTCAGGCAAAGTTTGGATTTCCTGTTTATAAGAGGATACAAACATTTAATATATTTGTTACATTTGGCTTGAATGCCCTCAATGTGATCTTTAAAAGTTAATTTTTGGTCAAGTATTAATCCAAGATATTTCACTTGGTTTGATCAGGAAATCGGAACTTCGCTCATAGTGACTATGTGACTACTTCAAAGTTTCAAAAAGGAAGCTGTAGGCTTATGTGGAAATATTATAAGTTGAGTTTTGGAAGCGTTGGGAGAAATCTTCCATTTTTGAAAATATCTAAACTTTTCCGCAGTCTGCTGCAAATAACACGAAGATTTCTTCCTTTAGCGGAAATGCCTGTGTCATCAGCGAACAAAGAATTGTGGCAACCCTGAGGCAAATCAGGGAGGTCTGAAGTGAAAATGTTATACAATATAGCCCCAAGAATGCTACCCTGAGGAACTCCTGCTCTAACAGGTAGTCGATTAGATTTAGAATTTTGGTAATTTACCTGCAGAGTTCTGTCAGTTAAATAATTTTGAACCAATTTCATAATATAAAGTGGAAAATTAAACTTTTTCAATTTAGCAATCAAACATTCATGCCAAACACTGTCGAATGCTTTTTCTATGTCTAGAAGAGCAACTCCAGTTGAGTGACCTTCAAATTTGTTTGAACGAATTAAATTGGTAACTCTTAAGAGTTGATGAATAGTTGAATGCCCATGGCGAAATCCAAACTGCTCATCTGCAAAAATTGAGTTCGTATTGATGTGAAGCATCATTCTATTCAAAATAATCTTTTCAAAAAGTTTACTTATTGAAGAAAGCAAACTTATTGGACGGTAGCTAGAAGCTTCAGCTGGATTTTTATCCGGCTTCAAAATTGGAATAACTTTTGAATTTTTCCATTTATCAGGAAAGTATGCCAAATGGAAACATCTGTTAAATAATTTTACTAAGAAAGACAAAATACTCTCTGGGAGTTTTTTGATGAGGATATAGAAAATTCCATCATCACCTGGAGCTTTCATATTTTGAAATTTTTTAGTTATAGACCTTACTTCGTCCAAATCAGTCCCGCAGGAATCATCAAAAATATTTTTCCGAGAGAAAATATTCAGAAAATCCCGAGCAACCTGATTCTCAATAGGACTAGTAAGACCCAAACTGAAATTATGGGAACTCTCGAATTGCTTAGCAAGTTTCTGAGCTTTTTCCAAATTTGTGATCAAAATTTTACCACCTTCTTTAAGCGCTGGAATTGGCTTTTGAGGTTTTTTTTCAAAATTTTTGTGAGTTTCCAAAAGGGTTTGGAACTCGAGTCTAATTTAGAAACATTATTTTCAAAAGTTTTGTTCCTCAGGGCAGAGAATCGCTTTTTAATTTGTTTTTTTTTTGCAAATCCCGCCAGATAACTTTCATGGCAGGATCGCGTGTTCTTTGAAATTGTCTCCTACGGACATTTTTAAGACGGATCAAGAGCTGAAGATCATCGTCTATTATAATTGAATCGAATTTAACCTCGCATTTTGGTACTGAGGCAGCTCTTGCTTCAACTATAGAAGTAGTCAGAGATTCAAGAGCATAATTAATTTCATCTTTGGTTTGCAAAGGAATGTTTGGATCGAAGTTATATTCCATAAATGTTCGATATTGATCCCAATCAGCTCTATGGTAATTGAAAGTAGAGCTGTTGGGATTACAAATTATTTCTTGGGATATTTCAAAAGTTACTGGAAAGTGATCAGAACCGAAGTCAGCATGGGTAACCAATTGGCTACAAAGTTGACATGAATCAGTTAAGACCAAATCAATAGTGGAGGGATTTCTTGCAGAAGAAAAGCATGTTGGGCTGTTTGGATATTGAATAGTGTAATAACCTGCAGAACAATCATCAAACAGAATATTACCATTGGAATTGCTTTGAGCATTGTTCCATGAGCGGTGTTTTGCATTAAAATCACCAATAATGAAGAATTTAGACCTATGACGGGTAAGTTTCTGGAGGTCACCTTTAAGAAAATTCTTTTGTTGGCCTACGCATAAGAATGGCAAATAGGCAGCTATAAACGTAAGTTGTCCAAATTTAGTTTCAACAGAAACTCCCAAAGTTTCAAAAACTTTGGTTTCAAATGAAGAAAGAATTTTATGTTTGATTCGTCTATGAATAATGATGGCAACGCCACCACAGGGTCCATCAAGACGATCATTTCTATAAATCAAGTAATTTGCGTCCTTCTTAACCTTATGGGCAGGTTTAAGGAACGTTTCAGTTATAACGGCAATATGCACGTTATGAACTCTCAAAAAGTTAAATAGCTCGTCTTCATTATCTTTAAGAGATCGAGCATTCCAATTTAAAATGTTTAATGCTTTAAAATCCATTACTGAATTTTAAAGTAATGACAATATTATTTGCAAATTTTACTCCAGTTTTAATAGCATCAAACATGGAGTTAGATTTAAGCATATCAGAAATCATGTCAATTAATGAATTCTGTAAAAATTCCATTTTAGGGGCAGTAATGCTTCCTAAGTCAAAATTGTCAAAATTTCCGTTAAAACGTTGGTTAGTATTTTGATTTCTACCCGCTGCAATGGCAGCATAGGTAGCTCCATTAACTCGCTGAACATTTTTAGCACGAGGGGAGTAGGTACAGATGAAACATTTGAAGCAGGGGTGATATTTGTACCTACGGGTACGAATGTAGAATTTGTTCCTCGCTGACCGTTGTTAACAGCAGAGGAATTTGTACCTGGTCGGAAACGTGGAGCGTTTCCTACCTGTCGGTTAGAACGAGATTGTAGGATCGCTTGTGGTTCTCACCACAATTTGAACACTTAAATTTCTTAGGATCTTCCTTCACAGGACAGTCGTCCTTTACGTGAGAGGAATCACCACAATTCATGCATTTAGCTGGCATGTAGCAATTTTTAGTTCCGTGACCCCATCCCTGGCACTTACGGCACTGGGTGAGGTTTTGGAAATGTCCTCCAGTCTTCCTGAAGTGTTCCCACTTCACTCGGACATGGAGCATAAGGCTAGCTTTTTCTAAGGCCTTAAGGTTGTTTAGTTCACTAGACTTGAAGTGAACTAAATAAAAATCATTAGAAATCCCGTTGCGCGAATCGCCAGGACGGGATTTCATTTTCATTTTGATTACTTGGAGTGGCACAACTCCAAGTAATTTTGCCAGTTCATCTTTGATCTGATCCAGGGATTCACCACTGGGCAGTCCTTTCATGACAACCTTGAACACACGTTCAGTTTTGGTGTCGTAAGTAAAAAATTTGTGCTTCTTCTCAGTAAGATACTTGAGAAGACATTTAAATCCGTCCAAGGTTTCAGCCAATACACGGCTTCACCCCGACGTCCAATTTGTAGTGAAAACTTAACTTTCACGAAATTCAAAAGTTCCATGCGAAGAGCATGGAAATCGGAAGTGGTTATCACAATAGGGGGAATCTTTTCTTTCTTGGCATTAAGCCGAGAAAGTTTACTGGAATTTTTCTTGGATGATGGATCATTCTCATCATCCGTGAGCAAATCAAATTGATTACTCAAATTAATTTCATCAGAAGGGGGGTCAAGAGTTTGCCCCTTTCTTTTGCGTTTAGGCGCCATGGCGGCAGTAAATTTTTATCCAAATCGACTTCCAAGCAGATTACTATAAGAATCTGAAGGATCGAAGAGGAATTTTCCAAATCGATATCCAAGAAGGATTACCTCGGGTAGGGTCCAAACAAGGATCGAAGAGGAATAAGAGTTGAACAAGGTAGAAATTTTTTTTTTACAGGTTGAGCACTGAAAAGTGCTGTTTAAATTTGTTGTAGCTTTAGGTAGTAGTAACACTTCCTTCAGCAAAAAGCAAATAGATCCACACGGCAAGAGAGCACGATGCGGACTGATAAAACAACATTCATAAAACCCTGGTCAAGACTGCTTTGCCATTGATGCTAGAATTTGTCTAGTTGGCCCACCCTGGAGAAGGTTCTGAAAGGTGTATTTTCGAAGCTCTTCAAGATTGATTTACTGCAAAATGGTTGTATGATAAACGCATTGAAATCCATTTCAAAGCCGTATTTAAGCTACAATATAAGCTATTTGGTAACAATTAAAAGCATTATCCGAGCCATTTGCCCTAGCCACTTGCTAAGTTCACTAGAAAAATAACAATCAAGATAAAAAAGGATTCATAAATACCATCCGATCTTATCAAAATAATTACAATAAAAACTGATCGTATAAAAATCCTGCCAAATTTTCAAAATTATAAAATAGTTCTCATGAAGTGGCCTAGTTTTAGGTGCCATACAAAATTTGATATGAAATGTGTGTGAAAACATCGAAAAACTTGAGTCCGCACACGGAAAACATCGATTTAACTAATTATTTTACATTAAGAAAATAAAATATATTCTTCAAGGCGATCATTAAGCTTAGCCGAGATTTTTGTTTCTCATGTTTTTGCATTCTAAATATTTCTCATTGCTAAATCAACTAAAATAAAGTTATATCCAAGGAAATATAAATTGAAAATCCAAGATTGTAAAAACAAACAAAATAATTGTAATATAGCGGAGGCATAAAAGTTGATTTTCATGGGCCATTTTTGACAAAGCTATTTTGCTTTCAAGAAATCCTTAACAAATTCATATGGTTTTGAAATGGTTTTTATGAAGAAAACTTGTAGACTGTATTGTATTTATCTAAAGCCATTTTGCTTGATCCCAATCCGTTCAGATTTATGGCAGCATTTATGGCGGCAATGTTGCCTACAAAATGTTAACGTCAAAGTTTGTGTATTTTTCCATAGATGCGCTGTGCGAATCAGAGTTCGCTTGGAAGCAGTAACTCAGAAAGTGTTCACAACATTTCGCATTTTGCACAGCTGTAACCTGGATCATTCCCGAAAAGTTCTCTTTCTTCCGGATGGTTCTCGAAGTGCACCATCAAACGATGCAGGAATGTACGGTTGAATGATTTTTTTTCCAAGTGATAACCCTTTCACCGAATAAAATCGCAGCTATGGATCGGAAACCAACTAGTGTCCACTAGCTGACAGTTTCAGTGGTTTGCTGTCGGTACTGACGCAAGTTATTCCGATCTTCATCTATTCGCAAGGTCTGGAGAAGGCTGGTCTGTTTTCAGACTGTTTTGACAATGTTTTATGAATTTGAGGACCACGCTCACTTCACTATTCTCCACCAGATGCTCAGTCGTTGATGGTACCCGTTCCGCCGGACGTGCTTCCAAAGAACTAAATTTTACCTTCCCTTCCCTTCGGTCGTTAGCATCGCTTGAATTTTTCCTCCAACTTCGTCTATCCTTCGAGTTATCCTTGTCATAAATTGGGTTTTTATTCACTATGAGGATCCATCCTTAAAGTTCAATTTGTAAACAGAGGAGATTTTATGATACACTTTTAAAAGCCTAAAAGACAACACTATATGCCTTTTGCTCTCATTTAAAACCTAATGGTTTATGATTGCTTTTATAATGATAGAACAGGTTTATAGAGTATTTTATCAAGACATTAATAAAAAAATTGCGAATGAAGTTTATGATTGATTTATAGAACAGTTTTATGGTGGGATTGAGAACAACTTTAAATTTAATTTTAAAACAAGACAGTTTTTGACTTCTCGCCAGACTGTAAAAGGTTTTTAAAACAGCGAAAAGGTGAACTACTAAGCAGGAACGTTTTACACTGTGAAATGCTGTATTTAAACTAAATGGATTATTCATTGCCGTTATAAAATCATCATAAATCAGAGTGGATGCCAAATGATTGCAGAATTGTTGCTTGGGCGTGTAGGTGCATGGAAATTTAATTTTGATAAAAGTTCTGTGGAGTCAATGCGCTGCGAAACGATATCGTTTACAAATGAAACCATTGCATATTCACGACGCTCTTTTAATGTTTGTATGTTTATAAGCATGCAGCGTGCTTCATATGATGGAAGAGGAAATGATGTCCAACCTAATTTACGAAGAGCGTATTATAGAAATTGTTTTTGTACGGATTCTAATCTTTCTTCGTGCGTGATTGAAAAAGGAGATGCCATACCATACAATGCTGCAATATTCCAGTATTGACCTCACATAGGCGATATATAGTATTTTAATTGTGTATGGGTCCTGAAAGTTATAGAAAAAGCGCTTGATAAAGCCTAGTATGTTATTTGCCCTGTGAATAATTGTGTTGTAATGGCCTATGAAAGTTAGTTTAGAGTCTAAGATAATTCCTAAATCCCTAACTCCTTCACATTTTTCTACATTTTGATTTCCTAGTGCAATTGAAATATTTTAAGTTGTTCTTTTCCTGCTAAATGATATTAAGTTACATTTTTTTACATTCAATTCTAGTAGACTTTTTTTGCACCATATGTAGAATATGTGTATTTCATTCCGGAATATATTGATGTTTTCTTCATTTCTTATTTCCAAAAAGAGCTTCATGTCGTCGGCATAAATAAGCAATTTAAGTTTTGTGAGAATGAAAGAAATGTCGTTTACGTATAGAATAAAAAGAAGAGGTCCCAAATGAGAGCCTTGGCGGACGCCTGAAGTTACTTGAATTGGACTCGATTTCTTTCCGTTGAGTTTAATTATTTGTTGGCGGTTAGTTAAATATGATCCAAGCCATCTTAGGAGCCCTGACTCAATTCCAGTTTTGACGTAGGACTATGTCTGTGATTTCTATATGGGGGTACACTTTGTGAAAACCAAAAATGGAACATGTAACAAAAATTATGAAAGATTTTGAACGTTAACAAATCAGCTGTCCCTGGACCAATTTCAATAATTTAATCACCAATCGATCAAAATTTTTTCCACGCATCTGTTAAATTTAAGACTTAATCATTTTTCAAAGTGTCACTGCTTAAAATTGCATGAATGTTCAATTGTTGCTATGATAATTAAAATGATCACCAGTTGCCTGCGAAAAGCGATTTCCCTAACACAGATTTCAAAGTTTAATTCCATCCGGTCTCACAATAGGTGTTTATTCAATCACCGCATGGTGAGTGGTGGTGTTCTCCAGTACACAACGAAAGGCTGCCTGCAAACAGCAAGCTGCAGCCCACATGAGCATCCATAGAAGGAAGTAGAAGCTGCACCGCTATTGATCGGAATTAGTAGCTTTTTGTGAGTCGCTGTGGGCCATCTATGTCAAACGCGTCATACTAAAGAGTATAAAAAGAGAGAACCCCGCTCAAGTTCATATTCTTACACAAAACCCAAGCTCCTGCTGCAGTTAATAAATAATATATAGTTACATCGACGCGGACCACTTATACAACCGCAATCACCGACCCTTAGCAACATCGAGTTCAACATAGCCATCCACCAACCATAGGAATCTGTAGGAGTCAGCAATAGTTCCAGCCATCGACCCGGAGAGTCCAGCGCAGTTGCCGATCATCCGAGTCAGCAACTATAGTCTACAAAAGGAAGTATCGAAGCGATTCACGCTCTCTTTTACCTTTCGGACGTTAGTGAAGTAAGAAGTGTATCTTTTTCCTGAATATAAGTAGTTAATGCAGTGCTAACTGTTTTTTTTTAAATCCCGAACGCGGCCCTGATCCCGTAATTATATATTATATATGACCTCGTAGTCCTACGTCACCATTTCGTACAACCCCATAGGGGGGCTGTCTCTTGTAGTTTTTTGCAGTTTAAAAAGTAGCATTGGTATGTCTATGCGGTCAAATGCCTTGCTAAAGTCTGTATAGAGAGTTTCCACGTGGTTTCCATTATCCATTGCATTTAATGAATAGTCTATAAGTTCAAGTAAATTTGTCGAGGTCGAGCGACCCTTGAAAAAGCCGTGTTGCATGTCAGTAATTCTATTTTTGATTTGGAGAAATAATTTTTCGCTGACAATTGCCACGAAAAGTTTAGGAATGCAACCGATAATGGCTAAACCACGATAATTACGTACGTCAGATTTTCGGCCAGATTTAAAGATAGGCACTAGGAATGAGCTTTTACAAGTTTTTGGGAAGGTTCCAGATTCCAGGGATATATTAAAAATCCAGAACAATGGAGAAGTGAGTTCCATTGCTAGACATTTAATAAATACTGGAGGAATTCCGTCAGGTCCAGGACCTTTTGAGGCGTCTAAACTTTTTAAAACATGCAAAACATCCTGCACTTGAAGTTCATTGAGGGCAATGTCCCTTGAAAATTCTGGAAAAAAATGCAGAATAATCACGGTCGCTATCTTCTTCAGAAAATGTCGTATAGATTTTTTGAAAAAAAATTTGCAAATGGATTGCATTTTCGTCGAGATGCATTATTGAAGGAAAATTGTCAAATTTTAATTTGGTTTTTACGTAATTAAAGAAGTTTTTTAAACAGGACTTTATTTCATGTTCTGTTTTTACATTATATTCTTCAAATGCAGTACTGATAGCTAAATTCAGTTGATCGCATATATCCAAATAAATTAATAAATTATTACTACTATTGTGTATTTTATAAATTTATGTGCTTTTTGCCTCCGATTTTTCATGTGTTTTATTTGTCTGTTATACCAGACTGGATTTTTGAATAGTAATAACAACTTGAGTAACGGTATGATGTGATATGAGGGGCTCGGTGGCCTTAGAGCAACCGTTTTTGCTTACTGAGAAGAAGACCGTGGGTTCAATCCCAAGCTCCTTCGCGTTATACTATCGTTAGGACATCAATTCAGCTTATCGTTTACCAAAACGAATCCTGCTGCAAACCCAACCCTCTTACCCAACATCCCTGTGATTCCTCGTGGAAGTGCAGAGGACTCCTCGGCTTCCATCAAAGCGAGTGTCACGTCAACACATTCCTACCCATTCCTTTGTTGACCTGCGTTCAGGCGCGGCTAGCGCTGGTATTGCCTTATTCGAGATCACCAGTTTTTACACATTGAGGATGATTGCTAGTCCCAAGCAGCGTCTATTGGTTCTCTGTGTAATTACAGCTGGTCTGGCAATAACAGAGTAGCAACCGTGGGCGATCAATCATGCTCACCAGACTGGATTTTGTGTGTTTCTGTTGCGTCTTTTTCAAAGGAATTTCTTCCGAAATTATTTCTGGTAAAATTTTGTAGAACACGTCTATACCAATTTCGACATTTCCTACATTCCTTAAAATTAATTGCCAATTGACACTGTTTAAATTAAATTTTATTTTTTCGTAGTCTGCTAATTTGTATTCAAAGACTTCTTCGTATTCGCAGTCGTTGGGTCTTTGGTTTTCATGCACAAATAAAGAATATTCAATTGCTGTGTGAAACGCTTCATTTTTCCACAGTGGATTTAATGATTCGGTCACACAGAAATCTTCATAAACATTCGTTAGTAAAAAGTCCAAATTAGCAGTTTTGTCAAAGATGCATTCATTTTCAGAGTCCAGAATGAAGTCAGCATGGCGTTGATTAAAGTCTCTATAGATTTAACCTCAGGAAGAAGCTCAGATAGAATTTGTTCAGCACTTTGGAAGAAGGCTTCATATGTGCTTTTATGAGCATGGTTTGGTGGAAAATACACTGAGGCGAACACGTGCGTTTCACCGGCTATGTGTGATTTCACCCAAATATGCTCAATTTCTGTAAATTTTGGTGTAAAGATGAGTTCTGAGTTAAAATTGGCCGAAAGAGCTATAAGGAGTCCACCGCCTGACTTCTTCTGAGTTGCATGAAAATTTCTGTCGTCTCTGAATACATTAAAGGCATTAAAAAAGATTTCTTCACTTTTCACGCTTTCGTCCCAGCTTGTTTCAGTTGCCAGAATGACCGAGAAGGATGAGCATAATAAATTTTGATAGATTTCCTTCATTTTAGCTGGGCTTTTCATGCGATTGAAATTTTGACAGTACATAAATCAAAATTTCAGTCGAATTCTGTTTATGTGAAGAAATTGTTGGAAGTACGTCGGTTGATAAAATATTTTCATCATTATTATTATTTACACTTACATTTCTATTTTCTTCTGAAAGTGTCCGAAGAGTGTTGTCGTTTGATGAAAAGGTTCCCAGTAGTTTAGTTAAAATTGATCATTTTTTGAATTTTTGGCAAGCATTTTTTTTTTAGTTTATCCAATCCAAGTCCAAGGTCCCGCGAGCCGAGATCTCGACAATTTGAATTTAATTTATGTGTTTTTAAAACGGATAGATCTGAGGATTTAGTATTTAGTGTCATCTTGTGTTCTCCCAAGTTGTTAGCTGCCCATCGGTGTACCCCCATGTTTGTCTTTTTCATCAGAGTGTCGCTTCGTTCGAGATTTTTTTATTTATATATATATTTAATTAAATCTTCAACATAATGTTGTACAGATATTTTCTAGGCTAGGTGTCGAATTCTATGTCTGTAAGTAGACTTACTAATGTTAAAATCATACACATCAAACGTTTCATTAAACACACGACAGCACAAAGTCCACGGTTCGTTGAATCCATAGTTGGTCCGATGGGTAGGTTGCCACAGAAGCGTGTAACTACGTAGAACTCTTTGAGGAGCATTGATGTAGATTTGGCTCACAAGAGAGTTGCAATCCACGCCACCGTTAAGAAATCCAAACACGAAGAGACGCTGAAGTAGTTTCCTCCTTGCTGCCAACGTGTCCAGGTCAATCAGCCTGCACCGTTCTTCGTAAGGCGGCAGATTTACCGAATCGTTCCAGGACAGAACACGTAATCTTACGAAGTTTCAATAAATGGCTTCGATTCTGTTAGCTTGAATAGCGTGAAAGGGTGCCCACACAACAACAGCATACTCTAGAAGACTGCGGACGAGAGCACAGTATAGTGATTTCAGCGCGCAGATGTCCTGGAATGCGTTTGTGTTTCGTTTCAAGAAACCTAATGTGGCGAATGCTTTAGCAGTTATCATGGAGATGTGCTCATTGAATCTGACTTTAGAGTCGATGATAACACCCAAATCCTTAACTGAACAAACGAAGAGCAAACTACTGAGTCCTATCCTATAGTCATGTCGTAAGGGCTCGCGTTAACGGCTAAAAGATATTGCGCAGCATTTCTTTTCAGAGATCAAGAGCACATTGCTCTCGAAACCTTCCCTACCCTGCCATCCATTTGTTACAATTTGTTACCCCTAACCTCGAGATAGCTGCAAGTAATCGGCCCCCGCTTTACTAACGTTGGTTTTAATTAATTTTGTAATCTAAACAATGAATATCGGCTCCGCAAAGCTACAGCAAATGAGCCTGGAAAAATAAACGCATTATAAGAAAAAAGTCCAAGGTTTGGTATAAATTGCGAGTTTTTGACCAGCAAACGAATAGTTTCGTGTTATGTAAGTAAACCCCGCTTCAAAAACCCTAGGAAAATATTTCAAAAGAATTCTAGTTATAGATGAAAATGAAATAACTGTGTTGCTCTTATGGAAGACGGATATCTCAACTTCTGGATTATTGTTTGATGAATGTGGCAATATTATTGCAAGCAGAATTAGAATATCCTTTCGGACACCGGGTTTACAAATTACGGTGTTCTACGTATGCAAAAGATCTGCTTTAAATCTATGTTTGTTACCTGTATATGAAATTCAACAAATCTTAGGGTATTACAATTGTGTGTAAATCAGTTTTAAGAATACAATTTGGTGTTTCTGTATGTACTTTTAATTAGGCAAACAAACTCACTACTACCGTAAACCGCCCTAATTCTGCGCACCGCCTAACTCCGCGCATTTTAAATCAAATTAATGATTTATGTCAATTAAATGCTATGTTGAGCCTCAATTGTCATTGTGTGGCATGCTTTACTGTATGAAGATACATATGTGCTGCGTTGAAATGAACAACAATAAACATCCGCTGTCGCGTAGAGAAAAAGAAAATCACTTGCGGATCCTGTCAGTCGCCATTTTTTCGCTGCGTTCGAGCGTTTGTGCTTAGAATGTGTTGTATTTGAATAGTGGTTATTTGAATAGTGACATGCATATAGAGTGAAATACAGCAGAAAATCTCTTGCGCGGAATCACGAATTTTTGTTTTTGACTTCGGCTTAATTCCGTGTGTTTACTTTTCAGAATGCCGTCACGGAAAAATTTGCAGTACTCACTGAAACATTTATCAACAGCACTGGCATCAATCCGGAAGGGTAACCGGATCCGTCAGGTATCTCGTTCCAGTGGAATCCCGGAGAGCACGCTGCGGGATAAATTGAAAACAACCTCCCAACAAGAGAAACCTGGAGCGCCCACCGTTTTAACATACGATGAAGAAAACCGCATGGTTTCTTGGGTTTTGGATATGGCCAAAGTGGGATTCCCTGTCAATAAAAAAGAAATTGACCGCATGTGTGGCACATTACGTTCAAGGAAGGAAGACAAAGTTTAAAGGAGGCATTCCGGGAGGAAAATGGATGAAGCTCGACGTGTCCCAAGTGTGCTTCCGAAGCACCGAGCTGCTGTATCCAAATGCCAGATCAGGCACTGGTTTACGGAAATTAAAGGATACATCCAAGCGGAGGGTCACGGATATATTTTAAAGGATCCATCGAGAATATTTAACATGGACGAAACCGCAGTGCGCACAATACCGACTAAATAAATGGTTTTAGCTGCCACAGGAACCCGTCATCTTTATGGTCGTGTTGACAATTCCGATAAAGAGTCCTAGACTGCTTTATTTGCCGCCAACACCTCCGGAACATTAGCGCCAACTCTAATGCTATTACCATACACGCAACGGATTCCCGGAGAAATTTTCAAAAAATTACCACCGAATTGGGCAGCTGGGAGAACGGAAACGGGATGGATGAATAGGGACACGTTTTATTTGTACCTTCGCGACGTGTTCCATCCATGGCTGCTGACAGAGAAGATTGCTGTACCGGTTGTAGTATTTGTAGACGGCCACAAAAGCCACGTGGAGCTGTGTCTGAAAGCAATTATAATACTGATATGTCTACCACCGAACAGCACGCAAATTACGCAACCACCCGACATTTCATTTTTCCGGCCATTGAAATCTTTTTGGAATCAATCATTAACGAAATGGAGAATCGATCACGGAGGTGAAATACTTCCAAGAAGTGAAATCGCACCTCTGCTTCAAAAGGCCATTGGAAAGATAATTCATTTAACATCAACCTTGGTGAATGGCTTTCGGCGATTCGGATTGTACCCTTTTGATGTAGACGCAGTCAACTACGATTCATTGGTAACAGACAATAATGAGACATCGAGTCTTGAACACCACGAACAAGGAGCTTCCACATCGTATCCACGATCAAACAATGATTTCGTGAAGGAATTGGAAACATACTTAACACCTGAACAATAGACAGATGCAAAATTTGAAATTTTTGCTCCACACTGCTCAAACGGTTTCAAATCAGGTCCTGATTAGCCTCCCAAAATTTAAACTCATTTGGTAAAAAACTGACTTGGCACAAACCATTCGAAGTTTATATGGAAATTACTATGGGAAAACTAAACTTTTTGTTCATTGTCTTCTACCCATTTTCCATATTGCTTTTTCGAAAAGTTCTATAACTATTTAAATTTTCTAGGCTACAACTTTGTGAAATACCGTTTTTCAGTCAAATGTCAAATTAAATAGTTATTAATTGTTTTAGAGATTGATAATCTTATGGTATGATCAAGCAGCTGTTTTGTGGGCAACACTGGATTCTGCAGTGTGACATAGTAGCCATGATATTTGTGCTCTATTCTTCGCACCAGAAACACCAATGTTGCCTGCTGAACAGTTGAATGAGCATAATCATAATACATAAGTGACTTGAATCATTAATAACTTTTGTTCCCTACATTTGATTGAAAAGTGGTTTTGAATAAAGATGTAGCTGAGAAAATTTGCTACAATCACTAAAGTAGTTCAAATTTTGGGAGGCTAATCAGGACCCAATTTGGAACCGTTTGAGCACTGTGGAGCAAAAATTTCAAATTTTGCATCAGTCTACTGAACAACAACAACGTTTCCAAGCAAATATCGATACGGGAGATTGGACGGGTCCGATCCAGGACGCTAATTTATTCGTTGTATGGAAAAAAGGAAAATTAGGAATGGAAGCCAGTTTTGTGTCATCATCCATGAATTGTTATTTTGATGATCTTGAAAACGAACCCCCATTTGAGGGTTTTGGAGTCGACGATCAGAAATCGAAAGGTATTCCGTTTTGTTTTAGGTGTGCACCAGCTGTTCAAAAGTACGTAACTTGTTTTAATCGTATTAAGATAACACCCTTGATGTATCTGCACCAAGCATCACTAACTCACAGGAAGAGGCTAATGACAGTTTCAGTGAATCATTTAAGAAGCCAACATTGAAGGTTCCTGCCCGAAAGATGATGGAATTAAAAAACAAAAGCTGCAGGAAGAAGTGGAACGCCAAAAGAAAAAGGACCAGAAAATGCTCAAGAAAAAACAGAAGGAAAGAGAAATGTTAAAGAAGAAATTCAATCGATTGGTTAAACAGAAGAAATGAAGAGCAAAATTTTGTAAAGATCTTCTCCAAACCAGGTTCCAAACATTGTTTTTAAAGCTCAGGACCAAGTAAACCTTTAATATGCTGAATTATTGAGTTGTTTTTAATAAAGACAGGTGTTTTTTTTTTTTCATATGGAAGAATCAACTAAGGGAATATCCATAAATGACATAGCATATTGTTGGCAAATTTCAGACATCCCCTTCTCCCTCGTAGCAATTTTTTCTTTACTCTATACATGGTTAGTCACAACTTGTGTAAGCCTTCTCGCCTTTCCCCGCAAATGCTACGTCATTTATGGATCGTCCCTATGGGCGTGGGATATCCCTCAATGAGCTTGAGCTTGATTGACCGCCCACGGTTGCTACTCTGTTATTGCCAGATCAGCTGTAATTACACAGAGAACCAATAGACGATGCTTGGGACTAGCAATCATCCTCAATGTGTAAAAACTGGTGATCTTAAATTAGGCAATACCAGCGCCGGCCGCGCCCGAACACAGGTCAAGAAAGGAATGGGAAGGATTGTGTTGACATGACACTCGCTTTGATGGAAGCCGAGAACACCTCTGCACTTCCACGAGGAATCACAGGGATGTTGGATAAGAGGGTTGGGTTTGCAGCAGGGTTCGTTTTGGTAAACGATAAGCTGAATTGATGTCCTAACGATCATATAACGCGAAGGAGCTTGGGATTAAACCCACGGTCTTCTTCTCAGTAAGCAAAAACGTTTGCCACTAGGCAGACGAGAACCTTTTTAATCACCGAGTTGCTGTTATTACCATGTAGTCATATTAACAAATAAAACGATTGACGAATCTTGAATGTGGATGGGCCTGAGATTAGACTCAGGATGTTCTGCTCAGTAAGCAAAAACGGTTGCTCTAAGGCCACCGAGCCCCTCATATCACATAATACCGTTGCTCAAATTTTTGTATCCATTCAAACCCGGAACCAACGACAACAACGAGTTTCGCAAAATACACGATACACAAGCGATTTTACCATAAATCTCTTTGATATGTAAGGACCTGGGACCGCGTTTTTCTGCTCAGTAAGCAGGCCACTGTAACCGACGATCTTTCAAATCCGAAAACTAAAAACTACGAAAAAGTACTTAGGCCATCATTAAGTTCCACTTTCACGCGACGTTCAATATTTCAATTTGCTCTTTACGTATTGTTCAGGCTATAAATAGGCTCTTTTCAAAAGCTACGCGAGAAATACGCACAATCGTCGCCTAGCTCGCAAAACTGGTTCCAAACGACAACAAAGGCATAAGCAACGATGGATTGTTGAACTTTGCTGGCTGGTGTAGTGCTGCTGAAAAAAGATAAGTCTATTATTTTGGTTAGTGATCGTTTGAATTTGGGTCACCTTACGTTGTGTTTAGGTTAGTATAAATAAATAATACTATTTAGCCATATAAATCACCAAAGCTCATTATCTTCAGCGTTATCGGTTTTCGTTTCTGGATCTTTAGTTGCCTCTGTGATATACTTACTTGCGGCATACTATTTTGGGAGTGTATATGAGCGTGTACCATGTACGGTAGCTCATCTCTCATCGTGATGGTGGAACATAGTAGACAAATTAGAGAGAAAACAAGGAGGTATTAGTATTAGTTATATGTAAACAAACAAAACAAAAGAAGAGAAGAGGAAAGAAGAGCAGAAAAATAAGAAAGGGATGAAGTAGATAACAAAGAAAAGAAACGTAGGCAGATTATTAGAAAAGGCATTATCCGAGACTCAGCAATCAAATGTCACTCCCGCCGATCTCAGCGAAACCCCCTCCCCGCCGAGACCCGCACAGCCGAGCTCGGTAGAAAAAACTAAGTGAGTAGATAGATTAGTAGGAAAATAAATAAAACTACTTTATGACTCAAAGTGCAATGAATGAGCGTTAGTTTCGGGATCATTTCAGTGTTAGAGTTATGTTAGTTTTGATCCGTAATCAGCCCTGCTGACCCCTCTAACATTAGTTGCAGGCAGTGGTTGCTAGATAATGCGGCACTGTAACTACTACTTTT
The DNA here is from genome assembly GCF_037179485.1 of Ochlerotatus camptorhynchus. NCBI lineage: Eukaryota > Metazoa > Arthropoda > Insecta > Diptera > Culicidae > Ochlerotatus > Ochlerotatus camptorhynchus. The sequence goes on along the minus strand of NW_027040818.1, from coordinate 16,790,242 downwards.
TTAGAGGTATGATTCGTCAAGTTTATACAACTCAATGTTTCAATTGAGCCAAACTATCTATCTTACAATTACAGAAGCAAACCTAAACTTACAATTATATGCAAATGCAAAATGAAACTTGACAAATCATCGTCAATCCCCTTATTACAGGGCAGGGCCTGACGATTTGAATCTAATTTTGATCAGTGAACGGGCACCATATGGAACATTTTCTCACGATGAACCTATCATTTCCAGCCTATCTGAACTATTTAATAAATGGAAGCCATAACATGGGTTACGCTCCCCCTAAGCGGGCCATCCGCATCCTGTCTCTGTCTTATCTCAAATACAAAATGCCAATGGTATGAATGTATCTATATATAACTTGGAAATGACGTACAATCAAATAAACCCGTAACCCACTCACTTGGTTAGGTTTCAGAATCGTCCAGTGGGCAGTGCGCTCTACATTCCAAGTTACCTTTTTTTCAAATTTACCGCAAATTTGATATTTTACCCATTGAGTGTTGATTAGTCACAATGAAACAATGTGACAGAGGTTGAGGTTACTAGTTTATTAAATAATCTAGGTCCTATTTAGGATTATATCTGAAAAATCCAAATCTGGCCAACGCCCACCCTAAACCTAAACCTGTTCTAATCCACCTGAAATGACTAACGAATGGAAAACTTTGACTACCCAGCCATGCAATAGTCTCATTCCGTGCCATATGGCAACTTGATGATTCAATTGCGCTCATATTCTTGAACCACCCAGGGGAGACTTGGTCCTGTACCCAATGCTTAACTTATCTCCTTTCGACTCAGCTACTCGCAATTTCTTGTGATATAGTGGGCGGAATATTATTATATGAGACAATTCAATGCAGACGTCTTTCCAAATTTGGCAGATCGACAGGTAATCGGTGAGTTACCACGATAGTTGCTATTCAACAACTCGACAACGTCCCATCGTCAACGCCTGCTATGAGAATTTCCCATAGCAGACGCCAACGAAATGACGTCATCGAGCTATCGATCAACTACCCTGGTTATCGCCTGGTACCTTATAGCACGATGCTAGGAGGCGAACCGGAAGAATCGATGAGCTACCTTCCCCAATGGGCGTGGGATATCCCTCAATGTACGACTAAGTCGCAATCACAAAAGCACAAAAAATCTCTCAATTATAATTATTTTTAACGTGCGTGGAATTAGGCACAAATACATCGGAAACAATTTCCGTTCTTAAAATTTTTTGGTCGTATATTTTGGTTGTGCTTCATTTTTCTGACATACTACTATAATAGCACTACTTTCGGGTAAAAACAGTTTATTGCTAGCATTTATGATATTTTTTCAATACTTAGTTGAATTTTCATATTCCTTAACTGCGCAGAATTTGGGCGGTTTACGGTAGTAACAAATTCAATTGTTTAGGTTTGAATAATTTTAGGAATTACAAACTTTCCTTGGAGTAGCCACTGCTTCGCTTTGTGCTTCGCTATCCGTTATGTTGTTCGTCGTCGGAAGTAGTTTTACACAGGATTATTTTATCTAAAGGTAATGAACCCATGGTCGTTTTTGGAAATTAGGGATGACCATTTTTATTGGCACCCTAGCGTCAATGATGTAACTGGTTCTCTCTTTGGCTCATATTGTAGCATGATATTGTGGTTCTTAAATACACTTAGAATTCAGATTCTCAAAATGGAGTGGAGTTTAGCTTTTTAAAGTGTCTTTATATTCATTTGCAGTGTATACGAATGCTGAAATTGGCTGAGAAGGATCCCAATTGACAACTGGGAAGTGCTCTAAGAACACTTAGTTGGACAACGCGCAACGCAATAGCCATTTAGAGGAAGAGGAATCCCTTTTGAATATTACACTGCTGGCACTGCTGGTGCTGTGGAATAGAATGTCCAAGGTGAATTACCCGTTCGTAATATGTATGTTCCAATCGAAGAACAACACCGTATCTGATCGGAACGATTCCAACAACGACCAAGAACGCTACCAATCATTGAAAGCCGGCTATTAAAATTTATTGGAATTTTTCTCCCATAATCTGATTACCCATGAACACCCATTATTACAATGAACGCTTGGAACGAAACAGAATGCAAAGCACCCATTCGTCTCCCTTTCTCCCATATCAGCGTGAACCTCGGCACCGGCTTCCGTTTGATCCCATGGCATTGTGTCGGAGGAATAAATTTATTCGATTTATTTTTTTACAACTATAGAAATTGAAATGAATTCACAAATAGGAACTTGGAGGAATTTAAATGTCACTCCAGCAGCGATCGATGAGTATGACTGCATTTTTTACCGGTTTTCGGTATGTCACTATCTCTGGCGAGTGTAGATACCAGCAATATATATTTCAGCCAAGGGATTTCCTGCTCGCTCGGCGAGGTTCGTTATCTGCTGACCCAATGTGGGCCTGTAGGCGATTACTGTATGTGTGTTTTTGTTTCTGCTGATATGAAACAACATTCCGATCCTCCCTCATTCACAACTTTCCGAAATGAGATTTCCATATCAGCTTAGGAACACAATTCCATGAATTGATTTACGTCTAGAGGAAATTCCCAACTTTTGTCAGAACATTTCGTTGCAAACCGTGCTTCAGCGAAAATTGAAACCGACAGGGGACTAATTGAACAGGTTGCAAATTAGACAGGTGGCTCAGTCAATTTCGGTCGGCAGCGATTTGGCACGTGCTTCTGAGGGGTTAGACAGGTAGAAATGGATGGAGTTTAAGTGAGGTCTAGACCTGTCGTCGGACGAAGAATTTCATTGGAATTAGTTGGAAGTGATTGCTTGAGGGTAGACTCGCTACTTTATGAATTGTAATGTTCGTTTGGATGCTTTTAAACAATTTATTCTACCGAAAGAATATCGAATTTAAATAGAACCGAATGAAACCCACACCCGCATGGGAACAGCGGCGGTAGGAAGATGCAATGAAATCCGAGTACAGTTTGATCTTCTCACCAACGCGTGCCACTTGTTGGCACCCCACCGGGGAATATGAGACAAATCGAAGATCATTCACCACGGAAAATAAAAACGTTCCGTTCCTGCTGGTATCATTCCAGTAGTCACTGACTGGTATGCAAACCATCACCACCACCCGTATAACTGTACGCTTGGAATTGTACGAACATTATTCACAGTAGTAGAAGCAATCATTTCGGTCACGAGACCACCATGTTTTAGCATTGACCGACGTTTGTACGTCTCGTCTTCTAAACCGAATGGATATTCAATGACGAGGTGATTGGTGCTAATTGGAATGGATAACATCCGGGAGTCATCGGGGCTCGGCCAGACAGGATGAAAGAAGGAAGAAAGCAGCAAAACAATGTGTGGGTAGGATTACTAAATTTAGAGGCAATTATCACAAAAGGATGCGAAGGACGGAGTGGGTAGCGAAAATGAACGTTTACAGTCCCGCTGATTGACTCATGGCGCTTATCAGTCGTTTTTGGTTCTTGCTGTGAAGATTGAGTAGATTGGATTGCCTAGGATTTATACGATTCATAATCTAAGCGTCGGAAGCAGTGCTGTCGTCGTAAAATTTGAGCTAGTTAAACCATACCTCTTACCAGTCTTGTAAGCGGTCACCGTAGTCGTCACATTTTCTGTGATAATCGGCTGCCTTTGTTTCCGACACTTGCAAACCAAGCTATCAAATAACAGTTCTAAAGACAGGCGCTGTCATACGACGAATGTATGTATTTTAGTTTTTCGCATAATAAGAGCTACTCATGTTGTGCTGGTGTGAATTCTGATGCAACGATGTCAGAAATGGTTTAATTTACACCAAATTGACGAATTAGAACGGAATCACACATGTCATACGATAGTTATTTGATAATTCTTTTTGATCGAATGTTGTTGTACCGTTTGTGTTGTGTGAGAGAGACGACGGTAGAGCATGAGAGTTCGAATATAAACAGACTGTTACGCACGACAACGCAGCGAGTGTAGTAAAAAACGTCAACTCTTTCAACCCCTGCATCTCACACTTTGACTTTGATAAGAATAATAATAAATAAATATAAAATCGATGTTAGCTCATTTCATGAACAGGGTGCCTTCCATTCATTTTGGCTAAGAAAATGTTTTATAAAATTATGGAATAATAAGATTATATGCTAATGTTTTGTTTGTGTAAGCAACAAGAAAATATTGTGAAGTTTGTGTCTGACGCATAATACCTGCAATTTTGCTACATTACCGTCGAAATAAGCGATTTTGTCATTTATGTCACCCACTCTTCGCTCTTCACTCTTCGCGAAGAGGCGATCAGAAAATCGCTCATTGTGACTCTGTCAAAGCTAAATTTACATGTTTTGTGGGTCAAACATAAACTTTACAATCTTTTCTTGTTTCTTACACATACAAAATATTATCATAATATCTTCTTATTCCATAATTTCATAAAACATGTTTTTCGCCAAAATGAATGGAATATTATTCATGAATACGTTTGATATTCGTCAATACGTTGGATTTAGAAAAAAAAAAAACTTTCCCGACCATCAATACAAAAACGTGGATTAGGTTTTGTAAACACTTGTGGAAATAATCGTACTTATTTTTGATCAGCGCCAAGGGTCTTCCATACAAATTAAATGTTCAAAATTTAGAGTTCAAAACTTAAATCGAGTTTTTCGTTATCAAAACGTCCGGAGCAGGAGGATCGAAGTATGCTTTGGCCGCGAGTGGATGTGTTTATTTTTCGCTCGTTTCGTCTAAATTTTGAAAATATTCCTAATGGTTTTGAACAACTTAACCTTAACAATGTGAAAATATGAAGAGATATATATGACCGAATCGTATGATGCGCCCATGTGTTATGCATACGCAACGTTTTATCACGGAGGTTAATGTGTGCCCAAGCCCAAACCGAAGCCTTGATATTCTTCGACCCTTGGATTTGTAGTGATAGATACTGTACCTTGTTGCCAGTCTACAGCCAACCGCTCATGATGGAAAACACAAAAATGTGTGAATTTTTACCCAGCAAGCGGCTGCAAACGGGGAAATCAACTGAACTAGAAGTTTCGAGGAGTGAAACATGAAGGTTTCAAGTTTTCTGGTGTCAAATTCAAAATAATTATTTGGTAAACAATGGAGACATTGAGTAAGATCATTCCATTATGCTATGTTCGATATTATATATTCCTTGCATTACATTACAAATAAATTCACCTAGCTCGGAGCGTTTGGTACGGTATGTCCACGAATCATTCCACTCCTTTAGATTGACGAAATGCATCGATGTTTGAATATATTTATTCGAACTCGAATCATCTATGTGGTAAATGCAATGCAGTAGACCTGGCTGTTTTGATGTTTGTGTCATATCGCAGATATTCTGCAAACATCAATATTGACAAGAAAAATGATTAAGCGTTATCTAACGTAATCATTTTCCAGGATGCTTTCTCGTACTGCCTGCGTTTGTATTAGATTAGATTAGATTAGGTTAGATCAAAACGTCCGGAACAGCAAAAATAGGCGAATTGCAAGTTTATTTCAAGAAAAAAGTTTATTTTTGGCACTGTTTTGGGCAAAGAGGTTGAAAATTAGTACACCCTCCCACACTGAACGAAAACATCCGCAATGTTTTGACTGATTATTGCATTGCTCGAGCCCTTTAACAATATGCTCTCGAGTTTCGGATGATTGCCTTATGGTTAAATTCGTCATCAGCTGATGACTGTCATCCAAATTAAGGATGATCTTTATTTGAAAATCGACTGCAAAAAATACAATGATCAGAGGACAACAATTCTAGATAGATCTGGAATTAGGGCGTAACAGCTTTTGTAAACAATGACTTCTATCGACGATTTCTAGGAACTCAAGGCACACCCACGCAAACCAACATAACCGTCGGGTAGGGGAAGCTTTCCTCTACCCGATGATGTTGTTGATTTGCGTTGGTGAGCCTAAACTTTCTAGCAATCATCGAAAGAAGTCATTGTTTACAAAAGCTGTTACGCCCTAATTCCAGCTCTATCTAGAATTTAAGAATAGGATGACTTGCACATGCTTGAAATTAGATTTACAATTCGATTGTTTACATTTCCATACTGAATAGCCATGAACAGCAATTCCATCATGGATAACTCTGTAGCGTTGAGGCGTTCAGTTGCAGAACTTCTTGGGTCGGTCTATCCGGGGCACGTTCATCGCTTTACGGACGGATCGCGATCACGGGCTGGAGTGGGACTCGGAGTGGCAGGACCAAACTCCGCAACAAGTCAAAGTCTACCGGAGGAGTGTTCCGTTTTTTCCGCAGAAGCCGCTGCTATTCTTGATGCAGTCATCACTCCTGCAGATCAACCGATCTAACGAACTCACACAGCGTCATCCAGGCGCTGGAAACCGAAGCCCCGCGCCACCCCTGAATACAAGCCATTACACGATATGCCCCACCCTCAACCGTTTTTACGTGGATTCCCGGGCACTGCGGTGTTCCTGGAAATGAGGCTGCGGACAGGCTGGCGGGATCCGGTCCATCTGGTCCCCGCTTCACCAGGAACGTACCACTCCTAGACGTCAAGCGTTGGATCGCGAATATTATCATGGAAGCCTGGCAGGAGGAATGGTTTCAGTCGCGGACCACTTTCCTGAGAAAGATCAAAGAAACCGTACGACCCTGGCTAGACAGCCACAAGTACAAGGATCAACGGATCATTTCAAGACTCCGGACCGGCCATGCGAGGATTTCCCACAATTTTGGGGGGACACCCTTCCACAAGGTTTGTCCAATCTGCAGCATCCCTGCCTCGGTGGAACACGTGCTGTGTGTCTGCCCAAAGTTTTAAAGGCTACGCGAACAACACCGACTCCCAGAGAACATCAGGGAGCTACTTGGCAACGACCCCTCGACGCTGGCTGCGCTGATTGCTTTCTTGAAGGACGCCCACCTGTAGAACCAAATCTAGCACTCTCGTCGTTGGCTGCGCTGTCCGTGTTCTTCCACCTTCCTATTTTCCTGCCGTCGGGGTATCTCTGCCGAACTGGGGCACTGTCTCTTACGGTGGAGCTCTACCTTGTTCGCGCATCCATTCCTCACCACAGTCCCGATGTTACTCCCATTTTACATTAAGTTTTTTTTAAATGTTGTTTCAGAGCCAGTTTTACGTTACATTAATGTTAGACTGAAACATTTCCTTAAAGGAAGGCCCTAAGCCTGACCTTCTACTATCAAATGTGATGAACTAGCCTACGGCTAAAAATCACAAAAATAAAGAAAAAAATTCCATCATGGATACAAAACACTTTTGTTGGTAGGGGAAACAGCCCTATTGTTGCGGTACGTTGGCAGCGTTAGAATTATAGGCTTCTAACGCTGCTAACGTACCGCAAGAATAGGGCTGTTTCCCCTAGAGGAAACTTCCTCCACAACGAAATAGACAATCTTTGGTTTCCACGCTTTACGAATGTTCGTACCATCTCTTATAGTGAAATCCAACCAGCCACCGGCCACCCGTGGCGCTGTTGTCGTAGTGGTGATAACAAATGTAAACAGCTGTCAAACGCGACTCACTTGAAAATTTGCCTTTTTCTGTACATTTTAGCGATCGAAAAGTTTATCAAATTATAGGAAAAGTGGTCTTTTACAAAATGACAAGTGGCTTCAATAATATAATTGCTTGCAATCAGGAAAAAAAGTTGATTTTTAGACTGCGTAAACGCAAGCTCCACAACATTTTCTTTGTTGTTGCAGGTTCATTACATTATCCCGGGATGTAACGAGGACAAATTTCCACTTTTTCGGGTTCCGAACTCGGGGAGCAACAAATTTGCGCAGTGGAGAGAGGTTGTCACTGTTTACGGAACAGGGACAGAGCGAGTAAGCTCCATCATTTTGTTGAAGCAGACTTTTTAGAATATAAGTCCCAAAGTTTGTTGTCGTTTGGTAATTTGCGATTAATGTCATGTAGCCACTCCCCGGGATGGGAGCTTTGCAGTACAAACCCATTCCCGTCAATTCTTGCTTTGCTGATCTACTGGTGCAGCCAAGGCACACAATATGCTAGGTCTCTAAATCCGCTAGCATCGAGTCCCAACATATTCAATTTTGGGATGGGAATCTGCAGTTATACAATACATAACCTAAACAATATCGGTGCATCAAAAAAGCATTTTCTTTTACTTTCAATGACATTGCGATGAAAATTAACATAACATTACATTATTCGACAAATTTCCTACATTTATCATTCATAATAATGATAGTATCTCACTATTTTGAACTTTTTTTTTCAATCAATTATCATTAAACCTCTGGAATTTTAACCAGCTGTCATAAATATTTTCACCATCAACTGGTACTATTTCCCGCCACTATTGACGCATAAATTTCACTTGGATTCTACTTTAGCGATGACTATGTTTCCACTTCGTTTTTCAGCGAAGATCAGCAAATGACATTTGATAGAATTATTTACATCATCGTTTTGGATGATTTACGTTATGGGGCTGAACCAATACTAATATGCATTTCAATTTGGGATGACAATCATTCTACAGAGAGCATTACATATTTCAACTGAGGTCCGTTCGCATCTCGTATCAATGTTCCTCCTGTATTCGATAAGAGCACCATCTGATAACAAAACAACCGTCATCCGGTTGCAGCTATCACCGATTTCGAGGTTTTGATTTGAATGGTCTGAGATTTCATTCGAACAGAATATTATGTTTTGGTACGGTGCAAATGACATTATCTCGAATACCGACGCTCCCCTACACTCAAAATATTTTCAAATCTAAATAGATTAAAAGTTACGCTAAATCGCAACTCTCCTGACCGACGCATAGCTCGGTATAAAGAGAGAGAATACACACTTAGTATAAAAATGGTTTATACATGGAATGGTATAAAGCCGAAGTTTTCCTTAAATGTATATTTTGTGTTTAAACGCCAGATGGGTGTTTTATATACATAGTTCCAAGCAAATTGGTTTGTTGTTCTGAAAAACGATATTTTACTAAAAAGATGGAGACGTTCGAGTGTACCGTTTTATTCTTCAAAATTAAGATAATTTTGAGCAGTAGCTATGGCTGAGGCTGATGCACCATGTGGAAAGTGACGAGTAGTTCTTCTGGCTCTTTTAACAGCATCCGTGGCGTTCGTAATTTTAATTTCGGTCGGTTCAATTCGTGTTACGAAGCAGTCACGTCCAGATTCATCCAACATACGTTCTAGCAATTAGAAATACTCGTCACTCTGTATAACAATAGTTAGGTTCATCGTCTTGCGGCTTTGGATCCGACTGCAAACTTGCTGGGTCACAGGCATTGAATGGGTCTGGAGTTTTCCCCAAAGGAATACTAATGGATGTTTTGGTTTGGCCACTTCTTCCTCTTCCTCATCATCATTGTCTTCCTCTATTCATCATCCTTCAATAAAGGTCCAAAATCGCTTTCCTTTGCCGATAAGTCTGAATCCGACTCGTAGTGAACCACTGTGATGTCTAAAAATGCAAATTAATCAGAAATAAACCTCTGCCTGAAAATCCACCCAACTCACTTTTCTTCAACTTGCTCCTCATTCGGTAGGAAGTTATAGCCAAATCCAGCTTGCTCTTCCTCCGGTCCGTCGTTTCGGGCGTTTTCAGGGTCGTTGATGTTCTGTCCAGTTTATATGTGCTTTTTTGCAGAAAGTCATTTCATTTAGTTGATACTTTTCCTCCGAACATCATTGTCTTCGGAATTATCCATGATCCTATGGCATCCACCTCCCTACTTGGATAAACTCTGAACGACACCGTTGTACCGATTGCTTAGCGTCCATACCCGAGCAATTTTTTAAATGTAATTCGCGTTCTTGCTGCATGTTCCAACACTCGATGAATATTCAACTGATTCATAAACGAAAAAAAAAACGTTGCTATTCGATTAGAAATCTGAATAAAACAACAAGTAGCTTGGCATACTTTGACTGGATTGCACGGTATTATTCCAACTTAGTATACTTTTGAAGATTAATTTAAACGGATCAATGTATAAACATTGCTAAACCGTAAATTGGTTAAATTTTAAGCTTTCCTTGTTCAGTAATATTTTTGAGTGTACACAAACCAACGCCACTATCAGATACACTGAAAGGAATTTTGCAGTAGAAATTACTATATTGGGGGTTTAAAATAAATGCAACGCACCTACGTTTTTTTGCTGACTACATTGTGTTTGGCAACAAGCACAAAGAAAGTCAAAAATACCATGTAGTAAAAAATTGTTATGCATGGTATTTTCAACAAAGACTGCATTCAGTTTTACTATGAAATTTTCTCGGGGTTTGTGCCCTGGCTTTTGAAGATTTTACTATGTAATAGTTGTTTATACTATTCTGCTTTACCTGCTCTGTGATGATTTTTGGGTTTCAATTAAACTCTGGATTTTATAGCACGCTCACTTTATTTATCATTCTTACACATAAAGACTATACTCCTACAAGTTAGACCGTATTCCTAGCCTAACCCAGATAAACAAAAACGGACACTCGCACCGCACTCTAATCGATCAGCATAAAATTATCACTGCTTTTTCCATGCCAGATTGAAAATCTCTCGTTCATTCCACACGCCGATGCAGCTTCTTTGTTCCGGTACATTTCACAGACATTTGTTTCCTAACTCTCGATCAACGAAATGATGCTGCTCCTTGCCGTGGTGGATAGCTTTATACTTCTTACTGTAATATACGAATAAAAACAGATGATTTTGAAATGAAAAGTACAAATTTTCTACATCCTTACCTTGCAATTCCAAGTTTGATTTATTCTGCGGATTAATTTTCACCTCAAACCTCGCAAAATAGCGTTACAACGACGTGAGAAAATAAAGCAAAGTGAAAACAGCGATTTTTTGTTGTTTACAAATGGCTTCCATCAAAACATTCGGATGTATAAATAATACCATGAATATGGTATTTACAACCGCAACATATTATCAGCAAAAAACTGTCGGTGCGAAGCTTTCTATTTTACTACAAATGCGATTGAAAACAATCGAAGAAAATGGTTCGTGTCCACAGTCGCATGCCGCATGGTAGATTCAAACATTTTAACGATTACTATTAGCCGAAAATCTCAACTACGGTTAATGGTTAAAAATACTATATAATTTCTTGCTAGTGCACGGTACTTTCTACTGAAATGCGCTAAATACAATAAGAATTGTCGTAATTTCAACTATTTTATGACATGGTTAAAATAAACATAGTTTTCTTGCATTAATTACTACACAATTATGCTCAGTGTAGGACGCAAATAATCTAAAATGGACCAACAGGTCTGTGCCATAAAAAGGGAAGACGCAAATTACTCTACCCTAGAGTCGGTATATAATGAGTCACGCCAAGAGTGAAGCCAAGTCTACCTATTGGACTGTCAAACTGGCTACCTATCGTGCAAAGTAAACAAACATTACGATGCTATGAAAGGTCCACGAAAGGTATCGCAATAAAATATAAAATATAATCGAAGAAATGATCATAAACACGCAGTGAGCATTAAATTGTCATGGGATACGTTTGGTAACGATCAGTAATGAGAATTTCTACTATTTTTAGTTAAGATGATTGGACAAAATCACTGATAGAATGATTTACAACAGCCGCTATTTTTTTTGCTCGCTAGAAGTCATTTGAAGTTGATGTAGCAGTCCTCTGTTGCCAAGTGAAAAGAAAGGAAATCTTTCGAAAACCGTGATGCGAGTTCAACTGTTTTTCTCTTGGCGTGACTCATTGTACACCGACTCTACTCTACCCGATGGCGTTGTTGTTTTGGTAAAACGAACTTTGGTTCACGAGAAAAGAGCATAAGGCATTTTACGAGACGTTTGGAGTCAGCTGATTTTTTTTCTGTTTACCTATTTTGACGTTTACCAGCGGGCCGATTTGTTGACATACCACGACCAAAATCAGAACAAAAACATCAGACGTAAACAATAACAATGCCTCGAGCGCGTTCAAGTGGCCCGCCAGGAACTTTCATCAAGACGTCACGTAAAATAGCTTATTACAAGTTTTGTTTACAAAAGCTGTTCCACCCTTTTGTTTTGTTGGTCGAGAATCTTGTGATGCATCTATCGATTGGTGCGCTTCTAGAATTTTAGAAATTAATTCATCAAAAATCCAAGCCAAACACTTGATTGCAATTCCTCCCATGACATCCTGCAACGAAATTGAGCTCGTGAGAAAACACGTTTCCGGAACTGGACCGGGTCTGAATTGTACATTTCTATTGCATTCACGTTCGATTCCCACGCTACCGAAGCCCTACATGCCCACCTTTGGCACGATTCATTCTCAACTTTCAACAACGGGGTGCATAAATTACATCACACGTATGGCAGCAACGACCAACAAATCCATATGGAATGCAACTTTTCCCATCTAGGTTGGTAGATATAATTGGTGTAGGTGAGTATCTATAGCGAAACCAGTAGAGACCTTGGTGTGCCAGGAATAACTGGTGGGGGTTGTGTTACAGGAGGTTATCAATGATGGTTTGTAACAATCTTCCGAAATGTGGGAGGTTAATTATTAGGGAGTTTCTTAGCCATAGGCTAGTTTATCTCGAAAATGTAGTAGGAGTATAATTGAGGTGGGCGTTGGCCAGATTTGGATTTTTCAGATATTATCCTAAATAGGCCCTAGATTATTTAATACTCTAGTAACCTCCGTGCTCTGTCACAATGTTTCATAGTGATGAATCAACACTCAAAGGGGCAAAATATCAAATTTGGGGTGAATTTGAAAGAAAGGGAACTTGGAGTGTAGAGCACACTGCCCACTGGACGATTCTGAAGCCTGGCCAAGTGAGTGGGTTTATCTGATTGAACGTCATTTCCAATTTATATATTGATACATTCAAACCATTGGCATTTTGTATTTGAGATAAGACCGAGATAGGATGCGGAGGACCCACTTAGGGGGATCGTAACCCATCTTATGGTTTCCATTTATTAAATAGTTCAGATAGGCTGGATATGACAGGTTCATAGTGAGAGAATGTACCATATTATGCCCGTTGACTGATCAAAATCAGATTCACATCGTCAGGCCTGCCCAAGAATAAAGGGATTGACTAGTAAGTGGGTTAGGGCTTAATGATTTCTGAATGGACAGTACAGTGCACGTGGATATTTTATTTTATACTCTTTATATTATAATCTTTGAATTATACGTAGTACGTATTTACTACGATGGAAGTGTTTCGTATATTTGTTTCTTTCTTTTCCAGTTTTGGTTCAAATAGCTAAATCTATTGATCTAGACTGAATACTTTCAACCCATCGATAGTGGAATAGCGTAGGATCCACATTGTAAAGATTCCCTATTTTCAGGTTTTCTACAGGCTGAACTTGTTGTTTGAACCATTTCGGCTATCAATTTAATTTATATGTACCTATAACAATTATTCACAAGCATTCTTCCAGGTTAATTCAAGAATAGTTTGATGATGATTAAGCCTCTCCGCGCATCAGACTGTTATTTTTCAATAACTCCATGTAATTTCGGGTACACGACGTTAGGCATACGGTCGTTAGGCATACGGACGTTAGGCATACGGACGTAAGGCATAATGGACGTTAGACATAAAGGACGTTAGGCATAATGGACGTTAGGCATAATCTATCCGATGAATTCCAGAAGGATGATAATGGGGACCGTCTATTGATTGCTGACTTCGGTGACAATAATGAAAGAGCCTTAATTTTTGGAACTCATGAAAACTTGCGACGTCTTGGACAGGCAAAGTATTGGGTTACAGATGGTACGTTTGCCATAGTTCCTTGTTTGTTTCGGCAACTCATCACTGTTCATGGAAGTATCGTTCCCTCACATCAGCAGACGGTTCCAATAGTTTTCATTCTGATGACAACAAAAACAGAATCGTTGTATCGAAAAGTATGGCAGGAAATCCTGGAAGCAGCAGGTATGTTTTTTTGGTATTTAATGAAAAACCACAGAATTCACCATTCTTCATTTCATGAGCTGTTCTTTGGCATCATATTTTATTCAACCTTAGCTTTTTGTTATTGAATGAAAAATCACAGAATTCACCATTCTTTATTTCATGAACTTTGAGGAAAACTTTTTCTTCTTTGACAATTGCAATATGTGTGTAAGAATATATTACAACAAATGTGTGATTTTTTTATTTCTTGATGCGATTGATTTCAAGATATAGGTCAAAACTATGCTGAATTTTCATTGCCAGATTACTTAACCGCTATCGCTACTGATCTTGGATCTAAGTAAATATGTAGCTACGTCACTTATGATATCATAAATAATGGATTCCAAACTGTGCTTATTAAATAAACTATGTTTGTTTAACTTGTATCATTTTTTATTCAACGTTTAGCCTAATTTAAGCACTGTTTACCATGCTCGAAACAGGTTTCCAGAGTTGCACAGCAGCAAAGAATTTTATGCCTAACGTCCATTATGCCTAACGTCCGTATGCCTAAGGTCCGTATGCCTAACGTATTTATGCCTAATGGGGTACACTCAGCTCTTCGATAACGGAACATCATAAGATTTTTACTGTAATGATTCACTCCTACAGCTTTCACCCTGGTTTTGTCTGTTGATTTGATTTATTTGAATTGGTTTTCAGCTCTTTGGTGTTGGCAGTTGAGGGCGGTCAAGTGTGCTCATGCTCATGCTCTAAGTTTATTTTCAGCTTTTCAATGATGGAACGTCTTTATATAGATCCACCATTTTGTTTAGGCTTCAGGCAAATCCAAGTATAATGCATGATAACACTGATTCATTTAAAGCCATGGTCGCATCACTTATCAAGGTGAATCCTGATCAAACGATACTAACAAAATATCCTTTCCTGAGTCTTTTGTTGATATGCAGAGGTAAACACGGCCCACAAACAACAAAGGTCACTCTAATATTCCTTCCCTACTCCCACCTGATTGCAAGGACGTGGCCGGCACCGTTATTGATCTACAAAATTCCGACTCCGATTCCGACTCCGATTCCGACTCCGATTCCGACTCCGATTCCGACTCCGATTCCGACTCCGATTCCGACTCCGATTCCGACTCCGATTCCGACTCCGATTCCGACTCCGATTCCGACTCCGATTCCGACTCCGATTCCGACTCCGATTCCGATTCCGACTCCGATTCCGACGCCGATTCCAACTCCGATTCCTACTCCGATTCCGATTACAACTCCGATTCCGACTCCGATTCCGACTCCGATTCCGACTCCGATTCCGACTCCGATTCCGACTCCGATTCCGACTCCGATTCCGACTCCGATTCCGACTCCGATTCCGACTGCGATTCCGACTGCGATTCCGACTCCGATTCCGACTCCGATTCCGACTCCGATTCCGACTCCGATTCCGACTCCGATTCCGACTCCGATTCCGACTCCGATTCCGACTCCGATTCCGACTCCGATTCCGACTCCGATTCCGACTCCGATTCCGACTCCGATTCCGACTCCGATTCCGACTCCGATTCCGACTCCGATTCCGACTCCGATTCCGACTCCGATTCCGACTCCGATTCCGACTCCGATTCCGACTCCGATTCCGACTCCGATTCCGACTCCGATTCCGACTCCGATTCCGACTCCGATTCCGACTGCGATTCCGACTCCGATTCCGACTCCGATTCCGACACCGATTCCGACTCCGATTCCGACTCCGATTCCGACTCCGATTCCGACTCCGATTTCGACTCCGATTTCGACTCCGATTCCGACACCAATTACTCACGGTGGTAAAAAGTCAACAAAATCATACATTAAATTCGAATTTGATAACACTAAAGTTTCGGGCTTGTTGCCAAAATCTTTAGGGTACTGTACATGCAGGATTTCAGTTTTATTGAAACATTGTTCAAACAATTTATCCAGCGTATTCTATACAACATTTAAGCAAGAATATGCCACGAATATATCATTTAAAGTGGTCCGCGTTCACTGCACACAGGAGAATTTGGGCAAGAAAGCTGGCTAGCACTTCATTTTGGACGCCACTGTGTTCCTAAATCTCCAGCAATTTGGGTTCCTTTGTTTTGTTTTCATCCCGTTGTCAGCTGTCAAAGTTCTGCTGTTAGTTGCATGTCGAAATTTCGTTTGAAAATAGGAAAAGTTCTCTCAAAAGTTTTTCAAATTTCATGCTAAGCATCAACCTGTATTAAAATGGATCTTCAAGATAAAGATATATTGTATATGTTGAACCCAATAAAGAATTAATTTCAAAGCGCAAACAAATAAATTATCAAGGTAGAAGCAAGTAACGATTTTTGCTTGAGTCTTTATGTTTGAAATGTAGTTTTGTTAATGTTCCGGGCATTTCTGGGCAGGATTCTAGATACTGTTGGGTATATTAGGGTTCTAACAAATGATCTACGGGAGGAAATTTTGAGAATTTTTTTGCGAATTTACGATATATTGGTATTTTTTGCCAAGGTAGATATTTCATTTTGCATATGCTTGCTTGTATTTTTTGACAGCTCTGTCCATTACATTCTATTTTAAGAGTTTAGAACGTCGTATTTGAACATATTAAGAGTATTTTTATAATCGATGATTGAATAATTTTGCAACATATTATATTAATTGAATTAGATAAATTATAACAAATAGAGAAAAATTCAGATTGCACTTTTAGGTGGACTATTTAATTTTTTACTTTCTGCATTCAATTTTTCATGAAAACACATTACTAGAAAACATTGAATCCATTTCAACCAAAAATCATCGATTTGTTGTGTTGGTGAACCTTTTGGGTCAAATACTCCTATGTGCAGTGATTCAAATTAGAGGTATGCACCGATTTAAAATGACCGGTGTGTGGGATAATTTTGTTCGGCAGCGGTGACGTAATCGGAGTAACACTAGGCTTTACAGATTCATCGTCTACGCAAATGTTCATTCACAAGATGGTAATCACGCTATGAACAGATAACCAAAATGTAGGCTTATTTTACCCAGCTTGGACTAAACCGGGCAAACTAAGAATATGACCCGAGTAGCTAATTTTTGCCACAACAATTTTAAGCAACCTGTATATGACTGATATACGTCGTATCCCGAGCAAGAAAATATAACTTATTAATACCAAATTCAGGGCTGAAAATAGCATAACTGGCAACCCAAATATGGTATAAGTGAGGCTGACATAAGAGGTAAAATACCAAAAATAATGCCTCAAAAATAGTCTACGAATAACGAACTAATAAATAATTGAGTTATTACAATAAAAAAAAAAACGGATAACAGACCCCGAGCAGGAACAAATATTTCAATACCTTAAATTGGTATGAATGAGCGTGACATAAGAGGTAAAATACCAAAAAATAATACCAAAAAAATGCTCCCACCATACCATTCCAATACTAAATTATGATAATGCAATACCAAAACAATACCACCCAGGTATTCTTTTGGTATCCAAATATCAATTTTTGGTATTTACAAAGTATTTCCATGTAATTTTTTGGTATTATTCTTTGGTATGTTACCTCTTATGTCATGCTGGTCAATACCAAATTTTGGTATCAGATCAGAATAAGGTATTCATTAGTTATTTTCTCCTGCTCGGGATACCAACATCTGGTTTCGTACCACATTAAAATATTCATTTGTTATCGATAAGCTATCGGTTCCTGCTCGGGATACTCCGGGATACTTCCATAGTTGTCCCATTCGTAAAAGCAGCAAGCTGAGAAAAACGCTGTTGAAGATTTTTTTTTTCGTCATGGGCTCCTATGAATGGGACAACATAGTTTTGGTATCTTTCGATACATTTTCTGAACAAAATGGGAAACTTTTCGTGTACATTGTAAATTGATGGTACTTGAAAATCGATTCCTATGTAGAACTCATTTCCGCCAAAAATGCCAATGGGATTGTTATGCCGCACAGGGCAGCATAGAAGTTTAAAAAATCTATTTGCGACAAGTGTGCTGCAAGGGGAGGGAAGTTTTTAAAACATCTTGAAAATATGGAGGACTTAATGGAAGCCTTAAGAATTTTAAAGCAGTATCGTTGGCTTCAAAACAGCTGCAAGAACTTTTAAGAAGTTATTTTGTTTTCAGGAATATTATAAAACTTGACATTAGCCAAAATAAATTCAGAGATGTGGAGAGAATTTGAGAACTAATGTGGAAACTTTCCAGAAACTTCCAGTACCGCAGAAAAGCTAGATCTAGAGATCTTTGGTGAAGTTCAGAGATCTTAGCGACAGTTCCCGTAACTAGAGGAGTTTAAAAATCTATAAGCGTGAGATTAGATAAATTCAGGGCAGCTAAAAGTTCTCCAGGAAAAATTACGAGAACCCTTAAGATATGCCGAGATTTTTTGGGAAGTATAGAGACCTTCAGCTTATGAAAACTTCATAAATATTTCGGGATGGTCACAGAGGTCCAGCAACATCAGGAAAGTTTAAAGGTGTTTAGGGTAGTTTTATTTATTTCATAGCAGAACCAAGATATTGTGGATAAATTCTCAAACCGATCAGAAAACAAAAAGGCTTTTCAAATAATTTCAAGAAAATTGCTGAAAGCTAATAGAAGATTCGAGAAATTCATAAAAATTCCTGCATCCTCCAAGTGAATTTCTGGAACGTAAGAGAAAATGTGAGAGTATTCAACGAATTCTCTATCGTTATCATGAAAATTTTAAGGGCTTCCAAAATTGCCAAAAATTTAACTATATTGAAAAGAGAATTTCAAGACAATTCCATTAATTAAAAAAAATAGAAACTTTTAGACAGTTTTCTGAAGTTCAGTGAAGTCCCGAGTACATCGAGGGTGATTAGATAACTTCAGAGTAATCCTATTAAATTTTGAAAATTTGTAGAGACTAACAGAAAGTTCCGTGAAATTATGTGATATTCTTAGAGTTCTATAAATGATCTGAAAACTTCATTAGCGTGCGGGATTTATGAATACTAAGGGAACCACAGACCACTTCAGGATTGTTCATAGATGTTCAGGGAAAATTAGTAATTTATGGCAAAGTTCCGTGAACGTTTTCGAAGCTTACAAAACTATAATAAATTTATGGTAAATTAAAAGCAGCTCAATAGTAATAGCCTTTTTAATTCTGCTATCAAAATTTATAATAATCCTTAATCAGTTTGCAAAAGACTTTTAAAACCTCCTAGAGAGTAGGGAGGGCTTTGAGATGATTTTTCAGGTATAGGATTGTTAGTAAAGTTTTAGGTTAATTCTATTGGGAATTCCTAGAGAAATTTTGTTGCATTCCAACTGAATTTTGAGGATAGTCTCAAAACAATTCTTCAAATAATGGAAGGGTAACTTAGGATACTTCAAAGTGGGTTCCAATAATAATTCCATTTAAATATATTGCAAAGGATCGTTCCAAATAAATCCTGATGATGTTTCCAGTGACATTTTTATAGAAACATATAAGGAATTTGTGAAACAAATTCATGAAAATTTTGACGATAATTCAAATGAACTTTGGATGCAGAAGACTTTTTATTTCTCGATGATCTATATCTATGATATTTTCCTGAATCTCAATAATTTAAGCAGCCCACTCAAATTCCCATCCATCAAGTTCTCTATATCTCGATTCTCGATATTCTCTAACGATCGATCTTGCTCTAAGTCGATGATCCCTAGAAAATATTTGTGAACAAATCTAGATAAACATTTCAAAAGGTCCTATCTGCATTGATCGATTCTCTTCATCGACTTTCTCTTCCGTTAATAACTCAGCTGCAAAGCCTTTCCCAATTGTATTTGACGTTTTGGATGCTAAATAAGAATCTCCTTTATCAAACTATGTTGTAAAATTAGCGCGGAATCTGTTTGCATAGCAGTGGTTATCAAAAGAGAAAGTCGATGAAGAGAATTGATCAAAGCAGATAGGACCATTGGAAATGTTTATCGAGAAATGTCTTTAAATACATCGACGGTCACTGGTTATTTCTGCGCTTGAAGTAAGCGATCGAGTCCTGTCATAGAGAGGGTTTTCCAAGAACAGAATTCTCAGCTCAAATATCGCTTCAAGGTGTCGCAGCAACGTGGGCTTCCTTGCACCAAATTTTATTTTACAGAACCAAAAAATCCATTCACAACTTTTTTCTCGCCGAATGACACAATTTTCCACCCCATGGTAAAATTTCCCATCTCAGTAGTCTGTGCGAGAATTTCTCGGTGGGAAAATTTTGCGCGCCAGCTGAACATGACTGCAACACAAAGTGCTTCCCCGTAGGCCTTCTGAGGGGGTACCGACCGAAAGTCCAACCAACCAGCCAACCGGCGCAACGTTCTGATTAAAGAATAATATTCGCACTCTCAACGTCGTCGTCGTCGTCGTCGTCGTCCTCGTCGAAAAAGTTGCTCTCCCTTGTTCCGAAGGAAGAAAACTTCTTCACTGGTAATATCCAGGTACATATAAAGGAGGTAAACGTCGTTCGCTGTCGGTGTTTGATGATGATGCAATGCTTATTATTATTTTGCTTTCGTTGTGTTCGCGTGTATTTTATGATTTCTTACCCCCTTGCAAAAGGACTCTTGTTCCTGTGGCGGATGAGGGGGGTAGCAGCGAAAAGGAGGAAGCGCCGCACATGCTCGAAGCTATTTAAATCCTGTTTCTTGGCGCACCCTGACGCGGAATCTACAACCGGCATGAGGAATAGGTACAAAGAAATCGTAAACGAAGTTGCTGGCTGTTTCTTGAATTCTGATGTAGCGAGATCCTTTCCGAATGTTAAAGAATGAGATGGAAAGCAAACAAGATTGGCCGGTACAAAAGGTGAGCGTTGAACGTGCTGCTTCCCCTACTTTGTATAGGCGCTGTGTGCCATGGCAAGCTGCAACTGATTGAATAGGATATGCAACGGTCTTCAAGACATCTTATGGCAATGCTGCAGTTGATAAGAAAAACTAGAAGAAATTGCAACCGTTTGTTGTTTTTTTTCTGTTCTTCTTTCCTTGTTCGGAGTTGGTAACCGGTGTAAGGACATTTAAAATTGAAGAAAACGAAAAAAAAAACAAGATTTGCGTAGGTACGATTTATTTAGAACAAGCTGACGTAATTGATTCTCGTGATTCAATTGAGCAAAGTTAACCAGCAGGAACTTGGTGATGGGTTTTTAGGCCAAACGCCAATAGGCCGAAATTGAAATTACCACATTCATAGTGTTGAAGAAATCAAAATTGGCAGATAAAGAGAGCTAAAATATGTTGATGAACAGTGTATCGAAGATGTAAAAATAAACACTGCCGCAATATGCCTCGAGAGAACCGCTGATTATTAGAAGAATGAAAAATTAGCAGTGATTGTTTTTAAACTAGACATATCTTGAGATGAATACATTTTAATCTTAAAATAACTGCTCATATTTCAGAGAAGCAGCAGCAATTTGGTTACAAGGCGAAAAATTGTTTTTTTTTTTATGTAAGCATCCATGATGATGACAACCGTTCTACTTTGATATATGACCTCTGTGATATAACTTCAATATGACAATTCTTAACAATGGCGAAGTAACACGTCTGGCTGGTCCATCCTCAAATGGAAGTAGATTAGACCTCACACTTTGCTCTAATTCATTATCGTTGGATTGCACGTGGAATGTGATCCAGGATCCCCACGGTAGTGATCACTTGCCGATCGGCATTTCGATTGCCAGTGGGTTCAATTCGCCGGAATCCGTTAACGTCGCGTACGACCTCACCCGTAATATCGATTGGACAACGTTCAAGACCGCGATAGATGAAGCCGTGTCGTCGGTAGAAGAGCTTCCACCGTTGGAGGAATATAACTTCCTCTCCAATCTGATCTTGGACAGCGCGCTTCGAGCTCAAACTCGGCCGGTTCCAGGAACGTCTTTTCGTAGGCAATCTCTTACCCCTTAGTGGGACCAGCAATGCACTGAGGTTTATCGTAAAAAGTCCGACGCGTTTAAGCTTTTCCGGAAACGCGGAACACCCGAGTATTTCGAAGCGTACTCGACTCTTGAACGCGAACTCAAGAGCCTCATCAAAGCAAAGAAACGCGGATACTGGCGGCAATTCGTGGACGGTTTATAGCGCGAAACGTCGATGAATATGCTTTGGAACACGGCGCGAAGGATGCGTAACCGGTCTTTAAACAACGAGAGCGAGGAGTACTCGGATCGGTGGATTCTCAAGTTCGCGCGAAAAGTATGTCCTGATTCCGTGCCGGCACAGATGATTCCTCGCGAAACGACGAATTCGGTAGACGAGATCAGCCAGCCTTTTTCAATGCTGGAGCTCTCACTCGCGCTCCTTTCGTGTCGCAATTCGGCTCCGGGGGCTGATAGGATCAAGTTTGACTTGTTGAAGAACCTCCCAGACGTCGCTAAGAGGCGCATGTTGAACTTGTTTTGTCAGTTCCTGGAGTTCAATATTGTTCCAGATGATTGGAGGCAAGTGCGAGTTATAGCCATTAAAAAGCCTGGAAAACCGGCTTTAGATCATAACTCGTATCGTCCCATCGCGATGTTATCGTGCATTCGAAAATTGTTGGAGGAAATGATCCTTTTTCGCCTCGACAAATGGGTTGAGACGAACCACCTACTCTCAGATACTCAATTTGGTTTCCGTAGGGGTAAGGGAACGAACGACTGTCTCGCGTTGCTTTCCACATAAATCCAGTTGGCTTTTGCTAAAAAAGAGCAAATGGCTTCTGTGTTCTTGGATATTAAGGGGGCTTTTGATTCAGTATCGGTTGAAGTCCTTTCAGACAAACTCCACGCTTGTGGCCTTTCCCCATTAATGAATAACTTTTTGTACAATTTGCTGTCAGAGAAACATATGAGCTTTTCTCATGGAAACTCTACAGCTTCTCGATTTAGTTACATGGGTCTCCCCCAGGGCTCATGTTTAAGCCCCCTTTTGTACAATTTCTATGTCAGAGAAATTGACAATTGTCTAAGTGACAACTGCACGTTGAGACAACTTGCAGATGATGACGTAGTGTCTATGACAGGGCCCAAAGGGGTCAACCTGCAAGGACCCTTACAGGATACCTTAGACAATTTGTCTACTTGGCCTATTCAGCTAGGTATCGAATTCTCCACGGAGAAAACTGAGTTGGTCGTTTTTTCTAGGAAGCATAGCCCAGCACAACCGAAGCTTCAACTTTTGGGTAAGCCGATCACTCATTCCATGTCTTTCAAATATCTTGGGGTCTGGTTCGATTCCAAATGCACCTGGAGATCCCACATTGAGTATCTGAGACGAAAATGCCAACAAAGGATCAGTTTTCTCCGAACAATTACCGGAACGTGGTGGGGAGCTCATCTGCAAGATCTTCTAACGTTGTACCGGACAACGATTTTATCGGTTTTAGAGTACGGTAGTTTTTGCTTCCAATCGGCGTTGCCACTATCGGATCAGTTTTCGGAATTGTCCCTCAGGCTCCTCTCCCGTTGTGAAGTTATGAACCCACTGGTAATCGAAAACTTTGAGAAGCTTCTTGAGCTAAACCCTCAAACTCGTTTTATGTCATTGTACTACGTGTACATAACTCAGGATGTCAGCCCTTCACAGCATAATCCCCATCGTGTATGCTTCTCCGACTTCGGGAATTCAGTTATTTTTGATTTATCTATGACGCGGGAGATTCGTGGAATCCCAGAACATCATCGTTCCATGATTGTTCCGTCAATTTATGCTGCGATGTTTGGCCAAGTTGATTCCGCAAGATCGTTCTTCACAGATGGATCACTAATAGAGTCGTCCGCTGGTTTTGGTATTTTTAACGAATTTCATAGCGTCTCCCGAATGCTTCATGCTCCTTGTTCCGTATATTTTGCTGAACTGGCGGCAATACATTATACGCTAGAAACGATCGCCTCACTTGCACCAGATCACTATTTTATTTTTACGGATAGTCTCAGTTCTGTCGAGGCTATTCGCTCCATGAGGCCGGTAAAGCACTCCTCGTATTTTCTCATGAAAATACGAGAACTTCTGAGTGCTTTATCTTTAAGATCTTTTGTCATCACCTTTGCATGGGTCCCATCTCATTGCTCGATTCCGGGCGATAAGAAGGCGGACTCACTTGCTAAGGTGGGCGCTATGCAAGGCGATATTTACGATCGACAAATCGCCTACAATGAATTTTTCTTCATTTATCGTCAACAGTCGCTCGCCAGCTGGCAAAATAAATGGAGTGAAGGGAGTTTGGGACGATGGCTATTCTCGATCATCCCTAAGGTGTCGAAGAGTCCTTGGTTCAAGGGGTTGGATGTGGGTCGAGACTTCATTCGTCTGATGTCTCGCCTCATGTCCAATCACTATTCGTTAAACGCTCATTTGTTTCGTGTTGGGCTGGGAGACAGCAATCTCTGTGAATGTGGACAAGGTTACCAAGACGCCGATCACATCCTTTGGTCTTGTGCTGAGCATCGCGAAGTCAGATCTGAGCTGTGCGATTCCTTTCGGGCTCGAGGTAGACAACCTAATGTTCCAGTTCGGGATATTTTGGCTAGACGTGATCTGGAGTTTATGAAACTCATATATGTTTACTTTAAGAATACTAACCTTAGATTGTAAGTTTGATTAACCTTGTGTTTAGTTTGTGTATTGTGCGTGTAGTTTTTTTTTAATGTTTGTTTTCAAGATGAATAGAATTAAGTTCATGTTTTAGGATTAATTAAATATTTGTATAATAAATCATATTTCAAACCTCCTTCTCCCTTTCCCCATCCAAAAAATTGTAAATCTCCACTAACCTCGACACGACCACGAGTAATCGATTCAATTCCTTTAACTCTAGATTTAAGACATTAATCATGTATAATGCAAATGATAACTCGGCACTGTAAAGTTTATTCAATTGAGCCTGTACAAATAAATTAATACCAAAAAAAAAAAAAGATATATCCTTTACATTTCTTTATTAAAGAGATTTTCAGCCATGGGCTGGTTCGTCTCTGCATAAAACTATTTATATTTTAAAACGATTAACATATAGTTTCTAATTGGACTAGTTTACAAATAAAAGTAAAAAATGAACATCAATGTTTGACCTATGATTCTTATGTAAAATCGTGCGCTGAATCCAAAAATATTGTCAGAAAAATCTTAGAAGGATGAGCAGTGCACGTTGATGACAATGAGGTACAGAGAGAGGTGAAGCAGATCGTGAAATATGGTTGTATTAGTAATCCAAAAAATCAACGTAAACGCAATTAGTGACGTCACTAATTGCATGTATCGTACAGGGGTTTAACTCACACAACTTAACCGACTGCTTTACTTCGGTAATCCAGCTCATTACGTTGATGATGCTGTAGTTAAAGAAGCGGCCCTTAATCCTCAAATTGCACATCCTCGCGTTGATCGGCTGCCAACCAATCACGCGTTGGCACATCTTACCCAGCTCTACAAAGACGGTTCCCAGCTCGTTGGGAACTCGAGCCAGACGACGGATGGCAGGCTTGGTAATACCCTGGATGTCACGCAGAACCTTCCGATGACGCTTGGCGCCTCCTTTTCCAAGACTTTTGCTGCCCTTGAAACGACCAGTCATTGATGCTTGTTGTTTGTCGTTGAACAGGTGAATCGAAACTAAGCCAAAAGCGTAGTTTGCAACCTCTTATATAAACAACCAACTCTGCCGGTACCATATTTTCTCGCTTCCCATTGGCTATATACAGTCATGGTGATACAGCTTTGTCGATATTGGGAAATTGCCGTAAAAGCTCTATGCAGATGTAGCCACTGCATGATGATGATAATGTTGACAGGCTACATAGCAAATTAATGAAAATCCAGGGTATTACCAAGCCTGCCATCCGTCGTCTGGCTCGACGTGGTGGTATGAAGCGTATCTCCGGTCTATGAGAAAACCCGAGGTGTGCTGAAGATGTTCCTAGAAAATATGATCCGTGATGCCGTCACCTACACTGATCACGCCAAGCGCAAAACCGTCACGGCCATGGATGTTGTCTACGCTCTGAAGCGACAGAGACGCACTCTGTATGGTTTCGGAGGTTTAAACCAGTGTTGCAAAATACCATGACACTCACGTGACACTCGTCTTCGCACCAACCGACTATCGCTGACAGATCGTTTTATCACGCAGTGAGAGTTAGAGCCATGGCAAACAACAATCACCAGTAATGGTCGCTGCTCACATGCAAAACGCTACACTCGCTGCTGACGATGAAAGGCACAACAAAAACAGTGAAGACTTCTGCAGTACGATCATGAGAAAAAGCGAAACGACAGAATAAATTTGAGTGCTCTAGGACTTTTTTTACCCCCTGACGATAATAGGTTGAGGTACTTCCGAAGCCGACATTTCCCCTAGAGAATCCCCTGCTTCCAAGTTTGGTTACAAGATTACAACTCTGGAGAGCAGCGGCACCCGTGGTGTAGTGGTAAGCGTCCCAGCAGGCCTGGGTTCAATCCCAGTCGGCGCTGCCGGGAATTTCTGAGGCATAACATCTCTGATCACGCCTTCCTTCGGGGAAAGGAAGCAAAGCCGTTGGTTCCCAGTTCATGAGTTGATGGGTCGATAGGTAGGGTCCAGGTGTAGTATTGGTGCTCAGCACGGAAAACAAATCCATGGGAAAAAAACGGAGAGCATTTTGTGTGGTCGTTGGGAATCTGAGTTGGCAACAAAATGTTCCGCAGTTTAGTTAGTTTAGTTTAAATGATCTTTATTTTAGTTTAACTTGGACGATTACCATATAAATTTTTACTAAGTGATTTAATTGCTTTCTTCATCTTTAGGTATGGGCAAAATTCAAAATTTGTTTTACAGAATTAGTCCTAGACTTAGTACACGGTCGACCACCTTGGTGGGATTGGTTTGTTTTGTTTTTAGAATTTGAAGAGAAACTACTTAATACTACTATTGACAGCTTAAAACTAACCTACTCTACTATATACACTTAACCTACTATGTACAAATTGCTTATTAAAGCATGTTCAGAAAGATTGCATTTTTGAATAAATTTAGTTGTCATATCATCAATTTTGGAATCTACTTTGGGAATTTCTGCCTCTTGATGGAGGTCTGCTATTCTTGTGTCGAATGGACGATCTAGGATCATCCTCAACACTCTATTCTGTGCAACCTGGATTTTGTTCCTGTGGGTCTGAGCGCACGATTCCCACACCGGGGCGGCATAGAAGATCGCGGGGGCTATGATCTGTTTGTAGACAGCCAGTTTGTTTTGCCTTGAGAGGCGGGATCTGCGGCAAATGAGCGGATACAAACACCTAACCAAGGCGGAGCACTTAACTAGGGTTTTCTCTATGTGCGAGCGGAACAGGAGCTTCTCATCGAACAACATCCCGAGATAAGTAACATCAGTGGACCACTCGACCCTTGTACCATCCATTATTACGGTACAGGAGGGAGACGGTTTAAGTTTTAATGATTGTCTGTGAAGGAACATGATCGCTTGGGTTTTCGAGGCGTTGATTTTGATTTTCCACGAGGTGGCATAATCAGTAAAGGTGTCAAGGCATCGTTGCAGCTTGTTCGTAATTTCACGAGGCATCCTACCCTTGACGGCTATCGCGGTGTCATCTGCGAACAGAAAGAACACGCAACCGTCTCCTAGAGGAGGGATGTCCGACGTGTAGATGCTGTAAAGCAGTGGTCCCAGCAGACTCCCTTGCGGAACACCTGCTGGGATCGGAAATTGTCCCGAAACGGAACTATTCAACGACACCCTGAACGACCTTTGCTGGAGATAGTTACGGGTGATTTTCACAAGGTATGGTGGAAAGTTGGAGTTACAAAGCTTGTATATAAGTCCGTCGTGCCAGACATTGTCAAACGCCTTTTCGACGTCTAACAAAGCCATGGCTGTGGACTTGGATACAGCTTTGTTACTTCGGATGTTATTCATCACCCGCACTAGCTGATGATTGGTGGAATGCCCCTTGCGGAACCCGAACTGTTCCGGAAGAAGAATGTCATGTTCCTCCACAAACTTGTTTAGTCGGCTGAGGATCAATTTTTCGAACAGCTTGCTCAGCGCTGAGAGCAGGCTAATCGGTCTGTAGCTTGACGGTAGTGAAGGGTCTTTCCCAGGTTTGCGGATCGGGATGATTTTTGCCACCTTCCAGATGCTTGGAAAGTAGTGCAGCTCCAAGCATCTATTGAGGATGGCAGCCAGCAGCGAGTGCACCCTCACGCTGAGATTTTTCAACTCTAGGTTGAATATTCCGTCAAACCCGGGAGCCTTCATGTTCGTACTGTGTTTCAGCGCTGAGCAAATTTGTTCCTCTGTAATCCGTTCTTCTGGAGGGACGGCACAAGGGGAGGCATCTAACGTCTGGACGCACTGCACAACCTGGTTCTCGAGTGGACTTGGGATTGTAGAGCCAAGCAAATGCGACTGGGCAATGTGTTCCCCAATTGCATTGGCCTTCTCTTCGTTAGTGATAAGCCGTTCGTCATTGACTCTAAGTGGTGGAATGGGCTTGGGGTGAGACTTCAGCACCTTGGCAACCTTCCAGAATGGTCTGGAACGGTCGTCCAGGTTCTGAACGAGCCGCCCGAAACTCTCGTTCCGGATTGAGACCATTCTGGAAGCGATCTGCCGATTCAGATCGACCATTTCGTATTTACGCTGCAGATCCCCAGTCCGCTGAAACTGGCGTCTACGAACATTTCTGAGCCGAATCAAAAGTTTGGTGTGGGAATCAATTGCTTGAAACTTACCCCTCACAGGAACTCGTCGAACGCACTCTTCGTCAGCCACGGATATGGCTTGATGGAGACCCTCCAGGGCCCGGTCGATGTCCTCCAATGTGTCGAGCGGTGGGTTGTCGTCGATGTGGCGGTCGACCACGCGTCGAAACTGGACCCAGTTGACTCGATGGTAGTCCTTCCGCTGGCACGGTGCAGGGGCCACGTTGTAGCCCAGCTCGGTCAGCACCGGTTGGTGGTCCGAACTCAGGTCGTTGACGGCAACCGGCTTGGCTAATCTGGTGTTTGCCAAGAACAGGTCCAGCGTCGATGGGTTGCCCGTCGGTGATGTGAAGGTTGGTTCGTCCGGAAACCAGACGGAATAGAGACCATGCTGGGAATGGTCGAATAGCAGGCGGCCGTTCTGGTTCTGCTGGTAGTTCCGCCAGGCCTCATGCCGGGCGTTCAGGTCCCCTCCGATTACGAAGCGGGCATTGGTGCGGGTTATGATGGCAAGGTCGTTCTTGAACTGCTGTGCTGTACCATTGCTAACGGTACATTGCCGGGGACAGTAGGCGGCGATGAACCGGATGTTTCCGGGCGATGTTTCCACCTCTACGCCGACGGCCTCGATGATGGAAGTGCGGTAGTGGGGTAGGGTGCAGTACTTGATGCCTTTCTTGATGATGACCGCGACACCGCCCCCCCCTGGAGCTGGTGCGATCAAGCCGGACAATGCTGTGGTCGGGCAGCCAGAAGCTGTCACCGGTCTTGAGGTGGGTCTCGGTGAGAAGGCCCACGTCGATGTCGTGCTTGCGGAGGAAGTCTGCAAGCTCAATGTTTTTCGCCCCTACGGAGCGAGCGTTCCAGTTGGCGATCTTTATGGGTTCACGGTCCATAATTAGCGACGAAGGAGATGATAGCTTGGAGCTGTTGTGTTCTTGTTGCGCAGGTGCGCTTGATGATGATGGCCTGGGCCAACAGTGTGACGATCTCATCCGTTGACAGCGGAGAATCGTCTGTAGCTTCACCGGTTGTACCGGCCAATCCCGGAGCAGGGGGATCCGTCGATGGCCCGGAGGCTTGACCGGGTACTGCAGCGGCAGCCAACTGTTGGTTGAGCGGGAGCGGCGGCAACACTGGAATTGGCCGTGATTGGACCGGTGATAACGGAGGAAAGTTCTGCGCGTTGTTTTCTGGAACCTTCTTGCGACCGGGCTGGCTGTTGGACGAGGCCTTCTTCCGGATCTCGGCGTATTCGGCCCGCTTCGGACAGGCCTTACTCGTGGCCTTGTGGGCGGCACCGCAGTTGGCGCATGTGGGAGTGGCTTCCTCGATGCTGTCGCAGTTGTCGATCTTGTGGTTTTTGCCGCATTTGATGCAGCGGCTGGCCATGCGGCAATTCCTGGTGCCGTGCCCGAACAATAGGCAGTTCGAGCACTGAGTGACGCCACGGTGGGTGGGTTTATACCGCTCCCACTTCACTACGATGTGGAACAGTGTGCGTGTCGTCTGGAGATCCTTCACGGTTGTGGAGTTCTTCTCCAGATGGACCAGGTAGAGCTGGTCACGATACTTGATGGCCTTGCTGCGGGTCATCTTGTGGACTTCGACCGGCTTGAGGCCGTTCGCCTTAATCTCGTCCATTAAGGTGGTGGTGTCCATGTCGTGGAGCCCGCGCAGCACCACTTTCAGCGGCTTGGTGGCCTCGATATCGTGGGAGAAGTACTCCAGCTTCATTCTGTCCAAGAGGGCCTGAACTGCGTTGAAGTGTTTTTCGGCCGGGACCATCAGTTTGTAGCCTTCCGTGCACCGTTGAATGGTGCAGCGAAGGCCCTGCTTAATGTAGAAATCCAGCTGCTCCCATAGCCCGGGAGGGAAGCCCTTCACATAGAAGGGTGGCAACTTAACTTTTTTCGGCACCGTCTCAGGGTCCGACTGCGGCTGGGCTCCGTTCTGCAGGGCGGAGAACGGATTGTTGCTCAGCAACTTTTTTGCTGCTGATACGGTGGCGCTGCTGTCTTCAGGTCTGGGTCGTTTAGTTCCGGGAGGCCCCGGCTGCGGGTCCGCAACGCCTGTCGGGATGGGCAATGGGGTTTTCTTCTGCTTCTTCTGGGCTGGCTCGGTGGTCGCGCCGTCTCCTGGGAGAGTCTGTTTTCCCGGTAAACCGGCACTCGCGTTACCGCGCGATTTCTTACCCATGGCTGGGTCAGCGAGAGCGTCACTACACAACGCGGAGCTAATTCGACTTGCGAACGAAACTAGAGAGAATTCAAATCGACTGAACTGCTCAACAGTCTGGCAGCGAATGGAAAATGTTCCGCAATTGCATCCTCCCTATTTGTATACGCCCGAAGATCGGAGGCGAATGTCACTTCGACTTGTTTCATCTAGGAACCATTCTCTGATGACTGTGTTGGGGAAGCAGCACATGCATGTACGTAATTGGTGGATTTGTTAGTTATTTCGAAGCTTTTGGACAATGCTTGACATTTACCACTTTTTCAATAGTTTCAATTTGAAAATCAACAGTCAACGGCGTAGAAATGTTTCTGATCGATTGGTGATGAAATTATTGAAATTGGGTCAGGGGCAGCTAATAAATTAACGTTCAAAATCTTTCATAATTTCATGTTCCGGTTTTCATAAAGGGTACCCCCATCTTCCCAAAAAACGTAGTCCTACTTCAAAAAAAAAATTAAACCTCACCAATGCCCAGGATAACGCTTGATTTTTTGTAGACAAAAATCAACAAGCATACAACTGCGATTGATTTTGCAAGCTGTGATATCGCAGCTCAGAATATCAAACTAACAAAACTCACCAGCTGCAAATCTCAACAAACTGTGGTGAGATTGAGTTCATAATTTTTGCTTTACACCCGAACCAACCGCAACTTCCATAACGGCCGGTAGCAGTCACTTCGTGTCTGCCATCGGTGAAGAGTAAAAATAGATAGCAAGCTATTCTTTTTCTTTCTAAGAAAACGGTGTGCAACGGAATCTTGTTTTGTCGATTCAACTCTCAGCTTGATTTTTGCATGTTCGGAATAGTCTCGCAATATCAAAGGAGTTTGTAAAATCAATTTCAACCATGATAATTTGTTCCAATATCACGTGTGATATTGAGAGCGTATGAGAGCGGAAATATCATTTGATTGATGATTTGCCTACACTGATAAATAGAAATAAAAATTTAATCCAGAATAAAGAAGTAATATTTTTAAAATAAAAAAAATATAAATTACTAATGAAACAAATAATTTGTTTTTTTTTTTAAATTGGTTGTTTTAAAATCTTAACTAACATTACAATAAATAGTATAAAATAGTTCGTTCCTAGAGAAAGTTAATCAATAAAAAATTGTACCTTAATTAAAATTTTATTTCTAATGAAAAAATATAATGAAAATCAAAGTAAAATTTGCACTTAAATTTATTCATAATTGATATTTATGAAATACAAATAAATATTTTAATAAATAATAAAAAAGTACTTTTCCAGAAAAAATCAATGAATAAAAGTTAATCCCTTTCATATTTATTTTTAATGTTGAAAATAATAAATAAATAAACAACTATTTTTCTCTTATTACTATAAAAAACAACTGTTTTTTATTTAACTAAATTTAATTAAGTGTTTGTTGGAAATGCTTATCCAATGTCAACATGAAGCTTTGAGTGTGATAATTTATTAGCTAGAGAATGGTCTGAAGAGGGTAGGGAGATAGTTCCGCTAGAATACGGCAGTATGAAAATTGAATAGAAATTGAAAATGAGTGAAGGGTTGTTAATGTGACAGTACTAGTCAAACGCACACTCTTACACTCTTACCTAACTCATACATTAATGAACGAGGAGATTTGACGCTAGTGACGTTTCATTACTACCTAAAGCCCCACGTTGCCGAATGATTTTCCAGTCGATGGTGTGTTATAATGTACCGTATGCGTGATAATGTTTGCACCATCGTACAAATAAGGTTCCCGTTTCACCTGTGCATACAATGCCTTGGTTTTCTTTGCATGCACGTAACCTATAGCTCATACCGTTGTAGGCTGTGTATAAAAGAAAATTATTTACTTAGTTTGACAGTTGCACCATGACGAAGCGGCAGCGTATTCGTGATTTGTCCCACGCGCAAATGTCGCAAAAAGACATTCCAATCGCCGTGGGAGTGTCCCGGTGGACCGTCAAAAGGGTTTTAGACCGAGAAAAGAAAGGACAACTATCCACGAAGGTGGCCACAGGTCGTCCGAGGTCAGCTCGGGTTCCGAGGGTTATCGCTGCTATCAAAAGGAAGATTCGGGTGAATCCAGTGCGTTCAATAAGAAAAATGGCAAAGGAACACGGGATCAGTGAGTTTACAACACGGAAGATCATAAAGGAAGATTGCGGGGCGAAGTCGAGGGCCGGAAAAAAAACCCACATGATTACCAACCGCATCCGGGAGCTACGAGTCAAACTATGCAAGATAATCTTGAACTTGCTTAAGCGAAAAAATCCGGTGATCCTGTTCACCGATGAGAGCATGTTTACCGTCGATCCCGTATCAAAATCCAGAACCGACCGGTATATTAGTTCTCTTCCGGTAAAAGATGTGGCCGAAGAGCACAAGAACGTTTATCTGACCAAGCATCCTGCCAGCGCTATGGTGTTTGGAATGGTGGCTTCCGATGGAAAAAAATGGTCCCGGTGTTCATTCCAGAAGACGACAAGGTCAACACGGAGGTCTACATCGGGATTTTAAGTAAGTATGTTCTTCCGTGGATCAAAAAACAGTACGGTCCGAAGCCAAATGTTGTATTTCAACTAGATGGGGCTCCGTGCCACACCTCGAACCGCACTCAGAACTGGTTGCAGATACATCTTCCGTTCTGGGCGAAGGATATGTGGCCACCATCCAGCCCCGATCTTAATCCGCTGGATTACTCAATATGGCGCGTCATGAAGGCCAAGGCCTGTTCTAAACGCCACCTGAGTATAGCAAGCCTCAGACAAACATTGACCCGTACCTGGAGAGAAATGGATCCAGACTACATTATTAGAAACTGCCGTGCATTCCGGAAGCGTGTGGAGGCCGTAATTGCAGCAAATGGAAATTCGATCGATGATTAACATAGTTTAAGACTCTGAGAAACATCTCCCTTTTGAATAATTAAAAAAAAACTCGAAAACGAATTCTTTTTTATTAGAATTAGCATTAGAATTAGAATAGCATTTCCTCCTAACTCTCGAAAGCATGATATAATTTCAATAAATAATTTCGATGCAAAATAAATTGATAGTGTTCTTCACGTCTCGGTAACAGAAACATTATATTCGAATATAAGCACTTTTAATACCGAACATTAATTCATCCCACAAAATAACTTCACAGTCTCGTGCGAAGCATCTTACAGAGAGTGGTATTTTCATATTACAAGTCGAAAGACTTCTGCCTTCACCCACAGAGTAGTGGATTGCATAGTTCGAACGCCATCAGCTCTTTCTCCACCCGAGTTATAAAAGAAACTAACTTTCAACATAGCTGCCGGTGCTGCACTCCAGCGGAGATCTTCCTTCACTGCAGCCCTTTCGGTACTACCAACATCATCATCGGCATCTGGAGGGGATAACAATATACGGTAAGTACGTATACAGTAATACAGCACATACCTATAGATATGGCCCCTCAGAGAGCGCACAATGTTCAGCTCATTTCCTAAGAGGGATGCAAAAGATCTTCCTACCACCTCGCCCGTTTCTAGTTAGGAGAAGGTTGGACTATGGTAGCAATAAAAAATAATGCGATTCTAAGCTATTGAATGAAATTGAAAATTTCCCCCATATTTGAGGTTATTCCGGCGTTCCGGTGGCATTTCTTCGATGAGCAGCGGCTAAAAAAAAAGAGACCATGGAAGATCCTTGAAACTGACAGAAAAGTTGGTATAGTTACCGGTTGCGAAGGACTTCCTTACATGCAGATTCTTGCAGACAGGACAAATAACAAAGGGATGAGTATGCCTGGAAAAAGGTGAACTGAACTAGCAGTCTTCGCACATTGGGCGAGTGGCTGATAATAATGGTAGGAAAATATGCTTAAATGTGAACAACGTTTTCTTGATGGCTCCTTCTTTCTAGCTATCTGACTCTCGATAGTTTGGTTGGCATGCAAAAAAAAAAATGTGAAAAGCATCACAATGATGATGGGAAGCACTTTTCGGGTTTCTTTATCATCGCTAGCAGTTTGAATGGTAATTTGAAAATTGAACCGCCAGCTTGTACATGGACTGAACTTTTGCTTTTGGAAACAGAAGATGGGAATGGTAAGCAGATACATATTACCGTTGCAGTGGAAATGTTTTCAGTTTGCATTTGGAAAAGACGTTCTTTGCAGAATTAAAGTCTCATATAATTTATTCCTAACCAATCCAATTTACGACAAATGATATGATTAAATCAAGCATTGTTTTAAATTTCGAAAGACTCCACTCTGTGACACCCCATTCCAAACATGCCACCATCTCCCATCAAAACAAACTTTCACAAAGCTCTCCCAAGATGACAATATCATGGACTGAGTTTGTGCAGCCTGCCGTTGCTATATTACGTTCACTGCCGGCCCCGTCAGGCTCATAACCACTTTTGGAAAACGTGAAAGTTTGTAATCTGGTGAAATTAATCTTGGTACAGAATCTCCATCTTCGTTTCCTTCTTTTCCAACGTCGTCGTGTGGCTTCCGGCGCCTCATAAAATGTTCATCATCACTCCCTTGAACGCTTCCTCGCCTCCCGGAAACCAACATCGACATTCCCAGCCGAAGCCTGAATCTCACCCGACGCGATGACAAATGAAGATGAAGAGATTCCACCTCGCAAGAAGAGGTATTAAAATTGGAAAATGCCGCACACACTTTTGAAGTTTATTTTCCTCACATTCCTGGGGAAAACTTTTCCGACAGCTTGAAATTAAGTCGCATTCAGCTCTCAAGCAACTCCAAGGGCAGCACATTGGAATGGGATGATCACGTTTCTGCCATTATCATCATAGGTCCAGGGGTGGCGAGGAAAGAAATTGGGAAATCACTACCTCGGGATCACAGAATAAAAATTCATGGCAAATGAGAGAAATTGGACCCGAACAAATGTCGAGGTCCGAATTAAGACGTCAGCTGTTTTAAGTTCGAACGTTTAAACGACAGTAGGTTTCTGCAAAGCAAGAAATCGACAAATCTCAGTTTGATGTGTAGACAGCGCCGAAACAACGAAATTTAGCCATTCCGATTTCAATCCCACTGACGACCGTTGGAAATCTATTTCTCAAGATCCCATTTTCCCTTTTCCAGTTGAATAAAACAAATCACGTTTCGCCGTTTGACGGCAGAGCCATCTTGGCGCTCCAGCTCCAGCCAAAACTAGTTTCCTTTTGAATGGACGTGGACATGGAAACGTGGGATATTTTAATAATCATTGGGTCCAACCAACCGGCTGACGACAACGTGGCCACACGATTTCGTATGCAAAACCCGGTGTCCACATTCCGACAGTGAAATGGGTGTTGTTTCGAGTTGTGGAAATTGAATTGAATTTTCCCGGCGGTGTGCGGTGTGCTTTCTGCACTTCGATTAAAAGGAGCTTGGGTTGATAAAAATGTGCTTGAGGCGAAAGTTTTTGAGACTTGCTTGATTTAATTTGAATTCATAATCTTTATGCATGGTGGTTCATGTCACTTGCGTCAGGTCGATTATCAAACATTATTCCTTATGTTCTTATGTTCGCTATCCGAATGAGGTTCAATGATTTTATGATGAATGTGGATTAACATAAACTGCCTGAAGGATAATTATCGGGCTGCCTTCCCTACTCCACCAATTTGCAATTTGAGGGGAACAAATTTCATCATTTTTTTTTTCGTGTTGGGTATTTTGATCACTGCGACAAGTACATATTCCCCGTTTTAATATTGCTTTATCAGCATGTCGTATCACCATTCTATGAAGCCACCGACATAGACTGACCGAAAGCATTTTCCCAGTCAGGT
This sequence comes from Ochlerotatus camptorhynchus, assembly GCF_037179485.1. Lineage (NCBI taxonomy): Eukaryota > Metazoa > Arthropoda > Insecta > Diptera > Culicidae > Ochlerotatus > Ochlerotatus camptorhynchus. Next base: position 16,753,554 of record NW_027040818.1, on the reverse strand, counting down.
ATTACATTTCGAATGAATTGCACTACTTGGCTGGGAACTGAATTCCAAATATCAAAGGGTTCTGTCAGCCCCTTATCAAGAATAGCAGGTGTTCAGAGTCTTCTTTTTCTATGCCACATAATCGACACATGTCCTCTTGAAGTTTTCTTATATTTACATGGACAGTGCCCTGTTATTAAACCAGTGTACATACTGAGATCTTTCTTGGATAGTTCAAGAATTTTGCTAGTCATTGAAATGCTCGGATTAATAAACCGTTTCGACTGCCTAGCAATGAGAGTGTTGTTTCAATTGGTCTCCACTTTCATTTTTTCCCATTTTTTGATTTCCATTCTAAGAGAGCAACATAGCAAAAAATAAATTTTAATATTACATCCAAGAGGATGCACTTCAATCATGTCGAAAATCTCATGTAATTTTTATGGCCACAATAATAAACAAATGCAGTAAAAGCAGCGTAATGTCAGTTCATGCACTGTATTAATGATAATTTTGTCCGTTTTGGCAAGTAATATTACACTATATTTTCGACACGATTGAAGTGCATCCACTTTGATGTGATATCAAAATTATTTTTTTGCTGTGAAGCAGAAACTCCACAGAATGGTTCTGGTCCTATACATTGTTGAGATGATTCAAGCCTTGCTAGTGTGTCGGCTTTCTCATTCCCTTGAATTCCGCAGTGACCAGGAACTCAAAATAGGTTCACTTGGTTTTGGCAGGCCAATTTTTGGAATGACATTGCACATGCCCATACAAGTTTAGAATTACATGTTGCTGATTTCAAAGCATTTAGTGCTGCTTGGCTATCAGACCTAATGCAGATATTCGAATGTCTATAATTTCTACGCAAGCAAAAATTGCTTGCACGGCGAATGAGAACGACCCAACTTTGAGTTTAGTTCACTCATAATCGCCAAAAGTGCAGGAACTCAGCGATGAGTAAATTTGCCTCATGTTTTCCCAGGTTTTTCCAGGGAAAAATTCCCGAATTTGAGAAAAGTAAAGATTGGATTCACTCAGTCTATTGGTATTACTCCGAGACTGAATAAAATTTTCATCAATTTCCTCATTTTCCGGCAGATTTGTTAGGTTTTCCACAAGAAACCATGAGACAAATTTAACTCATCGCTGCGTTCCTGCACTTTTGGCGATTATGAGTGAACTAAACTCAAATTTGGGTCGTTCTCATTCGCCGTGTAGACTTCTGCTTGGACCACGGTAGGCCTGTTGCCCATAGATATTGAGATATTGATTCCTGGACCCTTGCTCCTACACGATTATCCAATCTAGAGCCGTTGGTATAAAAGATTAACGATCCTGGACGAATGTTTATTTATTAATTAATTCATTTCGTCAAGCCAGTGTAGACTACATACAATGATTATTACAATGTTACACACTTACATACTAAGCATTAATTCTATTCTGTTTTAGCTTAGTTTTTATTTGCTGCTTGGACATAGTGATGTCAATAGTTCCGCAATGCAAATTATACAGGCACATCATTCCATTGATTGGGCTATTTTTTGCATAGTTTGTTCTGTACGATTTTTCAGAAAATAAATTCCGTGTTTTAAGATATCGACAAGGTGTATAAAAGTTTAATTGTGCGAGAATTTCTGCCGAATCTATGCGCATTGAAATAATGTCGTTGATGAAGAAAAGCATTGCAAATTGGTGGCGCACCTTAAGTGTTTGTATATTGATGAGCATAAGACTGATGCAAAATTTGAAATTTTCGCTCCACAGTGCTCAAACGGTTCCAAATTGGGCCCTGATTAGCCTCCCAAAATTTGAACTCATCTAGTTAGAAACTGACTTGGCACAAACCATTTGAAGTTTATATGGGAATTACTATGAAGAAACCATAATTTCGGTTCATATCTATCTCAAAATTCATCAGTTCACTCTACTTTAGAAAATGATAGCTGAGCTTGTTGAAAATTTTCTCAGCTACAACTTTGTTCAAGACCACTTTTCGATCAAATGTAAGGAACAAAAATTATTAATGATTCAAGTCACTGATGTCTCATGATTATGCTCAATCAACTGTTCAGCAGGCAACATTGGTGTTTATGGCGCGTAGAATAGAGGCTACTATGTCACACTGCAGAATACAGTGTTGCCCACAATACAGTTGCTTAATCTTGCCATAAGATTATTAATCTCTTAAACAATTAATAACTATTTAATTTGACGTTCGGCTAAAAAATGATTTTCTGCAAAGTTGTAGCTGATAAAAATTTCCATAAGAATAGCAATAGAATTTGTTAACAGTACAATATGTAAAAAGGCTAGAAGACAATGAACAAAAAGTTTTGTTTTCCCATAGTAATTTCCATATAAACTTCAAATGGTTTGTGCCAAGTCAGTTTCTTATCAAATGAGTTTAAATTTTCGGAGGCAAATCAGGACCCGCTTTGAAACCGTTTGGACACTATGGAGCGAAAATTTCAAATTTTGCATCAGTCTAATGAGCATGCAGCGCGCCTCATAAGATAGTGGAAACCCTAATAAAAATAATCATAAAAGAGAGCTTAACGTCGTATCATCCAAACCATTTGTGGGATAGTTTACCCAACCGGGATACAGTTCGTTTATGGTATTTGTTTATTAGGGAATGCAGTCCAATTCCATTTACGTAAAGCATATAAAAGAAATTGTTTTTGGACAGATTCTATGCGTTGTTCGTGTGTGGAAATATATGGATTCCATACTAGGTGGCAGTATTCCAGAATTGGCCTTACATATGTGGTGTGTAATAGGGTCTTCGAAATTTTGACTGAACCTTTTAATGAAGCCTAGCATTCTGTTTGCTTTACTAATGATAGTATTATAATGTTCTATAAAAGTTATTTTGGAGTCTAGGATTACGCCTAGATCTCTTACAAGTTTTGCATTTTTCTACTATTTGGTTGCCTAATGATATTTCAATTTGCGGTGTTTCAATTTTTCTGCTAAATGCTAATGCTATTACATTCAGGTGAAGTAGACTTTTACTTCGTCGGTGTTCGCGCGACATCTGTGGACGTTACCCTACCAACTGAGATGTGAACAGTTGTTCTCATGCAGCATCCAATATACCTCTAATTGTCAGTCTTTGATAGATGACTATCTTTTCCTTTCGCTGCAAATCATGTCATCTCTTTTCCCCCAACACAAAATGAAAATGCATTGAATCAATAAAAATTAATTGAACTGTATCGCTGAACTAATCTACACGCGTCTTTTCACTCGTTTTTTTCCGAACGTAATTTCCCGGGTTTTCCGTGTTTTTTTCGGGCTCTGGCCACTCCAAAAAATGGTCCTTCGAACCGGATCGGACCGAAGGTGAACAAAAAGTGCGTTTTTATCCGCTTTCGTCACCGTGTCACGATTCGCGAAAGTGAGTGCTAGAGTGAGGTTGGAATATCACCTCCGAAAAGAACATTCTCGGTGAAAGTGGGTGAAATTGAAGTTTAACGAACATTTAGTGAACTCACCATGGACAAACTTATTCGCGAGAGGAAATCGCTAGAAGCGCGATTAAACCGAGCATCGCAAAATGTTCACAAGCTTCACAAGAACGTGGCGCTACAAGATAGTCAGAAGCTCTACTTCCTCAAGACCAATCTCGTCGGAGAAGCCGCCGCTCTGATATCGCACCTTCGCATAGAAGACGCTAACTACGCTCCCGCTCTAGCTAAGCTGAAGGCTAGATACAACAAACCACTCGAAATCACAGCACAGCACATTCATCGCTTCTTAAATCAACCTTCAATGACGTCACCGTCCGCAGCTGGTTTGCGCTCCCTGCATGATCTGTCCGATGAAGTGATACGAGCATTGGAGGCCATGAATCAGGAAGGAAGGGACATATGGTTGCTGTACATCTTAGCAGAGAAACTAGATCCTGAAAGCAAGCAGTTGTGGTGTCAGAAAAGGTCGGAGCTAAACGACGATGAAGTTACCTTGGAGAAGTTCCTGAAGTTTGTTGATGCGCAAAGCTGTGCACTGAAATCCGTTCAACCGATCCGCCAGAAGAAATCGTTCATCACACCACTTCCAAGCAAACCTCCTACCCGGGGACCAACAGCTCTCGTCACCACCGGGTATCATTCTCCGTCACCAATGTGCGTTTTTTGTGCAAAATCACCGCATCAACTGTATCAGTGTGGTAAGTTTCTACACGTCAGTTCCGATGATCGACTCCGTTTTATCCGTAGGCATGAACTCTGTGAGAACTGCCTAAAGCAGCATTCCGGTGAACCTTGCCAGTCCGGCAATTGTCGGATATGTAATCATCCACATCATACTCGTCTCCACGAGGCACTCCAACCGCCAGCATCTTCAACGCTAGTAAGCAGTACAGCGACCACAACCAATTCATCTGGTTCGTCTTCAATGTCGCAAATGCTCATTTCGCCCCTAAGCCTGGCTACCGATTTGACGGACACCAACGTTCTACTCTTAACCGCTACTATCAACGTCATCGATAAGTTCGGGCGCTCGCATACCTGCCGAGCAGTTCTTGATTGCGCATCCCACACAAGCTACATCACTGCGGATTTGTGCAAGAAGTTGGGTCTCTCAACCACGGAACTGGATTTTGAATATGGTGGAATTGCAGAATCTCACGGTCACGCAAATCGTGGAGCACTAGTTACATTCGCGTCACGTTGCTCGGACTATCGAAATGTAGTGCCGTGCATTATTCTGGAGCGACTTACTTCCGAGCTCCCACTAAAGCCGATCAATATCGCAGATTGGCCAATTCCTGGATCGATTCCGTTGGCTGATCCCCAATTTCACCATCCAGGAAAAATCAGCATCCTTCTCGGCAACAAGCTTTTCTTCCAGCTTCTCGAGCCGGGAAACATCAAACTTGGTTCGGACGACTGCCTTCCTGTACTACAGAACACGAAGCTAGGTTGGGTGGTTTCTGGTGGCTACAAAAACTGTGACAATCAACCACGCACTAATGCTCCTTCGTGCTTACTGACGGCTTCCACTGATCCTCTCTCTGATCAACTTCGCAAATTCTGGGAACTGGAGGAGTACACGAATACATCTCCACACTTCAACGAAGAAGAGATTCGATGCGAAGAGCATTTCACAAAGCACACGATTCGCGATAGTTCCGGAAAATTTATCGTTCGGCTCCCGTACTTGGAGAGCCCTACTTCTCTCGGAAAATCGAGGGAAATTGCTGAGAAGAGACTGCTGCATCTAGAGCGCAAATTGGAAAGGAGTCCTAATTTAAAAGAACAGTACCATTCCTTTATGCGAGAGTACATCGACCTCGGGCATATGAGTCTTGCCACTACACCAGCTTCGGAGAATTGTGTTTTCCTCCCACACCATTGCGTCGTAAAGGAAGATAGCTCGACGACGAAGTGCAGAGTGGTTTTCGACGCTTCAGCAAAAACGAGTAGCGGCAAGTCTCTCAACGACATCCTTCCAGCGGGCCCTGTATTGCAGGATTCTTTGGTCAATATCTTACTTCGATTCCGGTTTCCCCCAGTGGTACTCGCTGGTGATGTCAAGCAGATGTATCGAATGGTGCTGCTGTACGACGAAGATCGAAACTACATCCGAATCTTGTGGCGCTGGTCAGAGGACGAACCGATCCTGGAATATTGCCTGAATACCGTTACTTACGGTACCAAGAGCGCTTCGTATCTGGCGACAAAATGTGTGCAGCAGCTGCTGCTCTCCCATCAAAGGCAATTTCCAGATGCAGTCAAGAAAGCTATTAAGGGGATTTACGTCGACGACGTGCTGACGGGTGCTGATTCTGCTGATGAAGCCAAGCATCTTCGACAAGAACTTTCCATCATCTTCTCTGCCGGAGGATTCCACCTGCGGAAGTGGGCTTCTAATAGCACCGAAGCCCTGGAAGGTGTTCCTGAAGCGGACCTCGAAATGAAAATTCCCATCGGGCTCAATGAACCCAACACCATCAAAGCCCTCGGGATCCACTGGCAGCCGTGCAGCGACGAATTCCTGTTTAGCGTCCAACCAACCAAGATCCTTCATCCCACAAAGCGCATCATTCTCTCCAACATCGCTAGTCTTTTCGACCCACTTGGTCTGCTCGCACCTATTATCATCAAAGCGAAGCTACTGATGCAACATTTGTGGGAGCTGAAGGTGGACTGGGATGCTATTCCCCCCAGTGAGTTGACTAATATATGGCAAGTTTTCGTGCAAGGTCTGGCCCTTCTCAACTCTTTTCAGATTCCGAGACGAGTTATCGGCACTAACAAGACGTCGCGAATCTTCCTGCACGGCTACAGTGATGCATCCGAGCGAGCCATGGGTGCCTGCATATACATCCGAGCGGTCGACGACGCTGGGAATCACAGTTCCCATCTTCTCTGCGCGAAGTCCAAGGTTGCGCCAATTGGAAATAAACGCACGACGCTGCCACGTTTGGAGTTATGTGCTGCAGTGATCCTCGCACGGCTGATCAACAACGTAACAAGTGCCATCAATCAACCCTTCTTCGAGATACGAGCTTGGGTAGATTCAAGTGTTGTGCTTGCTTGGTTGAACGGAGGTGCTTCTCGCTGGAAAACCTTTGTTGCCAATCGCGTCGCAGAAATCACAACGCACGTACCAGCAATCAATTGGAGCCACATCGTATCGGAACAAAACCCTGCTGATCTTATTTCGCGCGGGGTGTCGCCAGAACAAATCCAACATAACACTCTGTGGTGGAATGGTCCCGCATGGAACACAATAGGTGAGCGAGGTGAATTAACCGACATCCCTGTACTGACCAACACTGACCAACAGCATATTGTTAGGGAGCAAAGAGCAGTAGCCGTTTCTCTTATCACCGTCTACGAAAACGACTTTCTCGATGGGATGATGGCACGATATTATCCCGATCTCACGATGCTGCTTCGCGTCACTGCTCGTATTCTTCGGTTTCGATCTCCTGACTCTCGATTGATTGCTCGTCTGTTACCACGCGAGCTTGATCGAGCACAAACAATATACATTCGCCACGTTCAGCAACAATACTTTCGTGAAGAGCTGGATCGACTTCGACAGCAAGTAGAAGTTAGCTCTCACAGCAGTTTGCACCAACTCAAACCGTTCCTGGACGAAGAGGGTGTGCTCAGGGTGGGCGGAAGGTTACAACAGTCAAGCCTCAGCTACGACGTTCGACATCCTATATTGATACCTCGCCACTCTATTCTCACCTCGTTTCTGTTAAACCACGACCACATCGTCCATCACCACTGCGGGCCCCAAACACTGTTAGCCGTATCCCGCAGACGATTTTGGATCATAAGTGGTTCAAGTGCAGCAAGGAAGGTTTATCGCCAGTGTGTGACGTGTGCACGTGCCAAGTCCACACCTAAGTATCAACAAATGGGTCAACTGCCATCGGATCGAGTTCAACCAAATCCACCATTTGCGGTCACTGGCGTGGACTATGCTGGTCCAGTCAGCATTGTTGGACGAAGGACCAGAGGTGCGAAGCAAAGCAAAGGGTACATTGCTCTCTTCGTTTGTTTCACAACAAAGGCCGTACACATGGAAGCTGTGTCGGAGCTTACTACTGTCGCGTTCCTGGCAGCATTCACTCGATTCTCCAGCCGCTACGGTTTGCCAGCAAAAATGTTCTCGGACAACGCAACAAATTTCCGAGCCACAGCTAAGCACTTTCGAGAAACGTATGCGCAAATCAACTCTTCTGCACACAACAATGAAGTGACCGATTTTCTGACCGATAAGGGAGTGGAATGGAACTTCATCCCAGCTCGGTCTCCGCACCATGGAGGATTATGGGAGTCAGCAATCAAGGTTGCAAAGCAACATCTTTCGAAGATCACCAGCAGCTACATCTTTACCTTCGAAGAACTTTCCTCGCTGATCGCTCAAGTTGCTGCCACCATGAACTCGAGGCCACTCACGCCGATCTCCAATAGTCCGATGGATGATCAAGCTCTCACTCCTGCTCATCTTCTCATCGGTCGGGCGCTCACCACCGTTCCCGAAGTCAACTTGCTGGAACGGCAAATTTCCTCGATGTCACGCTGGCAGTTTGTCCAGCGCCTCTCGCAAGAATTTCGCAGCAGATGGCAGACAGAATACGTACGATCTTTGCAGCGGATGACGAAGTGGCAACGATCATCGCACAATATTTCGGTCGGCGACTTCGTTTTGCTAGTGGACGACAATTCGAAGCCAAGACAATGGCCTACTGGCAGAATCGTCGAAACCTTCCCAGGACCAGATGGATTAACGAGAGTGGTATCAGTAAGAACAGCAACTGGTACTACTCGGCGTGATGTTAGGAAGGTACGAACTATACCATTGGATGCGGATGAGTATGCTCCAAGAAGACTTCAATCATAAATTCCTGTGAGGAATTTGGTGGGCGGATTATGTTCGCGCGACATCTGTGGACGTTACCCTACCAACTGAGATGTGAACAGTTGTTCTCATGCAGCATCCAATATACCTCTAATTGTCAGTCTTTGATAGATGACTATCTTTTCCTTTCGCTGCAAATCATGTCATCTCTTTTCCCCCAACACAAAATGAAAATGCATTGAATCAATAAAAATTAATTGAACTGTATCGCTGAACTAATCTACACGCGTCTTTTCACTCGTTTTTTTCCGAACGTAATTTCCCGGGTTTTCCGTGTTTTTTTCGGGCTCTGGCCACTTCAGTCGGTATTTTACTACACCAGGTGTGGAATGTATTGATTTCATTCTGAAATTCTTCTGCATCGCTAGTTTTACTTATTTCCATGAAGAGCTTCATGTCGTCTGCATATACAAGTAGTTTTACTTTTGACGTAGAACTACGTCTTTGTCGACTATACTGGGGTGCAAATCAAAAAATATGTGCGGTGAAATAGTGTTAGTTTTTGAACGCTTGTAACTTTGTCATTTATAAATGAAAATAAAATCCAAATACGCCAATCGATAGCATGTTACATTACAAATCTGTTGAAATAAATATTTTTTTCCATTTTCCACAAAAAAAAAAAAAAAACATTTGAAAAATGTACAAACGATAATTTTATCTCTGTTTTCATGAAATAAACGATTTTCCCTAACCCAGTCGTCATAATCGAGTAACATTTGGTTGTACATCGTTTTGCTTGAACCTTAATAGATATAAAATAGCACTGCTGTCGTGCTTTTGCTTATTAAGAACGGAGATAACTTTTTCAAAGGGACGTATCAGGTTTTGTAAACAATGCATTTGATCGTCGATTTGACGTAATTGGTTGCTCGCTCACACATGCTAACACTACCATCAGATAGGGAAAATTTTCTCCTACCTGCTAATTGTGTTAGTAAGCGTGTACGAGCTACCAGTTACGCCAAATTGACGATCATATGCGTTGCTGATACGTTCTTTTTAAAAAAGTAATCGAGAAATGATGATTATTCAACCACCGCGTGGTGAGTAGTAGTGTTCTTCAGTACACAACGAAAGGCTGCCTGCAAGCAGCGAGCATCCATAGAAGGAGGAAGCACCGCTATTGATCGGAATCAGTAGCTCTTCGTGAGTCGCTGTGGGCCATGTATATCAAGCGCGTCATACTAAAGAGTATAAATGCTCAAATTCCTATTCCTACACAAAATACAAGCTCCTGCTGCAGTTAACAAATAAGATTTCTTATATAAGACCACGTAGTCCTACATCATCATTGCGTACAACCCCATAGGGCTGTCCCTTTCAGTTTTTTTTTTTTTAAGTATGTAGGAAATGCCGTTTATGTAAAAAATAAAAAGAAGTGGCCCTAAATGAGAACCCGGTGGTACCCCAGAGGTGACTGAAATTGGTTTTGAAAGTTTATTTTGAAAGCGGACTATTTGTTTACGATGTGTAAGGTATGATTGAAGAAATGCAAAGAAATCGCGGTCACGATCTTCTTCGGAAAATGTGGTGTATACTTCTTGGAAGAAGTTTTCAAAGAGATTGCAAACTTCAGATGGATTCTCACCTACATATGCATCCAAGTTCATTCGCGAAGGAAAAATGGCTACTTTTGACGTAGGACTACGTCTGTGATTTCTATATGGGGGTCAGGGCTGAAAAAATCACTGAAATTCATCAAAGTTCACTATGGATGAAAAATTCATTTCATAGGAATACTGGTGATTTTTTCATGATTTTTTCAACTCTGATGGGGGTACACTTTGTGAAAACCAAAAATGAAACATGGAACAAAATTATGAAAGATTTGAACGTTAATAACTCAGCTGCCCCTGGACCAATTTCAATAATGTTATCACCAACCGATAAGAAGTATTCTTACGCATCTGCTCAATTTAAGACTTTATCATTTTACTGTTTACGTTATCATTTTACTTACATAACTAAAATTATCACCGATTGCCTGCGAAAAGCGATTTCCCTAACACAGATTTCAAAATTGAACTCCATCCGGTCTCACCATACGGTGTTTATTCAATCACCACGTGGTAAGTGGTGGTGTCCTCCAGTACACAAAAAAAGGCTCCCCGCAAGCAGCTAGCTATCAAGGCTGCCCTCAACCGCTGATCGCATTCAGTTCCAATCACCGTGTGTGGTGGTGTCCAGTCATCGGCATCAGCAGCAGTGCTTTCTGCAAGCAACGAGCTGCGCCCACATGAACAACCATAGAAGGAGGAAGTAGCAGCACCGCTATTGATCGGAATCAGTAACTCTTCGTGAGTCACTGTGGGGCATCTACGTCAAACCCGTCATACTATAAAGTATAAACAGAGAGAATCACGCTCAAATTCCTATTCCTACGCAAAACACAAGCTGCTGCTGCAGTTAACAAATAAGATTTATTATATAAGACCACGTAGTCCTACGTCACCATTGTGTACAACAATTTCGTATTTAGACAATTAAAAAAGGTTCTTAGGACATGACTTGACTTCATTTTCGACTTTGCGGTTATAATCCTCATATGCAAAGTTGATGGCTGTATTCAGTTGGTTGGATAAGTTATGATAGTTTCGCAAATTGGTTTCAGTTTTTTCTTTTTTGTATAGTTTATGAGCTTTCGGTTTTTTATTTTTCAGTTGTGGATTGAACCATGTGGGTAGTTTATTTTTTTGTGTTCGTTTTCTTTTTTTGTTGGTACAGTTTCTAGAATTAGGCTTTGAAGAATTGAGTGAAATTTTTCTACTTCAGAATCGAAATTTCCTTCAATACTTATTAAATTCTGCCAATTTATTGTATATAGTCTACGTTTGGCTTCTTCTTAATTTGCTTTATGGTATTCCGGCAGTTCCTCGTATTCCCAGTCGCTGGAGGAAGAAGAATTTTGTACGAAGATTGAGTATTCAATTGCTGTGTGAAACACTTCATTTTTTCCATAAAGGTGCTAATGATGTATCCACACAGAAGTCTTCAGTACCATTTGTATATAAAAGGTCTAAATATGATTTTTGTTGATGTTTTACTTGGTTTATTTGATTAAGACCAAAATAAGATATTTTGTCGAATAATATTTGTAATGTTTCGTCTTCACCTACGACTGGAAGTAAAAATGATTCATTTTCAATGTCTGTAATAAAGACTGCGTTTCGTTGATTGAAGTCGCCATAAATATGCAGTTTTACTTCTGGTTCCATATTTGACATTATAGTTTCAACAATTTGACGAAAAAAAAAACAGTTCAAAAGACTGCTTGTGGGCAGGGTGCCTTTCATTCATTTTGGCTAAAAAAAAGTTTTATGAAATTATGGAATAATAACAAATTATAATAATATTTTGTTTGTGTAAGCAACAGTGAAGTTTGTGTTTGACACATAATACCTGAAAATGTTGCTGCATGAGAGTCGCAATAAGCGATTTTGTCATTTATCTCACCCACTCTTTGCTCTTCACTCTTCGCGAAAAGGCGATCAGAAAATCGCTCATTGTGGCTCTGTCAAAGCTAAATTTGCAGGTTTTATGTGTCAAACATAAACTTTAAAATCTTTTCTTGTTCCTTACAAAATGTCATCATAATATCTTATTGTTCCATAATTTCCTAAAACATTTTTTTAGTCAAAATGAATGGAAGGCACCCTGTGGGTTTGGTCCCCCATTGTCCCACGAGTCGTGATACGCATCTTCTTCATTGTCAACAAGATCGAGGTGATATTTTTTCTTCATCCAATCTTCATTTTGTATCACAAGAGAATCAATATTGAACATTTTTAGGATGCTCATATGTCCTCTAAGATCACCTTCAGGAAAGTGCTGTGACCGTCGGATCCCTAATGCACTCCTTTCGGCTTCTAATTGAATAAATTGATGCAACGGAAGCAGATAAAGCAGATGAGCTGATTTTTCATTGGTTTTAGTCTTAAAATCGTCTAATAAATTCACTGGATTAATTATTGTTTTAGTTTAGTTTGCTGTCAAGAGTAACTCCTAGATACTTGACTATGTTTGAAAGTCCTAAAATTATTCCTCTCAGTTTAATATTATTTAAGGACACTTTTTTCTTCGTGTGAATGGCATAACAGTTGTTTTGTTTTATCATTACAATACCGCAAATACTGATTAGAACATTCAACTTCCTACATCAAGTAGAAGCTTCAGATAGCCTAGCCAGTTATCATCGTACAATTCGTAGTTGCTACTCCATTTAGCAACATTTTCACAAATATGCAAAAGAATGGGACTTGGGACTAGCAACCCATTTTCAGTGTACCAACTCCGGTGAATCAGAACTGCTATGTTGTGTTGAGCCTACTCTACGCCAAAATTCTCAAATCAAGCGATTTTCTGAAATGCAAAATTCGATCGAATGCAAAATTTTCTTCAAAACTTGCAGTTTCGGTCTTTAAACTAGAGTAATAAACTTTCTGAAATGGTTGGAAATGCTATACTAATACCAACAGGAAGCTTTAGCTAAAGCTAAAGTACGGCAGTGTGAAAATTGAATAGAAGTTGAACACATTATTATTATTATTTAGCTTTATTAAGGAGGCTTTCAGCCTTGGGCTGGTTCGCCTCCAATAGTTGAACACAGCCGCAGACAGTAAGAAGTTCATTTTCTTTTGTCCCCCTTCTAAACATTCGATATTTTGACCATTCAACCTTTTTTCCCCCTTCCCTTCATTCGACCTTTTGTCCTTCTTCTAATCATTCGACTTTTTGCCATCATTTGACGGTTAGTCCACTCGACATTTTGTCCCCCTTCTCATAATTCGACCTTTTATTCAGTTTCTCATAATTCGACCCTTTTTTCGCCAGACCTTTTTTCCATTTGATTTGTTATCATTCGACGTTTTGTCATGATACCTTTAGTATTTCACGCATTTGTCATACAACCAAATTAAATCAACAAATAATATTAGCTTTTACATTGAGCAAAAGTCAACTCAATTGGGTTGAATGGGTTAATTTTTCTGAGCCCAATGATATTTGTTCGTATTCTTGAACTTCCATCTCAGTTATGGAATTGAGTATGAGAAGCTTGGTTTATTTCACTTTCGACACAAAGCAACAAAAATAACAGTTCGCTCCATTCACTAGAATATCATCGAGGGGCGCCTAAATGGCAATTTCTACCAATGTATTTATAATGCACTTGAATTTTTCATGCAAGCTCCGGACTATTTTGGGTATTCTGATGGAAGTGGATAGAACCTTACAACATCCAAAAGTTGCGAAACCACATCCAAATTCAAGAGGATTATCGGTCAAGTGAATTTTTTTAGAAACCTTTATTAGCGAAATTTTTAACTCGTTGGCTAGTTCATCTCGTGATCAGATGAAGTACGCAGAACCCAAATGACCTAACTTGGACTTATTCCGGTATAACATGGGCAGTTCAAGTCTTAAAACCAGATATGCTTTGGAAAAACTTGGGAAACCAGTATGTAGTATTTAATGTTTTTTTTTTATAACTTTATTAAGGAGACTTTCAGCCTTGGGTCTCCTAGTATCTAATATTCAGGAATTTCCTGGGTGCCTCTGCCTCTGCCTCTGACCAGAATATGAAATAAAGCTATTTAATATTGTTACGGGATGTAATGTCTACCCTAGTGTCTACCTAACTCCACATGAATCGCATATTTTTAGGACAAATTTAGAACATTTATAGCTCAAAGTGCGCAGTAGGCTCTGATCACATCATTACCTCTGATACCGTACGCAGAGAAATCTACGCCTGCATCCCAAACGTTTCTGGTCATTTGTTCGGTCGAAGCGTAAGGAAAATGGGTTACCTTCGTCTATGTATCTCGGTGCCCGCTCTGCTAGCACAGATGCCCACAAGTGTGAGCTGTTTGCTGATCACTTCAAGAGTGCCTTCTCGGACATGTCGATTTCGTCCTCGCATCTAAATGCAGCCATCCATGACACACCATCAGATAGGCTCGACTTTGGAATTTTCCAAATCACTGAGGAGCACGTACAAAAAGCGATACGTAAACTTAAACATTCTGCGTCATACGGTTCGGATGGTATTCCTGCATGCATTCTTAAGAATTGCTCAAGTGTCTTATTGATGCCGCTAGTGAAATTGTTTAATATTTCATTACAGCGAATGACATTCCCATCCGCGTGGAAGACTTCGGTCATGATTCCTATTCACAAAAAGGGGGACAAGTGTGATATTTCCAATTACCGCGGGATAACGTCGTTGAATGCTTGCTTCAAACTCTTTGAGATAATCGTGAACGATGCCTTGTTCGAAGCTAGCAAGAATTACATCTCTAGTGCCCAGCATGGATTTTTTCCAAAAAGATCTGTGACAACGAACCTCACTCAATTCACTTCATTGTGCATTCGATCGATGGACGCTGGCATGCAAGTAGATGCTATATACACTGATTTCAAAGCTGCATTCGACCGAGTGAACCATGCTATTCTGCTTCGAAAACTCGAGAAATTTGGAGTATCCGTCGCCTTTGTTCGTTGGTTCGAATCATACCTGTCAGGACGGTCTATGAAAGTTAAATTAGGCTCCTCACATTCAACCGCCTTCCCGATTGTATCCGGAGTTCCACAAGGGAGCAACCTAGGCCCCCTATTGTTTTCGCTTTTCATTAATGATGCATCGTTTGTTTTACCATCTGGAAATCGTGTTTTCTACGCCGATGATGTTAAGATTTACATGGTAATCACATGCATCGAGGACTGTGCCTACCTGCAGAGTTTGTTGGAGTCATTTGAGGATTGGAGCAAACGGAACTTACTGGAACTGTGTGTAACGAAATGCAACACTATTTCGTTTTCCAGAAAACGTCATCCGATCATCTTCCACTATCGTCTTGCTGGTCATGATCTAGAACGGCTGAATCAGGTTAGAGACCTTGGTGTGATTTTGGACTCTGAACTTAACCTCCGGACACATTATGCTGATGCGATTTCAAAAGCGAATAGGCAGCTTGGATTTATCTTTAAACTTGCCGATGGATTCCGTGACCCTCTGTGTCTGAAATCACTGTACTGCGCCTTGGTTCGCTCGATCCTTGAATCTGCTGTAATAGTTTGGTGTCCGTACAGCAGTATATGGGTTGACCGTATAGAATCGGTTCAAAGAAAATTTGTGCGCCTAGCTCTTCGTTATCTACCTTGGCGTGAACATCTAAATCTACCTCCCTACGAACATCGATGCATGCTGTTAGGAATTGAAACACTGGAGAAACGAAGGTCTGACATGCAAGCGGTTTTTGTCGCCAAAGTATTAACTAGTGAGGTGGATGCACCTGCCATTCTTGCCGATATCAACGTTTATGTACCTGAACGCCCCCTTCGTCGGCGTAACTTCCTGCATTTGGCATCCCGCAACAGTCGATACGGGCAACACGACCCAATACGGTTCATGGCCTCTCGCTTCAATGATGTATCTGAGCTTTTCGACTTTGAAGCTTCTGCAGCTACTTTTCAACGCCGCCTAAGTAATCGATTGTAAAGCTGTTATGTGCATGGATTGATTATGAGCAGGTGAGTGACTGTCCATCCCCTGATGACTGTATGAATTGTGCTACCTGTTTTCATTTTTGTTTCCGGTTGCTTTCGACCCTTCCACGAGGACTTGACAATCAATGACGATGCTGCACTGTTGCTGACACACTTTTATGACACTGACCGCATTTTAACGTTTTTAATTTACGCTGTAGTTATTATTGTATTTTGCATTGTTTTTGCTGTGAACTGTGTAATTGTTAATGTTTAGTTTCTGTTTCTATGTACTTAATTTAAGAAAAGAAACAGGGTTTTTATGCCAATTTGAGTTCACCATGACTCAATTTGGCTTTTCCCTGTCCAACTTCATTAAGACAACCTTGTCAGATGGAGGAATACAAATAAATAAACAAATTATCATGTGTATATAGATTCATCATGATTAATTTATCAGTGTTTTAATATTGTAAATTATTGCGAAAATTCCCGGGCAAGAATTTTGTTTGACTAGTTGTGTTGCTGTAGAGTCGTGCTAGCGTGTTTTGGTGCTACGCCTCCACTCCCGGAAGCATCGTTTGCCGTGTCTTTTTACGTATTTGGTATTGGCGTTCTGCCACCTGGACAATAACCGGGAAAGATGATTTTGCAGGTTAGACTACGATGCTGCCGGGTCGAGGATACAATACATAAGCGGTGAGATCTAACTGATTACAACAAGATATAAAAATATGAAATGCATCCTACTAAATACGTGCCATCTACAAAGCAGGAATTGCTATATACATTCATATACAATATACATTTTATATCGGTCCTACGTGTATGCGGGGCTTGTTGTAAGTTAAAGTAACCTCGGAATGGGCGTGAGTGACCAGGCATTCTGAAATGGGTTACTTAATCTCAACAGAGCTATCACCTTTCAACTTCCGGGCTAACATGTTTTGCAATGGGATCAGTATAAGATAATAATAGATTATATTCCAAACATTTTTCTTCCATAAAAACACTGCCGGACAGTGGAACTTGGATTGTATATACACAGTTCGAAAAAAGAGTGTAAATTTCTGTTCAATATGATGCACATAAATGTAGCGTCACATTTCATATACGTTTACATTATATATCATGTACAGTTCTGACACATTTCATGCAATGAAGCAAATATTGTATACAAAAACCCATCTTTGTAAACAACATTGTTTGCAAGTGGCTCGGTTGCGTGAAATGAAATACAAGTCTGCGTAATTGAATGTTTACATCACAATTAAAATTCAGAATTTTTATCTGTGTACAATACATACATACATACAAATTTAGAACATTTATTGCTCTTTTTCAAAGAAAAAGTATTGTGAAATTCTCATATTTTTATTTCTAGGCACCATGATCTTGCCGTATTATACACTGCGGTGGTCATAAAAAACCTTAAAAGGGTGTACCGTTTAAAATCCGCACACACTCAAATTGCTTTAAATTTTGATCCTTTGGGTAAAATTAATTGAAATTTTGTGTAGACATATTTTAATGTGTATTGTTTATACTCTGCTAGTTGATTTCATCCAAGGGGGGAGGTGACAGTCAAATACGAACAATCGTCGCCTACCTCGCATAACTGGTTCCAAACGACAACAATCAACGATGGTTTGTTGATGTTTGGAACCAAATTCACATATGGAAAATCAATGAGCGTAAACAGGTTAGGACCAGTGAATTTGTCGTCTCTTTCGTTACCCAAGTAGCACACAATCGTCACAAAAAGTTGCAGCAACTTGATTGGGACTAAAATGAGTCACATAGAAGTTATCTCAACCGAATTGTAACAAGTGTGCTGCTAGGGTATTCGGTTGTTTAAATAGAAGACGAACTTAGACGCCACACTCGTACAACCATTAAGAAAGCGGGAAAATGAAAGAGAGGGCAAATCACTGGAAAAAAAAGCCGTCGGGTCAACGAGAACAATCACAAACGCGTGGTTGGGGCCTTTAAACAGAAACCGAACGCCTCAGTTCGAGATGTGGCTACACAGTTGCATGTGAGCAAGACTTTCATGTAGAATACCAAAACTCGAGCTGGACTACGTACGTTTAAGATTCAGAAGTCCCCAAACCGTGACGAGAAACAGAATACGGTCGCAAAAAACCGTGCTCGGAAGTTGTACGACCAGAAGTTAACGAAACCACACTGCTGCGTAATGGATTACGAGACATATGTAAAGGCGAACTTCAACCAGATTCCAGGAAACCTGTATGTGACTGCCAAGGATAAGTGTGATGTTCCAGAAAACCTCCGGACACAGAAGATGTCGAAGTGAATTGAGAAAATGTTTAGTGGTATTCGTATTTGATTGCAATGTTTATCGTACGTATGAATGATAAGGAGTGAACAAGAAGCACGATTTCACATGCCGAACCTTTGTAGATCGAGGTTCATCTTCGGTAGGACGAAGTTGCATCCATTTATAGACCCAATTTGAGTACAGCAGACCGCCCGCATAAATGCGAACAATTGCTTGACCTTAACAAAAATGGTTAAAAATTGTTTATAATCCCTACTCAACTTTAACTGAAATGGTTATGGAACTTTACATGAACGTTTGTGTGATAAAGTTTTAACCTTATGTATTATGTGTTTGTGTGATACATTCCACGTAAAGTTGAACGATAATACAAAACCATTAATGACCATTACTGACTCTCATAACCATAACCATTAAAGTTCTCAAACCATAAGTGAAAAGGTTCTATTATAGTCCTCTCTCCGAAAATGTATAGAGAAAACATCTATTTTTAATAGTAATGGTTCTTAACAACCCATTATATGTAAGGTTCACTTCCAAAGAACTATAATACCAGACCTCCTTCACTCTTTGTAATTTATAGAGACAGATAACAGCGCCAAACGGTTTGTGACGAGACAACGTTGAACTGCTGCGTTGGAAGAAAACACGCACACCAACATCGATACATGTTGGAACCCACACAACTGAGCGGACGATACAGCACAAATCAAAACACGAAGCAGTGTCATCACTTATCGTCATCACTCAGCTTCGGCAGCTTCCGATTGCGTTTGTATTCGCAGGCGTTGACAAATACCTTCCTATGTTATACAATAGGAAAGCATTCATTTTCCAACATAATTTTTTAATTGAATGCGTGCTGCGTTGACTAAGGAAGACGGTATTTCCAATGGCGTGTATGTGTGTGTAATTCTTCATGGAGAGTAAATGTTTTTCCATGTCTACTTATATGCTTACAAAGATTATATTGTGCAACAGCGTCGCAAATAATCAATTAGTTTTAGAGATTTGCTTTTTACCGGTGATGATATTGGAAACTCTTTCACTCCAAAACAAAACATTTTAGAAGCCCATCATAATGCGAGCTTGGATGTGTGATTGTTTTCTCAAATGTTTCTGTTGCGTATAAAGTGGTAATGAATGAAAATCGGAGCCATCACAAAAGAGTGAGAGCCTTGCTATCGCAATATAATGATGGTGACATCGAGGATGATATCGTCCTCTTCATCTTCTTCGGCTGATCATCAACGTCCGCGCTGGCACATGTCATGCTGACACCTGTCAGTTATTGAGCCCTGGTGGTGAAGTTGGTGGGGAACTTCCAACAGTTTCAATGTGCACTCACCAGATGGCACTGTGATCACATAAGGGTTGTGTATCCATTGCCTTGTTCGAGGAATTGATTAGTGGGATATCTTGTTGATAAGGTATCTTTGGTTCATGTAAAATTCCATAACCATTTCAGTTAAAGTTTAGCTGGAATTATAAACAATTTTTAACCATTTTCGATAGGGTCAAATTATGGTTCACGTTTATGTGGGCGACATTACATCCACGTAATTGGAAAGTTTTTATGTTAAAATGGTGAGTCTACTAATTTTCAGTCGTGTCCAAATAATATCCAAATAATAAGAATATCCAAGCTTGCATTTTGACAGTGAAATATAGATTGCAGCTCAAATATTACAGAAGATACGGCATGAAATGTAATTGAAGGCTTCATATTAGACCGAAGTTAGGGACATATACCCTATTATACGAGACATGCAGAAGAGCATTTCCAGCCCAAAACGCAAACCGGTTGGTCATGAGTGTTTCCGATTTGAATGAAACATTTCTCACGTGTTCGCTGCTACTAATGGTTGCATTTTTCATTTAAATTAGATTTTTTCCTCCAGAGTAACTTTTGAAAAGGGCGTATAAAAAAATGGATTATTTTTTTTTCAAAAAATCATAACTTGAAAATTATTGATCTGATCAAAATGGCATATGAGAAAAAGTTTTAGGTAGTTAAATTATCTTTGCGGAAACAAATACACTGAAAGAAAAGCTTAGTAAATTAGTATTTAAAAAACGTAAAACGATGATTATCTCAAAACACCCCCCCTTCGATCTTCATAATTTTTTTTTTCAAGAAAACTGAAAAAATGCCCTAATATTTGGTAAAAAGTGTATGCTGGTAACATTCTTAAAAAAACATTTATAATTTTTGAAATTTTTGTTGGTTTTTACAAGTTGATGAAATTGCATATTTTTTAGTAAAATAGTAGTTTATTTGGATTTTACGCATAATTTTCAAAAACTTTGTATATAGAAACTTTTTTCCTAAGTCCAGCCGTTCTCAAGTTAATGCAATTTAAAAAAAAATAATTATGATAATTTTCTACATTTTGGGCCATTTTCAAATGTTAGTCGTGATGTCCAGCAACGAGATGTTTTTCCATGAATATATATTAAAAAACAGACAATTCATTCTCAAATATGGTAGCTGTCAGACTTACCCGTTTCTATTTAGACGCAGCGGAAAAGAAACAAGTTTATAAGTAAATACTCTCAAATATACCCAAATAATCAACAAACCCACTCATGTGCCTTTTTTCTGTCCTCTATTAGTTGTTTACCTGGATAGAATTGTGTATGTCATAACAGAGGCTCAAAACATAAACAGGTAAACAAATATGTTATTAAACCTGTAATTGAGGTAAATTATCTAGGTACTTCTCTGACATATACCATATTGTGCCCTAAGAGCTCATCCCGCGATATCACAACTACATAATAAAGCACCCCGTGGAGGCTTCTTACACTCACACCTAAAAAAGTTTGCTATAATCAATTGTACCTAATGAAGATAGGTATAATGTCAACATTGTAATTATTCTTCTACATATATATATATATATATATATATATATATATATATATATATACACTGGAGTCGCTTTTTACGCGGGTGATACGTCCCGCGTAAAAAAAACCGCGTAAAAAAAAACCGCGTAAATTCCGGAATCCGCGTAAAAAAAAACGCGTAAATTCCGAAATCCGCGTAAAAAAAAACCAAGTAAAAAAAGACCGTGTAAGAAAAAACCGCGTAAAAAGCGATATACCGCGTAAATTCTGAAATCCGCGTAAAAAAAACCAAAATCCGCGTAAAAAAACCGCGTAAATTCCGGAATCCGCGTAAAAAAAACCGCGTAAATTCCGAAATCCGCGTAAAAAAAAAACCGCGTAAAAAAAAACCGTGTAAAAAAAAACCGCGTAAAAAGCGACTCCAGTGTATATATATATATATTGGGACGATCTTCACCTGTTCCATTCAGTTCATCTCTCTTAGCGTTTCAAGTTAAAAAGCAAGTAGTTTTTTACGATGAATAACAATTTCAAGGATTGTAAACCTCTACCTAAATCAATTTCAAAGCATGACACAGTAGCAGTTCAGTTGTTTATCTCAAAATTATTAGAATTTTTAAAGTTGCAAATAACAGTCCAAAAGTGTATTTTTATGTCAGATGTAGATGTAGATGTAGAAATTGAATGGCATTTTTTTGCAACTTCACACGGCAAAGGTCCTTGTGATGCGATTGGCGGTACCCTTAAGAGAATGGCAACCAGAGCAAGTTTAGCTAAGCAACACGAGCACCCTATAACGAACCCTAAACAACTGTACGACTGGGCAAACAGTCATAAAGAAGATCTTCAAACAAAAATGTCATTTTGTTATGTTTCTACGGAAGAATACAAAAAGGCTGACACGGAATTTGATCCAATTTTTAAGAAAGTGAAACCAATTCCTGGAACTCGAAAATATCATTGCTATATTCCAGTTTCAAACAACCAAATTGCAGTAAAAATATTCTCTAATTCAAACGATACACCCAAATTATTCAATGTATTCAGATAATATGAGTTGTAAAATAAAATAATAAATTTATACTGTTTTTATCTCAACAAATCTTTCATTTGACCACATCAACGTGCTTCTCTTCCGCTGCCTCTAGATAGAAACGGGTAAGTCTGACAGCTACCATATCTGAGAATGAATTGTTTGGTTTTTAATATACAATCATGAAATAAAATCTTGTTGCTGGACATCTCGACGAACATTTGAAAATGGCCTAATATGTTGAAAATTGTTATAATTATATTTCTTTAATTCGCATTAACTTGAGAACGGCTGGACTTAGGAAAAAAGTTTCTATATGCAAAGTTATTGAAAATTATGCGTAGAATTCAAATAAGTTATTATTTCATAAAAAAATATGCAATCTCATCAACTTGTAAAAATCAACAAAAATTAAAAAAATTATAGCTTTCTTTTCAAGAAAGTTACCAGCATACACTTTTCACGAAATTTAAGAGTATTCCATAAGTTTTCTTGAAAAAAAAAATTATAAATATCGAAGGGGGGGTGTTTTGAGATAATCATCGTTTTACGTTTTTTAAATACTAATTTACGAAGTTTTTTCTTTCAGTGTATTTTTTCCGCAAAGATAATTTAATTACCTAAAACTTCTTCTCATATGCCGTTTTGATCAGATCAATAGTTTTCAAGTTATGATTTTTTGGAAAAAAAATAATCCATTTTTTTATACGCCCTTTTCAAAAGTTACTTTGGAGGAAAAAATCATATTTAAATGAAAAATGCAACCATTAGTAGCAGCGAACACGTGAGCAATGTTTCATTCAAATCAGAAGGGGTCGAGACAAAATTGACATTTTTTTTAACGATTTGAGCTAGAAATGCTCAGAATACAGAACATGTAAATGTTCGATGTTAGATCTAAGGGCGAACTGGGATAGAAACATCCCAAGAAAAATCTTACGTAATTAGTGCATGGTCCCTAATATAGATTTTTTTGATTGAATTGTTATTTGCGAGATGTTAAGAATGGATTTTTTCAAAGCTTACATAAATATCTGCTCTAAAAATAGTAACTCTCGCGTGGTCCCAAAAGGATATTGCGCTGAGCAGTTAGAACGTTACTCAACCGAAGCGTAAACCTCTCACAACGACGTCGAAGCTCGTTCAGTTATACGACACGGCAGAACACATTTACCAAACCAAATAGCCAAAAAAAAAACCTCCGGGATTTAATGAGTGTAACGTTTCTGGAACATTTGCCACCGCTCTTACTTCATTCGCAGCGCGCAAGGAACCGCACCGAGACTTCTTTTGAAAATTAAATTCAAAGAAAGCAGCCCCATCAGTCCTGGAAGCACACCGTCAGAAAGGGAACAGCAGTGCTCGGAAACTGCGCAATTTCTCAGCTCAGAGCCCTCCCATATAGACACGCTCGCACCGGTTTTCCTAATGAAAATAATCATAATTTTAACGAGTCTCGCCTAGCAACTTCCCCCATTCAGTCGTCGTTCCCTCCGCGAAAGGGGTTTTGCTAAAGAAAAGAACCTTCCTTTCGTGGTGGACCAACCGCCAGGACGAGACCAACCAGTAATTTTAAACTTTCCCACTCGCCACACACACATTTTTCGTGATAAATGTACGAAGTGAACAGTGGAGAAAAAAAATCCTAAGGTTCCTCACTGCTGCGGTTCCGGCGGTGTGGACGGAAGAGCATCCGAGTCCCTCTGCCAAGGGAGTCCGAGAACCAAATTGAAAACTACATAAGTCGGTTGGCTCATTTTGCATACAAAACGGCGCGTTGTTCGTTCGTGGAGAAGGGGGGGGGGGATCATGAGAGTGAGGCGGAAACGAAATAGAGCTTAATTTCACTTGGCCATAGAAGTCGTCGTCACCGCCTTTGGCACTGTACTATCGGACCAACTACCTAACTAGGGAGCTGCCAGAATGCGCCAAATGGGGTCGAACCAAGTGCGCACGTGAAATAAATTTTCATAATGCGTTCAGTTGGATATTTATTGCTAGTACACACAGCAACCAGCCAGCCAGCGGGTGTAGGCAGCATCAGTTTTGCCAGCATGGTGGTTTGACCGTGCCTCCTCACCCCGCCCGGAGCGCCAGAATATACGCTAATGAAGTTTGCCTGATTGAATAGAAATGCATGCTTTTGGGGCAATAAAACCGTTCGAATATGATTTCGGGTACTTTTCGGATGCCTTATGGCTCTGTGTGCGGATTGGCCATTAGCATAATTCGATATTGAATCGGCAATTTGGTTCGTGCCGGCTAGGAAAGTGGTGGTCATCCGTCATAAAGTGATGCCACGAGGGTTCTGCGATTAAGCTATATGAATATCGTTGCGTAGGATGTTGCTGGATAGTTATAGCTCATAAATTAGCATAGGACCGGGAAAAGTTGGAGCTCGAATGCATGAATTACTGTCATAGTTATGAAGTCGAAGAAAAGGCTTACAAATTATGCCATTATGGTGATGGGAAAATAACTGCTGCTTGAGTATCAAGCAACACATTACAGGTAGGATTCGATTATCCGCAGTTGACTTTTTTCACTACATTCCTGATTCCTACTAATTTTAACTAACCCCATGTGGTTCCCAAACATCAACTCTTAATAAACATTATTTGACCGCCAGCAACTTATCGAGAGAGGGCAAGCGACCATCGACCGAGGATTCTATCCTAAGCAAATATGGTGTCAGTCATATCATTGGCGTTATGAGGGTAGTATAATACTCCTTTTCACCCCCCAATTTTTCGCTATCCACATACTAAATAGAGTAGCCCGAATTGATCGAACGCACAGTCATCCGAAACAAACGAAATACGTGTTCACCATAACCACCATTATCATATTTTTCTCGGTCAGGAACCTATCAACTACCTAGTTCGTACAAGATTGTGGATTGGCGCTGAGTTTTCGTTCGAGACAGAGTTGAAGCGGAGTTGATAGTGGAAGGGAGTTGAGAGACAACCCTAAAATTTATCGCTACACGCTGTGCTGATAACGTTGATGATAGGTAAACACCAACTCACACTGCCAACGAGAGAAGACAGAGTCTCGCTTATCAGTGCCTGGAACCCAAACTTGTTCATTCCGAACCGGTTGTTTTTCGACTCAAGAACAAGGAGATGAGCTATTTTCGGAAGGAGAGAAAAGTGCACCCTGTTGGGGTGAGGTAGCTTCTATGATTTATATGGGAAAAGTTTCGGTTCCTCTGATAGGTGGCGAAAGGTTTCCAAAGTGTGTGTGTGTGAGTATGAGTTTGTTGACGAAGGAAAATTAATGCTTGACCCCGAAAGTCACATGCCATGATACAAAAACAGGCAAAAATGGGTAAACGTTCGGAGTTAGAGCTATGGTATCGAATCGACTCATAAAGGCTCTATAAATTTATGAGTTATGCTGGAAGCAAAACAAAGTGATTAGATGCGAGTGTATTTTTCCGATTAGAATGTGATAGAAGACCTTTAGGAACGTTCTTTTTTATGTTTGGGTAGATTCCAACTAGATGTGGTAGAGATGTGGTAGACATTCCCACTGTACTTCAAAGCGGGAAGTGCCTTACAACATCTTATCAGAAATAAGGTAGAAGCAGCAAACTTTCATTCAAGAATTCATTAGAGCGGTTCAAATTAAAATTGATCTGCGCAATCCATTCCAAATGAGGTTCATGTCTGTGAAAAGTCCAAGCAAAGTCCAGCATCAAATGACAGCAAATGATGATGATGATGATGATGGTCCCACCTCTTACCCCTACAAAGGTTTGAGCTGGACGATTTATTTTTAAGATAATTAAATATGACAATTTAACCAGGTTTGCAAACAAAATCGAACTGGTTATAGTTATATTCCCTCTAGAGTTCACAGTTGCTTCACAGTGATATAAATGTGGAAAAGCTCAGGCGTCCACCTCTAAGTTCGCCTTTTTGTTCACCCAAAATATTCATAAGTAATACAAGCAATCAAGAGTTAATGAACAATCAACAAAGCATCCTATTACACTAGCAATCCCGCAATCTGATGCTATCATAATTTTCAGCAATGTCAGGAATGCTCACGAACCCCCGACATATGCTAGGAAACTTACTACTAACTCAAGGTATTCTCCAAATAAGCTTCAAAATTGCTTTTTTTTATCAAATGCTAAATTCAGTCCTCTATATCCGTAATACGCGCGCGAGGCTCAAACCTTTGCAGACTACTTTTTTTTTTAAATCTACTACTATTCAATCAAATATTAAAAATCCATCATCACCATCGTGGCAAACAGAAAAAGTATTTGCAGTGCTTTTCTTCTTCTTCTTCTTCTTATTCGCATTTCAAGCTTATTTCTTAGCGCATGTTAGCTTATTGTGTGCTCTCAACTTAGTGTTCTGAATGCACTTCCACAGTTATTAATTGAGAGCTTTCGATGCCAATACCAATGCATGAATTTTGTATATTGTGTGGCAAGCACAATGATACTCTATGCCCAGGGAAGTCGAGAAAATTTCCAACCCGAAAGATTCCCTAGACCGGTCTGGGAATCGAACCCACCGCCTCCGGCTTGGTAATACCGTGCCTTTACTGACTAGGCTATGAAGCCCCTTTGCCCCATTATTTTGCAGTGCCACAATAATTATTAAAAAAAGAAGTCGTTATGACAGCTATCCATATAAAATAATCCGTAAGAGATAACTTCGTTAAGATACATAATTTGTCAATTCATAAAAAAAAAATCACTGGATAACTGTTCAAGAGACAGTTTTAACGTGTGAAATGCAGTGTCTTTTAAATTCTGTAAGTGTTGTAATACAATGAATTTTGTGAAGCACAAGTCAAGACATGTGGTGCTTTTATTTCAGCTGCGTTTCTACCTAAGTAACAATTCTGGTTTTATGCGGGTTCTGTAATCCATGATTTAGGCTTGTAGAATACTATAAAACCTTTATAAAGTTTGCAATTCTTCTTGGGTAGTATTATATCTATGTAAGTGACTTCCTCTTTCAATTCGATCACACAAATATCGAGGCAGCAAACCGTTAACTACTTTAAAAATGAACACATTAGTCAAATATACAATTCTTTGCTTCACCGACAACCGTTGTAAGGCATCTAGCATCAAAGTTGAGGAAGTGAATCTTTACATCTCAAAATCAAACGCATTATTTTACTCTGCAAGCGCTGTAATCTCGATATTTGTGTTGCATTGGCCAGAAATAAAATGGAAGGGCAAAAGTCTAGATGAGGAGCAGGCCCGTAGCCAGCATTTAGTTTCGGGGAGAGCTAATTTTATGACATAAAAACTTCAATGATTTATAAAATGTGCGCCTAACTGAACATCGATTGATACACTGTTTTTTTTTTTACCTTAACCAAAATCGGAAGCACGTTGGGCACTATTGACAGATGTGAAGCTGAAGGAAGTCAAAATGGAAACGAAGAAGTGGATCGATCAGTACAGCTCTGCCAATCAACGCGCACTCACTCGTCTGCGCATTGGCCGTACTAGGGTTCCGCATGAATTTCTGCTGTAGAAAACAGCTCCGCCATCATGTGAATGCTGTGGGACCGTTGTTGACGTTCGTCACATTATTCTGCACTGCAGGAAATTTGAAGCGGCCAGGACGAAATACGGAATCGATTCCACAAGCCTTTTTACGGCGTTACGCAACGACGATGATTCTGAGAAGCCGGTTGCTGAAGTTTCTGCATGAAACCAAACTTTATCGGAAGCTTTGAAGGGCGAAGATAGAATGAAAAGGAAAGTGCAGGATGTAAGAAAAAACGGAGTGGAGGATGAAGAAAAACAAGCGATGCAGAAGAAAAAAACAAAGTCTGAATGGAAGAAGATGTCGGACAGGTAATGGAAGAAGATGCAGCGGAAGAAAGTTACCAATGAATGTTGCAAGCAAATGAGTTCATGAAGAAGCTGCTGAATAGAACTCGAAGAAGAATGAGTGAAAAAGGATGAAGATAAAGCAAAAAACGAAAGTACTACAGAAGACATGTATGAGTATGAAGATGCAGAAGAATGAAGATAAAAATGAAGCGCAAGGAAGGAACGGAGAAATCGAAAAATAATGTGGAAAAGATATATGGAAGATCATGAAGAATGAAGATGGTGAATATATATATAGAAGAAGTAAAGAAGAAATTTATGGAGAAGAAGTGTAAACCACACAGATAAAAATTCTGAATTTTAATTGTGATGTAAACATTCATTCACGTAGACTTGTATTTCATTTCACGCAACCGAGCAACTTGCAAACAATGTTGTTTACAAAGATGAGCTTTTGAACACAATATTTGCTACATTGCATGAAATGTGTCAGAACTTTACATGATATATAATGTAAACGTATATGATATATGACGCTCCATTTATGTGCATCATATTGAACTGAAATTTACACCACTTTTTCGAACTGTGCATGAAATGAGCATGCAGACGATGTACCAGGAAACGAGCAAATGATTAGAAAGCTAAGTGAATTTTGAATTGTATCGTAAACACTAACACTCACCCTCACATCACTCTGAGCACACCCATACACTGTTTACACAAAAACCAATTCAACTGACATTAATGCATCCGCAGGATGTAAAATGTCAATAATAAAGAACAACAACAACAACAATATTTTTTATTAATTCCCATCATTCGCCAGCTGGGGGCTGGTTCGTCACCGACGTTCTGCAGCTCAATTTCTATGTTGGTACATGCAATTGGATTGCAAGGGGTGCACGACGTTAGGCATACGTACGTTAGGCATACGGACGTTAGGCATACGGACGTTAGGCATAATGTACGATAGGCATAATGGACGTTAGGCATAATCTACCGGATGAATTCCAGAAGGATGATAATGGAGACCGTCTATTGATTGCTGACTTCGGTGACAATAATGAAAGAGCCTTAATTTTTGGAACTCACGAACGACGTCTTGGACAGGCAAAGTATTGGGTTACATATGGTACGTTTGCCACAGTTCCTTGTTTGTTTCGGCAACTCGTCACTGTTCATGGAAGTATCGCTCCCTCACATCAGCAGACGGTTCCGATAGCTTGGCTGTTTTTTTGTTATTGAATGAAAAATCACAGAATTCACCATTCTTTATTTCATGAGCTGTTCTTTGAGGAAAACCTGATGCGATTGATTTCAAGATATAGTTCAAAACTAAGCTGAGTTTTCATTGTAAGATTACTGAACCACTATCGCTACTAATCATGGATCTAAGTAAATATGTAGATACGTCACTTATGATATGATATATAATGGATTCCAAACTGTGCTTATTAAATAAACTATGTTTGTTTAACTTGTATCATTTTTTATTCAACGCTAAGCCTAATTTAAGCATTGTTTACAGGTTTACAGGTTAAGCAGGTTTCTAGAGTTGCACAGCAGCAAGGTATTTTATGCCTAACGTCCATTAGGCCTAACGTATATTATGCCTAACGTCCATTATGCCTAATGACTTTATGCCTAACGTCCATTATGCCTAACGTCCGTATGCCTAACGTCCGTATGCCTAACGTCCATTATGCCTAACGTCCGTATGCCTAACGTCCGTATGCCTAACGTCCGTATGCCTAACGTCCGTATGCCTAACGTATTTATGCCTAATTGGGTACACTCGCATTTGAGTCCGCTAAGTCGTTCTTAATTTCCGTAATTAATTGTGGAATTTGGACAATTTAGTGCACTGTTGCTGTTGATGTGATGGCTTCTACTGCTGCTGTTGCTGCCGAGTTGACCGCCTTTTCTACAGTCTGCTGGAGGTGTGTCCAAAAGTGCTGATAGTTTACTTTTTATTTCAGTGGAACTAGTCTTGCTGCTGCTGGCGAGGTTGGAAATGGTTTGTTTTATGTCGACAAGCATTTTCTCAATGTGGACGATCGTTTCGTCATGAGTTGCGCTAAGGCTTTTGAAGTTCATGAGGAGTTTGTGGTTTGCTGCCAATGTATGTTTTCCGTAATATTTTGGGAAGACTTGGACAGTTCCTTCATGTTAAGTTCAGCGGTAAACTTTTCCTGACAGGCTTGGCAAAGAGGCAGCATGAAGGTCCGCAAAAGTTCTTCATGATTCCGCTGTGCGCCTACGCAAGCTGCATGGAAAGTACGATTGTCATTTTGCACGCAATTCACGATACCACACTTCATTGCACTCGCGTCGGGTTATAAAAAAAAGGTAAAAATGTGCTACTTGAAAATGCTAACGCGGGGCTCGCGCACGGGTCAGTAATTAAAAGTTATGAAAAATAAAATAAAGTTTGAGTAGTAAACTATATACAAGAACGCTGCGAACGCGCATCCGAACTCAAAGGTGGTTCGTGGTGGAGTGGAGATTCAGTGGCAAAAATAAGTTCCGTGCATTGTCTCAAAGTTCCATGCCTTGATGTCGATGTCATCGGCGAAGCCAAAATCGTACCACTCGGATTACAAATCGGACCCTTACTGTAGCAGGGTTGTTACTCACCTCAGAATGCAGCTGTTTGTTTAACATTCTCGGTAATGTCACAATGAGACGAAAAATCATGTTTCGAATGTATAGAACTTCAATGACTGATTTAACCCAATATATATATAAACGAACCCCCTTCAAATTGCATTTTCCAGTCTTTCCACATTGGATCGTCAATGCGCAACTAACATACCATCTATTTTAACGACAGTTAAAATAAATCTAACACAACGAAATCGCAAAAACCAAACACCAACTTCACACGGCACATGCAGGGATTCGGATTAGTTTTTCCTCCTGGTACCAACGCATAGTTTTCCAACCTGACGAGCGATACACTCAACCGGGAAATGTAAGATTATATAACAGATTTCCAGGAAAAATAAACACAATTTTCAACGTTTGACCGCATGAATTGGTTCTGTATTATGGTTTTGTAAATATTATTTTAATTTTCATGATTGCTTAATTTTCGAACAAAGTGTGTTTACCCAAATGCATTACGTCTAAAAAATCATCTCACGAAGGTTCTACTTGCAAGCACTGTCATTACATTTGCTGTACGAAACATATGCAGGCGATGTAATTCATCCAGCCTTACATTGGACGTAAGAGATATTTATTTTGCGTGTAGAAACGTACTCTGCGTCAGTGGAGGTGCCAACGATACATTATTTACATTCAAAGTTGTTGAGGAAAAAAATGAAGGAAAACACATTTACAAGTCAAACAAGTGTTATATTTACAGTTGGTGATTTTTCCCTGTTTTTGCTCGGCTGCTTCCTGGACGGTGGTGGATAGAATGGCAGCTACACGTATTATTTATTTTTTTTGGCTTCAGTCAGTCAGTCAGTCAATGTGATAGCTTGGTTAGTCAGTCAACTTGTCATTCAAAAGGAATGGATGCAATTTGGTGCGAATCTGCTGCTGCTGTTCGATCCCGGGAGGTGAAACATTGTTGACTGTTTCCAATCCTGTCGCTGGTTGAGTTGATGTGGACTCCAGGTCACAAGCGTGCATATGTGTGAGTGTCTGTTTGTGAGCAGTGTAATTTTAATTCGAAATAATATTGATGCAACTGCAGATGAAATCGTGAATGAGGCTTTTGGTGGGCCTACCTGAACACACGTTGGCAGAGAGGTGGTGGAATGTGAGAAAAATAAACAGAAAGGTGAGAACCGAAGGAAGGCCAGGGAATTAAATGGTTGATGATTTTTATGGGTTGGAAAATATTTCATTAATTGA
Source organism: Ochlerotatus camptorhynchus (assembly GCF_037179485.1). NCBI lineage: Eukaryota > Metazoa > Arthropoda > Insecta > Diptera > Culicidae > Ochlerotatus > Ochlerotatus camptorhynchus. Next base: position 16,721,814 of record NW_027040818.1, on the reverse strand, counting down.
TATGAAACGTTGACTGAACATTTATACTGATTTTTGTTCGTCGTATGTAATTAATTTATTTGATTGATTGATTGATGCATAGTTTGATAATAAATCAATGTTTTCTAATGAGCCATTAAAAAATCGATTTTGATTAATTGTGTACTCAAATAGCAATTGATTTTCGTCTTCCCACAAATGATCAGCAAATACTTTATATTAGCTGCCTACGTTATATGTTTACATTAGACGACGCAAACGCCTACGTCGAAGATAATAAATGAAAATCCCAAATAAATACACTTCCAGAGTCAGTCAATCGCAGCAAAAAAAAAAACGAAAATCATGTAGCCCGCTCGGCAAAAGCACAGTCATTAAACACCAGACACAGGGCCGGACGACGACGCGTGCTTTATGTGAGCATTTTTTCCCAGGCGTGTGAAAACGATAAAATATCATAATCATGGCGATTTTATTGGCACAGCAAGCAGTCCCACCACGATCCGCATTCGGTCCGTGGGGGGTGGGAATGAAACGCAGCTGGAGCATTGAAGCACTGTTGCTGGGCACCAGTCCCGCCCAGCAGCGTGACTTTCCAATGAAGTGAAACACACATAAAATCGACAACACTTACGATTGGGTGCGGACGGAGCCAAAAACAGCAAAATCATCAAATCAAATAAAAGACACGAGCAGAATTTCGGTTCGATGGCGGCGGTGGGTGGGTGTTGAAGGTTTTCTCCGCGAGATCAAGAGGTCGCATCATTGATTTCCCCCAAATCAGCCTCCTTCGCCGCCGTATTCGAGATGCTTACTTTCGGTTTTCGCTTCTACCAATTTCAGGTGAAAAATGGCACTGAAGGTCCTGTTCCTGGCGACGTGCGCCCTCACCTGGCTGTACTGGCTGCAAGTGCCCAACGTATCCAGTTCGTTCTCGTCAGTCACGTGTCACCGATTCCGGCGAATCGAACGGACAGTTTTGTACGACTTCGTGACCTACAGCGAGCTGGTGGATAAGGTTGGTTGGTGCTTTGACGATTTCGTTTCGTAGGGGCAACTGTCACTTACTTCGGTGATAAATTGCCTTTATCTCGTATCGTTTCGTTGCTATTAGTTTGCCATCTTCCGTTAGAATCTATATTTTTTTTGTTTGCCTTGGACCCGGTGTGACCTGGATTTGACTGCATTGTAAAATTTAACGTTGACTGTTTTCTTTTCTGCCTTCATTGCTGCTTGCTGAATTCAAATTAATGGGATCATCTTTAAAGTGGATGAGCATTGTATCGTTTGTGGCGTCCGATCAGCGGCCGATGGGAATCGGGAAAACCTACAAAATTATTATAGGTAAGCAGATTGATTTGTCTTATTTGAACAACAGTCCCCTGCAGGGCGCGTGTAGCAGGATTGGGTTTCAATTTAAAAATCGTTCGGGAGCACGTTTTCCCATGTGGATAACGATTATTCATTGGGACTAATTAAGTGAGATGTCAAAAATTTAGCTTTTCCGTTGACATTTAGAGATGGCGCAAATAACTCATAAAATTCTTATTAAAATAAAACCTATCTTGAATACTTTTTCAAAAGGTCCTAAGTAACAAATGTACACAAATCGTGTTAATCAATGCAAACTATTACTCTACTATCATTGTAGATGCTACAAAAACACGCATTTAAATTTACTTTAATTTGTTTAAAATATTCATAGGTAACAAATTGGCCAATGTACGGTTAAGAATGATAGATGCTTGATTATTACTTCGGTCATTTGGTCTACCTAGCATTATCGCTCATTTACTAAAAATGGGGCACGTACGTACGATTATTTGCTGGTTTTTATGTTTCAAAATTTGATTTAACATTTCAATTGATGATTGCGTTTAGCGCTAATTTACAGGATACCCTTTTAAGGGCTTGTTTTCGTTTGAATCAAAAAATTTGATAACCTACCTACTTGAGCACAGGAACCTACCTAACTACTTAAACTAGGTAACCAAATCACGAATGATTTGGTGGTTTGATTGCAGACAGGTGACTCTGAACCTTTCCAAAGAAGACGTCTTGCGCTCCTCGAGTGTTTAAAGGCCGGCCAGGTGGTGAATCTCAGAATTACGAGTTCGCGGTGGACTGTTAAGGATCATTCTGAGGATCTTGTTTTGAATCCTCTGAAGCTTTAGGTGGTGGCACTGTTTTTGAGGGACAGGGTCGACTTCCTGTTTATCAGAGGGTAGAGCGAGCTGATCAAGATGTTACACTTGGTGAATGTTGTTACCGTTTTGGTACCCTATTGATTCACTTCGAGCGAGAAAAATCAGAAGATAGCGAGAGCGAGGAATAGGGTTTATGTGTACTCATTGTGAACTCAATCAGTATGTTAGTTTCTTGTATGCAATGTTGTCTTGTTTTTTAATGTAAATATAAGTTAATATGTAAGTCAAATGAAAAACCACTTCTAAACCAACGGTCCAATTAAATATTGTAACCCAGTCACACCAACAACACATAACACAGAACACTTAACGGGAAGGAGTAAGGATGAAGGTGGGTGTTGGAAACAGGAGAAGGATATGGACAAGGGGTGGTGGAAAAGTGGGAGAAAGGTGGAAATGGGCTTAGGTCAAGGGGGAAGCTACTGGGTCAAAATGAAGAGAAAGTTCTCTTCTACTTCAGCCATTGCGCAACATAGTTCCTATAAATTATCAGTGAGTTTCATAGTGAAGAGTTACCAACATATACCGGCTAAAACCACCGAATACGGAGTCAGGTAGGACCCAATTAATAACCCAGTAGCGGAATTCCCAGCCCTAAGACCACCTCTGATGTTCCCCTCAGGACCCATTAATTACTGGCTAAACGACGAGGGCGTTCATTAACAAGCCAGCCCCCGTATAGCAAGCGTCCAGCGATAATACACCGACGACCACTGAGAGACCACCGTCGATCACCCGATCGAGTCCCAGTGCAACATCCGTCGTGCCACACGGTGACAACCGTCGAGCACCGGCATCCACCGTGAACAGTCCGTTCATCCGCCGCCGAAAAACCCCCACTCACTGCAGAATCCCGTCATTGCTGGCCAGCAATCTATACACCCACACTAAAGACATAACAAGAGACAATAAACTACTAAAAAGTGATCAATAGGTGTTTTGTGCTACACACTTAGAAATACCTAATTTTACAAGTGACGGAATCCATCTTTGACATAAAGGATGAGACGTAAACAGACATGTAATGTAAAATTAGGTGCTCCGAGACTGAAAAGTTCGTTACTCGATGAAAAGAACGTTTGATTGAGATGAATTTCGCGTCTATTATGACTCAATTTTATGTCAAAATTGACGCTCGTATATGTCAGTCTCAGAGCACCTAAATTTACATGATTTTTTCTAAGTGTGTACTGATTAGTATCGACAAGCCAGGAACCGACCTTGAAACTCTAGGGTTTCGAGCTCGAGCTAACCAAAAAAGGAGGCGAGTGTAGCCCACCGCAGGCGATCTCCGTGGCTAGACCAGAGGTTAGGGAAATCTCTTTAAACTAGCCCATCTGGCTAGCAATTAACAATGTCTTGTCCACATGGGATCGGAATAGCAATTTGCTATCAAGGGTGAGACCAAGATAGACTACTTGACTCGACCATTCAATGGGAGTGTTATTAAGGTGGACCTTGACGCTAGCAGACGGAACAAGCCGAGGTGAATTCGTGCGTGGAAAAAGAACGGTTGGTGGTGTCCTGCATTGATACAAATCTTCCAGATCTGGAAATAGTCGGACAGAACATCCAGGCCTGATTGTAGTTTACTCGCCAGAGCACGGATCATTCGACCCTTATAGATGATGGAGGTGACGTCTAACGTGAAAATGTTGAATAGGATAGGCCCAAGCAGGCTACCTTGAGATACCCCTGCATGAACGTTGAACGTATCAGAGGGGGCATTGTTCAAGTAGACCTGGAATGATCTGTCCGACAAGTAGTTCTTGATGATCATCACGAGGTAGATCGGAAAGTTGTATCGATGCAGTTTGTACACTAGGCCAGCATGCCAGACACGGACATGCTCCGACTGATGATGTTAGTAACACTACTTAGTTGGTGGATCGTTGAATGACCTTTCCTAAACACGAATTGCTCCTTGAGTAAGATGTTATTTTCTTTGGAGAACTCCAGCAACCGGCTGAGTATCAAATTTTCGAAAAGCTTCGAGATGGAGTATAAGAGGCTGATGGGACGATAGCTTTTGGTACTGGTAGGATATTTGCCAGGCTTGTGTATTGGAATCACTTTGGCTAACGTCCAACATGCAGGGAAGTAGCCAAGCTCCAAACATTTGTTGAAGATAACGGTAAGATGGTTGAAGAAGTCAATACTCAGGTTTTTCAACTCGAGGTTGACTACACCATCCATACCCACGGCTTCCATGTTTTTAGTGCTTCTAACAGCTGCTATCACCTCATCAGCCGATATTCTACTATCATCGTGCACTTCTACGGGGTGTCAGCGACTCTAGACATTGCCTCCAGTACGGCAGGCCCATGGGGGCTCACCATGGTTTGGCCAAGATTACGTGAAATCACAAAATTTTGACCAAGAGTATTGACCTTTTCAATTGGGGTTGTGAGTAGGGATGGGTCCGAGTTCTGGTCAACAGAGGTAAGCGGAGGGAGGGATCGGTCTCGACTTATTTTTTGAAATTTAGGTCATCTTCCAAAATGGCTTTGCACAATCCGCGAGTGAGCGAATCTTGTTGCCAAAATCGTTATTTCTGAGTTCCAGGCCAGTGATAATTTTGGTTAGCCTATTAACATTGGTCTTCAGGTGGGGCAGCCATATTTACGTTTTATGTGATCAACTTGCCTCCGAAAACGATATTCAATATTGAGTAGTGCTTATCAGGGCGTCACAATATCAGCTTCAATCGACCAAATCGATCCGACGAAGAAACTGCTGGCTTTCTTTTTCTGTTAAGGTGATACGGCACGTCATGTAACAATGGCTGTCCCCACAATCATTAAATAAACGTGTTTTGGTATGCGTACGAAATACATCTTCCTACAAAATAGTAAATTACTATTTACATACCTTAAAAAATGGGCCAAAATTGTATGAATAAGATCTGGATACATATTTGTACACTTTCTCACCAAAATATTACCAGTTCATTCACGCATTCACAATATTTGCATGAAAAACTAAGATCAGTTGATTTTGTTCTACTCTGGGCATGAAATTTAACTAACTGTTTTCACTAGCTTCCACTTTTCAGAACCACACTAAAAACAATTACGACACGTGCTTCTACAAGCACTTTCAATTTAATTCACTTTTAAAGATGATATTTACTTAAATGATATCATTTGCATTGTTAAAAACGCGAGCCGCGAATAATTTTGTAAGCTAAAATTGTTTTGTTTACCTTTTTTCTACACACCACATTACGAAGGTGTGTGTTCAAATCATTTATCGTCGTATCCAGTGTTGTCAATTAAATTGAAACAAAGTGTTTAAAAACAATGTTTTTATTGCTTTTGAAGGTTCTTCAACTGTGTTCAATTTAGAAACCATCACTAATAAATATTAAAACAATATCTTATTTCGTTTTTTCCAGAAAAGAAATGGAAGTAAATAAACCTACAAATCTTCTATAGAGAACCTATTTGTCCTTCTGGTTGCACTGGTCGAAGCCATCAGCTGATATTAAAAAGGCGGGAAAAGAATGATGCAAAAACATAAACATACAGGATAAGAAAAAACGTACCTAGCGGCCAGTTCACATTTACCTACTTTTTACTTTGAGTATTACTATTGGGTATAACTGATTTACTTTTGGGTAGAAAGCAAATTTTCAATTCCATAAGATTTGAACACAAGTGAATGAAAACTACTTTGATTCACTTTACCTACTTTTTGCTTCCTGTAATAAAGTGGCGAGATGTGTGAAAATAACTTACTTTTGGGTACTTTTTTCTTACCATGTACCTGGAGGTTTGAGTGCTGGAATCATTTTTGGACCGGTCGTGTGTAACCAAAGTGTACAAAGTGTGGCTTTGAATTAATCAACTACTATGATTGCTTGACTTGGTTGGTCTTGGTGGTTAGGCGTATGATATTTTTCTGTATAGAAAGGGATGTCCTTGGGAGGTGGTAGATCGTTAATTTTGGCAGATTGAATAGAAATGTAGTAATGGTGTCAATAATGGATGATAAATAGACATTCGACCTATTAATAACGAACTCTAGCAGCTATGTTTACGGTAGTTGCGACAGGGCATGATGTACACCCACACCCCTACAGCATCAATGATAATCAATTCACTGACGCGACGTATCGTATCACCTTAAGGTTCAATTTACTTTGATGCATTTTAAAAAAAATCAAAAGCAGTTTTTTTCGACACATTATTTTAGATTGCAAAAAGCTTGCGTCATTTTGTGTAAAATATCAAAAGGAATCGAATAGTGCGAGCTTTTTGCAATCTGATATAATGCGTCGGAAAAAACTGCTTTTGAAATTTTCCAAAAAGCATCAAAGTAAATTGAACCTTAAAGTCGAACAGCTTCGCAGCATTCTAGAACCTCAGTCGGCGTGCACAAACAAATTTTCAATCGCTTGCCTCTCTTTCTCCCGTCGCTCCATTGGTCTTCTTTTCAAGCTTCGGTGAAACGGATGAGCGAAAGAGCGCCTGATTTTGATAGTTTTCTCTTTCATGAAACACATGAACAGAGGTTTCATGACGTATATGACGGAAAATGAAATAACGCATTTAAAGCATTTCTCACGTGAAAACACTTGAAGATTACACGTAATATTTTTAGTTTATCTTCCATCCATTTATTTATCTAAAAAAATGATCGAAAACGGGTCATAACGCATTTTAAACAAATTGAAAGAGCGGTGATAGAGTGTTCGTGAAAGGGGATTGAAAGCCATAATGAGGTTTCGTTTAACTAGAAAATCGACGTTAGTTACATTGAAAGCGATGAGCAAAGTAACGACGAGAAGTTCCACAGCCAGCCTTTCCTTTTAAGCGTCCTGCTTTTTTTATTTTCGTTTCTTGCTAATAGTCTAGCTAGGCGTTATAGAAATGAAGCGTCGAACACGTATGTATGAGAGAAACAAAACACGAGTTCATTTTAGAGCTTCGAAAATGTAGAGCCCTGGTGTTTATTCACTTTGTTCCAATGCTACATAAAATCAATACAACTCAGTATAAAGAATCGAAAGCATCCATGAAGCATTGATGCCTACATGCAAGCCTAAAATTTATTGCATTCAATGTAAGCTGTATTTCCTATCATGCTCCACAGCGAATACCGCAGAAAATTATATAGGTTGGCCTTGCAGACAATGCAATGATTTTTTATCTTTTTTATTTCACGTTCTGTCTACGTTTTCGACTATCCACCAAGCTTTTTATTTATATGTATAGCATTGGACCGCAGCTCTGTATACCTCATCCTCCGTTCATGCGGTCTCCACTAACATCCTGCGATGATAAATCCCACATAATTGTAAGCAAATCTTACATCCCCCGGTTGAGCTTTAAAATGTTTGCTATAATAATGATATAATAATTAATTAAATTATTAAATTAAAATGGTTTGCTTTAGCAGTAAACCTATAATTAATTAAAAAATACTACAAATATTTTCTCAGCCAGCATAGCTGGGGGTTCTGCGGCAAATGCCCCCTTTTCCCCCCCTCAAATCCGGTCCTGCGTTCAACACGATTTTTTACCTCTACACTTCGTCAATGTTCGGAAATTAACCATATTGTTGGGTATTTGGCAGAACAGTGCTTTCCTGGTTTTGTCAGCTGCCGATTTTGTCAGCCTAAAGATTTGGCTGAACTTTTTGGTTTTTAAACATGAATTCTCAAGCATTTCGCTCCAAATGACACTTAATTGTTTTGTCGCAACAATAACAGAGGTAACTCAAATAATCCTCAATTATTGTAATGCTGCACAGCTGTATCGAGTCGCTTCCGATAAAGGTAACTAGGTGTACGGTTCGAAAAAGTAGTGTAAATTTCTGTTCAATATGATGCACATAAAAAGAGCGTCTCATCTTATCTAAGTTTACATTATAAATCGTGTAAAGTTCTGAGACATTTAATTAAATGTTACAAATATTGTATACATAAGCCCATATTTGGAAGCAACATAGCTTACAAGTTGCTCGTTTGCGTGAAATGAAATACAAGTTTACGTGAATGAATGTTTACATCACAATTTTAGTTCAGATTTTTTTGCTGTGTGGTACACAGAGCTGGGATGGCTGCAACACAAATAATGGGCAGATACCTTATTCAAGAAGAAGGTTTCGTGATCGCCAAAATTAACGGAATATTCATATGCAGTTGTTTATGGGAAATTTTGAACATACTTAGAGGTAAGCACATATCATCGGTAAGAGACGTGTGTGTGAGAAAATTTGCGAAAAAATCTAAGGGCACCGGTGGGATTCGAACCCGCAATTCCCATTCAGTACACGGGTGCATTGCCAATTATACAACGGTGAACCTATGGTCTACGGATGTATTTGGCTAATGACATTTGAGTTTCGAATCCGTTCCCCACCCTAGTCTTTTTGCGCAAGCGTTCTCTGATACACAACAATCGTCTATTATCGACGATATGTGCTTGTACCGCAACCACTCAGTATCAGTCGATGTGAACAAACACAGCTCATTTTTGTTGTACATCTTACATGCTGAAATATGTCCAGTACAGTATGACTATAACAATTTTTGAGCTGCCGGCCTCACCTCCGACCACCGGGCTGGGGTGGGCAACGGATTCGAAACTCAAATGTCATTAGCCAAATACATCCGTAGACCATAGGTCCACCGTTGTATAATTGGCAATGCACCCGTGTACTGAATGGGAATTGTGGGTTCGAATCCCACCGGTGCCCTTAGATTTTTTCGCATATTTTCTCACACACACGTCTCTTACCGATGATATGTGCTTACCTCTCAGTATGTTCAAACTTTCCTATAAACAATTAAATTGACTGCAAAGATGCTAAACCGTAAATCATATGCAGTTGCTACGCACCCGATGGACGATCGACGCTGGTTGGACTTACCGAAGAGCTGATCGGACGAAGACCGGTAGTCATCGGAGGAGATTTCAATGCTTAGGCAGTGGAGTGGGGAAACAGATGTACCAACGCAAGAGGGCACATTCTGTTGGAAGCTCTGGCGAAGCTGGAAATTCGGCTGTTCAATAAAGGCACCACCATCACTTTTCGCCGACCGGGTATCCATTATCGACGTCACTTTATGTGGACTGCAGTCAGTCGCTGGTGGAAAACATGAATTGGAGAGTGTGTGAATGATATACCCATAGTGACCATCAGGCAATCCGATATGGCATCGGCCAACGGAGTCCTGTGGCAGTAGAGAGGACGAAAACTTGCGACCTGAAGTGGAAGGCGAGTTGACAGAATCGTTAGGAAGAGCATGTGACACGACCATGCCGAGGAAACTGGAGCTAAATAAAAGACGGCCTCCAGCATACTGTTGCAATTAGCACCCTCCACGCTAGTTGTCTCGGAGCCAGAAGACGTGTTCAGACTCAGAGAGCAAGAACAGAAGCAGACAGAGAGGAACGTAGAGGAATGTTCCGAGCACATAAACGAGTGATAAAGCAGATCAAGCCACACTGTCAACTGTAGCTTGGTCGAGACGCTGCTGCCAACCGAGGGGGAGACTCTATCTACGATGCAGAAAAGATTGTGTTTTGCTGTGACTAGCTGCACGCTCGCTGAGTACATAGAAGGAAGCTTTATGTCGATTTTGAAGATTTCCTGCAAAAAGATGAAGCACGATGCAAGTAGATGCGAGAAATGAAAGATGATTTTTCGAAGATTAATTCGCTAGTGTGAGATTTTTTGAGCATCTAGAATTGAGATTTAGATGTGTCGCCCCCCTCGCTGCCAACGACGTACACCGTGCCGTGATTACGAAGATCAGTTGTCAAGTCATGCCCGCTGAAATTTGCTTAGAGAACCTGAAAGTCAGCAAGGAAGAACTTTTCTCGAAGCACGATCCAACGACCTGGAGACGGAGAGAGATAACGACGGAGTCACCAACGAGCAACTCGTAGCAGTGGCGAAAGGATTGAAGGTGAAGAAAGCTCCCGGTCCGGACGGAATTCCCAACGTAGCGTTGAAAGTGGTCATCGTGGACATGTTCAGGATGGTGCTGCAGAAATGCCTGGACGAGGGTCACTTCCCTGACAGGTGGAAGATACAGAAGTTAGTGTTGCTGTCGAAACCAGGAAAACCACCGGGGGATCCAGCATCGTATAGGCCTATATGCCTGTTGGATACACTCTGAAAACTCTTGGAGATGATCATCCTAAACAGACTGACGAAATGCACGGAGAGTGAGGCAGTTCGGATTTCGAAAAGGAAGAGCAAAAGTGGATGCAATTCGGACAGTTGTCGAGAGAGCCATCGTGGAAGTGGAAAGGCGATCGATATTAACTACGCCGTGATAACGATCGACGTCAAGAATGCGTTCAACAGCTTCAGCTGGGAGGCCGACGCTACTTCCAAAACCGGGTTCTGATCTACGAGCCAAATATGGGATAGAGATCGATTAGGATCACACTGGGAATTCCACAACGCTCCATCCTTGGTCCAACGCTCTGGAACGTGATTTAAAACGGCGGTCTAACGCTGAAGCTATCCAAACAAGTTGAGATCGTTGGCTTTGCGGACGACGTCGTGTTACGATAACCGGCAAGGTGCTGGAATAGATGGAAATGTTGGCGACCGAGACGGTTGACATGATTGGAAACCTAATGCATGGAGCTAAGCTGCTGATAGCCCACAACAAAAGCGAGATGGTATTGATCAGTAACTTTAAAGCGCTGCTCCGGTCAGAAATTACAGTTGAGGAGCACGTAATAAACTAGAAGTGCGTGTTGAAATGCCTGGGAGTGATGGGCGACGACCGTTTGGCTTCAATAGCCACGTAGAATACGGCTACGAGAAGGCGTCGAAGGCCATCAACACAGTAGCCAGCATCATACTAAACCTCTCGGGACCAAGCAGTAGCAAGAGACGGCTCCTGGCTAGTGTATTTACGTTGATACTGAGATATGGAGGTTCAGCCTTGGTTGCAGCGATAAAAACCAAGCGGAAATTAAGGAAACCGAACAGCACATACCGGCTCAACAAACCGTACACAAACTTTTCGAGACGTTTGGTGTACGCCTTTTTGTCAGAATAGTAATTCCATTAATAGTGGATAAATAATGGTTAAACTTGATTTCAAAATCATTTTGATGGTTAAAATATTGAAAAAGAATATTTCCCGATTTTGTCAGCTCCCGGTTTTTGTCAGCCAATAATATCAGATGGAGCTGACAAAAACGGGAAAGTACTGTATTTCTAAAATCTATGACAGCCATCTTGGAATCCAAAATTACGTCTAACATCAATTTTCAACTCTACACGTCATTCCCGTTTCAGAAATACGCATAAAGTATGGTATTTGACAGCTTGAATAAAACCGATGGCCGCCATCTTGGATTTCAAAATACTTACTTCACCTTACTTCACCTTACTTCACCAACATGGAAGTGAACTAGGTTCACCGGACAATATTTTCGAAAAGGGGATGACATGTAGAAACCGAAACTGGTGATTCGCGCCATTGTGGAATCCAAGATGGCAACTTCCGGTTTGTGAAAAACTGTCAAATAGCGAACAATTTAGATATTTCCGGAACGGGGACGATGTGTAGTTTATTGTTTATTGTTTATCAGTCAACAGGTAAAATGTTTACCCCAATGACACTTGTTCTACAACTAAATACAAAACTAACGAATAACATAAATTAACATAAAACTCATTTAAAACTATGCTTATTTGATTCTTGTGACACGTTGAAATCGTACACATAATAACACCGGTTGAATACACGGGACATGCTTCGCAAAGGTTCGTGTAAGCCATAATTAGTTCTTGCCGGAGTCAGTCCGCATCGTGCTCTCTTGCCGTGCGGATCTATTTGCTTTCTGCTGAAGGAAGTGTTACTACTACCTAAAGCTACAACAAATTTAAACAGCACTTTTCAGTGCTCAACCTGTAAAAAATTTTCTACCTTGTTCAACTCTTATTCCTCTTCGATCCTTGTTTGGACCCTACCCGAGGTAATCCTTCTTGGATATCGATTTGGAAAATTCCTCTTCGATCCTTCAGATTCTTATAGTAATCTGCTTGGAAGTCGATTTGGATAAAAATTTACTGCCGCCATGGCGCCTAAACGCAAAAGAAAGGGGCAAACTCTTGACCCCCCTTCTGATGAAATTAATTTGAGTAATCAATTTGATTTGCTCACGGATGATGAGAATGATCCATCATCCAAGAAAAATTCTAGTAAACTTTCCCGGCTTAATGCCAAGAAGGAAAAGATTCCCCCTATTGTGATTACCACTTCCGATTTCCATGCTCTTCGCATGGAACTTTTGAATTTCGTGAAAGTTAAGTTTTCACTACAAATTGGACGTCGGGGTGAATGCCGTGTATTGGCTGAAACCTTGGACGGATTTAAATGTCTTCTCAAGTATCTTACTGAGAAGAAGCACAAATTTTTTACTTACGACACCAAAACTGAACGTGTGTTCAAGGTTGTCATGAAAGGACTGCCCAGTGGTGAATCCCTGGATCAGATCAAAGATGAACTGGCAAAATTACTTGGAGTTGTGCCACTCCAAGTAATCAAAATGAAAATGAAATCCCGTCCTGGCGATTCGCGCAACGGGATTTCTAATGATTTTTATTTAGTTCACTTCAAGTCTAGTGAACTAAACAACCTTAAGGCCTTAGAAAAAGCTAGCCTTATGCTCCATGTCCGAGTGAAGTGGGAACACTTCAGGAAGACTGGAGGAAATTTCCAAAACCTCACCCAGTGCCGTAAGTGCCAGGGATGGGGTCACGGAACTAAAAATTGCTACATGCCAGCTAAATGCATGAATTGTGGTGATTCCTCTCACGCAAAGGACGACTGTCCTGTGAAGGAAGATCCTAAGAAATTTAAATGTTCAAATTGTGGTGAAAACCACAAATCCAATTTTTGGGAATGTAAGACTCGCAAAGCGATCCTACAATCTCGTTCTAGCCGTCAGGTAGGAAACGCTCCACGTTTCCGACCAGGTACAAATTCCTCTGCTGTTAACAACGGTCAGCGAGGAACAAATTCTACATTCGTACCCGTAGGTACAAATATCTCCCCTGCTTCAAATGTTTCATCTGTACCTACTCCCCTCGCTGCTAACAATGTTCAGCGAGTTAATGGAGCTACCTATACTGCTATTGCAGCGGGTAGAAATCAAAATACTAACCAACGTTCTAACGGAAATTTTGACAATTTTGACTTAGGAAGCATTACTGCCCCCAAAATGGAATTTTTACAGAATTCATTAATTGACATGATTTCTGATATGCTTAAATCTAACTCCATGTTTGATGCTATTCAAACTGGAGTAAAATTTGCAAATAATATTGTCATGACTTTAAAATTCAGTAATGGATTTTAAAGCATTAAATATTGTAAATTGGAATGCTCGATCTCTTAAAGATAATGAAGACGAGCTATTTAACCTTTTAAGAGTTCATAACGTGCATATTGCCGTTATAACTGAAACGTTCCTTAAACCTGCCCATAAGGTTAAGAAGGACGCAAATTACTTGATTTATAGAAATGATCGTCTTGATGGACCCTGTGGTGGCGTTGCTATCATTATTCATAGACGAATCAAACATAAAATTCTTTCTTCATTTGAAACCAAAGTTTTTGAAACTTTGGGGGTTTCTGTTGAAACAAAATTTGGACAACTTACGTTTATAGCTGCCTATTTGCCATTCCAATGCGTAGGCCAGCAAAAGAATTTTCTCAAGGGTGACCTCCAGAAACTTACCCGTCATAGGTCTAAATTCTTCATTATTGGTGATTTTAATGCAAAACACCGCTCATGGAATAATGCTCAAAGCAATTCCAATGGTAATATTCTGTTTGATGATTGTTCTGCAGGTTATTACACTATTCAATATCCAAACAACCCAACATGCTTTTCTTCTGCAAGAAATCCCTCCACTATTGATTTGGTCTTAACTGATTCATGTCAACTTTGTAGCCAACTGGTTACCCATGCTGACTTCGGTTCTGATCACCTTCCAGTAACTTTTGAAATATCCCAAGAAATAATTTGTAATCCCAACAGCTCTACTTTCAATTACCATAGAGCTGATTGGGAGCAGTATCGAACATTTATGGAATATAACTTCGATCCAAACATTCCTTTGCAAACCAAAGATGAAATTAATTATGCTCTTGAATCTCTGACTACTTCTATAGTTGAAGCAAGAGCTGCCTCAGTACCAAAATGCGAGGTTAAATTCGATTCAATTATAATAGACGATGATCTTCAGCTCTTGATCCGTCTTAAAAATGTCCGTAGGAGACAATATCAAAGAACACGCGATCCTGCCATGAAAGTTATCTGGCGGGATTTGCAAAAACAAATTAAAAAGCGATTCTCTGCCCTGAGGAACAAAACTTTTGAAAATAATATTTCTAAATTAGACCCGAGTTCCAAACCCTTTTGGAAACTCACAAAAATTTTGAAAAAACCTCAAAAGCCAATTCCAGCGCTTAAAGAAGGTGGTAAAATTTTGATCACAAATTTGGAAAAAGCTCAGAAACTTGCTAAGCAATTCGAGAGTTCCCATAATTTCAGTTTGGGTCTTACTAGTCCTATTGAGAATCAGGTTGCTCGGGATTTTCTGAATATTTTCTCTCGGGAAAATATTTTTGATGATTCCTGGGGGACTGATTTGGACGAAGTAAGGTCTATAACTAAAAAATTTCAAAATATGAAAGCTCCAGGTGATGATGGAATTTGCTATATCCTCATCAAAAAACTCCCAGAGAGTACCTTGTCTTTCTTGGTAAAATTATTTAACAGATGTTTCCATTTGGCATACTTTCCTGATAAATGGAAAAATGCAAAAGTTGTTCCAATTTTGAAGCCGGATAAAAATCCAGCTGAAGCTTCTAGCTACCGTCCAATAAGTTTGCTTTCTTCAATAAGTAAACTTTTTGAAAAGATAATTTTGAATAGAATGATGCTTCACATCAATACGAACTCAATTTTTGCAGATGAGCAGTTTGGATTTCGCCATGGGCATTCAACTACTCATCAACTCTTAAGAGTTACCAATTTAATTCGTTCAAACAAATCTGAAGGCCACTCAACTGGAGTTGCTCTTCTAGACATAGAAAAAGCATTCGACAGTGTTTGGCATGAAGGTTTGATTGCTAAATTGAAAAAGTTTAATTTTCCACTTTATATTATGAAATTAGTTCAAAATTATTTAACTGACAGAACTCTTCAAGTAAATTATCAAAATTCCAAATCTAATCGACTACCTGTTAGGGCAGGAGTTCCTCAGGGTAGCATTCTTGGGCCTATATTGTATAACATTTTCACTTCGGACCTCCCTGATTTGCCTCAGGGTTGCCACAAATCTTTGTTCGCTGATGACACAGGCATTTCCGCTAAAGGAAGAAGTCTTCGTGTTATTTGCAGCAGACTGCAAAAAAGTTTAGATATTTTCTCTTCTTATTTACAAAAATGGAAGATTTCTCCCAACGCTTCCAAAACTCAACTTATAATATTTCCACATAAGCCTAGAGCTTCGTTTTTGAAACCTAGTAGTAGTCACATAGTCACTATGAACGGAGTTCCAATTTCCTGGTCAAACCAAGTGAAATATCTTGGATTAATACTTGACCAAAAATTAACTTTTAAAGATCACATTGAGGGCATTCAAGCCAAATGTAACAAATATATCAAATGTTTGTATCCTCTTATAAACAGGAAATCCAAACTTTGCCTGACGAATAAACTTCTAATATTTAAACAAGTTTTTAGACCGGCCATGCTTTACGCTGTGCCAATATGGTCTAGTTGCTGCACTACCAGGAAAAAAGCACTTCAAAGGATTCAGAACAAAATTCTGAAAATGATTTTGAAGTTGCCTCCCTGGTACAGTACAACCGAGGTACATAGAATTTCGAATGTTGAGACTTTAGCACAAATGTCCAACAAAATAATTAATAATTTCAGGCAAAAATCGTTGCAATCCTCAATTGCAACGATTAATTCCCTTTATACTTAGATAAGATTTAGTTTTAGTTTTTAGTTTTAAGATATCAATTGTTATACTGACATGCAGGTTAAAAAACCTGTTTAAAATACTGAATTGCCAAGACATGAACAATGTAAAAACACTTAGATATATATATCATAACAATTAAGGCTGGTACGTTACTGCAGTAACTGGAGCACCTAGGTTAAAATGAAATGTAATTTATTTTGAATTTGGAACAAATAAAGAGTTAATAAAAAAAAAAAAAAAAAAAAAAAAAAGTTCTTGCCGGAGGGATGGTGATTAACGAGTGTGACCGAAGATTGCGACGACGTGTGTTGATGTCCAAGAGACTAAGAAGCGTAGGACTGTCAATGTTGCCTTGCAGAAGATCCCCAACAAAGCACGCTTTTGCCACGTTGCGTCTTGCTTCTAGTAATTCCAGATTTATAAGTAGACAACGGCTTTCATAACTCGGCAGGTTGAATGGATCTCTCCACCTAAGATGACATAGAGCGAACCGGATGAATTTTCACTGAACAGCTTCGATGCGTTGAATTTCATTCTTGTAATAAGGAGACCAGACGATAGACGAATACTCCAAGATAAGGCGCACAATTGAGCAGTATAAAGCTTTTAGGCAGTAAACGTCCTTGAACTTTTTTACAAAGCGAAATAAAAATCCTAGTTGCGATGAGGCTTTAGACACAACGTACGCGACGTGATCCTTGAAGGTTAATTTTGTATCAACCAGAATCCCCAGGTCCTTGACTGTCGAATCACGTTGTAGATTCACGCCTCCCAAAGCATAGCTAAAATGGAAGAGTGATTGCTTGCGGCTTAATGAAATAACCGAACATTTGGACACGTTCAGCGACATTCGATTAATATGGCACCATTCAGCGAAGGCTTCCAGTTGTTGTTGCAGAAAAAACGCGTCTTGTGGATGCTTAATCATGTAGTTAAGCTTCAGGTCATCGGGATACGAGAGTTTTAGGCATTTTAAGATGAAATTGACATCGTTCATATACAGCAAGAATAGAAACGGCCCCAAGTGACTTCCTTGGGGAACACCGGACCAAACCGGAAATGAGGGCGAAACGTGGTCTCGAATTTTGACGGACATACTTCGACCGGTTAGGTAGGATCGAAGCCAGGAAAACAAGTTACTGTTCATTCCCAGCTTGTCGAATTTAGCAACTGCGATTCGATGATTAATTTTATCAAAAGCCGCGGATAAGTCTGTGTAAATAGCGTCTACTTGTTGACCATTTTCTATTTGGCGGATCACGAACGAAGTGAAACAAGTCAAATTAGTTGTCGTCGAACGGTTAGGCATAAATAAATCCGTGCTGATCAACCGAAATGTAGTGTGCGTAGTTCTGAACCAGCTTATGCAGAACGATCACCTCAAACAGCTGAAGTGGCGCTCAACGCAGCTATGCCCCGATAGTTCGAAACAATCCGCTTGCAGCCTTTCTTGAAAACTGGGAAAACATACGACTGCTTCCAGCAGTTTGGGAATACACCAGTAGCCAAAGGTAGGTTGAATACTCTTGCTAGTGGTGTTGCAACTGTATCCGCGCAGCATTTGAGGACAAGCGATGGAATCCCATCTGGACCACATCCCGTGGAGGATTTTAAATCCTTTTCGGCTGATATAACCATATCGTTCGTGATCACGAACTGTAGCCCAGAGGCCGAAATTCGAGGAACATTTATGGTGGCGACGGCTACATCCTGCGGGTCGATGTGTTCATTAGTGAAAACATTGCTGAATTGAGAACGGAACAGGTCGGCGATGTCAGTGGTGGAATCAGCTTCGAACAATTCGTTGGTCATCGTAGAGGTCAGTCCGGATTCCATCCATTGACGTAACGCCAAAAACTTCAGGGATTTGCGCCTTTGCAGATGGTCCTGATATGCGTTGTACAAACGATTATTAAGTTGGTTGTATTCAGTGCTCGCCGCCATATATCTCGTTCTCGTGGAGTCCGTGCGATACTTGCTATGTCGTCTGAGAGCTGCCCGCTTCACAGTCTTAAGATACTTGAGGTCAGCATTTGACCAGGCTGGCTTAGCCGTCTCGTGTCTTGACTTCACGGGAACGAACTGATCGATGGCATACCACAGGATACCAGATATGGTCGACGCAGCGAGGTTGGCATCACAATTTTGAAGCACCTCGTCCCAATCGACATGTGCGAGGAACTCGTTCATGCTGTTGAAGTCAGCCTTTCTGAAATCATAGGCGATGCTTTCAGAGGTATCTTGTATGCGTTGCTGTGGACTTATCTTGAATTCCATCAGTGCAGGAGGATGATGCCTGCAGATTTTAACGAGCGGTGATGAAGCTTGCATAACTGTGCTGTGCTCGCAAAGTTCCTCACTGACGAAGCACTCATTTGTCTGAGTCCAGCGGTGCTATACGCATCAAGCAGCTTCCGTGATGCCAGGCTAATCGAGGATCGTGATGTAATCGGGTACAGGGAACCATGTGGACTACGCTGCCAAGAGATCGAGCTCAAGTTGAAATTGCCTAGGATGATAACGTTGTCTCTTGGTCCTAACTGCGAAACCACCCAGTTAAGCGAATCGATATGCTTTTCGATCAAAGATTCATCGTTTACTCGATCAGGGGGAATATACACAACGCATAGGTAGGGTGTTGCATCGACAGTGGCAATTGCTATCCATATTTGCTCAACCGCCGAGCCATCAGAAGGGTCGAGCGTACGGGATTTAAAACTCGAGCGAACAGCCAGCAAAACACCTCCAGTGCTTTTGTTGCTATCACTAGTTTACAGCATTTTTGAACTCGGTAAGGTGATGATCATTTCCAATGCAAAATCCTACGCTGAATTCAATGCCGTGGTCAGAAAAAATTAAAGTAGAGCCATTTTTGAGATATACAAAAATTTTGATTTTTTGAATTTTGGACAAAAGTACGATTACTAAAATGTCAATATCTTTGGAACTAGTGCACTAATTTTAAATCTTTTTTTATGAAAATGAAGCTAAATAAATTTGCTATTGTTCACTTGAATATTATGAATTAATTAAAAATTTAATTTTGAAGTCATTTAAAAATTTACGGCATTTTTTTTATTTTTCCTGCGAATTTTCCATAAAAATCTTGTTTTAATCAACATTTTTAATGGGATAAAAAGATTCAAAAAATCATTCCATAATTTATTCTTAAAGTCCATTCAAAACCGGAGAAAATGAGCCTTTAATGGATGAAATCGGTTGGAAATTGTCGAAGTTATGAGCATTTTTGTGAAACACTTAAAAATGTTGCTGAAATACAACAGCTTTAGAGTTCCTTTTCTAGGTGTCGCTGTAAGCATCCAAATCGCATGTAAAGTTTTCATGGGAGATTCTTTTCTCTACATATCAATTTGATTAAGGCATATCAGGATTTAAAACCGAGTTGATACAAAAGAAATTTATTTAGGTTTTATTAAAAATGATTGAGAATCGAATGACTTTGTCTTCGATGTTTTGAACTTGTTTCTCGAATCAGAAACCAACAATAGTCACCCATCATTGCTTCATCCCAAAACCCTTGGTAACGACGTTCCATCATCTTCATTTGTTGGTGAAAACGTTCGCCGTGCTCATCACTCTCGTCACCAAGATTTTCCGGGAAAAAATCCATGTGAGAATGTAGGAAATGTAAATGTGTTCAGTGAAATAAAAGGATTTGAAATTAATTATATGTAACAAACACAATATTTTTGATTTATACCTATTTTCTCATAATTTTTGAGCAATTCATCGACGGCTTCCTCATAATCTGGGCTTCTGAAAAATGGCAACCACTTTAAGATCGGAACAAATTTTCCAATTGTGTTGATTGTAATTTATCAAATTGAGCAATAGAGCCATTGATTCATACGTTTCCTTCATATTAACGGCATGAGCTAATGGAATAGAAGGTTTCTCATTCCCTTGATGCAGTAAAACGGCTTTCAAGCTCAACTTGCTGCTATCGATTAATAAACGCCATTCAGCTGGATCATATGGCTCACCAAACTCTTCAAACAAGCCGTTTACGTCATGGCAAAAACATGCCTTGTCCTTTGTAGAATAATATTTGTCAAATTTCTTGTGACGATTCCTGTGACAAGAAATTTTGACCTCCTTGCTCAGCATGTTGTGTTCTTTCAAGCGTGATGCCAGCAATTCGGATTTCTCCTTCGAGAAGTCGAGATTTCGCACCATTTCATTAAATTCGGATTGTGTAAACAGTTTTGGGTTTCTTTCCAATTCCACCTCGAAGTCTCCTCGCATTCCTCCTTGAATTCCTCCTCACTTTTTGCAACGGTTGATTCAACAGAGGGCGCTCGTTTCCGCTTTGGATAAACAGGATACGGGACCGAACTTAAATGTGGAACAGGTTTTGTCATAGAAGCCACTTGTGGATACTCAACTGTTTTGTGACGTCCTTGTTGCTTAACTCAAGCAGAAATAACAATCCGTTGCATGACAAAACGGTCGACGCCATATGGTGGGCATGTCAAAGGACAAATAGCGACTGACAGATAACAAATAAGTGAGTTAGTAAGTAAGACATTAACACTTATCAAAAATAGATGAAGTAAGATAATGTCGACCAGGAAAGAACAAAGCACTACGATGCTGTACATAAATTGTTTATATGAAAGTTATTCAAAAAAATCAATTTACCTTGCGCCTGACATCCACCCAGCCAAGCACGTTTTGCACGAACTACATAATACTTTTGGAATCCACGGTTCGTCAAAGTCTCCAGGATCAATTTTAAAATAAAGCCTGTATGCAGTTTGCAACGAAGCAGTGAAATTGACCGATTTTGTAAATATATAGTTGCCACACGCGTAGCAAAACTTTTGAGGATCATTTTTACACTTGAATTTACGTTTTGTCGTATACATCGTTAAGCAATGTTAAAGAAAGAAAGCTGTCAAATTGAGTTGGTTGCGTAAGGTTCTCGCCGAGCGGTCTCACAAACACTAGCGTAAATTATATTGTTGAAAATATCCCATTTAATTTTGCGTGACAGCTGGTAGTGTTAGTGAAATGCACCGTATGCGTACACGTCCGCAGAAAGGCTTACTGGAAGTGGTGCATGAACCTAGGAGCGGGACAACGGCCAATCTTGGAACATTCAATTTCCATGATTTTACAATAAATTTCATAACTTCGACAATTTCCATCCGATTTCATCCATTAAAGACTCATTTTCTCCAGTTTTTAATGGACTTTAAGAATAAATTATGGAATGATTTTTTGAATCTTTTTATCCCATTAAAAATGTTGATTAAAACAAGATTTTTATGGAAAATTCACAGGAAAAATAAAAAAAAAAATGCTGTAAATTTTTAAATGATTTCAAAATTAAATTTTTAATCAAGACATAATATTCTAGTGAACGATAGAAAATTTATTTAGCTTCATTTTCATAAAAAAATATATAAAATTGGTGTACTAGTTTCAAAGATATTGACATTTTAGTAATCGTACTTTTGTCCAAAATTCAAAAAATCAAAATTTTTGTATATCTCAAAAATGGCTCTACTTTAATTTTTTCTGACCACGGCATTTAATTCAGCGTAGGATTTTGCATTAGAAACGTTGGTCAACCACTAAAGTTCACACTTTTTATGTTGTTTTGTAAACTAGTGTATTCGAAGGCGACCGGTCTTGTCGATAAACGGAATATGATTCGCCAAACAACTGATTCGTTGAGGTATGTCCATTGAGCCTGGTTTCGGAAAATGCGTAAACATCATAGGAACCGTCGCTGAAGGCCAATTGGTACTCGGCGAGAGAGCTGTTGATCCCACCAACATTTTGGTAGTACATCAGGACATTCGAAGAAGCAGGTGCAGCATTACTTGCTAGAAGCGCAGTCCTAAGGATTGAAGATTCGTCAGAGCGGAGATTGCCGTTACTAATAGGATACTTGCCATGATAGGCAGCTTGGAAGACCCCATCGCCAGCGCTAGACTCAGGGCCGGGACGACTTGGATGGCAGGAACGAGAGAACTGCGACAGGTTTTCGATGATGGCTGGAGGCGCGACTGAGCTAGGCGGGTCAGGGCCTTCCGTAATGCTTTGTGTCAGGCGTCCCAGGTTCGATGGCGGTGATCTTGGTTGCGTTGGAGAATGGTGTGAAGACGAAGCGTAGAAAAGTGGTGGAGGACTAAGTGTTGGTGTATTGCAGCCAATAGTGGCCTCGACGAGACACACGCTGGAAACGGAATGTCGATCAGGTAGTGAAAACATATGATATTGAACGTACTTGCCTGGAAGAGCAGGCTGGAGGACCTCAACTGCAGACTCGACAACAGGACCGCGACGACTAAGATGATCGCTGGCAGCAAGAAACGGGACTGTGTCGGGCTGAGAAGAGGCCTCCAAAGTGCTATCTAACATGCGTCGCGGGGTCCTCAGTCCATCATGGCTTGCTCCGTTAGTCAATCGTCGTGTTTCGTTGTCAGTTGATTTTTCCGGAAATTTGCGGTGGTCGATCGTTGATCCAGTAGAACCAACAGAAAGCATCAGTTTTTTTTTTTTTTAAATTGACAAATTCCCGCAAACGGATACCAACGGGCAAGGACGAGGGTTCCAACGCCAGTTCCTTGAGGTTAGGGTCCAATCCGATTTTGTAAGATACAAACGTCAAGTTGGTGGTATCTTTGCCCTTCGGAACAAGGCGCACCACATCAGCAGCATCCGAAGTTCACAAACAACGCGCAACGATTTTCTGCACGTCACTGTTACTGATTAGCGGATTTAAGCCAGTCATGTACAGCCAAAACTTTTCTGGTGCCGCAGCTTACGCGATAGACGGCACAGAAAGATGATTCTCGACGGTACAGAAAGATGAATAGGTGCTGGAAATAGATGATTGACGTCATTTTGGAATCCGATATGGCGACTAAACTGTCGAATACCTTACATTTATTTTTAAAACGTGGACGCGGATGGAAACACAATTTTAGAATCAAGATGACGACTTCCGGTTTGTGAAAAACTATCAAATACTTTAAAATATAGGTATTTTCTGAACGGAACCGACGTGTAGAGGCCAGAAATCGATGGTTGACGCCATTTTGGAATTCAAGATGGCAACTTCCGGTTTATGATGAAATTTCGAATGCCCTTCAATATGAGCATTTTCGGAACGGGTACGATGTGTAGAGGGTAGAAATCGATTTTTGACGGTTTATGAAAGTGTCAAATAAATGTTATACGGGAAATGGCTCTAATGTTGGCCTATGGATCTAAGATTGGGAACATCGCTAAAAATCTCCTATTTATAAATTTTATCTAGATGAACGCGTCATTGGGTCGTTACTAATGGATATTTTTGGTCGCTATTGGAAATTTAGTCGATTACTGAATTTATACATGGGCCCAAATTAGAGGCATTTAGGCCGACATTGGTTACTTTTTTATTCTTCCCTTGATTTGCTTTCCGTACTGAGTACCAATGCTACCGACGCTAGGGAGGCAGCTCCTCCACCTGGACCCTACCTATTGACCCATCATCAACTCATGGCCGGGGATCACCGGCTTTACTTCCCTTCCGAAGCAAGGTGTGATCAGATATTTTATGCCTCAGAAAATCCTGGCTGCACCGAATGAGATTAAACCCAGGCCCTTTGGGGTGAGAGGTAATCACGCTTACCACTACACCACCGCCCAACAAACAATTTTAGCTGCAGACTAGCTTATACACACTGAAACAAATCGACATGTACCGTTTATTGGATCCATCTTATAACATAGCAATGTCAGCAGATTTATTCATTCTATGTGATGATTGATAGATTCCATTGGATTATCACTTAAAAACTATGACTGCGATATGGAATGATTTCTATCGTAATTTCACATACTTAGTACTTGATAATACTTTGCTTTGAACGTGGTTAGCGATAGGTAAGATGTATATGAATATTGTCTGATATATTTCATGGTGAAAAACTGTTGATATGTCATGGGTGGGAACAGACATCTAGAAACTAATGGAAAATCATATAAGTTTGCACTATGAGAAAATCCAGTAAAATATACCTGTTTTCATGTTGAATATTGCTCACTAAAATATATATCTTATAAGATAATCATGTATATTTTATTGGAGTTGCTTTTACTGATTTTTGACGTTTGTTGATATATCGCGTGTAAATAGACATGTAGAAACTATTGGACTGTCATTTAACTTTGCAGTATAGGAAAACATGTATATCTCATTGTAATAGCTTGCTTTGATTTTTGACGTTTAAAGATCTATCCCAATCATTAAATAGTCATATAGAAATGCCTTTTAAGAAATCCAACAGCAAGCATTTGTTTTTGCATGTTTTTCTGGGATGAATATCGCTCCCAATAAAATACATA
Organism: Ochlerotatus camptorhynchus; assembly: GCF_037179485.1. Taxonomy (NCBI): domain Eukaryota; kingdom Metazoa; phylum Arthropoda; class Insecta; order Diptera; family Culicidae; genus Ochlerotatus; species Ochlerotatus camptorhynchus. Next base: position 16,697,272 of record NW_027040818.1, on the reverse strand, counting down.
TACATCTTGATTGTTCTTTATAAATTATTGAAACAATTTTCAACGATGTTAACGTACACTCATTCATATGATAATTGGTTCCAGAAAAGAATGTATTGAGATTGAAAAAAAAAATGATTCTACTGTAATATTTACTTTGCTATGATTCTAATTGTAAGCCTTCTACACGGCTAATTCAGATTCCAGCCCTAAGTAGTACTCGAACTTCATGCCAGTTCTATCAAATCATATAATTTAGTCGTTGATTTATTGCACACAGGTGCATTAAGAAAGATTTGAACAAACCACACCACCGAAACGGAACATAAATTTGTCAGTGCTATTTGTCTTCACTCTAGCAAAACGAGCATAAAGTTGCACTACATTCCATGTCGGGAGAGCTGTTCTTACTTCATGCTATTTGAACGAGCTCAATCTTGAAGTCAGCCGTGGCCCAGTGGAATCGAGCACAGACACCGAAAGCATCACACCTCAACAGATCTTGATCGAATCCCAAATCAGCTACAATAAAAAAAAGGCACAACTGTGAAAGCTCCCACTGCCTGATGTTTATTTTTCGAATTTATTTTTAGAAATCGATTAAATATATGTGTCAAAAGAAGAAGTAAATTTCATGTTATTTTCACATAAACTTTACTTCGATTGATTTATGACACATATATTATATTGTGGTGAAAAGTATAGCTTATGCTTATGGGTTTCAAATCCATTTCAGTTAATTATTATAATTTAATCGATTTTCATTTATCATATGACGATCATATAGAAGTTACCAAATTATCAGCATTGTAAATGTATCAGATATTCATATAGAATTTACCTGACACATTTTCAATCATATCATTTTCAATGGATTATCTTATAGCGCAAATTTATTAGACTTCCACATAACAGGAATATGTCAAATTCGTTCAGTGCAGGCAAATATTAGCAGTATAAGCCATTTTTTGGCTGTATAAGCTAATCTGCAGCTAAAATTGTTAGTTGGGCGTCGCCTCTAATTATGAATACTTTTATGTAACTTATTTCAGTCATAATCAAGTTGCAGCAACTTATTATGATGGAAGTGTGTTGCTTGGGTATTATGACCACCATCCAAAAGGACTTGGTCACCTGAAGAACTTTGCTGCAGACATTAAACTTCTATATGGCCAGGATCACGAGATATTCATTGTTGTACCCAGATTTCATATATTATACCGCCCGTCATAAGTAATATGAAATTGAAGCGCCTCTAGTGGCGTAGTTCCCCATTAAATCTGAATCCAAATGTCTAACTCAGTACAACAACTTTGTCCAAGACGCTTTATATATTGAAAGAAATGAGATAATGCATCACAGCCCCTGTTAGTGAAAATCCCATAAACTGTAAGGATTCCCAACTGTAGGTTATTAAGGACACCGGCGGTGATAGCGCACAGGTCTATGTCAAACTTTTTATCAAAGTAGAGAGGCTATAAATATAAAAACAAAAAAAAAACACACTTGCGCATAGCTACTTCCAGTAGACGTAATTTCTTCGAAAAACAAGACGATTATAGGGGAAGTGTACCAGTTATGGTACTAGTGCGCCCCTAATTGGTCAAACAGCCTATAACTCATGTTTAAAATAAGTTTTTTTTCCATATTTTTCAACGAAGGCATACAGAACAGCATTGAGACTAGCTTCATTTGACTTTTCACAAAAAGTAAAGGTTTTAGGCCGTACACGGTAACGGCAAAATACCCAATAATGACTACAAAGTAAGCATTTTCGAGGGAAACTGGGACTACCCATTAAATGAGTAAAATTTTACCCATTTATGAGTAATTACAACTACTAACAATAAGTAGTAAGTATTCATTTTTGAGTAACAAATACTCATAAATGGGTAATATGTTTACTCATTTAATGGGTAGTCCCAGTCTCCCTCAAAAATGCTTACTTTGTAGTCATTATTGGGTATTTTGCGGTTACCGTGTATGGTAAATTAGGGGATCACTAGTTCCATAACTGATACACTTCCCCTAGCTCAGCTCTATATTGGCCTATTTACAGATTCCTCAATCATCCTACATTTAAACGTTACCCACCACACCCCAGGACGTCACATCGCACTCGAGTCGCAATCGGGTTTCCTTCGTCCCCACCTGGAACTATGGTTCTTTGCCCAAAATCGACAACCAGCACCGATTTGCCATAAACCACCTCGGCCTTCTGCGTCAAACGACCCAATGAACATCATCAATACCAGAAGTAACAGCAGCGGCCAGAACCAAAGTTTTCCCATCGAAATAGCAGCAGCAGCATCCACGAAATTGCCACCGCAAACGGGTGTTCATAATGGCGATGGTGGTCGCCATCATCATAATGATCATCATCATGGTTGTTGGATTGGGCAGCAAGCGCACTGCCGAGAGATGAAGGTCATGGACGTCAGGTGCGGTGAAGCGGTACCCGCAAATGTCATTAGTGGCGATGCGGAACACCATCGTCGTCGCCGTAGTCATCAACTGGAGGACCCACAGTCGGAAAATGACCGGAGTAGTCTGCTGGGTGTGAAGTTTTATTTCAAACATAACTCATTTTTATTTCAGGTGATTATGCGATAGTTTTGGAGTATTTCCAGATCCCGCTAGCTGTTCCGCTAGGCTTGAAATTTTTGCATCTCGGTTGGGTTGGAATGGTGTAGCTTGAAAGCTTAAATCGATTTTTTTTTCTCAACTGTTCACCTTTTCATAATCCTTGTAATCATCAAATCCAACTTCAAAGCGCTCACTTCTACCCTTTGAGGACTACAAACACGCGGCAGACGCTCGGGAAAAAAAAACCCCATCCTGACAAATCCTTTGAGTGGAATTTAAAATTTAATTTGCAAACACTTTCCTTCCTCTTACTTTCTGCAATCCATAGCTTGGGAACCTTACCAGAGCTTTTTTTTCCACGTTGAGCTTTTTACATCGGGCAAAGGTGATTTCCGGTTCTGTCTTTCACTTCCCACCTTTTTGTAAATGTTCCGAAAAAGAAACCCCAACGACGGAAAAAATGAAAACACATCCGGGATTCCACTTGACGCAAAGCTGAAATATTTATGCAGAATGTACCTACTCTGGCTCTACAGCAGTGGCAACGGGTAGAGTTTGTTTGTGCAGCTGAAATTTATTTTTCTTCCGGTAGAGTTTTGATTCAGAGCCATTTTACTGCCGCTGCTCAACGACGACGACGACGACGACGATTGGATGCATTGAAAGTGAAGGGGCTTACTGTATGGGAAGGGGGCACAGTCACTCTACTAAAAACACACAGAGGCATATGACATGTCACGTGCAGCCAAAGGCGATTAGAGTCTGGAACTGAAAGCGGATAAATAATAGAGAGAAGCGGTCTGGTGTCTGTTGTGATGCAATGTTCGAAACAATTCACTGCAATTTTTTAAAGCTGTACTTAACTGGAGATATCTTCAGAAAGGGTGCGGGAATTGAATGAGCATTTCGGAATGCTTGCGGGAATGATAAATGCCCAATGCAAATCAATGACAAAAGATCGAAGGATCAAATGGGTGATGGCCAAAAAGTCAAATTGACAAACGGTCAAATACAGTGTTGACTAAAATCAAGAAGGGGGCGACCCCGGCTAGTGGTTAGTGGATATCTTTGGAATTGGCTCGATGAGTAGAAGTGGAAAATCAACATCCGCTGCTATTTGAAATCCAAGATGGTGGACCATAATCCAATATGGTGGCCTCCATCTAAACCCATGCAATATGGGTATCTATGGAATGGGCTCGATAAGTAGAAGTTGAAAATCGACACCCGCTACCATTTTGGAATCCTATAGAGCAGACCAAAATCCAATATGGTGGCCTCCGGATATCTACCGAATGAGCTATGAAATCTATGAACAAAGAAAGATTTTTTTTTAATTTAGTGTGTAAAACCTTATTTACTATGCAGTTCACTTTTTTCTAGATAGTCCTATCAAATACCTTCCATTTGCAGGAGAAAGATCGGAAATGGATTGAATCGTACAAAAGTAAAGAATTTTCAAAGTTCATAATACCAGATCTAGACGTTGCATGCATTTTCAAGACATTTGGCCGATGCCGATTCCAAGCAAAACCTCTCTATCCGAGCAATTTGATGTGAATAAATAGTCACGGTGGAAAGGGCGTTCAGCGCATTAAAGCTCGTTCTTACCGACCACCGCTAATTCTATTGCAACACTAAATAAGACACGACAGTAAAACTACTCACGTGTTTTCATGAAATCTATCAAGGCTTACTTTTCACCTTAGGAATGGCAGCGGAAGTGTCCCAGTGTCGCCAATTGGTCCACACAGTCTTCGGCGGAGCTCTAGGGTAAGGTCAACGCCCTCAGTGACAAGAGCCGTACGGCCACACTGCATATACAGGTACACGGCACTGCAGTCTCCGACCCCGCAATCGTTGCAGATTAGCTTGGCGACTACTTCGCTGACCTTTCCAAGTACGAGGCGATCTTTCAACGGCTATCAAACCCATCGACTTCGTCGGTAAACAGTTTTCGAGTTTCTCCGGACACGAACAACCTGAGGGTCAACCACGATTTCACCCGGCAGGAGCTTCAGTTCGCGCTTAGTAGAAGCAGCCGGCCCAGACGAGATCGGCTACCCGCTGCTCAAGAACCTGCCTACCCCGGGTAAAGTAAAAATGCTGGATCTCTTCAACCAGCTTTGGCAGACAGACTCGTATCCAGAGATCCCCAAAGCAAACGAGCCGACACGGGACGTGGCGAAGTTCCGACCCATTGCGCTCACCTGCTGCATGGCAAAGGTGTTCGAGCGGATGGTCAACCGACGCCTGAAGCAGTTTCTCGAGTCTGGCGGCCTAGACCATCGCCTACACGCATTCCGGCAAGGCCACGGTACAGCCACGTATTTTGCGACGCTAGGAAAGCTCCTCAAGAATGCCAAGAATAACGATCTACACATGGAGTTGGTTTCCCTGGACATTGCGAAAGCCTTCAACCGTACATGGACGCCCGCGGTACTGAAGCAACTCGTCAGCTGGGGCCTTAGCGGCTATATCATCCATTTAGTCCAAAATTTCCTGACTGGCAGATCCTTCCGAGTGGTTACGGTAGCCACAGGTCAAACTCCGGAACAAACGAGGATTAGACCCCAATCAAGGGTTTCCGCCGTAGTCAGATGGGCCGCTTCGAAAGGCTTTCAGCTGCCTGCTGGAAAGAGCGCCAGGTGCCACGTTTGTCAGTACCGACATTGGGTCTGCGGACCTTCCATAAAGATCGGTAAAGGAACTATCTCATTGAAGAAAACTGTGAAACTGCTGGGACCACCTTGCTTATCTTGTTTTCATTGACCGGTCGCTGAGTTTTGACCAGCATCTTCAAGAGGTCAAGGCCAGCTGTCGCAGCAGGATCAACCTCATCCGCACAATCTCCCGTCCCCGGCGGTCCAACAACAGAGAAGTATGGACTCGAGCTGACCTGCATCGGCACCGACGAAGCAATACAAATACTCGCTCCGGTGTACAATAGCTACACGCGCATCATATTTGGTCTCCTACTCTTGACGCCAACCAATGCCAGCTGTGTGAAAGCCGGCGCTCTCCCTTTCCGGTACCGTATCTACGCAGCCATTGCCAACAAAGCCGCTGAATTGTCTGCAAATACCGCGGGAAACTACAAAATCTCCCTCCTCAGCGAGGGGGACAGACTTCGCCGTACAATCGGCAACGCAGAGCTTCCCTCAGTGGCCAAGATTCACTGGTATGGAGATGGGACCTCGCTTAGTTCAGTCGGTAAAGGCACAGCTACAAAGCAAGACCATGCTGGAGGTGGCTGGGTTCGATTCCCGGTCCGGTCTAGGAATTTTTCGGGTTGGAAAATTTCTCGACTTCCCTGGGCATAGAGTATGATTGTACTTGCCACACAATTATACTAATGCAAAAATGGTACAGGCATCGAAAGCTCTCAATTAATAACTGTGGAAGTGCATCTAGAACACTAAGTTGAGAGCACGCAAAAAGATTGAAATGCGAGGAAGAAGAAGAATAAGAAGAAGAGATAAGAGTTGGCAATCTCCCGCACCAAACATCGACAGCCGAATAAAGGAGAAGTTCAGAGCCAGGGATAATTCCGTAGCCCTTAGGAGATCGGTTGCAGAGCTGACCGGATTGTACCCAAACTACATGCATATTTACACGGACAGGTCAAGATTGAGAGCTGGAGTCGAATTGGGAATCGCTGGTGACATTTCCCCAACGAGTAGAAGTCTGCCAAAACAATGTTCGGTATTCTCGGCAGAAGCAGCGGATATTCTTCATGCCATCACGGTTCCTGCGGATCACCCAATCTTGATCTTATTGGACTCCCACAGTATTATTCAGGCCCTTTCGTCGGAGGTCCCGGTCCATCCCTGGACCCAGGGCATCCTGCAGGTTGCGCCACCAAACTCTACCTACACATGGATTCCCGGACACTGTGGGATCCCATCCAGACAACCAGAAATCGTATAACAATATACAGACAGTATCGTAAATTGCTACAGTTAAAGTCAAAATCACATATAAGAATGGCATACTTTGCATTATGTTTAAGTTAAATCGTATAGAATGCATATTTCCGACTTATATGCGATGACTCATTTTTCCGTCGTACTGAATCACAAATTAGATCAGATTACATCGTAAGACTTTTCAAAATGAATTTGTTATTACAGATTGAATCGTATATGATGTTAAATCAACTCGTTTAAAATTAAATTAAAATATGCACGTATATGACCTCCACTTTTGTACGTATAAGCCATTTCTATGCATTCTATAAGAATTGTTTGTTTGTATAGATGTTTGTATATCATGAAAACCACTTTGAATATACGTGCATTCTGGTTGTCTGGGCAGGGAACATCGAAGCGGACATCCTAGCCGGGTCAGGCCCATCTGGTCGTTGGTACTCGCACAAGGTGCCGTTGCAGGACGTGAATAGATGGATCTCTTGCACAGTGCGGACAGCATGGGCAATGGTCCAGTACCAGACTTACGTTTATTAGAAAAATTAAAGACGACATCGGAAAGTGGATTGACCTTGCAAACCTGCAAGACCAGCGGATTTTTTCCAGACTCCGGGCAGGGTACTCCGTAATCTCACGGGATTTAGCACCATCTATTCCTTCGGCCGTCAGGACATCCCCGCTGGACGGGATGCATATTCGCTGTTTAGAGGCCACCGTATTGGATTTAGATCCACCATCTTAGAATCCAAAACTGCGGCGACTGTCGATTTTTCACTTCTACTCATCGAGCCCATTCCATAGATACCTATATTGCATGGGTTTAGATGCATATTCAATGTCAAAAGGCCATATTGGATTTCGGTCCACCATCTTTGATTCCATAATGGCGGCGAATGTCGATTTTCCACTTCTAGTCATCGAGCTCATTCCATAGATACCAATATTACATCAGTTTAGATGCATATACGTTGTCCGCAAGCTTCCATATTGGATTTTGGTCCGCTATATTGAATTCCAAAATGGCGGCGGATGTCGATTTTTCATTTCTACTCATCGAACCCATTCCATAGATACCCATATTGCATGGGTTTAGATGCATATACGCTGTTCGGAGGCCGCAATATTGGATTTTGGCCAGCTATATTGGATTTCAAAATGGTAGCGGATGGTGAATTTTCGCTTCTACTCATCTAGTCCATTTCGTAGATACCCATATTGCATGGGTTTGGATGCATATTCAATGGTTAAAGGCCGCCATATTGGATTTCGGTCCACCATCTTTGATTCCATAATGGCGGCGAATGTCGATTTTCCACTTCTATTCATCGAGCTCATTCCATAGATACCCATATTACATCAGTTTAGATGCATTTACGTTGTCCGAAAGCCTCCATATTGGATTTTGGTCCGCTATATTGGAATTCAAAATGGCAGCGAATGTCGATTTTATACTTCTACTCATCGAGCCCATTCCACAGATATCCATATTCCATGGGTTCAGATGCATATTCGCTGTCCGGAGGCCACATATTGGATTTTGTTCCGCCATCTTGGAATCCAAAATGGTGGCAAATGTCGATTTTCTACTTCTAATCATCAAGCCATTTCCGTAGATACCCATATTGCATGGGTTTAGATGCTTATTCGCTGTCTGGAGGCTGCCATATTGGAATTTGGTCTGCCATATTGGATTCCAAAATGGCGGTGGATGTTGATTTTTTATTTCTACTCGTCGAGCCTATTCCATAGATACCTCCCAGACAACCAGAATACACGTATATTCAATGTTGTTTTCGTGATATACAAACATATATACAAACAAACCAGTCGTATAGAATGCAAAGAAATTGCTTATACGTACAAAAGTGGAGGCCATATACGTGCATATTTTCGTATAATTGTAAACGAGTTGATGTATCATCATATACGATTTAATCTGTAATAACAAATCAATTTTAAAAAGTCTTACGATGAAATCCGATTTAATTTGTGATACAGTACGACGGAAAAATGAGTCATCGCATTTAAGTCGGGAATTTGCATTCTATGCGATTTAACTTAAACATAATGCGAGGTATGCCATTCTTATATGCGATTTTGACTTAAACTGTAGCAATTTACGATACTGTCTGTACATTGTTATACGACATCTGGTTGTCTGGGCTATATTGCATGGGTTTAGATGCATATTCGCTGTCTGGAGGCCACCATATTGGATTTTGGTCCGCTATCTTGGATTCCAAAATGGCAGTGGACGTCGGTTTCTTAGTTCGACTGTAATACCAAGCTATTGATTATTGATATTGATGAATTTGTTACCTCAAAATCAGCTAAGGTTACAGTCAGCCTTGATTTTCTGCTTTGTGGTTTTGCTACTCTCAAGATCAGCAGTGATTTTCGGGCGTTTCTGATTTTGGATTTTTTGGATTTTTCCCATCACTGGTCAAATGGATAAAACATCGAATGGACAAAAGGTCTTATTAAGCTTACAATCAAAAACAGGTCGAAATGGGGAGTAGGTCGAATAGACAAATAGATAAAAGGTCGAATTAACAAAGAAACTTTCGAATGCTTTAAGTGCACGGCTAATCAGAACGCCTCAGCGACTGAATTCAATTGGCTCAGAGCATTTTCTTACCATGCGAAATTTACTCATATTTGGGAAAACCTGCAGTTACTTATTAGCTTTGACAATATGAGTAAATTTCGTATGGCAATAAAAAGCTCTGAGTCAATTGAATTCAGTCACTGAGTCGTTCTGATTGACTGTGTGAGCGTTAGATTCCGTTTATCTGTCAGAGAGCTGCTCACGTTAACTTCAAGATTGAAAATTATGTTTTGATCTTTTCGGTTACGTTGCTCAAAGCCTAAGCTTGATTTACTTGCTTTACCCAGTATATTGCAGTTCCAACACGAAATTGACGTTTAAAGTAATTGTTTACATTTGGCCTAAAGGCCCTTTTCACACATTGCTCTAGAATTAATGGAACTGCTTTGAAGTTCCCTGATCAGCCATCAAGTAGTCAATCAAGTCCAGAAATTTCAAAACTTCTATAAAGTTTACTGGACTTCCCTAAAGATCTCAGAAATGATTTTTTTTTTAATTCCCTGAGATTCTAGTTAAGTTAATTGAACTGAACTGAGGTTCATTGATCTTCTCTGATGTTCTCGATGCAATCCGAAAGTTTATGCAAGTCACATAAAGTTCTTCATCTTAAGATGACTGGACTTCTGTTAAGTTCCCAAAATATGTCAGGACCCATGCATTAATTATGCCACGCTAAATCGAGCAAAAAATTACCCCCTGCCCCTCCTATCGTGACGTTCATTCCCCCCTCCCCCCTTAGAGCCTGACATAATATATGCATCAACCCTAAGAAGATTCCTAAATTTCTCTGGAGTTGTCTTGACTTTTCTAAAATTGCTAGAACTTTTAAAGTTTTTCGATTTTTCGAAAATTCGTGGAATACATAGAGTTGTCCAGAATTTATCGAAACCAAGGGGCAAGACAACATTGATATATTTATAAATACAACGAAAATATTTAAGAATTTACAAAAAATAAGGATTCAAAAGATAGAGCTTTTTGTGCTGAACAATGTTTGCTCATCGAATATGGAAAAATCAAACCATATTTTGATATATTCAGTCAAGCTGTCCCCCTGATCGAAACTAATGTTTACAAATGTTTATTGGGACTGCTGTTAACATTTCTGAGCTTGTCTGAAGATCCCTCTGGACCATGCTTGTCTGAGGTTCTTAGGATTTTCTCTAAGGAAACCTCAGTTTTTCTTAATTTTTTGGACTTCTCTGAAGTTTTCATAATTTCCCTTAATTTCTTAGAACCTCTTCAAAATTCCTGCAGTTTCCTTGAAGTTGATGGTACCACATTGAAGTTCCCTGAAGTGCCTAAAATGTTATAGAACTTCCAAGATTTTACCTTATTATCCCACAGTCTTTTCATGAAACTTCCCCGAAATCCTCGGTGTTTCCTTAATATTTTGGAACTTCTTTAAAGTTCCTAAAAATGTATAAACCACTTTGATGTTCTCTAATCTTTCCTGAAGTCATTGAAACTTCCCTGAAGTTCTCGTTATTCTTCTAAGGATGTTTCTGTGAAGTTTCCGTAATGATTCTTAAGTTTTCTTAACTGTTTGCTGAAATATCTTTAATTTTTGGAACTTCCTGATATTTATCGCTATTTTCCTGAATTTAATGGAACTGCCTGAAAATCCTTGGAAGTGGAAGCAGTACTATGACGAGCACCTCAACGGTGAAGCAGCAGAAAACGAAGGTGGAACGGCAACAGACCTTGGAGCACGCGCAGAAGACGACAGGCTACCGGCCCCTGATCTTCAAGAAGTTGAGGAGGAGATCGGTCGGCTGAAGAACAACAAAGCAACTAGTGTAGATCAACTACCAAGTGAGCTATTAAAATACGGTGGTGAAGCACTGGCTAGAGCGCTGCACTGGGTAATTGGCAAGATTTGGGAAGTGGAGATATTACCGGAGGAGTGGTTGGAAGGTGTCGTATGCCCAATCTACAAAAAGGGCGACAAGTTGGATTGCTGCAACTACCGCGCGATCAAACTGCTGAGCGTCGCCTACAAGGTGCTCTCCCAAATTCTATGCCGCCGCCTGTCACCATTTGCAAGAGAGTTCGTGGGGCAATACCAGGCGGAATTCATGGGTGCCCGCGCTACCACGGACCAAATTTTCGCGATTCGGCAGGTTCTGCAGAAATGTCGCGAATACAACGTGCCCACACATCACTTGTTCATCGATTTCAAATCCGCATACGACACAATCGATCGAGATCAGCTATGGCAGATTATGCACGAGTACGGATTTCCGGATAAACTTACGCGATTGGTCAAGGCGACGATGGATCGAGTGATGTGCGTTGTTCGAGTATCGGGGGCACTCTCGAGTCCCTTTGAATCTCAAAGGGGGTTACGGCAAGGTGATGGACTTTCGTGTCTTCTATTCAACATCGCGTTAGAAGGTGTTATCAGAAGAGCTGGGATAGACACGAGTGGCACGATCTTTGGGAAGTCCATCCAACTTCTTGGCTTCGCCGATGACATTGACATTACGGCACGGAACTTTGAGATGATGGCGGAAACGTACATCAGACTGAAGGCTGAAGCTAGACGGATTGAACTTGCCATGAACGCATCAAAGACAAAATACATGAAAGGAAGAGGTTCTAGGGAAGACAATGTTAGCCTCCCACCCCGAGTTCAGATTGACGGTGACGAAATCGAGGTGGTCGATGAGTTCGTGTATTTGGACTCACTGGTGACCGCCGAAAATGATACCAACAGAGAAATTCAAAGACGCATTATGGCAGGGAATCGTGCCTACTATGGACTCCGGAGGACGCTCCGGTCGAATAAAATTCGCCGCCGCACGAAGTTGACTATCTACAAGACGCTGATTAGGCCGGTGGTCCTCTACGGCCACGAGACCTGGACTATGCTCGTGGAGGACCAACGCGCCCTTGGTGTTTTCGAACGGAAGGTGTTGCGTACCATCTACCGTGGAGTGCAGATGGATGACGGAACGTGGAGGAGGCAAATGAACCACGAATTGCACCAGCTGCTGGGAGAACCATCCATCGTCCACATTGCAAAAATTGGGCGACTACGGTGGGCTGGGCACGTCGTAAGAATGCCGCACGACGACCCAGTGAAAATGGTTCTAGAAAGCGACCCAACAGGAACAAGAAGAAGAGGCGCGCAGCGGGCAAGGTGGATCGACCAAGTAGAAGGTGACCTGCGGACCCTTAGCAGACTACGAGGCTGGCGAACTGTGGTCATGGATCGAGTAGAGTGGAGACGACTTCTTCTGACAGCAGAGGACAACAAGGCATTAGCCTGATTAGTAAGGTATAGTAAGCCTGAAAATCCTCGAAATTTATCTGAAGCTTTAAGAACTTCCTTGAAATTCGTGATTTTCATGGAACTACTTTGAAGTTCTCAGAACAGCCCTAAAGTAAATGTTACTACTGTTATGATCTTTAAACTCAAATGAAGTTTCGGTAAGATCTGTCAAGTTCCTGTAATTTTCTTGATTTTTTTTCGGAACGGTTCCTGAAAGGTTCCTGAATCTACCGAAGCCTAATTTTATTCATCGCCGAATTTCAGCTCAAATGTGAATCAACAGCCATAAGATGATCGCAGTAGGCCGCGCTTGAAAGCTGACGTGTTTTTCTTTTGCTGCGTATTTTTCGTCAGCGAATTAAATATTTATTGCTTTAAATTTGTTAATTTGTGTGCTGCAATTTAGTTTCAAGTGTTCATAAAGTTATCATTTAGTGATATATCGTGTTTTGGCTGTGTTTGCCTTGAGTGACGCGGTTGACCTTAAATCTAACCTCCAAAATCTACGACGCAGCTTCAGTTTCATTATTCGGTGGCGAAAATTGGTTCTCCGAGTTCGGATGTCACATTTTCGGCGTGTAGTTCTGTTCTATTGAGAGATTCGTCACCGTGGGCGAGTTTGAACCGTCCGGTTGGTGAATTAGCCCGGGAATGTGCTGATAATGTGTCCGTCGCGAGTTTTGGTGGTGATTCGGTGACCGATGTTGCCGTGAATCAGCAAGTTTTCCACTATCGGTGTCGGAGATTGTGAGCAATATGAAAAATGTCTCGCTGGATACGCCCAAGACTGGACGGGTGGTAGCTGGTGGCCGCGAAAGGTTCCTGGGGAAAGCATTAGACGCGAACCTCCTCCCGTCCTCCCAGATGACCATGGCAATGCAAGGCAATTTGCATTCGTCGAAGGAAGTATTACAACAAAGGTGAATCACGAAATGAGATGCAAAGCGTAGAGAAAAATAAAACTACGGAACCCATGGATTGGAGGATCAAATTAACATGGTGAGACCAGTCCAAATACTTTTTATAATTTAAAAACATAAACTAAATACGTGCCAGGATTCAAAAGAACATTTTGAAACTGGAAGTGTGTGTGTAATACTAATATCCAATTGATAGAGGTAATACATACATGCGGGGCTTATTGTAAGTGAAAGTAACCTTGGAATGGGCGTGACTCTCCAGACATTCTGAAATGGGTTGCTGGATCTGCAATAGAGCTATCACTTTCTAACTCCCGGTCTAAAGCTGGCTACAATGACCATATATGCGACATTGTAGAGAGAGTTCTTCCATTATAACACTGCCGGCCAGAGGGAATACACACACACACACACACAGATGTGAATCAATAGCCATAACGAATAATAATGCAAATCGGAGAAGGTCGTGAGGATCGATTCGTCATTGGGATTGCTCAATTGTAAAACTCATGACCAGCACATAGCATTACATTAGCTCTTTCATGCTTTGATTGCTTTATTCCATTCAGTCGTAATCCTTAACTTTAGTATAAAACAAATTTGTAGAAATTTATACGCTTTAAACAATGTTTCGTAACCAGCATACTCTTGGCCGCCTGCTGCGCCAAATGATCGGACGTCAATTTCGTCGCTCTCTGCGCCATCTGGAGTTGATCCTCGGCGATATGGAAACCCTCCAACGGAACTTATATCGGTAGACAACAACTTACTAAATCCACTCTGCCAGTGGATTCTCCGTTGGCCGTTGGAATCGCTGCAACAGAGGAGCCGCTGTCGCGTTGTATGCCAGCTGGATTATATCGGTTACCACCTAAAATTTGATTCACCGTTACTTCACTGATCAATTGATCAATCCGGAATGGATTCAAACCTTTATCAATCCTCCGATGCCATTCGTTAAAATACTTGGATCCATTCCAGTTTTGATGACTTCCCGTCTATTTTGTGAACTTAACCTCGTGAAAGCAACTAACCAACTGATTGATGCAAAGCACGTAATGGACGCTGGCTAGCAACTGTTCTGCCTAGATTAACATCAACCATTCAGCAGCAATACATCACGTTAAGGTCAGGATAATTAAACTTAATTCAAAAATTAGTTAGGCAATACATAACCACCAACACTTAACCCCCTAGTTTCACCTGATTGATGACAACCCTTGCTTCTAAACTTTCAAATTTCGAACACCACTCGAACGCTTTGGCAACGCTTCCCCGAGTCGTTCACGCCCATGCCTCGTAACGGTTTCTTATCAGTCCCATATCGATTAAATCGTTATCTCTTCCCGTAAAGCGCTAGCTTCGATAAAAATGGATGTGAGTGATTCGAAGTAGTCATGCGTAAACACTCGAATCTAGCAGACAGAGCAAGTTTGGTTTGGTTGAAGTGATGTTCTTGAAACTCCAAAATACTGGATTTTACGATGACGACCGGTTCCAAAATTGAAGCACACCGGGAGCAGAGCGGCACAGTGGAGATGCGTTTCCACATCAAGTACAAACCGATCAAGTCACGCTCGAAGGCTTTCATACTGGCCACTTCGATACTGTCGAAATCGTTCATCAGGAAATATGGCATCCTGAGTATCATTATGTGCCTGGGACTGGGCTACCTCTTCTACAACCGAGTTTTGTACGTAAGTATCTTGTGTACGCAGTGCTAATATTGAACGCGCAATATTGATCGAAAAGCTTGGTTTCGTTCTGTTCTTTCGTCTCAAGCAACAATACATTTACGAAACACTACCTTTGTATCAAAAAAGCATCCGACTGCGGTTGGGGGAGTCTCCCAGTTTCGATGACCGATGGAAACCGATCGGAGATCCGTCTGCCCGGTTTCAGATCTATTCGGCTTACTTCGATCCGCGATTGGAAATTGTTCGTGAGTGTGGTGAACTTGAACGCAGCCGGATTGACTTTGATTGGTGAATCGATCTAATTTCAGACAACTTCCGGGTGGCTGATGGAGTTCTTCCGTTTGGAAGTGTTCGAATTTTCAGCATTCTGCCGTTGACGATCCGACGGAGGGATGTATTCTGTCATTTTAGGTGAGATTGGAAATGGTGAAGTTTTTAAAAGTGGTTTTTAGTTCGACTGTGGGTTATCGATTTCAGGTATGCAAACAACAGTACCGTTTGGCATCGGGCTGACCAGGTGGAATCTATTCACGAGAACTTTGGTATGACATTTTCGGCTTCGTACGTTGTGTGCAAGCTGGTTGGAAACAAACGGCAGGTGGAGATTGAACTTCCGACGGATGTTGGGTTGAGTTATGAACAGGAGCCAAGTAAGATGAAACCGACAAGCTTCGTCAGGATTCAGTAAGTATTTGTGAGGTAAAATAAGTACCTTACAACAAATTTCTTTTTTAAACCATCTATTTTCGAGTTATTGTTGTGTTGTTTAGTGTTCTACTAGTTAGTTGTTTGAAATAGTACTTTTGAAACCCTAACCCTAACAAACGATGAATTCTACCACCTTAAGGTGAAAGTGGATCGGTTTAGAATGACTCACTTCATCGATTTTTTTACAAAATAACGCAGTGCTCAATCGTAAAAAACTCTTCCGTGCAAAATTAAAGAACTAAAATTGCTATCTCTAGCAATTTTTCCAAAATAGATTTATTGTTCAAATTTTCTGTAAACAGTGTAAACCATTTTCTAAGGTCAATTTTAGGACCACAATCATAGTGGCCGCTAACTTTGCTAATCAATTACACAAGTATTTCATATATCATTCCCGTAGATCGTTTCAAAATATTGTTAGGAACATTTCCTCCGAAGACAACATACCTGTAAAATGCATTATCCCAATGCAAACCATTTTTTTTTTGTAACGCAATTCCAAACATTATATTTCTCACCTAACTTTTCAAAAGGTCCCATCTAACATTTCACTCTTTTCGAGAAAAACGAGGTTGAAGATTGACAAAATCTTTTTTGATACTATTTTAAACCAAACAACTTTTGACATTTTTAAGACCTTTAACAGTAAAATGCGATAGTAAAATTGAAATTGAAACTATAATCTACCCGTTTCATACATTTTTTTCCATGAAAACCTGAAAAATGTTACATAGGACATTTTGCTCTTGTCAGGTGTACATTGGACATGTTATATAGGACGTTTTGTTATAATCACAGTCATATAGGTCATTTATATTTTCAACATTATTTGTTTGTTTTTAAGCATAATTTAAGTTATACGAGTTAAACGAACAATATGAGTATTGGACAATGCATCAACTTTTTTTTTAACGGTATATCGCAACACTGCCCACAGATTGTTTTGGTCGAACGTTGGTGGTCGCGTGAGCTGCTTTTTATTTGATAACAATGTTATTTTAGGGGCTGTTCATTAACTACGTAGACAGCTTTTTGGTATTCTTGAACCCCCCCTCCTCTCCATGCTGAGACAATTACCCATATAAAAATTTTAAAATTTGAATTACCCCCCCCCCCCCCCTACGTGGAAATAGTGAAAAAATGCTTGACATAAAAATTCCGATGTGCACAATCACATTGTTTTGGTTTGTTTGAACATTTTAGACGTTTTACTCGTATAAACACAAAGGACCGAAGTACAGATCTGCATTGTTTTGGTTTTTCTGATACTTCAGACGTTTGTCTTGATGAACATAGTCAAACGTCTTATGTAACAGTGAAACATCGTTAATGTATATTTGGATTTCAGACGTTTTGTTAATTTTTATTTTTCTCAATTCAATTGACATTAATCTGAATGTTTGTGTGAGTGCATAATGTTTTTAGGTACAATGTTACAATGTGCATTTATAAACTCGATTTGTTCACATTTGTTACTTAGGACCTTCTGAAAAGTTTGTCGAGATTTCGTTTTCCTACACGGTAGTACCTAAAATACCCAAGTACCCAAAATTAAGTTCTTTTCACTCATCTCGACAATATAGTGCAGGAACCCAGAAGTAGGTAAAGCGGGTCAAAGTCATTTTCATTTACTTATGAGCAGTTCGTATGGAATTTTCCACTGACTTTTTAACCAAAAGTAAGTTAGTTGTACCCAACAGTAGGTAAATACGTTTAGGAGAGGTTGTTGAGAGAGGGGGGAGAGGTTGTTGTGATAGGGGGAGGGGGTTTACATACATTACTTTTCCTCCTTGTGGTCACGCCGTGATCCACCTTTAGCCGCTGATTTAGTCCTGCTTACTGCAGGAACAAGTGCCACGCCGTCCGAAACGTTAATGAGCAAAAGCATTTTGTATTGAATTGATCTTTATTTCTTGTATTTGTTTGGTTTACATGTATGGATTTTCAAGTGACACAGATGCGTCTTTTCAACTTTAGTTATTTTGAAATTTTAATTATTATTTGCTGTTCCTAGTCCTATCAGGCCTGTTAGAGTATGACCACCTTGGTGGGATTGGTTTGTTTTGAATTGGAAAAAGGAGACTACTTAAAACTTCTATTTACAGCTACAACTAATCTACAACTACTATATACACCTAACCTACTATATACAAATTGCTTATCAAAGCATGTTCTGATGCATTGCATTTCTGCACAAATTTGTTCCTAGTTTCGTTAATTTGAAAATCTACTTTTGGAATGTTAGCCTCTTGATGGAGGTCGGAAATGCGGGTATCGAAAGGACGATCTAAGATCATCCTCAATACCCTGTTCTGCGCTACCTGTATTGTGTTCCTGTGAGTTTGTGTACATGATTCCCACACCGGAGCTGCGTAGAAGATCGCAGGCGCAATGATTTGTTTGTAGACAGCCAGTTTGTTCACCCTAGAGAGACGAGATCTGCGGCAAATTAGCGGATACAAGCACCTAACTAAATTGGAACACTTAACTACTGCCCTATCTATGTGCGAGCGGAAAAGGAGTTTCTCGTCAAATAACATACCAAGATATGTTACTTCCGTGGACCACTCAACCCTTGTGCCATCCATTATTACAGTACAAGAGGGAGCCGGTTTTAGTTTGGGAGATTGTCGATGGAGGAACATTATTGATTGGGTTTTGGAGGCATTGATTTTGATTTTCCACATGTTAGCATAATCAGCAAAGGCTCCCTTGACGGTTATAGCGGTATCATCTGCGAACAGGAAGAACACGCCACCGTTGCCCAAGGGAGGAATGTCGGAAGTGTAGATGCTGTATAGCAAAGGGCCCAACAGACTTGCTTGCGGACCACCTGCTGGGATGGAAAAGGTGTTTGAATTGCAACCATTCAACGATACCTTAAACGACCTTTGCTGGAGGTAGTTTCGGGTGATTTTTACAAGATGTGGTGGAAAGTTGAAGTTACAAAGCTTGTACACAAGTTCGTCATGTCAGACATTGTCAAACGCTTTTTCAACGTCTAACAATGCCATGACTGTGGACTTGGATACAGCTTTGTTACTTCGAATGTTATTCATCACCCGAACTAGCTGGTGATTTGTGGAATGCCCCTTCCTAAACCCAAACTGTTCAGGTAGGAGAATGTTGTTCTCCTCGACAAACTTGAGTAAACGATTGAGAATTAGTTTCTCGAACAATTTGCTCAGCGCTGAAAGGAGGCTTATTGGTCTGTAGCTGGAAGGTAGTGATGGATCCTTACCGGGTTTGCGGATTGGTATGATTTTTGCTTCCTTCCAGATACTTCGAAAGTAGTGCAGTTCCAAGCATCTATTGAAGATAGCAGTCAAAAGCGAGTACACTTTCGTGCTCAGCTTCTTCAATACCAAGTTGAATATACCGTCAAACCCGGGAGCCTTCATGTTCTTGGTGTTTTTCAGCGCTGAGCAAATCTGTTCCACTGTAATATTTTCTGCCGGAGGGGCTACACAAGGGGAGGCATCCAATTTTTGTACACATTGTGAAACCTGATTTTCAAGCGGACTTTGGATGATGGAGCCAAGCAGATGCGACGAAGCAATGTGGTTGCCAATCGCATTTGCTTTCTCCTGCGGGGTGCCGATCGTCATCATTTTCGACTCTAAGAGGTGGAACGGGTTTGGGATGAGTTTTCAGCACCTTGGCTACCTTCCAGAATGGACGGGAGCGGTCATCCAGATTCTGGACAACACGCCCGAAACTTTCATTTCGGAGTGAGTCCATTCTGGAAGCAATCTGCCTGTTCAGATCGGCCATTTCATGTGTTTTGCTCAGATTTCCAGTCCTCTGAAATTGGCGTCTACGCACATTTCTCAAACGAATCAGTAACTGGGTGTGGGAATCAATGTCAACAAACTTACCCCTCACAGGAACTTGTCGAACAAACGTCTCGTCAGCCATGGATATGGCCTGATGAAGTCCTTCCAGAGCTCGGTCGATGTCCTCTACGGTGTCAAGCGGCGGATTTTTGTTAATGTTCCGGTCAACCACACGTCCAAACTGTACCCAGTTTACGTGGTGGTAGTCTTTTCGTAGGATTGGAGCAGGAGCTATGTTGATGCCGACCTCAGCCACCACCGGTTGGTGATCGGAGCTTAAGTCGTTGATTGCCACCGGCTTGGATAGCCCGAAGTTCGTCAGGAAGAAGTCCAGCGTGGAAGGATTTCCCGCCGGAGAGATGAATGTCGGTTCATCCGGAAATTGCACCGTATACAGCCCATGCTGAGAGTGGTCGAATAGTAGTCTATCGTTCTGGTTCCGTTGGTAGTTGCACCATGCTTCGTGACGAGCATTCAGATCACCCCCAACAATGAATCGGTAGCTCGTGCGAGTGATAGCGGTGAGGTCGTTCTTGAATTTTATCCTTAGTCCGTTGCTGGCAGCACACTAACGAGGGCAGTATACGGCGATGAACCGGACGTTTCCGGTTGGTGATTCCACCTCCCCACTAAGGGCCTCGATGATAGAAGTGCGGATATGCGGCAGCGTGCAGAACTTGATTCCTTTCTTGATGATGATCGCAACACCACCCCCCCTGGAGTCGATACGATCAAGCCGGATAATGTGGTGATCAAGCAACCAAAAGCTGTCACCGGATTTAAGATTGGTCTCTGTTATGAGGCTTACGTCGATACTATGCTTGCGGAGGAAGTCAGCAAGCTCGAGTCTTTTTTCTCTTACAGAGCAAGCGTTCCAGGCAGCGATAGTTAGCGGTTTAGACACCATACTGGATGATGAACTTACCGAGCACTTGGATCTGTTCGGGCTTGCTGCGGCACTGACGAAGAGCACCGGTCATGTCGATGAAAATCTTCATCAGTTCACCAGACGTTTCTTGACGGGGGCTGGATTGCACCCGCGGATTTACATGACCGTGTTGCGTAGCAGGAAGAGGTGGAAAATCCTCCACTCTGAATGCCGGCGTATTGTCCTTCTTTCGTCCTGGTTGATTTCTTGTGGACGCCTGCTTTGACGAAGCAGTTTCGGGTGCCGTGCCCGAAATTCAGGCAACGCTGACACTGGGTGACGTTGTGACGGCCGCCACGGTATGGCTCCCATCGGACAATGATGGAATTGATGGAGCGGATGGCCTTCAACGCATTTAGCGTCACCTTTCCCTTCTGGAAATGCACCAGGAAAAGGCAATCCGGATATTTCTTCACGTTCTCGTCCCTCCTTGTCATCCGGAAGAAGGCAGTTGGGGCCAGCTTGTAGCGGTTCTTGATTTCCGCTTCGATCAACTTCGGGTCAAAGTTGTGAAGACCCCTGATGACTACCTTGAATGGTTTCTCACCGGGAATGTCGTGGGTGAAAAATTCCACCTTGGTAGTCCTCAGGTGGGTAACGACCAAGTCATACTCCGCTTTCGTACGGAGAATAACCTTGGTGCCGACTCTGCCCAACTTGAATTCAGCTTTAACGCCCAGCGACGCCAGATCTGCGATGAGATCGTTAAGATGGGCATTTTCTACTACCAACGGAGGTAGTTTTACTTTTGCCGTGCTTGTGTCGGCAACGTCACCGAAATCTCCGACATCACTGCCGTTTGTCGCAGTGGCATCATCGCGAGAAATCGTGCAATCGGACTGGCTCCGATTCTTTTTCCTCTTCTTGTTGCGCTTTCCTTTTGCAGCTGGCTGGGTATGCCCATCAATGGGAAGAACAGCAAACCTGTGTGATGTGGGCACACCGGAGCTTCCTTCACCGGGGTTCTGGTCCTTCACCGGGCTTCGCGAGCGATGCTTCCCCATTTCGGGGCACACACACACACGCACAACAGACCACGAAAGAGAGAGCGCGAACACTAACTAAAAAAACTTTCCGAACAACTCGAGAGAGCGAGCTCTAACCGAACTAAACTGCTTGACGTTCAAGCAGAGAATGATGTTTTGGTGATCAGAGGCATGAGAGCAGCGCTGATTTATATCTTTTCAGGTTCAAGCAGAATGATGTGCAACCAAGTGGTATTCGTTTATGATGACTGGGTTTGGGAAAAAGGCTTATTTCATGAAATCAGTGATAAAATTATCATTTGTACATTTTCAAAAGTTTAATTACAGAAAATTTGGAAAAATGTTTAATTCACCAGATTCGTAATGTAATATCCTATCGATTGGCGTATTTGAATTTTAATTTCATCTATAAATGACAAAGTTACAAGCGTTCAAAACCTAACACTCCTTTACCACACATATTTTTTTGATTTGCACCCCAGTATAGTCGACAAAGGCGTAGTTCTACGTCAAAAAATAATAAATCGCCGTTGCTTTTCTCGCGAAAACTACTGTGAGCGTATAATATTCTCTCGCTTCTCACATTCTCTTTTATTTCTCCTAGCAGGTGAAAAATGACGTTTCTCTTCTCAAGTAGGCGAAAATTTCGATCTCTGATTTCAGTAGTAGAATTATTATAATTATACAACGAGTATAGATGAACCAGCCTAAGGCTGAAAGTCTCGTTAATAAAGGAAAAAAAATAATAATTTTACAATAATATTGTGATTACGAATATGTTCAAAATTTCAATACTTCCCATTTTTATAATTTGCAATGCTTGTTGGTATTGGTGCATTTCAAACTTGGGTGTGGTTTGAACGGGTGTGGATTCAGTATCAACGGAAAAGTATTAACTTTCACCTTAAATGTACAATTTTGTGAAAATGGTAAAATCAGTGCTGTCATGGTAAATTTAAAGCTACCAAGTAACCATAGGCACGTTATTTTACCTTTTTGGCTATATACAGGCCTCATCAGAACTTACAAACACTGATATAGCCGTTGATCAGCTGTATATAGCGAAAAAGGTGAAATAACGTACATAGGTACATTATGGCCCTTATTACCGATGTCACGTCACGGTGAAGTGACAACGCGGCACTCACGGTGAAGTGATTCCCATTTGATTTACACGGCAATCACTTCACCGTGAGTGGCAACTGGTCACTTAACTCCGTTTTGACCGTGAAGTGACACCCATAATATGGGCCGATTTCACCCTTTTCGCTTACAGCTGATCAACGGCTAAACTGCCGTGAATCGTATAACTGTAACATTTGGAATTTTATGGATTTCGTGATTTTGATGGAGAGAGCCTTAAAATAATATGTATTTTTAAACTCTGTAATAACATGTATATGTTTGTTCGAAAAAATTGATAAAAACATAGCAAGTAGCCGCCTCTCAAGGGTGAAAAAACTGGCTGTCTACAAACAAATCATAGCACCTGCGATCCTCTACGCAGCTCCGGTGTGGGAATCATGTGCACAGACTCACAGGAACAAAATTCAGGTCGCTCAGAATAGAGTGCTGAGGATGGTTCTTGATCGTCCTTTGGGCACTAGAATAACAAATTTACACGAAGAGGCAGGCATTGCCGAAATAGATTCTAGAATTAACGAAATTAGGACTGAATTTTCAAAAAAAAAAAAATTAATGTATCAGAACTTTCTTTGATAAGCAATTTGTATATAGTAGGTTACATAGGTGTATATAGTAGTTGTAGTTGTAAATAGTAGCTATAAGTAGTCTCCTTTTTCAAATTTAAAACAAATCAATCCCACCAAGGTGGTCATTCTTAAAAGAGGCCTGATAGGACAAGGAACTGTAATTAATAATAATTGAAATTTCAAAGGAACTAAAGTTGAAAAGACGCATCTGTGTCACTTTATAAGTTATACATGTTAACCACACAAGTACAAGAAATAAAAATCATTAAAAGTAAAAAAAAAATGCCCCTGCTCATTACCGGTTCGGACGGCGTGGCACTTGGTCCTGCAGCAGAGGAACTTGGAAATGTTATACAAGCAAACACAGCCTCGCCTCCCAAGAAAATATCTAGGGTGTTGAATTCTGAAAATAGTTGCAAAATAATTCTAGTGCAAATTGCAAGGTTAAATAAAAAAAAAATCAAGTGAATTATCCAGAGATGGTACCCAAAAGCATCAATATCGAGGGTACAATTGCAAAGAAATTATGAGAAGATTTTGAAAGGAATTCCAAAGACAATTTCGTTGAAGCAATTCTCCCACCTTTAAGTCCTTACGCCACAAATAACAAAGTATTCACTTTACGATTCGTAATTGAAAACCTCGTTCCAGCATCCCACAGTCCCGCACATTACTTCCGGCAACTTCTACACAGAACGAAAAAAATATAAACGAACAAGAAAAGCCCCCACCGGGCTAGATAATTGTCGGCAATTTGCTTTTTATCCGGGGTCGACGCCACCCGTTTTCCTTCCCCGTGCCGTGCCCGGTGTATATCTTTTCCATTTTCACGCCTCACCCACGTTCCACTTAAATTTCAGCTATCCCAAGCAAAACCGACAGAAGCTGCAGCAGGATTTTCTACTCCGCTCGCCACCCTCCCGGAAGTTGGCCGTCTGTGTTGGCCCAGCCCATCACAACTACAGCAACGCCGCCAGGGTTGTGGAATTCATCGAATACTGGCAACTGCTCGGGGCCGAGAGGTTCTATTTCTACAATAAATCCATCAGCGCCGAGGTGGACCGAGTGATGAGCTACTACCGCGAACAGAACGTGGCCAAAGTGCTCCAGTGGAATCTGAATGGTAAGTCCTTCGAGGAAAGCAATTTCACTTTAAATGTATTGCTCCGTCCCCTCTCTCAACGGGAAAGCTGGCTATGTTTCAGTGTTTCGTTCTAATTTTTCATCAAATTTGCCTTACGACTTAATTTAAAATCTTTTCCCATTACGAATGCCTTTCTTTTTCGCTGCAAAAGGCTATGAGTTTGAGCAGGAGCTTCGCTACGAGGGCATTTTTGCTGCCCTCAACGATTGTCTGTACCGGGCGACGATGGTGGACGATTTCCAATACACGGCTCTGGTGGATTTCGACGAAATTGTGCTCCCCTTGGAGCGAACCAATGGAAGTGAAACACTGGTCCAGTTCCTGGATCGCCGCGGACGGATCGGCACGCATTCGTTCAATTTTGAGGCGGTGTTTTTCTACGGCTTTTACGAGGAGGATTACTCGAGGAAGCCTAGCTGGGCGAACAATACGTACTTGTACACGCAGGTGCGGACGCTGAGGACGAAGCGGCCGCTGATGCATCACAATCGGAGCAAGTACGTGGCGGTTGGCAGGAATGTGATCGAAGCGGGGAACCACTTTGTGTGGAAGGGAATGAGGGGTGAGTTAATGGCATGCTTCTGGAAATTAGAAACTAAATATTGATAGCATATGATAGCAAAATGCACCTTTGACCCTTTTTACATATACATATTCATATTCCAACGAAGATGTTCAGAATTGGATCATTTTCAGATGTTCATATAAGTTGGTGAATTATAAGAGAAATGGTACAAGCAACATAAATTTCTCTTACGTCCCATGTAAGGTTGGATTTATTACATCCTCTGCATATGATTCATACAACAAATGAAATGGCAGTTCTTGCAATGAACTGCAGCGTACAAGCAAGTTTGTTTTTTCTTTGTATAAAACCTTCACGAGATGATTTTCTAGACGAAATGCATTTGGGGAATCAAAATTTGTTCAAGAAATAAGGTATCACAAAAATTACAATATTTATTTTAAAAACCTTCTGGCGAAACCATTACAGAATCTATTCATGCTAACTTTTCATACAAATCTGTAATAGAAGCGTACATTTCCTGGTTGGATGTAGATTTTGCAGAAATATTTTTTTCCTATAACATCATTTTAGAAAGCAAAGTGGAAAAAGCATTTGAAGGGCTGAGTTCTCTCGTTTTCTGAAAAATACATGAAATTATCATTAAAGAACGGGATTCTTTAGAAATCTTACAGATGACATGTTAATTTTATTTTCTTTCCATGATAAATGAACTCCGTTTTCCAACTTAGAACAACAAGGTTCGTGTTTTTAGCAAAACTTAAAACATTGGATTTGCGAATTTTTATGCTTTTATTTTCCCAGGATCGCACAAACTTGTTGCTTTGGAATGGGGGACCATTGTCACTTTGTATTACCAGATAACCCCATTCAGCGAAGATCTTATGTAAAGCTTTGATTGTTGATTCTGCATCCATGTGCTTCATCTCTATGACATGCAAATAACGTGAATAAGTATCCACAACTATGAGGAATTCGCCAAATCCAAACTCTTTGTCGGTAAAAAAGTCAATTTGTTATATCTCCCAAGGACCATAAGGAAGTTCTCTGTTGATTAGTGGAATAGATGGGTTCATTTTAGAGAGCAAAAGGCACGTTTCACAGCGCTTGATAAACGATTCTACCGCTGTACTCATACCTGGCCACCAAAAATGATCACGCAGAATTCTTTTAGTAGAACCAATTCCCATATGGCCCTGATGAGCCGACTCAATGGCCTTTGTTCTTAAAGCATTAGGAAGAACCTTTTTGTCGTTTTTGAAGACTGAACTACCGGAAACGCTAAGCTCCTTAGCTTGTGATTCATATCTGCGTAGACCATCCTCCCAGCAACCTGTCTCCATCGATGTTCTCACCTTCATTAGTTCGGTGTCTCTTTCTGAGTATTTTTCAATCTCGCTCCAGGAGATTTCTATAGCACCAGCATCAATAAAATAGAGCAAATGATTGTCATCAGCTTCACTATCAAATGACTCAACTGGTTGCGTTTGTTTAGCAAGCCTGGACAAAACATCTGCGACATTCATTTCACCTGGGATTCTTTTAACACTGAAGTTGTATGGCTGTAGACGCAACGCCTAGGACTCTGCTCTGGTCACTGCTCTTTTTTCCGATTCTGTGTAGACCTCCAAAAATCAACTCGTTGGATTCAGCATCCGTTCTAATTGTAAAATGTATACTCATTAGGTACACCGAAAATCTTTCGACTGCCCAGACCATTGCCAAGGCTTCTTTTTGTGTCTGGGGATACTTCTGCTCCGTAGTAGATAGGGCCTTAGAAGCACAGGCGGTCACTCTCGGTTTGGACTCGATGTCAAATTGTACTAGAACGGCCCCCAGGCCAAAGGGAGAAGCATCCACGAATAATTCAGTAAGGTTTTGTCTCCGGAAATATCCAAGGGTAGTGATTGCTTTCCATGCTGAATTCTTTAGAAACTCGAATTCGTCATCCAACTCTTCATTCCAGAAATACATTCCAGATTTTGCTAATGAGCGAAGTCTAATCGTTTTGTCTGCTCTGTGGGGAATGAACTTTTCGACAAAATTCACCAATCCTAAGAAGCTTTTCACTTCTGTTAATGCTTCCGGATGTCTAAAATTCGTTAAGACTGAAACTTTCTCATCTTCGATTTTCCAACCTTCAGGGCTGGTAGCGAGTGACTTTTTAGTGACTTGATCACTTTTTT
Organism: Ochlerotatus camptorhynchus; assembly: GCF_037179485.1. Taxonomy (NCBI): domain Eukaryota; kingdom Metazoa; phylum Arthropoda; class Insecta; order Diptera; family Culicidae; genus Ochlerotatus; species Ochlerotatus camptorhynchus. The sequence continues at coordinate 16,670,250 of NW_027040818.1, read as the reverse complement.
CAAGCCAGTCACTAAAAAGTCTCCTTTTTTAAGGCCAAGTCACTAAAGTCACTTTTTCTTGTAATCAGTCACTATATTCCACTTTTTTTAGCGTTAATTTATTTCAAGATTTATCATTCTTTGCTTTATGACGCTAAATCGTCTTTCTCTATCTACAGAATGTCTACTCATGTTTCAAAATAAATTACCTGAGTTTTCCAGGTTTTTCCAGAACTTTAACTGATAAATTTCAGACTTGTAAAAAGAAAGCTATTTTAAAATGCGTTAAAATGTGCTTTTTTTTGGTAGATCAAAAACAACAGCAATTAACCGAAACGTATTTAAGACATACCAATCAGTTTAAAAGAAACAGCTTTAATATCAAATCCACTGAATGTTGAAGTTTATCAGTTACTTAATTTCTCACTTTATTAAAGTTAAACAAAAACTTACCTAATTTGAGTAAGTTCAAGATCTAAAAATAAACAATGTGCTGAAGTTTCGTATTCCATGTACAAGTTCAAGATATTGAAAATTTTCAAGGTGCCTGAATTAAGGAAAAAAAAAAAGATCGTAATTAACGTTCTGAAAGATTGGAGATCTCCATTGCAGTCCCATTTACTTCACAACAATTGGAGAATTTCTGAGGAATTGAAGGAAATGCTGAAAATGTCAGTGAAGCTCCATAAACAAACTGCGGGAACATAGGGGACACGCTGACAATATGGGAACTTACTAGAAGCTTTAAGAACCTCAAAGCGGTTAGCATCCAAAAAATTTCAGGAACTTTTATGAAGAGAACTTCACAGGTGTCACGTTAACTTGAGAAAAGTAGAAATCTTGAAGGGTATTTTGCAATTCTTTAAGAAGTTCTAAGCATCTCAGAAAAGCTAGATCTAGAGATCTTTGGGGAATTTCAGATTTTAAAAGCAGTTGCCGTAACTTTAGTCCAGACTTTTGGAGAAGTTTAAAGATCTATAATCGTAAATTTAGAAAAATTCAGGATAGTTCCATGATGCGCTAAAAAGAAAACGAGAACCTCTTTTGCGAGAATTTCAGGAAAATACAGACACCTTTAGTAAATTTATGAAAACTTGAAAAATATGTCAGCAACTTCACAGAAGATTCTCTGAACTTAATGCTGTTTATGGGAATTCCATTTATTTCCGAACAGAACTGGGATCTTCAATATAATTGAGAGCTTTGAGGAAGCTTCGAGAACATCAAGACAGATCAGAGAATCAAAGGGCAGTTCAAATATTTTCAAGGAAATTGTCGAAACCTTAAAGAAGTTTCGAGAAACTCATAGAATTTCCGGTAACTTCAGCAAAGCGCCTAGAGAATTTCAGGAACGTGATAAAAATGATATGAACATCCGGAAAACGTGAGAGTATTTTAAGGGTGTTATATCATAGAGATTACAAGAACTTAAAAAATGCGAAAATTTAGCTTAGTTGATAGTAGCGATATCTTCAAGAAATTCCAGAGAACTTCTAATAAATTTAGATATTTTAAGATAGTTTCATGATATTTAGCGAAGTTCTGACTCCTTCGAGAACGATCAGATAGCTTCAGAAAAATCCCATTAATATAAGCAAATTTGCAGTGACTTACAAGGAGTTCCGTGGAGTTATGGGGTGTTTCAACTTTCAAGAATTCAATATTGATCCGAAAACGTCTGAAGCATCAGGAAATTATGAATATATAAAAAAAAATTTCTGGATTATAAAACAAATTTAAAGAACTTCAGGTAAGCATAGAAAAGTTCAGGGAAAATTAGTCAGCGTTTTTAAAGTTTAGCTTCTTAAGAGAAATTTTGAGAATTTCAGAAAAGAACAAAGAAACTCAGAGCAGTCCGATTAACATTAGAGAAGTCGCATAAATTTTTAAGAAGTTCACAGAACTTCAGCGAATTGTTTAACTTTTAATGGAGATCCATGTTCGTTTTGCGAAATTGGGGAAAATTTTGAAAAACCTATAAAATTCATGGAAGTTTAAGAATTTGATGAGAAGTATTATGAGCATCAGGCTAGTTTCTCAAACTACAAAAGAACTTCAAGATGGTTTCATTATCTTCAGGAAAAAAATTGCGAACTTTCAACTAGTTCTGAAGACCTCGGAATAGTCTATTCCATATTCAACGGTTTCAACAAAGATTTCCATTAAAATATTCCTCAAAATTTCGATGAAGCTATCCTCCGATTACAATTTTCTTTTAGTTTTCCTTGAAATTACCTTGAATGTTCCAGAATAAGAAACCTTTTGGAAAGATTCTTCGAATATTCATTGAATTCATCTCACTCCTTCCCTTGAAATTCTACTCACATTGAAAGTCTCCTAAGAATTCATTTGCATGTCTCCTCACCAGATCCTTAGATTTCTTCTAATCATTTGTTTGGCAAATTCTCCTGAATTTATTTTTTTCCGAATTCCTTTGAAGATGTCCTGGAGTTATTCTCAGATTTAATTGAAATCACCTTTTTAGCATTTAAAAAAAAAATATTCCAAGGACTTATGTTTCGGGTTAGTTTTCTTCCACAAACTTTATGAAATCATCCTCATGCCCTTGTAATTTTCCTCTGAAGTTCATAGGAGTTTTGCTCCTCAGAAATTCTTTAGAGTTTTAATTAAAATTTACTTTTAATTCAATTCAGGGTTTAATGAAATTCTACTCAAAACCATCAGGCTTCACATTAAATCTTAAATTTCTTAGAACTACCTTGAAAGCAGATGGCATTTGATGTATTTCTGAAAGATTTTTTTCCCAGAACTCCCTTGGAATGAGGTCCTTCAAAATTACACGATCAAAGGCTCGCAATTGTGCATGGAATTTGACTCCGAATTCTTGGAAATTTCTTGAAGTATTATAGTTTCTTAGTCCAGAACTAGATCAAATTTAAAATTTCTAAAAAATATGCTTGTTCCAAAACCAAAAAAAAAAAATAATGTCAAGCCTCTGTTTTTTTTTAACTATTTGCTACTGTAGATTAATCCACTTTGAATCTTTAAAGTTCAAAGTGTGAATGAATATATTTTAAAATTCATTCTTTTCTTTAAAATATCCTTAATAAGAAAATCATTAAATTCTCAACATAAAATTCCGGAGGATTCCCAGTTTTCCAGGTTTTTGCAGTTAGTAGACACCCTGACTAATACCGTCGGTTTGCATAAACTTTCTATTGAATCTTTCGCGTTAAAGCTTCATATCGTACATAAGTGTTTAAGAGATACTTATTACTTAAGTAATACTAACACATCAAACATTTATTCGGTGTGCCATCATAACGACTACTTTTCTTCTCTAAGGTCACTTTTAAGTCACAATTTTTTCAACTTTAAGTCACTATTTAGTCACTTATTTCATCAACATGGTCACTAAAATCACTATTTTAGACAGTAATGGTCGCAACCAGCCCTGAACCTTCGGCAGATACTACGAATCCAAGAAAGTTGACAGATTGCTTTTCAAAAGCGCACTTTGACTCATTTATTTTTACGTTATGATTTTGCAAACTCTTCATGACCTGTGCTAAATTTTCATCATGCTCTTGTTTTGTTCGGCCAAAAATCATTATGTCGTCCAAATAATTAACCTGTCCTTTACATCCAGCTAGAACTACTGTTTGTAGAGCCTCTTGAAATATATCAGGGACATTTGTTAATCCAAAAGGAAGTCTGCGATAACGGTAGAGTCCACCTCCCGCGAAAAAATTAGTTAGATGACGTGATCCTTCGTCTAACTCAATATGCGTTTGTCAGATCAACAGTGGAGAACCATTTGGTACCATGAAGCTCCATCAGAATCGACTCAAGTGTGGCCATTTTGAAAGGCGTTCGGTAGATACATCAAATAGGTCCTCGTAAGTCGATGACAAAGTCGAATATTGTTCTTGCCTTTAGGTATCACCAAAAGTGAGGAGCAGAATGAACGATCCATGTCCTTGCTCGATAATAGGTAATTTAGCTTCTGTTTCGCGAGTTCCTTATACGCCACTGGGATGTTGGTGTACACAATTCGTGCTGGAGGCATGTCAGTGTTGTACTTTAAAGACACCGGAGGAATGTTAAATTGAATGAAACCCAAAAGTGCTCTTAACTCATCCACAACATAAAACTTCTCTACCATCACTGGTCTATCGTCCGAGATGAACAATGCAGCAGAAAAATTGGCAACTACTTTGATGTGTTCTTTCATAGCATATGCTTTCAAGGGTTTGCTAGACGAAGACTGTAAGCTAAGGATTTGAGATGAAGCGTTCTTGTCAGCTAAAATCTTATTGAATGATGCCTTTGTTATGGTGTTGACTTGAGCACCAGAGTCTATTAAAAATGCAATCTCAACTCCAGCTACTTTTGCTTCAATCATTGCATCGTTTTCATTGGGTGCTTTATAACTACACGAAGAAGGTTGTAGATGATTCATGAAATGGTAGCAATTATTAGTAATAAACATTTAATTTTTATTGATACTTTTCAGATGTTCTGTTAACAAATTAAGTTTATTCCAATTCACAAAAAATAGGTTCAAAATGTTACCCAATCAAAAAAAAAAATACTCAATATCTTCATCATTTTCGCGTACCTTCGTGTCCAACTCTGCTTCGGTTTTTCCACACTCGATGGCTGCAACTTTTCGCTCAACAACTGTCTCCTCTTGCTCTGCATGACGCTTCAATGGTCTTCTCTGGTCTCCTGTAGAATTTGATGGACAAACACGTGCAATATGACCCATTTGTCTACAAACTCGACACTCTTTCCGGATCGCAAAACACTCAGATGCTCTGTGGTAAACGCTTCCTCATCTCCAGCAATTGGAACTAAAATTGGGACGATGATTTCCTCTCGAGAATCCTCTTCCTTCTCTTCCACCTCCACGGTTTGCTCGTTGAAATCCTCTTCCTCTTCCATTTGAATTAAACGCTACATGATTGTTGCGGAATCCATATGACACTGCTGCTACCAATGATGCCTCTCCATGGCCATGAACTTTTTGGAACTCTTCCTCGTTGGTTTTCTCAATCTCTCGATCTCGTACCAGGTCTATTAGGTCCTTCATCGTTCCTTGTTTCACCCAATTCCGATGGGCTAGGATCCTTACCCTTCCATCACTGGCACCTTTTGTAACCACCCTTACTACAGCTTCCATTTCCTCGTCGATCCCATAATTACACAGTTTTGCTGCAGAAGCCACGCGTTGAACAAATGCAATACTACTTGCAGAGGAGCCTTGACTTATCATCATGAGTCTTCCTCGCTGCGACAGTGTGTACGTTCTTGAACCGTAGTACTCATACAGTCGAGCCATACATAACAAATATTTAAGTATTTAATTATGACTCCAAAACATTGCCATAGCCATATACAGTCAAGATTCCTATAGTGCGGATTCGTTCTTGCCGGATTGCTATAGTACTGAATCCACTGGATTCCTATAGTACGGTCGATCCGGCATTAACGAATACACGTAGCATTATGGGATTAGAGCTAATTGGGAACAAACACTGATTGTACGGCAATTTGAAGAGATAACTTCCTGATGTCTTTTGAGAAGTTGTTAAGCAGAAAGTTGGCCACACAAGTCTGATCCTGTGGAAGATCCGGAATATCCGTAAAAGTGGCCAATTCATGAAACTGATCCTAGAGCTCCGCGGATTTTTTGAATCCACTCATAGACGTCTTATCAGAATTAATTCGGAGTTGTGACTGGAATATGGACTCTGGGGACCACGGGATTGTTCACCAGAAGATCCGGAATATCCATAAAAGTGGTCAATTCATGAAACTGATCCTAGAGCTCCGTGGTTTTTTTTAACCACTCATAAACGTCTTATCAGAATTAATTCGAAGTTGTGACTGGAATATGGGCCCTGGGGACCACGGGATGGTTCATCGGAAGATCCGGAACATCCGTAAAAGTGGTCAATTCATGAAAATGATCCTAGAGCTCCGCGGATTTTTTGAAACCACTCATAGACGTCTTATCAGAATGAGTTCGGAGTCATGACCAAAAAATTGACCCTGGGGACTACGGAATGATCCATTATAATATCCGGAACATCCGTAAAAGTGGTCAATTCATGACACTGATCCTAGAGCTCCACGGATTTTTTGAAACCACTCATAGACGTCTTATCACAATAAATTCGGAGTTGTGTTCGGAAAATGTACTCTGGGGACCATGGGATGGTTCACCTGAAGATCCGGAAAATCCTGAAAAGTGGTTAATTCATGAAACTGATCCTAGAGCTACGTGTTTTTTTTTTCGAAACCGCTCATAGACGTCTTATCACAATTAATTCGGAGTTTTGACTGGAATATGGACTCTGGGGACTACAAGATGGTCCACGGGAAGATCCGAAACATCCGTAAAAGTGGTAAAGTTATGAAACTGATCCTAGAACTCTGTGAACTTTCCGAAAACACTCATACACGTCTTATCAGAAGATCCGGAACATCCGTAAAAGTGGTCAACTCATGCAACTGATCCTAGAGCTCCATGTTTTTGTTTAAACCTTTCATAAACGTCTTATTACAATTAATTCGGAGTTTTGACTAGAATTTGGACTCTGGGGACTACAGGATGATCCACCGAAAGATCCGGAACATCCGCAAAAGTTGTCAATTCATGAGACTGATCCTAGAGCTCCATGAGTTTGCGAAATCACTCATAAACGTTTTATCAGAATGAATTTGGAGTGGTGACCGGAATATGAACGCTTAGACGGAAAATGGACCTTTGTAACCACGAGATGGTTCACCAGGAAGATCCTGAACATCCATAAAAGCCGTATTTATGAAGACAAAAATATTAGCACCAAAACCATAACTTTTAGGTATATGGTGTCTTCGGGAAAACTTATTCGTATTTTTTAGCTGATTTGAAATTAGGGTGGTGCTTAAAATTGGTGAATTGAAAATTCAACCTTTTTTATTACTTGAGATAGACTAATGCAGTTGTAGAACAATCAATTTGAACCAACTTTGCTCATGGCATCACATTTTTATCTCTTATGGTTCATGACTTATGGTTATTTTAAACAAGTAGGTTGGAGTGGCCCCTAGATAATCTTTCTTTAAATACTTTTATTGGTGATCAACGTATAAACAATATTTAAAGAAAGCTGATTTTCTAGGGGCCACCCTAACCTCTCGTAAAAACATTATTCCAAATACTTTTAGAACTTTTTATGACGCATATTTTTGCAGAAGTCACTAATTTGAATCTCCTTATGGTTAATTTATGGCTAGTTTTTGATAAAAAAAAAAAGATTTTTTTTAAATTAAATTTAATACTTTAAACAAAAAACGCTCTCACAGTTTTCCCACAAATACTGAAAAAACACGATCTTTTAAATGAAATCAAAAGTTTGAAAATCGGTTTGCTCCATTTAGAGACATTTTCATTTTAATAGAATCATTTTTTCGAAGAAAATCTCCATTAATTTTCAAATAATAAAAAAGATAGCAGCCTGGTTGCTTCAGCAAAAATATGCGTCATCATAAGTTCTAAATGTAACCGAAACAAGGTTTTTATGAGAAATGAACTTATGAAAAGATATTCGAAGAAATCTGTTTTTTATGGGCCATTCTAACCTGCTTGTTTAAAAAATCATAACTCATGAACCTTTGTGGTGTTTTGAGCAAAATTGCTTCGAATTGATTGTTCTACAACTTTTAGAAAATTGCATTGGTCTATCGCAAATAATTAAAAAAAAGTATGTATTTTAAAATCTCCAATTTTGTGGACCACCCTATTTTCACTAACATAAAAAAATCGGCCAAACAATATGAAGAATCTTTCCCGAAGACACTATATACCTAAAACTGACGGTATGGGCGCAAACATTTTTGTCTTCCTAAATACGGCTTTGGGACCATTGTGCAGTGGATGGTCCTCCGAAAGATCCGAAACATCCGTAAAAAGGCTCAATCCATGGAACTGATCCAAGGACTCCGTTTTTTTTTTTTTCGTATACTCTCATACACACTTAATCTAGCTCGGTAAAATCTCCAAAAGCCGATTACCTCGGCATTCTCTTTTGCTGATATCTATGCAAAATATCTGTTTGTTAGCTGACAGCTCAGCAAAATGTTATTTGTTAGCTGAGTCTCGGCAATTGTTTTACTGAATAAATTGCAGAATTACTCGGCTGTTGGAATCTCGGTGAAAATATTTAAGTGTGTAGACGTCTTATAATTACGAATTCGGAGTTATGACCGGAAAACAGACCCTGGAGACCATGAACGCTCCTCTGGAAAATAATAGACAACTCATCAGAATGAACTCGGAGTTGTGACTGGAAAATGGACCCCAGGGTCCATTGGATGGTCCTTCGGAATATCCGGAACATCCATTAAAGTGGATAGGTCAAGAAAACTGATCTAAGCACGCTATGGTTTTTTAGAACTGGTCATAGACACATTTTTTTATTTATTATCATGGATGATTTCTAAGTGGTATTTAAATAATTAATAACTTTTAGTCACTTTTATCGGAATTTTTGAATATTATTCCTTGGATTTCATGGACTTATTTCCTTTGACTTCTTGGAGATGTTTCATTGGAGTTACAAGTTAACGAGGGACTAGCTTCAAAGTTTATATTTTTAATTCATCACATCAAAATTTATCAATAAGCCATTTGAAAACATCGTCTTATTGAGTTATTATTAATATTAATTTATGAGTGGTTTTGAAAAAAAAACAACCGTGGAGCTCTAGGATCAGTTTCATGAATTAAACACTTGCAATGATCTTCCGGATCTTTTAATGGACCATCTCGTGGTCCCCAGTATAAACTGTCTGGTCAAAACTCCGTTTTTATTGTGATAAGATGTCTATGAGTGCTTTCTAAAAAATCGTGGAGCTCAAGGATCAATTTCATGAATTGAGCACTTTTAGGGATGTTCCGGATCTTCCGGTGGACCATTTTGTAGTCTCCATATTCTTATTTCTGAACACAACTCCGAATACATTCTGACAAGACGTTTATGAGTGGTTCCGAAAAATCCATAGAGCTCTAGGATCAGTTTAATGAATTGACCACTTTTACGGATGTTCCGGATCTTCCGGTGGACCATCATGTAGTCCCCAGAGTCCAAATTAAGGTCACAACTCCGAATACATTCTGATAAGACGTCTATAAATGGTTTGAAAAATCCACGGAGCTCTAGGATCAGTTTCATGAATTGACCAATTTTCTGATGTTCCGGATCTTCCGGTGAACCATCTCGTGGTCCAGTTTCATGAATTGACCACTTTTACGGATATTCCGGATCATCCACAGGAGCAGACTTGTATCCTACCGGAAACTGAATCGTCCCAAAAGGTGGCCAACTTTCTGCTTAACAACTTCTCAGAAGACATCAGGAAGTTATCTTTTCAAACCAGTAAGATTTTCAAATTTTCAACTAAAAAATTTCAACAATGTTATTGTTTTGTTGACATCGTTTGACAGTCCACTTGACCGAATAATGTCAATTTCGTGCGCGGTCTATGCTTAGAATTGTTAGGAAATGTCAAAGTGCATCTGGTACCACTAACACTGTTTATTTTCGAAAAAGCTTTCGTTCGAACGGGTTCGTACGAAAACCAGAATGCCGTTTTCGAACTCGTTCGAATCGAGTCGTTCGTACGAACGAACGATTCGAACGAAAACGGGAATAGAAGTGAATGCGTTTGAAAATGGAGCTATTTTTTCATTGGGCATTCCTGGTGTCGTAGCTGTTGTTTGGAATATTTCTCGAAGCTTTGGCCCTGATTTAACTTTAAACACCCCAAATTTCGATTGCTCTTCAACAGCGTTAATAAGCTGCAGTGATGAAACGAGTATGTCTTTCCAGTACTGGAATGCACGTTTGTCAATCTTGGTTTCACCTAGCGGTGTACATTCCGGTATGCTGAGGGAGCCCAGCGTCCAACTGTTCATTGTGGAAAGTAACGAGTCTTCACGAAAAGTGCTCGATGCAGCTTGACGGAAGTCATTGTCATAGCCAGCTGTCAAACTTGCCACCTGCTTACGAAGAGCATTGTTCTTATCGAGCGCCTCCTTTAACTCCTTCATAATTTTCTTCTTTGAAGGCGTCCTGTAACGAAACGTCAAAATGCTTTAGCTCTTCGTTCGCTCTTATCTATACATTTATTTTTTTTTACTAGCACTCCGTCTATTTCCATCGGAGCCTTCGTCGGAGCAATCCGTCTATCTCCATCGGATTACGTTTGTTTCCTTTTTTTTAATTGGGACTCCGCCTTTTTCATCGGAGCCCAACATAAACTAAATGAAACTTACTTTGTGGGAGCCAAAGGTCCACTATCTCTTGCGCCATTGTCGCGACCGTCCATTATTTCTCCCTCCATATGGAAGGTTTGATACTGGCTTGATTAATGGGCGCTACTGTTTAGAGTTTCGTAGTAACGTTTAATCACACGACTCACCGTTGGCTGCACGATTCCGAGTTGTTTTCCGATGTCCCGATGAGAGAGTTGAGGATTTTCCAGGTGCTTGCGCAAAATCAATTCACGACGTTGCTTTTCGGGTGACGCCATTTTTTCCAACTTTCGAAAAACTGACAGCGATAAAAAAAAGTGTAAACAATACACTCTAAACTACTTCTACCCAAATTTTCAAGAGAAAATACCGAATGGGTAATTTTCTATAGCGTTTTTTTTTTCGTGATACAATTTGATGTGGTATTTGCTTGTTGTTTGCTTGTGGTGATTTGATGATATTTTCTTATTGACCAAAATTATGTTATATCTAAAGAAATGTGGATTGAAAAACGAAGATAGTGAAAAACCAACAAAATAATAGTAATGGAGGCATACAAGTTTATTTTCATGGACCAAAAAGTTGTTTTGCTTTCAAGAAATCCCTAGCAAATTCAAAAAGTTTAAAAAAGGCTTTTATGAAAAAAAAAAAACTTGCAGACTGAATTGTTTTTATCTAAAGCCATTTTGCTTGATCCTAACCCGTTCAGATTTATGCCAGCATTTATGGATGCAAAGCTGCAGGCAAAAATTTAAACGTCAAAGTTTGTTTATCTTTCTATAGTTGCGCTGTGCGATCCAGCGTTCTTCCAGGCAATGGATTGGAAGCAGTTACTCAGAAAGTGTGCGATACTGTTGTATTATATTTAGCATTTCGTACAGTTTGTTCCCGAAGAAGATCCCCTTCTTCCGGATGGTTCCCGAATTTTTTGAAGCATTTGATGAGTTGATGCTTTGATCGGAAATCAGGTAATCTCTGCTAACTGGCAGTTTGGTAGCTTGCTGTCGGTACTGATCCAAGTAATTCCGATCGTCACCTATTGGTGCCGGTTCAGCCGGACGTGCTGCTTCTTCTTAAGCTGTAAATTTTGCTGAAATAGACTTCCCTTCGATCGTTAGAATCGCTTAAATTTGTCATCCTACTTTGTCTATCCTTCGAGATTTTCTTGTCATAAATTTTGGTTTTATTCACTATGAGGATCCATGGCTTTTAAGTTTAATTTGTAAACAGAGCAATTGTGGATTTTATAATACACTTTTAAAAGGCTAAAAAGCATTGAAATATGCCTTTTGCTCTCATTTAAAACCTTATGATTTCATGGTTGCTTTTATAATGATAGAACACTTTTATAGAGTATTTCATCAAGACATTAATAATCAATTGCTGATGAAGTTTATAATTGTATTACAGAACAGTTTTATTGAGGTTTTGAGAACTGCTTTAAATGTATGTTTTAAACTAGGCAATCGTCGACTTTCTCGTCAGACTATAAAAGGATTTTAAAACAGCAAAAAGCTAAACAGCAACGTTTTATACTTTGAAATGCTGTATTTAAACTCAATGGATTGTTTATTTCCATTATAAAACCATCATAAAGTAGAGTGGATGCCAAATGGTTCCTGAATTGCTACTTGGGTGATTATCATCTCAGCATTTGTTAGGACTGTTAAAGGCTGACTGGTCGATTGCCGTTTTTTGATTCGAATTCACGGACCTGAACGCCTTCGAGCGTTGCAGCACAGAAAAATAAACATAAGTCTGAGACTTCGAAGTAACTTAATTTATCTCTTGCTTAGGAAAGTTCACTTGATTATTGTTAAGAAAAATCTTCAAGAACAGGAGAGTTTTTTTTCAGGATTTATAAAAATATTTTTCAGAAATTTCCTAGATTCTGAAACGTAAGAAGCTATTATGATTCAAATCAAACACAAATATGTGAAATGAAGTAATGTGAAATTAACATTTATCAAGTGTCTGGGGCTTCATTTATTTTTAAATTTCTTGCACATTGAAACATTCTAAGGTCTTAAGCTTGGACAAATCGGTGTCAACATTTCAAATGGGTGTATTTTTTTTTTGTAAACTATGGCTTTTGCCGTCGATTACTCGCAGCACTTATTAGGCTCACACATAAGAATTAACGACACCAACAGGTAGATGAATGTTTCCTCTACCAGCTAGCATTGTTAATTTGAAAAGTTGAGCTTTCATCTGCGAGAAATCAACGGCTAAAGCCATTGTTTACAAAAGAAATTACGACCCTTTAAAATTTTAGCTTTGATTTTTTCTTTTAGATTTATCAAATTTTGGTATCTAAGCCCTTGTAAAGTTTGCGATTAACTTAGGAATATAAATGATCGACTTTTAAAACTAGATTTTCCAGTTTATTCAAGATTTTGCCTACCTCTATTCCGAATCCTGTTCACGTAAATGTTTTATCTCTAACATCAAAATATGCCATCTCATGGGTATATTTTTACAATGACCCTTCCCCCCAAAAGAGCTGCCCCTACAGCTAAAAGTTCACTAAATTTAGTTTGAAAAACATTTAAAATGTCATAAACCCATTTAAAATTTAGGGTAAAAATGTCGTAGACAACGTAAGAATTTCAATAAAAAATTTCCAACAAATAATTTTTAAGATTTTGGGAGCATATTTCATCTAGTATTGCAGAGCTCCGGCGGACGCACCTAGTCACCTAAGAATTAGTAAAATCCATCGACAAATAAAAAACTTCAAGCCATTCAAAGTGGCCTGGGGTCAAATTGACCCCAAGGTACAGACAAAGGGTTAAGTGGTTTTGACGTAGGACTACGTCTGTGATTTCTAAGGGGGGGTACACTTTGTAAAAACCGAAAATGGAACATCTAATCTAATCTAATCTAATCTAACACCAACACAGCCAGTTCATGAAAGCATCCTGGAAAATGATAGATATACCTCCATTCTTTTTCTTGTCTATTTGGTATATTTTGTGCATCAGAAATGCGCAAAATGTATCAAAACGGCCAGGCCTACTGTGCAGCATTTAAGGGGCAAGATGATTCAGAAACATCGGGCCTGTTTGAATCAAAGATTTAAACACGATGCTTCAGAATCCAATAAATGGATGAAACATGGACATCTCGTACCGTACGTTCCGTTATTATAAATGATTGGTCGTTGGGAGCATTCAATCTAAAAAAAAAAGTTAAATGATGCTCCTTTGTCCTCGAGTGGTTGGGACATGAGCACTAGCTCTTGTCTTAGCCATATATGGCTTATGGTTATAGCGCCATTATTCGCTTTCTGAAAAGAAAAAATGGAATAAAAGGCCGTAGGAGAAAGGAAAAGGAGGAAGGAACCCTAGTTCTGAAACTGAAAAAAAACGTGTCTCTAATCAATCTACAGGAAAAGTTCGCTAAAACTCACAATGACTCGCGAACTTTTCCTTTTGTGTGCCTATATTTACCGAGAGGCCACCGAATCAGTTACACCCTCATAAGTACTACGGAGTTGGAGTATTGGGTACGATATTAGGTCAGGATACGCCTCAACCAGGCAATACAACCAAAAAAAATATTTTTTTTTGAGGAATTTGATAATAAACCCACTATCTTATGCACAGTAAGCAAACGCAGCAACCAGTAAGCTAGCCGAGTTCCTCAATTTGTTTTCTTAGTACTGTATTAGTGAAATTTATATGGAACATAATGTTACGAACTAAATAAAAAAAAACGAAGGATCTCACCCAAATAATCCTTGAAGCTCCCGAATACAGTTCAGAAAAGTTTCTTGGATCTTGATTAAGGAAAACCGCTACTCGTTGCCAGCCCTCGGAAAGAGATGCATCAAATGCAACAGTCCGGCATCTCTCGGTATCACTATAAGCCTGCTGGATTCACACCATCGTGATCTTAGGATCTTCTTTGCCCATCAGCTAAGACAGCTGCCAACAAACACCGCTCCTGGATCTTCCTTTTTGCTTTTTCTTTTTCACTTATCATCTGCCATGGTCTGATCTATCCAATCCCGTCCATGAGATTTTGAACAATTGAACAGTCGAAAGTTTGTTTATGATTAAAATGGTTAAAATCACCAAATGAAAATCAGCAGCAAAATTAAAAACGTGTCAACTCTCCAGCGCGACGTACTTCGATCTCCTGAAAACCGAAAATGGAACATGTAACAAAATTATGACAGATTTTGAACGTTGATAACTCAGCTGCTCCAAGACCAATTTCAGTAATTTCATTACCAATCGATCAGAAATTCAAATCGATCATTTTTCAAAATGTCACCATTAAAATGTCCAACTGTTGCTATGATAATTGCGCAACTGCTGCTGCGAAAAGCGATTTCCCTAACACAGATTTCAAAATTGAATTCCATCCGGTCTCACCAAACGGTGTTTATTCAAACACCGCGTGATGAGTGATGGTGTTCTCCAGTACACAACAAAAGGCTTCTCGCAAGCAGCTAGCTATCAAGGCTGGCCTCAACCGCTGATCGGATTCAGTTCCAATCACCGTGTGTGGTCCGGTCGTCGGCATCAGCAGCCCACATGAGCATCCATAGAAGGAGGAAGAAGCCGCACCGCTATTGATCGGAATCAGTAGTTTTTCGTAAGTCGCACACAGCTCACCAGCCTCATATGTGTTTAACACCCTAATAGCTCAGCATTACTCAACCATCACGACAAAACGGTTCTTTTCAGGACCATCATAAATTTGTACAAGAGTATTTTTTGGACATTTGTCAAGGTCATCAATCGGATGTCAGTTCCCAAGATAGAGCTGGAATCAGGGCCTAACAGCTTTTGTAAACAATGACTTTTTTCGATGATGTCTTGAAAATCATCGAGAAAAGTCATTGTTTACAAGAGCTGTTACGCTTAATTCCAGCTCTATCTAGACATGTTTAAATCTAACATACCCTGTTCTTGAAGGTAACATTGGAGGTGCACGAATGTGCAACTGTTGCTATGATAGTTAAAATTATCACCGACAGTCTGCGAAAAGCGATTTCCCTAACACAGATTTCAAAGTTGAATTCCACCCGGTTTATTAAATCACCGCGTGGTGAGTGGTGGTGTTCTCCAGTACACAACGAAAGGTTGCCTGCAATCAGCGAGCTTCAGCCCACATAAGCATCCATAATAGGAGGAAGAAGCCGCATCGCTGTTGATCGGAATCAGTAGCTCTTTGTGAGCCGCTGTGGGTCATCTATGTCAAGCGTGTCATACTAAAGAGTATAAACAGAGAGAACCGCGCTCAAATTCCTATTCCTACACAAAACACAAGCTCCTACTGCAGTTAAAAATAAGATTTATTATATAAGACCACGTAGTCCTACGTCACCATTGCGTACAACCCCATAGGGCTGTCCCTTGTAGTTTTTTAATATCCATCTAATAACTCTGTTAAGTGCTATTGCATAACAACTGATAGATCGCGCTTTGTTATTTTCGTATTAATTTCATATTTTACAAAATATTTCGATTGCAAACTAAAAGCAAAACAAGATTTTATGCCTCGACCATACCAAAATAAGGTATCATGCCTAATTAAGATATTCATATGCTATCGGTTGCTTATCGGTTCTTGCTCGGCTAGCAAACGCTTCATCCTTTCTCATTCCCATCACAGACACCCACGAGCTTCGGATCCCGGAGAAGGAGGGTCTTCTCTTCCACTACCGGGACAACTGCATCGGCTACGGTTGCGGATCATTCATCGAAGACACCCGTGCCCGTCGTTACGCAACCAAAATGTGGCACTCCGTTGACGCCGCTTGTCAACGGCTCTTCCCCGAACTGGACGGCATTTGTCCACTGGGCGAGGAAAACGATTGACCGTCATCAAAGCAGACGAAAACTAGTTCCTCTGTTACTTTGTTTATTGCTATGTGTCATTTTACTTAAATACATCTTACCTTAAGAACTAATCTTGCCGTTACGTTATATTTATTTAGAGAGAAATACACATGTATTGCATTTTAGGAAGAAAATAGAATACACTTTGTTACGCCCCTGTCGTAAAAGTTATCTCGCTGGGTGTCCTTAGAACAAAGGAAATGGTCGTCTCTTCTTAAATTTATTCGAGTTTTTCATTTTCACCGTCACTAACTTAATCTTGGGTTCATTTTTCATCAAGTCCATTTGTCGTTTAGCCTGGGATTAAGTTTCCATTAGTCATTGCGTCGTCTCGCTCTTTCTGTCTCTAGGATTCATTGCTCTTCAGTGGGTTTTCGTCGACGACGGGGTTTCCATCGTTGTTGATATCGTTGGAGGAGGAACTGCTCGAAGATCCGGGAGCACCACCGCCAAGGGCCGCATCACCATCCGACGGCGAGTGTAGCTGGCTGGCTGCGACGGAATCGCCGGTGTCCCGATCCATCAGGTAACTGGTAGACCCTAGGCCTCCCGACGGGCGGGGACGTGAACCATAGGCAGTGCTAGAAGGGGCGAAAGAAGCAAGGAAGCTCTGTTTTAATGGTTAGGAATCGATGGGTTCCAGGGGCGGTAAAAAAGGGGTTAGAAGAAGCGAAACAAGCATAAGTAGATGGTTGAACAAAATTGCAAATAATGAAACGGTGGATGTAAGCATCTGCTCATGTATTAGTTTTTTGGATCATCTCTTATCTCTGCTTACGGGTTCTTCTGCACATCTCAATCATGTTTTTCGTTTAAAAGATATCCCAAAAAATGGACACACTCTGCATTTCCGGAGTGATTCGAGATTTGGGCGTAATTGCTTTTGTAAACAATCACGTAAACTGCAAATTTCTTGCGAATAAAAGCTCAATCTCGAAAACTTAAAACACAATCAGGTGAGAAATGATTCCTCTACCATTTGGCGATTGAAGTGTTTGTGTACAAAAGCTATAACGTCCAAATCGAAAATCACTCTGAATATGTCAGCTTATGCTCCAACCATTTATGAAAACATAAAAAAAAAACTTTCTACTTTTGAAAAAGCCATCACAGAATACCCCAATGTAGAAGAACACTCTCTGATCCATCCCCTCCATTCCTCCATCCCATCGAAGAAATACTAAAAGGTTACAAATACTTTCTTATGGGAAAAGAAAGCACCATAGAAACGAGCAACCCCCCTTTTGTTCCATTCGAAACGAACTTGAGTTAACGCTAATTTATAACCTAGTTTTGGAGGCAAAACTTTCTCCTCGCTTTTGCACTATTTCCTGCCTCCCCCTGACCACTGCTGCCACTGCCATCCACATTTATTTGTTCTGAAATTTTTCGGAAACAATAACTTCCGGTTGCCTATTGCGAAAATCCCCCTTTCCCTCAGTTGCAAAGTTGAAAAGCTTGAACAAGTCCCGAATTTATTGCTAATAAATAGCACAGCTTCCAGAAAAGAATCAACAGCAGCAGGGAAATTAATTAAACAAAGATTGGCAACGCCTCCAGACGGGGAGAGTGCGATTCGGCTTCAAGTAGTACCTACTTTTGTAGGTTACTGGGGAAGGACCAGATGTTGTTCTGCTTTTCGAAAACTTACAAACACACTCACCATGACTAACCGGATGTATTGTGTCTGTATAGTGGAAGAACAATTAAAAGTTTTCCTGGAGCGCATTTGCCTTAAGGGCGACAAAAGTTTACCACCAGCATCAGGACAGGGCAGGAGCAGGAGCGAGATGCCAGACTAGGCAGCTGGGGATTGATGAAAAAGTGCCACGGATTAACCGATGGGTGAGGAACGGCGGTGGCATTCGATTGGAATGGATTGATTGAACGACTACTGGCTGCATTTCCTTAGGGAGGGGGGCTGAAGCTTTCCGAGAAGGAAATAAATGCGAATAATCAATCTGGAAGCTCGAGCTGCAATGCTACATTTTCGCCACAGACAGGGCAGATGGTGTAATTTGTTCGGATCAGGATGGATTAAGTTAATGTGGCAAATTGTTGGCTAGTTTTAAAAAGCAATTTGCTGATGCGGTTCAGCGGAGTTGATTGTTGTCCGGATGAGTCTGTAACTTTGTGACTTTGATTGTAATACAGTGAAACTATCCTACCCACTGCGATTCAATGACAATGAATGAACGTTTATAGTTCCTTTCCCAAGTAACATTGCATGCTTTATAGAGATTTTATAGCATTAGGGTTGAAATCATGGTCTACAGAACCCACATAAAACCAAAATTGTTACTTGGGTATACTTCCGCCACGGTAGGCTAGCGCATAACTCTCTTTTTTCTTAACCCTCCGTTACTCGCGCCAACTTTTGTAACACGAGTACTCGCGCGTTGTACTTTGTACAACAGTGGAAAATGCCATTTTGCAGCCGAGCTACCAATCAATATGAAACCAACGGGTATTTCTTAAAAAAACTTGTTTTTAACTAAACAAGTTAAACTTTTATCACAGTTAACCCCCAAAAAGGCGGATAATAGAGAAAATGTGAATGGAAACCGCGTAAACGGTGTCCGTACTACGAGGGATTTGACTTAATTGGTTACAACATGGATCATGCCAGATAGAAAAATACTGTCTTCGGCAATGTTGTTCTAGATATCATAACCTTTTTGCTGGTGGAGAGTAGTTCAGAATTTTCTCACTACGTAGCGAAGTTATCGCATATGATATATCTCGAGATCATGACCAGATAGAAAGTTACTGTCGTCGACAAAGTTGTTCATGAGATCAAAGCTTATTTCTTGGTGCACAATAGTTCAAAATTTTCTCAATACGCGGCGCTAGTATATACGTGAAACTTTCATGTAAACTATCTCGAGATCCTGTCAAGATAGGAAGCTACTCCCTTTGGCAATGCTGTTCAGGAGATCATAACCTTCTCGCTGGTGAACAGTAGTTCAGAATTTTCTCACTAGATAGCGTTCGTATACATGTTAAGTTCTCTGATGTGATACATCACACGCTATGTCTGAAGGCACTTTTTTTGCAACTTTCGTGGACCTCAGTTTTTTCTTCGCACGAGGTTAGTATTGATTTTAACAATGATGGTTTTAAAATATTTCATCTTGGAATTTTTGAGAAAAAGTGTTTTGAAGTTTACTTAGCTATTTACAAAGGCGTATACGGACTATTGATGATACAAAACTGTTAAGGTATTGTAAGATTCCCTCTTCGGTACCGTCAGATATCGTTACTTTGTCATGATCTCCTAATGTTAAAATTAATAAAATAATTAAACAATGGTTTAGTCCTAAATTTACTATTATTGAGACATTCCATTGCAAAGTGGTTCTTAATATTTGGTAAAAAATTGTAGTTTTGTTCGTTATCGCAAAATATTTTCTTTATTTTGTCATCAGGAGGACCATTTCATCGTTAGGGTAGTCCAAAAAATCGTTTATTTTTTATTTTTTTCAAAATGATTTTTTTCAAAAAATTATAGCTTTTGAACCACTGCGATGCGTTGTTTTTCATTAGCTGATGATCAAAACTTCATCCTTCAAAAACTGTCGTCGCATTTTCGGCAGCCACCATATTGGGTTATTGAGATCATTCTTGGCCGCGTTGTCTTTCTTCATAGCTGAGTTGAGGCCGGGCTGTATGGTATAATAGTTTGACGGCCGGTATGTAATAAAAAGATGACTGTTACATACCGATCTTATTAGAACTCAGATTAAGATCTTTCTTAAAGCTGAGTAAATCTTCGTGAGAAATCATAGCTTTTTTCCTGACTGTTTTGGGCTTCCTTCGACGTTTGAAAAACTAACCTAGGCTAGTTTTTTGCCTGCTAACTCTCTAATGCTTTTGGCAACACAGTAATTCTTACTTTCATCTCCCAATTTGAAGAGATTCTGAAGTTTCCCAGGAAGAACCTGCGTCAGACATAATTTTCAAATTTTTATGATTTTTTTTTTCTGTCGTGTTTTTTTTTTTTTTTTTTTTTCTTACAAATATCTACACACCCGCACAACTTTGACTGTAGACTTTGGTTTGAACTTATTGTTAACATCTTTCTTGTGGATATTTTTAAACCTCAATTTTCATAAACTGCTCCCTTTTTGACGTAGACTACGTCTTACGGGAAGGTACTGGGGGTAAATCGAAAATCTAAATTTGCAACCGTCACGAAAAGTTGTAATTTTTTGAACGCTATAAGCTTTGTCATTTATAGATGAAATTAAAATCCGAATACACCAATCGATAGGAAATACCTTTTGTAAGCTGTTGCAATAATTTTTTTTCAATTTTTCATAAAAAAACTGTCTTAAAAATGGACAAATAAAAAGTGATAATTTTATCACTGTTTTCATGAAATAAACGTTCTTCTCAAACCCAGTCCTCATAATCAAGTACAATTTGGTTGCGCATCGTTTTGTTTGAACGTATTTTTTGAAGCTATTATAAAAGCGCTGCTGTCGTTCTTCGGCTCATTACAGCTTTGAACGACGTAGGAAGCAGAAGCAAATACAGTAAAAGGTGGAATTTCTCTTTGCTGAACACTATCGCAGTCGAGCTTATGCTGCTATTCGTGAATCCGCTCATTTTTGCATCGGACGGACGGTAAAAGAGTAGGAGTCAGCGGTAAAGTATCAGCGGACGGCATGATCACCTTGACGGCAACCAGCGATGAAGTGGAGTGAGGGAGGAGAGGATGTTAAATATGTGAAGATCGAACCAATTGGTCCTTTTCAAAAAACGGCGGGAAATCCTGTCAGGGGCGGGGTTTGGAAAGTATATTTTGTGCAGTATATGTAAAATGGGAGGGACTTTGGATGTTGATCTAAAGGCATATATCGTGCAAAATAGAGAAATAACTCTATCTACTACTTGCAATTCACGCATTATTTCTCAGAAGTGCATATTTGATAACGAAAAACTTCTTGGAAGTAAAATAAGCAATTATTGAGAAATTGTGGAACAGCGAATCAGTGCTATGTCTCAACGTTTGAGTGCAAAATACGTGCGTAATTACTGGGAGCGCGTGAAGGATCGAAGGCAGACGTTTCTCCGAAACGACACAAGACCACTGCAGAGAGAGCTCGGTTAAATCGGGCCAACAAAAAAGCAGTCAGAGGTAATGCGTCACCATCTACTGGTTGGGACGCTGGATAAGGTCCTTCAACTCGAGGTAGGAAGTTCACATTAATTATTAACAACCTTTGGAACTGCATACGTTCGACACGTAACTATGATTCATACTAACAAAACATTTAACAAGTGGGATAACCAGTATACGAGCTTGTGCTCTGACTTTAAAATTTAATTACTGGTACATAGGTTACTTCTACTGTATTTTAAATCAATATCTAGAAAATAAATGCACGAGAATTTCACTACACAGCTTAACGTATTCTACGTCAACCCTGCGGTCGTGTCTTGTACACAACCCCACCATTTTTTTATACTGGTAAACGGCAATGTAACATGTGTTAGCCGTACTCAAGATATATTTTTAGGTGGCAAATTCTCATTTTTATGTCCTTCCACCCTGCTCATACCCTCAATCACATTTAATAAAGGAAGCAGAAAAAAAAGAGAAAGAGATATCGCAACAAATTCTCACTATTATACCTGTTTTCTAAGACATTGTTGTCCCGATGAGACAGCTTATAGAAGTTACATTCAAGTTCAAATCCCTGTTCATAAATTTTTCCTAGATTTCGTTGAACTTCGATGAAATTCTTCTGACTTTCCTTACGTTCTCTGAACGTTTCTGAGTTTGGCATATTTTTCCCGAAATAATAAGTTATTTTTTAAAGTTCACAGTACTTTCCTAATGTTATAAAATTTTCACAGACCATCCTAAAGTTTGCAAAAATTTCCTCACGTTTAAAGAACTTTTTGCAGAGCATCATTGAAATTCATATAATGTTGGTATAGTTCACAGAACTCTTTACGATTTTTTTTTTGAAATTTGTATGGACCGTAGACATTTGTCAACCCCCCCCCCCTCCAAAGAGTCTACGTAGTTTATGAACAGCCTCTTACCAGGAGGACATTGAACACACCCCTGAAGCTCACAAAATGTACCTTGGCAGAATTTTCAGGAGGTTTAAAGAACTTCTCTGAAGATCGACGCACAACTTTAAAGTTTGAAAAATTTGCCTGAAGTTTATAGAACTTCCCTGAAGTTTAATAAACTTCTCTGAAAGTTGTTGAATTTCTCTGCTTCTTTGGAGGAACTTATTTATAGTTTGCAGAACTTTCCTAAAATTCACTTCAGTTCCCTATAGTCCGCAGAATTTCCTAGAAAGTCGCTGAACCTTCCTGAAAATTTCGTTAGACAAAATATGGGAATTGCAATGAAGCTCTATCAATTCTGTAGTAGTTCAAGGTGAGGACTACCTAAACTTACTGGGCAAGAGTAGCTAACCTCATGTGAGTTTCATTCCTGTATTAAAAGGCATTATTGGTTAAACGATTTTCAAACCAATTCGTCATGGTTGCCAGAATTTATTTTCGATCTCGCCGTTGAGTCAAACATATCTATTTTTTTTTAATCCAAGCAATTTTTCCAAGCCTCAGGATGTTTTGATGGCAAATGCCACCTTCACCACCTGCTGAGTACGGGACACAAAACTATCGGTTCCTACTATCTCCTTTATTAAACTCCGGTAAAAGTCTTTCGCTACTAAAGTGGCTTGATTTTTTTTACAGAGTCACTTTTTCAAAGCACAACAAGCGAACTCTCTATTTTCTTCATAAGGTTTTTTTTTTTAATTTTTCCAGATTTTCTTCACGATACCTCCAATAAAAAAAACACACGAAACAGGACAAAAATCAATGCCTACTAAGATTACGTAGCTGCCTCGGACTGTCCTGCTCGTTTCTTTTTCTTATACTCTTATGAGGGAAGAGAAATTAAATAAGAAGTTGTTCTAGCAACAAATGTTAATTGATTATGCGCAAAGTCGACTTAATCAATACGGATCTTACTTGAAAGTCAAAGGGAACTCTTTAATGCCATTTGGATTAATGCAATCAACTTTTGAACCTTGTTTAACTGCATTTGTTCAATTCGTAATAGTTTTGTATCGTCAATAGTCCATATACGCCTACATAATCGGCTTTTTAAACTTCAACACACTTTTTCTCAAAAAATCCAAGGTGAAATATTTTAAAACCGTCACAGATTTGATTGTAAGGATCAATACTAACATCCTGTAAAGGAAAATCTGAGGTACATGAATGTTGCAACAAAAAGTTCCTTCAGACATAGCGTGCATTACTAGATCCTAACCAGATAGAGAGTAAATGTCTTTGGTAAAGTTGTTCAGGATGTCAAGATCTTTTCGTTGGTGGACAGTTGTTTAGAATTTTCTCACTACGTGGTGCTAGTATACACATGCAATTCTCGCATATACAAAAGCTCGAGATCCTGAGCAGATAGAAAGTTACTGTTTTCGACAAACTTGCTCAGGGGGTCGAGATATTTTTTGGCTGGTGCACAATAGTTAAGAATTTTCTCACCACATGGCGCTTGTAAACGTGTACAATTCTCGTGTATGCTATAGCTGAACAGGTAGAAAAATACTGCCTTCGAAAAAGTTGTTCATGAGGTCAATGCCTATTGCTTGGTGCACAATAGTTAAGAATTTTCACACTACGTGGCGTTAGTATACACGCGAAATTCTCGCATGTAAAATATCTCAAGATTCTGATCAGATAGAAAGTTACTGTCGTCGACAAAGTTGTTCAAGTGGTCATAACTTTTTCGCTAGTGGACAGAAGTTCAAAATTTTCTCACTACGTAGCGCTAGTATAAACATGGAATTCTCGCATGTGGTTTGTTTCGAGATCCTGACCAGATAGAAAGTTACTGTCTTGGACAAAGTTGTTCAGGGGGCCAAGGCCTTTTGGCTGGTGGACAGAAATTCATTTTTTTTTCACATCATTACGCTTGTGTATACGTGCAATTCTCGCATTAGATATATTTCGAGACCTGCTACACTGTCATCGGCAAAGTTGTCCAGGACATCAAAACTTTTTCGTTGGTCGACAGTACAGAATTTTCTCACTACGCGGCGCTAGGATGTACGTGAAATCTTTGCATATACAGGGTGCGTGACGAATTTTTGCAGTAAACGGCATATTTGAGAAAAAATACACCAGTTAGTTATTCTAGCAATGAATTTTGTGCGATTTATTTTCTTTCGCAACATATGGAAGTTGTAAGTAAATTTATTCAAAAAAATTGCCTTCCCTTCGACGACTGTAGTTAGACGCTTCCGGAAACTGCAGTATGCAAGTTTTAAAATGTTTTGATCCATAGATGTCATCACTGCCTTGATTTTAGCTTTTAGCGACTTAAGTGTGGTGTGAGGGGTTCTATTGGTATCCCGTTGGACGACGCCCTATACAAAATAATCCAACGGATTGATATCGGGACTGCTTGGGGGCCAAATTTCTTCCTCCCAAATTTACGAAATATTTTCCGTAAGCCATTTCTGTGCTTTATTAGCAGTATGAGCAGGTGCTCCGTCTTATCACTTTCCCAAGCCTTTTTTTAATATTATACACCGTTCTTTCAGACACATTTACCGACCGAATTATTTCTTTCATGCATACTCCGGCGCGCAACAAAGCGAAAACCGCTGACAGATTGCTCTCTTGTTTCGACATCTTTACGTTTACTCAACATTGTTTGTTTAAATCTTACACCTAACAGTATAAGCTATCCAGTGCTGCCAAATATATCTAAATCATGATGCACAAGCATGAGAAATTACTATTTGAAATTTACTGCAAAAATTCGTCACGCACCCTGTATAATATCTCGAGATCCTGAATAGCTAGAAAAATACTGTATTTGGCAAAGCTGTTAACGAGGTAAAGATCTTTTGGCTGATGAATAGTAGTTAAAAAATTTCTCAAAACTTGGCGGGCAATTCTCGCATATCAAATATCATAAAATGAAATCACAATTTATATCAGCCTAAGTTTGATAAGACAAATATATTCTGGATTTCTTTAACTGGTGAACATTTTCATGCAGATTTGTGGAAACATGAATTGGGGTGAGTCGTTCCACTTGTATACCTTAAATCCTTAAAATTATAAAACATTATCTTAAAAGATCAATATCGCTGAAACTTCCACCAAATGAATGTTTAGAGTCTCCCTTTCATTTTAGGCTTATTTCAAAATGTCTTATCGAGGGGTCTAAAACAAAAAAAAATCCTGTATTTGCGTATGCACGGACAACGAGACTAACTAAGAGAGTGAGGCACTTTTGCTCAGTTGAATGGAGAAATTTATAAGACCGTACACTTCCGATCATAAGTTTAAGGACACCCTAAAAAAAACATGCAAATGTGTTATTACAATTAATCTCGAGGGTGGCTATCCAAAGTCTCCCAAAAGACGTTAAATCCTTCTTGCATGCATTTGTGCCAACAAACGATCATGGAAGTACAGAAGAGAAGTCATCTGCGAAAAAAGGAAGGGAACATGTAAAACCTGCGGACGTACCCGAAACACCTCTACAACTCTCATGTGTGGTAGATGCAGAGGATTTACATGTAAACAACACGCTACGGCTACAACGCTGTGCAGCAGCTGTGCAACAGATGATGCTTATGAAGATGATTAGTTGATAAGGTTGTAAATATGATGTGTAGAGAAAATCTGTTTATAATATGTTACGTTAGAAGAGAAAAAAAAACAATAATAAATAAAAACAATATGTGGCTCGAGGTGTCGCACTAAATAAGGTACCAATTGAAATAATATGATCACATCGAACTATATTCATGACTTCTAAACCTATATTGGGTATAATGGAGGTATCTAGTTCCTTTTCACATCCAAATAATAAAACTGCATTTGATTCAATATACTTTACAATTTACATGTATGCTAACGCAGCAAAGCGAAAGAATTCTGAACTAATCAACTCACCATCCGGAAGACCTTTGCCACATTTACAACTTCAACGATGACAGTTACTTCCTGACCTTAAGCTATAGCACATACAAATGTTTTACATGCACACTAGCGCCGCATACTGAAAATATTCTGAACTAGCTTTGATCTCCTAAACAACTTTGCCGAAGACAGTAATTTTCTAGCTGTTTGGGATCTTGAGCTGTAGCATATATGAGGATTGCACGTGCTAACGAGAAAATTCAGATTGCAGCGCAGTGAGAAAATTCTGAACTACTGTTTACCAGCCAAAAGACCTTGACCTCCTGAACAACTTTGCCGAAGACAGTTACTTTCAGTTTGGTCAGGATCTCGAGATATTTTATACGTGAAAATTTCACGTGCATACTAACGCCGCGTAGTGAGAAAATTCTGAAACATTGTGCTCAAAAAAATAGGCTTTAACCTCCTGAACAACTTTGTTCAAGACAGTAACTTTCTATCTGGTCAGGATCTCGAGATATTTTTTTTAAGCCATTTATTTGTCAAGGCTCAAATGCGTTAGCTTTGTGGAGTCAAATATTTTTTACATGATTGTGTGTGAATATCATTTTCTTACAACTAATGTTAGTAGAACGGGGGCCGATTACTCGCGGTTTACTCGAGATTGATACTTGATACTTGATGGGCTACGAATCGCCAGGTTGATTCAACGCCGAACGAAGTACTCTTCTCCATTGGACTCGGTCCTGAGCCAATCGCTTCCAGTCGCCATGAACGTTTAGCCGACCTGATGTCCTCCTTAACTGCAAATAGCCAACGTGTCCGAGGTCTACCCCGGAGTCGACGACCTCTACCGGGTTCTCTGCTGAATATAATATTTGCTTGTCGTTCTTCCGGCATCCGCACTACATGCCCAGCCCACCGTAGTCTGCCGTGTTTTATAAGCTTCACTATATCCGTACCGTTATACACTTGGTACAACTCGTGATTCATGCGACGCCGCCAGATGCCATTCTCCTGTTTACCGCCGAGTATTGTTCGCAGCACCTTAATTTCGTTTTCGTTTGCAGGCTACGGGACTTCAGCTGGCTACGTAATCCGTAAAAGGCCCTGTTTGCAGCTGCAATACGTCTCTTCACCTCGCAGGTAACATCATTATCGCATGTCACTAGTGTTCCAAGATACACAAATTCTTCCACTACCTCAAATTGTTCACCATCTAACAACACTACACTACCAACACCACTATTGCTCCCACGCTGTCTACCGGCTACCATGT
Organism: Ochlerotatus camptorhynchus; assembly: GCF_037179485.1. NCBI lineage: Eukaryota > Metazoa > Arthropoda > Insecta > Diptera > Culicidae > Ochlerotatus > Ochlerotatus camptorhynchus. The sequence goes on along the minus strand of NW_027040818.1, from coordinate 16,642,934 downwards.
ACTTCGTTTTGGTAGAACTTATCGTGAGCCCAATCCTCGCCGTCTCCCTCTTAAAAGGTACAAACGCCTCTTCCACTGCTCTACGGTCAATTCCGATGATATCGATGTCGTCCGCAAAGGCAAGGAGCATGTACGATCGTGTGATGATGGTACCGTTCCTCTGCACACCAGCTCTCCTAATCGCTCCTTCAAGAGCAATGTTGAACAGTAAGTTTGAAAGTGCATCACCCTGCTTCAATCCATCTAAGGTCACGAACGAGGTCGAAATCTCATCTGCAACCCTTACACTTGATTTCGATCCATCTAGCGTTGCGCGAATCAGTCTAATTAGTTTCGCCGGAAAACCATGTTCTAGCATAATCTGCCAAAGCTCATTTCTCTTCACTGAATCGTATGCTGCTTTGAAATCAATAAACAGATGGTGAGTCTGCAAGTTGTACTCCCGGAATTTATCAAGGATTTGACGCAGGGTAAACATTTGATCCGTCGTTGATCGGCCCTCACGAAAACCAGCCTGGTATTCACCGACGAAGGACTCCTCAAGCGGTCTCAATCTGTTAAACAGAACGCGTGACAGTATTTTGTACGCCGAATTCAGAAGAGTTATTTCTCGATAATTGGCGCACTCGAGTCTGTGCCCTTTTTTGAATAATGGGCAAATGATGCCATCCAACCAGCTAGCAGGCAGTTCTTCGTCCTCCCATATCTTCGTTAGAATACGGTGGATTGCTTGATGCAGCTGCTCACTTACGTGTTTGAAAAGTTCGGCCGGGAGCTCGTCCTTCCCAGCAGCCTTATTGTTTTTCAGCTCACGTATTGCCTTTTTAACCTCGTCTAGCGTTGGAGGCTCCACAGCTTGATCGTCGTCTGCGATGTTTACTCTGTTCCTCGGTACTCCCTCACTCTCTCCATTCAACAATGTCTCAAAATGTTCTTTCCACCTGGCAGCCACCATTGTTTTATCTGTCAGCAAATTCCCCTCAAGGTCATTGCACATGGCGGGAGATGGCGCTGTTTTACTCCGCACACCATTGACAGTCGCGTAGAACCTTCGCATATCGTTCTGTTCCATACTTTCTTGCGCCTCAGCAATCACGCGTTCTTCGTACTACCTTTTCTTTCTGCGGTGGGTTCGTTTCTCAGCTGCCCTTGCTACCTTGTACCGCTCTCTGTTCAGCCGGGTACCAGACACTAACATCCGGCTTCTGGCAACGTTCTTCTCATCCGTCAACCTCTGGCACTCCTCATCAAACCAGCCATTACGTGGTCGTCTTTGAGCTGTACCTATCACTTCTTGTGCTGTTGTGTTCACCGCTCCGTGGATTGTGTTCCACAGATTGTTGAGGTCCTCGTTCACGTTGATTTCGCTAATCCGCTCATCAAGCTTCTGGCGGTACTCTGCAGCAACACCTTCTACTGACAAGTGATGGATATTGAAACGCATCGATCTCCGGTTCGTTGAATTCGTAACGGTCGATAGACGCGCCCGAATTTTGCAGACAACAAGATAATGATCTGAGTCAATGTTAGGCCCCCTAAAAGTCCTTACATCAATGACATCTGAGAAGTGCCGGCCATCCACCAACATGTGATCGATCTGGGTGCAAGTTTCGCCATTTGGGTGTCTCCAGGTGTGCTTTCGGATATTCTTGCGTGCAAAGTAGGTGCTACTGATGGCCATACCTCTAGCAGCGGCGAAGTTTATCAGTTTCAGGCCGTTATCATTGGTTACTGTATGTAGGCTCTCTGTACCAATGATTGGACGAAAGAAATCTTCCCTCCCGACCTGCGCATTTGCATCTCCGATTACAATCTTCACGTCGTGTTTTGGGCACTCATCATAAGTTTTATCGAGACTGTCATAAAACGCGTCCTTCACGTCATCGGATTTATCGTTGGTTGGCGCATAGATGTTGATCAGGCTGTAGTTGAAGAATTTGCCCCGAATCCTTAATACACAGATGCGGTCGCTTACCGGTCTCCACCGCATAACACGCTTCATCTGCTTCCCGATCACTATGAACCCTACTCCATGTTCTACCCTATCGCCACCGCTGTGATAGATATGATACTTGAAGGAAGTGTTGGCGATGGGATCCACCGCCCGGAATTCACGTTCTCCGGATCTAGGCCACCGTACTTCCTGAATAGCAGCTACGCTCACATTCACTTTTTCCAGTTCACGAGCCAAAAGGCCCGCTCGTCCAGGTTCATTTAAGGTTCTGACATTCCAAGTACCGAGTTTCCATTCATTGTCCTTATTTCGTTGCCGGGTCGGTTGCCGAAAATTCCGTTCGTTGTTTTCTCTTTCTTCGTTTTTCTGAGTAATGTTGGGGGTTTCAGTATGCTACCTTACCGGGGTCGCGATACCTACATCATGTTGGTGGGGCTGCCACCTTAGGTGTAGCTGACGTGATACAGCATTTCTTATTCAGCCGCTCGCTCCGAGACAGACGCTGTTTGAGCCGCACCTCCATGGTGAACAGACGCTCGAGGGTCGCACCTCCTCACTTTGCTATCACCACGATCCGGATCCATGTTTTTATCGTGGTGACATTGCCCAGGCTACGCTACCAGCATCTTTTGCTGGCGGTCTTTGTCATCGGCTGACCCGTGGAAGCGTGAGGTAGGAACTTGTGAGGACCAGAGCTGTTGGGACAACACTCCTTCCAGTTTGTCGACTCACCATTTGTAGTCTCGAGATTAGGGATTACATTTATTGATCATTTGGAGGGAGGACAAGGGAAAGCATTTTGAACTAATTTAAAACTTAAACGTAAAGGATGACTAAAACACAAAACATTAAACACATACATCAACAGCTTTGAGAAAGTCGTAAATAAGCATCATATAGTCGATATCACGGCAAGCCAAGACGTCTCTAATTGGCTTAGAGGGTTGTTTTCCTCGGACCCTAAGGGAATCACACAGAACGGATCTCGCCTCATGATGCAAGGAGCAGGACCAAACAACATGCTCGATGTCGTGATAACCGTTTCCACTGGTACACAAGTTGCTGTCGGTAAGCGTAATACGGAAGAGGTGGGCGTTTAATGAACAGTGATTGGACATGAGCCTGGACATTACACGAATAAAATCACGACTCATATCCAACCCTTTGAACCAGGGTTTGATCGACACCTGTGGGACAATAGAATGTAGCCATCTTCCCAGATCACCATCATTCCACTTTTGTTGCCAGTTGGCAAGTGCACTTGGAATCGAGCCAGACACCTAAGTACGTAAACGACATGCTGTGAGTAATTGTTCTACCGATAAGTTGAAGCTAAAACTGTGCTGGATAAAGCTTCCTAGAAAAAACAACCATCTCTGTTTTCTCCGGAGAGAATTCGATACCCAGATTCATTGCCCAAGTAGACAAATTATCCAAGGTATCTTGCAATGGTCCGGTGCTGTTGGTCCAACCATGGAAACCACGCCGTCATCTGCAAGCTGCCTTAGCGTGCAATTTTCGGTCAGACAATCATCAATGTCTTTGACATAGAAATTGTACAGGAGGGGACTTAAACATGAGCCTTGTGGAAGACCCATGTAGCTGATTCGTGCAATTTCCGAGTTGCCATGAGAGAAGCTCATTCGTTTCTCGGACAACAAATTAAACAGGAAATTGTTGATAATCGGAGAAAGCCCCTCGCATGGAGTTTGTCCGAAAAGATGTTGATGCAAACAGAATCAAACGCCCCTTTAATGTCCAAGAAAACTGAACCCATCTGCTGTTTTTCAGCATAGGCTAATTGTATTTCAGTTGAAAGCAACGCAAGGCAGTCGTTCGTCCCTTTTCCCCTACGAAATCCAAATTGCGTATCTGAGAGTAAACCATTCGCCTCGACCCACTTGTCCAGACGAAGAAGAATCAGCATCGCGATGGGACGGTACGAATTATGATCCGACGCGGGTTTACCGGGCTTCTGGATGGCGATAACTCTCACTTGTCTCCAATCATCCGGAACAACGTTGAGCTCAAGGAATCGATTGAACAAGTTCAACAATCGCCTCTTTGTGACTTCTGGGAGGTTCTTGAGCAGGTTGAACTTGATTCGATCAATTCCCGGAGCCGAGTTATTGCATGAAAGAAGAGCAATTGAGAATTCTACCATCGAAAACGGGGAGTCCATGTCATCGTTTTCCAGCGGCGGATCGCGAGTGTTGCATCGAACCGGAACCGAATAGGGACAAACCTTACGCGCGAAGTCGAAAATCCACTTGTTAGAGTACTCGTTGTCCTCGTTGACCGACGATGCCGCGTTACGCATTCTCCTGCCGACATTCCAGAGCGTTTGCATGGAAGTCTCTCGCGATAGCCCTTCGACGAACCGACGCCAGTAACCGCGTTTTTTGGCCCTGACCAAGCTCTTAAACTTATCCTCTAGCTCCGTATACCGCTAAAAGTATTCGCGGGAACCGTATTTACGAAACTGTTTAAACGCGGTAGACTTCTCGTTATTCACGTCGGTGCATTCCTGGTCCCACCACACAGTGGGAGCACGTTTGCGTATGGTAGTGCCAGGAACAGGCTTCGTTTGTTCTCGAGATATATCACATGCGAGAATTTCACATTTCACTAGCGCTACGTAGCGAGAAAATTTTGAATAACTGGCCACGAGCAAAAAGTTGTTAATATCCTGAACAACTTTGTCGACCACAGTAATTTTCTATCTGGTGAAGTGAGCAAATGGTGAGCCTGGTGTTAATCAGCTTTGTACACCTTAAATCAACCAATAATCAACTTCTGTTCTTACTATTCAGTGTTCAGCTTGAGTTGTTACTTGGTAGGTGTACAGCGATGGTAGATGGAAGATGGTAGATGCGAGAAAGATGATTTTGCGAGCATCTTAGCACGCAGTGGGGTTTGTTTGTTTTTCCTTGATTTGTTTTCCGTCGATCTTGATTTCCGTACTAAGCACCAATGCAACCGACGCAAGGAAGGCAACACCCACACATGAACGCTACCTATCGACCGGAGACCAATGACTTTAACTTCCCTACACCACCGGTGCAGCTCAGCGAGGTTTGTTAATGAGAATCTATGACAAAAGGTCGAAAGGTCAAAAAGACGAATGGACAGAAGGTCAAATTGAAATTAGAGACCAAACATCTGGGTGAAATGAAGTTCGCATTTCATTCCCCGGTTTGTGGACTTTGGGGAGACCTTGCTATCGTGCAGCTCCCGTTTCCTATCCGATTCGCACTCCTCTGCTACCTTGGCCCTAGACAGAAAGACCTGATAAAAAAGCGAGAATTCTACAAAGGAGACGATTTACAACCCTCACCCCTTCAAAAGTAGTAGTTAAGACATGTGAAGACATCTAATTGAGCTAATTTTGAATGCCCTCGGCTTTCCCGACGAATCGCCACTTCGAGGGCTTATTGACGGAAACTACTTCAAGCAATTGACTGTACCATGGCCCCTCATTGGTGAATTCATATCTTTCGATGGATAATTCGTCGAGTAAGGATCAAGATATGATCACTTTATTACAATGGAACTGTCGTAGTTTAATACGTAAATTAGACTCGTTCAAGTATTTGATTCACAATTCTGATTGTGATATATTTGCACTCTGTGAAACTTGGCTTTCCTCTGAAGATGAACTAAACTTCCACGATTTTTACACTATTCGCCTGGACTGAGATGATTCATATGGTGGCGTACTTTTGGGGATCAAAAAGTGCTACTCCTTCGTTAAAATCTCAATCCCAATAATTTCAGGCATTGAAATTGTCGCTAGCCAAATAATTGTGAAGAACAAAGATCTTTGCATAGCTTCTGTATATGTCCCTCCTAGGACTTCCATAAGCCGCCGTCAGCTTTGGAGTTCAGTTAATATCCTTCCATCTCCAGTTCTAATACTGGCCGATATGAACTCACACGGTACTGGTTGGGGCGAATCATACGATGACAATAGAGCGGGTATTTTCTATGATTTGTGCGACGATTTCAACTTGACTATCTTGAACACTGGTGAAGCAACACGTATAGCAAACCCTTCTGCTCGAGAGTGCCGTCTTGACATATCTTTGTGCTCTAACACACTATCATTAGATTGTCTGTGGAAGGTTATCAATGATCCCCATGGTAGTGATCACTTGCCAATTATTATTTCAATCAAAAGTGGTCGTCTAAAAACAGATCAATCAATTCAAGTTCCTTTTGACCTCACGAGGAACATTGATTGGCAAAAATTTGTATCGGCGGTAACTCTTGGTATTGATTCTACCGATCCTCTACCACCACTGGAAGAGTATCGTTTCTTTACCGAACTAATCTACAAAAGCGCATTAGAAGCTCAGAAACGACGTGTTCCAAGTGCATCCCTCAAAATTGACCCGCCACCCCTGGATGGGATGACGAATGCACAAAGTTGTATCTTAAGAAATCCGATGCCTTTAAAGATTATCGTAGACATGAAAGATCTGAGCTTTTTGAAAAGTATCTAAAGCTTGAAAAAAAGCTTAAAAACTTTCTTAAAGGAAAGAAACGAAATTACTGGCGTACTTTTATCGAGGGACTTTCTAGAGAAACCTCGATGACAACGCTTTGGAAAAAGGCTCGCTATATGCGAAACCGCTCATCTTCCAATGAGAGTGAATAATACTCCTCCCAATGGATATTCGACTTCGCTAAAAAGGTTTGTTCAGATTCTGTTCCAGCACAACCAACTTTACGGGATACAGCCCGAAGTAACGGTTCTCTGGATGAACCATTCACAATACTGGAATTTTCAATGGCATTTCTTTCATCGAATAACTCTGCTCCGGGAAGCGATATGATCAAATTCGACCTTCTAAAAAACCTCCCCGATATCGCTAAAAGACGATTACTTAACCTATATAATTCATTTATGGAATTCAATATAGTTCCACCAGCATGGCGACAGGTTAAAGTAATAGCTATTCAAAAGCCTGGGAAAACAGCGTCTGATCACAATTGTTACCGTCCAATCTCTATGTTATCATGCCTCAGGAAATTTTTAGAAAAAATGATCCTATTAAGACTTGACCATTGGGTTGAATCAAACAATCTACTTTCAAATACGCAATTTGGTTCCCGAAAGAGTAAAGGAACAAACGATTGTCTAGCGATGCTTTCATCTGATATTCAACTGGCCTTTGCGCACAAGGAGCAATTGGCTTCAGTCTTTCTCGATATTAAGGGCGCATTTGATTCGGTTTCCATAGACATACTGTCAGACAATTTGCACGGTAGTGGATTACCCGGTATTTTGAATAATTTCTTGTATAATTTGCTGTCAGGAACTGAAACTGACAACTTCTAGAATTAGCTACATGGGCTTACCCCAAGGTTCATGTTTAAGTCCCTTGCTTTATAATTTCTATGTCAAAGATATTGATAACTGCTTAGATAATCTATGCACGCTTAGACAGCTTGCAGACGATGCCGTGGTTTCCATGAGAGGTCCACGTGCGGAAATCTTGCAAAGACCATTGCAAAATTCCCTAAATAATCTGTCTTTCTGGGCAAGAAATTTAGGGATCGAGTTTTCACCGCAAAAAACTGAATTGGTAGTGTTTGCAAGGAAGTGGTTTCCAGCCCAACTGCGTCTAAATCTTTTGGGCAGAGACATTACCCAATCTTTAACCTTCAAATACCTTGAAGTCTGGTTTGATTCAAAATGCACTTGGGGTACCCACATTACGTATTTGAAACAAAAGGGTCAACAAAGGATCAACTTTCTACGATCAATTTCCGGGACATGGTGGGGTGCTCACCCGGAAGACTTCATTAAACTATATAAAACGACTATTCTTTCAGTTCTTGAGTATGGATCTTTTTGCTTCCTCTCAGCAAGAAGCAGCCACCTAATCAAATTGGAACGCATTCAATATCGTTGTTTACGTATTGCCCTTGGCTGTATGCATTCAACACACAATATGAGCCTAGAGGTCCTAGCGGGCGTAAAACCCCTGCAGAACCGTTTCTGGGAGTTCTCATTAAGAATATTGATTAAATGTAGTGTCAGTAACAACCTTGTGATTGAAAACTTCGAAGAAATGCTCGAATTGAGCATCCAGTCTAGATTTGTGCGAATCTATCTTAATTATATGTCATCGGATATTAGCCTTCCTTGCTATTACCCCTCTCGTGTATGCTTTACTAACTACAGTTCCCCCATTGAATATGATCTCTCCATGAAACAAGCTATTCAAGGAGTTCCAGATCAACTTCGACCTATCTCAATTCCCCGCATTTTTGCTGAAAAGTACCAACAAGTCAATTGCAATAGAAGATTTTTCACTTATGGATCACGCATTGATGGATCCACTGGCTTCGGCGTCTTCAATGAATACTCAACCGCCTTTCGGAAACTTCAGGAACCTTGTTCCGTTTATGTTGCTGAGCTAGCAGCAATCAACTTCGCATTGGGGATGATTTCCGAACTGCCCATAGACCATTACTTCATCTTCTCGGATAGTCTCAGTTCGATTCGGTCGATGAAACAAGGTAGGTACTCATCTTATTTCCTTTCAAAGGTAAGGGAGCAGATTAATTATGCTGGTCGAAAGATCATATAGGATTACCTTTGTATGGGTCCCCTCACATTGCTCAATCCCAGTCAATGAGAAGGCAGACTCTCTCGCAAAGGTGGGCGCACAACAAGGCGAGATTTATGATAGAAGAATTTCACATGATGAATTTTTCCCATTAGTACGTCAGAGTTCTCTTTAATCGGCGATAAACGATTGGACAAGTAATTCTCTTGGGCGGTGGCTACATTCCATTATTCCAAATGTTTCTTCAAGAGCGTGGTTCAAAGGTCTGGATGTAAGTCGGGGATTCATTCGCGTGATGTCAAGACTTATGTCCAACCACTACTCGCTACAGAATAAACCTCGTTGACGGCAATATATGTAGGGGCAGAACCGGTTATGATGACATCGATCACGCAGTTTGGTATTGCCCGGGTAATGACGCCTCCAGAGCACGACTATTGGATACCCTAGTGGCCCGAGGTAGACAACCCTTCCGTGAAGTAAGAGATGTATTGGGAACACGTGATCTTCCCTACATGCTAGCGATATACGAATTCCTTTGTTTGTCTGATGTTAGAGTTTGATGTGACCATCCCCTCCTTTCCAAACAATTTCCCGCCATTGTGTCCCAGTCTTATTATCCTCCTGGTCCTGTGCTACTTGCCCCTGCCCAGTCAGGATTTGGTAAACCGTCCGAGAGTAGTATCTGAAGGAGGCTTCAGAAACCAGTTTCCTACCTAGCTCCTTCCAATCGAAATTGTTACCCATTAACCTCGAGCCCGCCACGAGTAATTGGTACCCAATACTAACCTAGAACTACTGCTATTTAAAATGTAAATTCAAACATTACTGATTTTGGCTCCGCAAAGTGTCACACTCAACTGAGCCTAGTAAATAAACGAACTAGTTGAAAAAAAATCTAATTGAGCTGAATAATTCGCACACTGTTATAATCAAGGGATGCACGACGTTAGGCATACGGTCGTTAGGCATAAAGGAAGTTAGGCATAATGGAAGTTAGGCATAATGGACGTTAGGCATAATCTACACAATGAATTCCAGAAGGATGATAATCGGGAACCATCTATTGATTGCTGACATCGGTGACAATAAGAAAAAAAAAACTTTATTTTTGAGACTCATGAAAACTTGCGACGTCTTGGATAGGCAAAGTATTGGCGTTTACGGCACCGCCGAAAAATCGTTTCTTCTAGCAAAGACTGACAGTTTATTATGGGAATTTTCAGTGGCAAACTTTATAAAAATATAACTCATAAACGAAAAAAAAAACACTCTACTGATTTTTTGATATGAAATGTAAAAACGTCTAAATTTTCAAGTTAAAATATAAAAACATATTGCGCTCTCTGTCTACAAACCATGAAAACCATCTAAAACGAACATAGTCAATGTCCCAATACAAACTCCCAAACAAATCAATATATTATTTCTTAGAAGTATTTTTAATAACCTTCCATTTGATATTTTGATCTTTGAAATCGGCCTAGTGGTTCAAAAGTTATGAATGAATGAATAAAGTTATGAAAAACGTCATTTTTGAAAAAAAAAACGATTATTAGACCCACCCTCACATAGAAATGGTCACCCTTATGACAACATAAAAGAAATACGAGAGTAATATTTTGCGATAAGAAACAAAACCTAGCCCTTTTCAAAACAAAGTCTTTTTTCTAAGATTATAAGTATGCAGAGTTGCTTAACTAGTGGATGCCTTTAATTCCAGAACAATTGATTGGAATCTGAGAGGGTACTGCCAAGCACTGGTTGACTTGGCGAGAAATGTGTGGTATTTGTCAAGGATAAGAAATTAAGGTAGTGGGATTGAATGGTAACCACTAATCCTTCTTTATCTTTATATTTTAATTAATTTTCCTTTGTGCTAACTTTTAGCTTTACTTATTAAATTAATTCTTATAGAGTAAAAGCCATTCTTTCCCAGTTCAAATTTCTTAATCAATACAGTGAACCGTGAGGAAGTAATGCCGCGGACACACTTGGATGACAAACTATGACATCCACATCCATGGTCGCACTTGTATAGTTTGTGTATAGTTGTTATATAGTGCTCAGACCTATTATACAAATAATGCTCATGTTCATAGTAGGTCATACAAGTGTATCCACGGCATAATAATTGTAACCGTGCACTTATCGGCCTGCTCTCACAGTGTTATCCCTAGAAGAGAGACCTTGAATCAAGTTGTTTTTTTTTACCACTTTGCATTTTGTCAGCCGACAATGAACCAAATATAAAAAAACTATCAAAATAATTTGGTGTTAACTGCAGAGATGCAAGGTTGGCTGATTTACCTCCCTAAGCTGCACCCTACTCCAACAAATTCCACCGTCAATCGACAGACATAAATTCATCCGGCTTGTCCTTCTACCAGGACGACTTAATTTCATCAACTCCAACTGGGAGGAAGCCACCACTCTCTTGGTTGGGTGCACAAACAAACCAACCATCAACGGAACGTCGAAAACGCTACCAACTTGGTGTCTATTTTGGAATGCCGGTCGTTTCAGCATTGGCTGACAGTCAGCAGCCAGGAAAGTTCATGAATATTTTCTTGACGTTGATGTCGTCGTTGCCAGATCCTCTTCCTGCTGCGTCAGCTATTTCGGCTTAATTACTTTGGCATGACAACGCTGAAGAAGGTGGGTTCCTGGGCTTCACTTGATAAACTTTCGTTGATTAATGTTGGTTTAGGTTCTCCTTGAAAAACGATTGCACTTGAGATAGGTTTGAATCTGCAGCATGCAAAATTGTGCTGATTGCAGTGGTGCAAATTTGTATGTGTTACAATTTATGGAATTTATCCAGACTTCTAGCATTAAACAACGGTTCACGTCCTTTTTCGAAAAGGTTACCCGTAAAGCAAAAGCTCCAAGAGTCAAAATATGCTTCCTGCAGCACTCGGGGCAGAGATAATCCCCATTCAAAGCAGGAGACTCCTGGTTATACATGGGAGATTTCGGGTCAATTTGCATTCCAAACCCGGGTGGTAAAGTCAAAAGACCATACGAATGGTAAAGCACATGCCATTGCATCTCCCTTTTCTCATTCGATGTTCAACAACCCATTTCCCAAACCATGCATTAAAGGTACAATTCCATGGACGCACATGTCGTTCTTCCCGACACTACTCTTCTGGGAAGAAAAGATGAACCATTTCCCAAAAAAAAAAAGTTGCTGCCGAATCAGAGTACCTAGGTAAATGGAATTATCCCACCCAGAGGAAAAGAAGTACGAGTTCTCTATCTCTCTCTCTTCATTTGGTTTTGGAAAGAAGTAGGTAGGTACCTCTACCTACCTTTGGTTCCCTGGCAGTGAATGCGGAAAGCTCAACAAATATTTACAATTTACATACATTTTAGCACTGCTTTCTTGCTGCTTCCTGTTGTCGTTGTCGTTGTTGTGTGAAGGATGAAAATGGAAGGGAGTGCGGTCTCAGAAGCTCTGTGTAAGCTTCTGCCAGGATGCACGTGTTTTCTTTTCACCTTGTGTGCATTGTGAGAGGCACATTGCAGTCACAACATCAGCAACTTCCGGTTGGCCTACGTCTTAGCTTGTTGGGAGATTATGAGAACGGGATGTGTCAAAATGGAATGTTGTAAATATTATTAAAATTTGACCTCCCAGTGGCTAGGAATGCGTAGGGAATGTTGTCATATTCTGGGTCAATTTTGGATCGGATAGTTGGGAGATATTGGCCATATTAGGTACCTAACTGGTCACACCAGAAACATGTACAGGACAGCAGAAAAAGAAGATTAGATCAACGGCTTCTTTTACCGTAAGATCCATTCATTTCTAGCTTTAAGAGCTAGGTTTGACGAAGTCACCCCAAACTATTAACTCACCGTAGTAATCTGGTATATGATTTCCATGCAATAAATGACTGGTTCGAAAACTATTGCGTCTTCATCAAACCTAGTTTAAGAGATTCGTTATAAGCGAGAGATCGAAGGATTTCAGGAATATGGTTGATCTATATTTAACTAATTTTCTCGAAAACATTGATTTTGAGTCAACTGCGGTTAAAATAAATCTATTGTAATAATCGTTATCGTTAATCAAAAGTTAATCGAATATAATAAAAAAAAACCCGATTAAAAAAAATTGTGGGGTTGTGTTTAAGACACGACCGCATGGTTTACGTAGACTACGTTGATATGTTTAGTGAACATCTCTTGCATTTTTCTTGATATTGATTTAAAATATAATAGAAGTAACTTATTTCCTCAATTTACTCCATTTCCTCTCATTGACATGTCAATTTCTTCCCAATATTAGTTATTTTTCTGACTATTTCTGGACTTTCCGTTAGAGATATTTCCGCATATGAAGCACTTGTCTTTAATCCCCTGTTATAAAATATATCCCCGAGCACATTTCAATGCCCATCCCATCTCCGTTGAACACTTGATATGGATAACACGTTTAACCAAACGCTTGATCCGGTGGGAAATCGTTCACAAGGACGTATTGCACATCCCAGCGCAAGTAGCATTGTAAGTTTTATTGAGGTTTTAAAGCACTAAAGTCTAAATCATGGTCTACAGTACCCTCATAAAACCCAAATTGTTACATGGGAGGCAACCAATAAGCCCGCTAATTTGGATTGATTTTGTTATATAAAGCTAACATACGACTAATACAGGGCTTTGGCGCACTATTAGTCGGATTGATACTAAGCAAACTTGTTGGTTACTTGGAACTGCCCCCTCACTTTCTTTCCATCAGCATTATCAAAAATTTGATATTCAGAGCTGTGCTTTCACAAAATTAGAAAGTTTGGTCCATATTCAATATTTAATCATAATTTGCTACTTCAAGCAATCGAAAAATCCGTCCATCCAAGCAGGATCATAATTCTAAATATTAATTGGATAGATTAACGTAGAAATTTATCGGCCCTTTAAACCACATAATGAGGAACTAGAAATACAAGTATTCAGAAATATATCTCTTAACTTTTTGCCATTTTTGGATTTACACAAAGACGCTTCAACCCATTTTCAGAGGTTTAATTTTTGTTTGACCGAACTAAACACAGCACCACCCAGAAACACGCTAATCCACTTGGTGTATGAATTTTATAGCAAACAACAATGTAAAGCTCTACTTAAAGCTCTAAATGAATTGTTACCGTACCTCTGGATCTCACTTCAACACAGGGACGGCCCAAAATCATCAAAATTCAGTTCGCCAAGCAGAGTGTAAATTCATAGGAAATTATTCAAAAGACCTCCGGGTAGTCATAGGCCTCCAAAAAATCTTCAAGATTTCTATTAAAGACCTCAGCTTTTTTTTTGGGATTTGAACCACTGCAACCATTAAGCTGATCTATTGTGGTATACCCCTGTTTAGTATCACATCTGTTCAGGACGACGAGTTACCTTTAAGGGTAACTGCCGTTGTTGCCTGATAATACGGAGTACCTCAATCTGGTATGATTCTTAGAATGAATTCAATCATCATTTTGGGATTTTTTAACCAAATTTCAGAAGGACTTAGTATGCCCTTGTTGAAATATTGTCCTCCACAAACTACTATCACCACGTCATCAGCAAACCCGATAACTTCGAAGCCTTCTTCCACTAGTTTATTGAGAAGATCATCAACAACAAGTGACCATAAAGGGCGAACACGAAATTATTGCGACACATTCAACAGGGCATAACTTTTTTACCATTGGGTAAAAATCAACCAAATTTTGCACACTTTCTCATTGATGTGTATTGTGTACATGCTGTCAAACTCGAAGTCGTGTTTTTCGATTCAACGAAAATAAAGGTGAACCAACGCGAGTTGAGAGAACAAATTCTTTCCAAACACCTGGAATTTCCTGACCTGTCGCACCGGTAGTTGGGAAAAATGTTGAACATTCACCATTCAACCGTCTCCAGAGTGTTGAAGCAGTTCCAGGAGCGGTTGACGTTGGACCACGGCAAAGGAGCTGGAAGAAAACCGGGACCGGAGAACAAAAAGACGGAGGGAAAGGTGAAGCGGATGATTAAAGCAAATCCCAACGTCTCAAGCCGTGATTTGGCTAAAAAGATCGGCATGTCGCAGAGCTACGTCCAGAATGCAAAGAAGAGAGCTGGACTACATACATACAAGGTACAGAACTTCCCAAACCACGATGAGCGGCAACTATCGACGGCTAAAACTCGGGCACGGAAGCTTTACGAGAAGATGCTGACAAAATATGGCTGCTGTGTGATGGACGACGAAACGTATATAAAAGCCGATTTTAAGCAAATTCCGGGGTTGGAGTTTTTCACCGGCAAGAGCAAGTTCGATGTGGACGACAAATTTAAGAAGAAGAAAATGTCAAAGTTCGCCTCCAAATATCTCATTTGGCAGGCCATCTGCTCTTGCGGACTGAGGAGTGAGCCTTTTGTGACAAATGGCACAGTAAATGGCGAGATCTACACATCTGAGTGCCTCGAGAAGCGCCTTTTGCCGTTCTTGCAGCAGCACGACGAAGCTCCGCTATTTTGGCCAGATTTGGCATCATGCCACTATTCTAAAAGTGTCGTGGAGTGGTATGAGGCCAATTCTGTCCCCCCCTTTATTAAAATTGCTGTCCGAGGTTTTGGATTGCTTTCATCATAAATTAGCTTACCTACCTGTGTGCCTATTCCAAGAACTTGGTGTTTATGAGCCCAGGGCTCTTGTATTAGCGCCACGGTTATATTTTCCTTCGCGAATCTTCGACAAAGGACTCCGGTTGCCCCTTTGGCATGGTGAAGATTTATTTGAATAAATTTTAAGCTAGATTTTTTTACCGCTTTTGGTCCTTTAACGACCAAGAGAGTTTACGGTCCTGTAGAGGCCCAGAATTATCCCGGCCCTTTGGATGCCCAGATATGTTCAGGTCATTATGAGACTCAGAGTAATTCCGGTCCTTTGAAAGCCCAGATGACTTACGGTTCTGTGGAGGCCTAGAATCATTTCGGCCCTTTGCATGCCCAGATATATTCCGGTCCTTTAGAGACCCAGAAATAATCCAGTCCTTTGAAGGCCCAGAAAGATTCTGATCTTTAGGACTTCAGCTTGATTAGGTACCATTCTGAAGATCTTCAACTACCAAACAATTCAAATAACATCTCTTAGATTTTAACTATTTAATAAAACACCAAGTGATAAGTGATCACCTTGAAAACCTCAGGATATGTTTTCAAGATTTCATATCGCATTTCTCAGATTTTCTCTCATGACACACGGCAGCAAATACATTATTCCAAAGCCCTTCTCGTGGCATAAGAACTCCAGTAGTAGTGCAAGGATTTGTGAAAATACGGCGTAATAGATATAGGAAACTGCGTAAAACACGGTTCCATTGAGTGCTCCTCTGACGGTCACAACTCCCCGGTATGTCAAACCAATGGTCGCGTCAACGCCAGATCAACAGAAACGACATTCGGCCGTTGGAAAGCACTATTCGGATCGGAAGTACCGTCGGAAAGCGATTCACTACGTTGGCAACGTGATCGACATACTGTACAACATTTCGAATCAAACGCTTCCCTTCGGGAGGATGGTCTACTGCTTCTGGGTAATCTGGGATCTAGATTTATCGTACAACAATCTGGAGGATGAGGATATGCATCAGAATCTGACGTCGACGTTCAACAACGTGATAATTTGCTTGGACAGGCCATCAAGAATGATGCTGCTGTTCAGCACGCGGCCAAGTTCCGTCTCCCGTATGTCGCAGTGCCATGAAGATTTGATCCAAGGAGAGTACAGCAAATATTACACGTGAGGCACATCGGGAAGGACGCTTACGGGTATGTGAAGCTGAGCTACCGGAACTCGGATAGGTTGCTGGTTATATCGAAGTTCTTCATACTGAAGGAATATCCGAACATTGTCAACATTTTCGATTGGTTCTTCCAGGTTGTGTTGGAAATCCACGGCTCCGGGATGGATCTGTTAGAATTTACCGATCGAAAACACCCGTTGTGATGACGGAGAAGCTGGGTTGTTGGATCTTTTGACAGATTGTTAATGTGGTTGATTTCCTGCACTCGTTGAACATTCTGCACCGGGACACCAAGGACGAGAACGTTATCATTAGTCTCAATTTTCATATCAAGCTGATGGACTTCGCATCGGCAACGTTCGTACAGGAAGGGCAACTTTTTTCTACCTTCTACAGCTTGACCGAGTACTACTGTCCGGAAGTGTTGGTAGGCAACCGCTACTCCGGCCCGGAACTGGAGATGTCGAGTCTCGGTGCAACACTGTACGTGTTGATATTGTTCGAGAACCCATTCGTGGACGTTTAGGAAATCCTGCAATCCAAACTGCTCATTCCGCACGAAATCAGCGAAGAATTGGAGTACGTGTTGCTTTCGCTGACAAGAATACCAAAACTGAGCTCACCATTCAGGACCTACTGGAAACGGAATGGATGACGCAGTAAATCAATTCGTTACAGTTCAATTTTGCCAAAATCGTCCCCTGCGCACCGTATCAAACCAATCCGGAGAAATACTACGTAGATGCGAATATCTTTTCCAGCATGCTGACCATGTCGCTGCACAGCCTTTCGATAGTGGATGATGTCGATGGTGAAGATGACGATATCTCCAGCAGAGAGATGAACATTCCTTCCACCGATCTCACCAGTCTGTCTCAGAGGGAACCAGACGGAATGTGCGTCAGTCTGGTCGATGGCTATCAGATTGGTCAACAATACTGCTGGCGGTTTTGGATGGTGATGCTGACGATAAGGATGAGAATGGCGGTGGTGGTGCTATTGCTGATCACCGAGGAATGGAACGACCAGAAGGGACCCTTCAGCACGATCCGTTACGTCGTGTAGATGGCGCCACCAGTCCATACGTTTCGGTCTGTAGACTTGGCCTTCATCAGAGAATATAAAGTTGTGAAAAAATATAAAAGGCCAAGTCCAAACATTGAAAAGTTGGTAAATGGTAATCTATCTTTAGACTGAAAAACCTATATCCAAAAATTAAGTTTATTGTAATGCATTTGGAAAATTTTACACTGCCAAAAATGATCCAGCAATAGGAAGGTTAAAATATTCAAACTAACAAATCAAGAAGCTATAATTGCAAGAATAGTTCGGTTGAAGAAAGTTCTGTATAAAATTATCGTAATTAAATTCCAATTTCATGAAATCTTACCGCCGATTAACAGAAACTTTTACGAACTGAAATAAGGCGTAAGGAAAAGAGTGGTCACCATTAATAATTTGAAATTCAGTGGAAAATTTGAATGATTTTAAAACAAATTGATTGAAGCACTATTTACATTATGGATCAACTCTGCACACCATAATCCATGCTGAGAGATTGAGCTGTGCCAAAATCTGTGCCAAGCGCTGTGCAGAACGTGCCTATCAAGTTGTCAATCAAAGTGTGCCTATCAAGGTGTCAATATTCCATGAGTTTGGCAACCGCAAATGTTTTTACTTTTGTGATTGTGCTCTCATTCTAAATTTTTCTGATGGATCCTGGCAAGGATTCAGCTTCCCTTCAATCTCATTAGAGTGATAGCGGATCGAGAAGTGAAAGAGGGAGTGAAAGCCATCAAAACTATACGGTGTTTAAGCACCAGATTCCGGTTCGATGCCCCTTTGAACTGCTCATTCCTTGCAGATGTACAAAATCGATGGCGTAACGCGATCGATGAAATTGCCACCTACTACCTATAAAATTCTTCCCGACTTAAGTAACCTAGAACTAGAACGGGACAGTAGAGTTCAATCTCATCCTAGGAGCAACATCCTCCAGCAGTACTTGGTCTTCTTTCAATCTGATATGAACATCCTTATAAAGTCCTGTGTCCATACTGTGTGGCAGTGCCGATGTTTCGGAAACACTGTATGTAACACCCGTTGTTTCGCCTCTCATTCCTTCCACCTTGTATAGGCATTCTTGGCTCATCACCGTCGCTGCGATCGTCGTGCAGCACCAAGCATCGTGGCTTTTCGTGTGCTGGTATCAGAAGAGGTAGGACGCATTTGGCAATTCCGGAGCGTGCTGGGCATTCCTCAGTTTCGGGGTATTCACATTGGCGATCCATTACCAGGCTGCTGATTTAACAGCAGAAAAGAACTTACTTTAATTATCTCGTTATCGAGGAATCACCCACCACGCAAAGGAAACATTTTATTTCGCTCAAGGTGGAATATTCAGGCTCGAAAAGTGTTGTGTGAAAATTATCATCAAAAATACAAATGGCTGCCGGAACAGTGCTCGCTCTTACTGTAAACAAAATGGTGAAGAAAAGAAATGCGAAAAGTGTCGGAGTGATTCAATTCATGGGATGAGCAGCATACAAACAACGGTTGCCGATCTTTCGATAGGCGCGCGTCTGTAAACGTGTTTTTAAAGCGGATACGTCGGTGGCTTGCATTTTTTTTTAAGAAACGTATTCCTCACGCGTTTTTACTTCGGATTTTTTTTCTCGCGTGGGGTGTGTTTGTAGTGTTAATTATTTTTACAAACTGCGTACGTTGCGATTCAGTATGCGTCCTTGGGCACATTAGTGCATTCATTTCCATACGCGATGGTGTTTTCGGCAGCTGCTTGTGACATTTAAAAGTTAATCGGTACTACGACAGTGATATGCAATTTTGAGAGTGGCAAAGTATGCACACGACATGGTAGCGGACCGGGATGGCCGCGTTTTATTGATTTGAAAGCGGACCGGGATGGCCGCGAATGATGTTGGAAGCGGATCGGTACAATTGCGTTAAATTAAATTGGTAGCGGACTGGGATGGCCGCGAATCAAGATATCAGTAGCGGTTCGGGATGACTGCGTTAATTAAAACGGAAGCGTGCCAGGATGGCCGCGAATAAATGAATAATTTTCAGAAAAGTCGCAAATCACTAAAATTTCACCGTTTTGAAGAGAATTTTTTTTATTACTTAGGTAAGATGATTGCTCTTTATGAATAAAATCATGGGTTATGAGCTTTTCAACTTTTTCCGTCAAATATTGAACAAACTCATCTGCAGGTTTAATAATAGTTTCCAAATTATAATAAGCAGTTCATCCAGCTCGTGCTCTAAAAAAATGTTTAAAATGAAGTTGTATCTTCGATGTACAATCCTTAAACCACACAGTTGAAACAGTTAAAGTTATTATTATTTACCTAGTGTATCATCAAATTCCTGATGTTCTGATTGCTGATGACTTGTTGATGGTTGCGGCTCTTCAAACTTCCGAGCATGGCTTGATTCTTTTCCATCCGATCGCCTCTTTTTCGGGAGAGGTGTCCTATTGTGCACTAAAATTCCACGACACGATTCACAAATACGCATTGTTACATCCAATTGATGATCAAAGCCCCATGAATGTATTTTCTCTATGAGACTTGATGATAAATTACGTAAATTATTGCGGCTGCAATTGGGATTGTTTATGTTGGCACTACATTGCACCCTTTTAATAATCAATTCAGCAGATTTTTCCATTGTTGTATATATAAACA